>NC_134568.1:130554064-131159064 GCF_050947875.1 Dermacentor variabilis
ATGCTACCGCAACTGTGGGCAATAGTTGGCTAACTTCACTTTGGCCACACTGCGAACAACCTTAGTTTAGTGAGACGGCTGAACGGGAGGATATACCTCGCAGAATTCGTCATACAGCTGACGCGTTCTTCATTGCGTCACTGTCCTCTTGAAGACGGCTGCTTCCATACCGCCACCGTGACATATATCTTCATGCCGTGTTACGTTACTGAACGGGGCTGGTAATAAAATGACTAAATTGAAGTCCCCCTGCCCCCGCCCCCTAAATAAATGACAGAAGGACACACGGGACACTTGCTTTTAAAATCAAGTGCCATTCTGGAAAATAGCTGCGAGGTCGCGCTTTCTTTTTGCATATACTATTGAGTAGGCTTATAGCGCGAACCGGTTTACGCCGTTTCGTGCAGCAGCATAACGACACTGTAATAGCGCTGCAATCGGCGCAAAGCCCCGATGACGTATCGCAGTGGGCACATTCAGTCAGTGATCTCGGAAATTGCGTTGTCGCAGCATCGACGCTATCTGTTAACATGGTATCGCGTGGGTGGAGTATTTCATCTAAACCCTACGTTCTAATTCTCGGTCGATCACCTTCAGGCGTCCTTAATTTTTTTAAATTATTATTATTGAATAAATTTTTGTGGCTTGACATCAAGCACGACGCCTCACTGAAGCAACGTCGGGCACCCATGCGCTCGAGGATTGTGCCGCGGGAAAATAACGATGGTGGGAGTTAGAAGGTGCCTTTCCATACGTCACGCTCATTTCCACCGGTTTATCCCTTCCAACGCGCACTAGAAGGGGATATCCTTAAAGGTTATGAGACGGAATATCGAAACTCTTGTCATCAAGCACTGTTCGGCAAAAACGATCGGAGCGCGTGCCAGCTTATCGCTTGCCTTGCGAGAAGGCATGGCGTAGCGTCCGGGAATGCGAAATGAGGAGAAAATGGCGAGATTTTCGCATTTGACCTGTGCCAAACGAAGGTGACTTTCTGTCGCGCGTGTCTCCCGCTGATGAGTGGACCATATGTTTTTCTGCACACGCACAGACGTGCATTGGTCCGGCCAACCTGAAACAGTGAAAGGAACGAAAATGGGGTCGAGGGCGTAGCGGGAAATAAGAAAAAAAAAACATCCAAGAGCAAAAGAGCTCCTCCCGGCTCTACGGCGTTGCTGTAGCGTTGCCCTCGTCCGCTGCCGGTTCGTCGATCTTGTTCAGGAGCCGCTGTCGCTGCTGGCCCGAGCGAATCCGCAATTTCACTTGTTCGCACTCTCATCCTCTCTCTCGCCGGTGCCGTGCGCTCTTGCACCGCTCGTAGACTTGCACTCATTTTCTCCGCTCGCCATTTACGGTTTCCTATCTCGCACTTTTTTTTTCTCGCCCTCTCTGTTCCTCCCCGTTCTTCTCTCCGTGGCTGCTCCTGCGGCCTCTCGTGTCTTCGTTGTTCCCCTCTCACAACAACTCCGAGCTGTTGTCCTTTTCAGCAGCCCCTTTCTTTCTTTTGGCCGGGACTAGTGTGTTTTTCTCTCCTAGCGGCCAGAGCGCAGACGCTCCAGAAAGCCAGCGATCCGCTTCGGTAGCCGGCCGCTTGCTCGCGGATGCCGAGGAGTTTCGCTTTCTCAGACGCCACTATACATTTCGGTGCGATACGGCGCGTTGTGCCGCCGCCATATACGCACGTGTAGCCGTCTCGTCTGCGGTCCTGTGTCGACGTCGTCGCGCTGGTTTCGGACACGAGATCCGTGGTACGGAGTCGCTTGACTGCACTACACACTCCACTGTATCGTTATACTTGCTCTTGGCAGCTGAGTCCCCGGCACCTGGCAGAGCACTTCGTTCTAAATCTGAGCTACGGAGCCAGCTCGGGAATTGGAGTCAACAAGTTGCCGTCTCGAGTTCCCGACGTTCGAGTCCCGCCATTCGCTGCCTGATTCTCGAGTTGGACTGGGGAAAGCTGAAGGCGTCTTGGCTGGCACCGTCTGCTTGCGGATCCCGACCGATGTTGCGGGTGCGACCGTACCGCACCTAGTCGCACGAGGCAAACAGCGGTGTTCGCCGACCGGTCGGAACTGCTCGGAGCATAGAAGTGGGTGCACCGACGCTCTGCCGACTGTTGCTGTCCCGTGAATGCCGGCTCACGAGTTCGTGCCTCCAGTTCAGTTCACGTGAAGAAGGGCTACAGTTGCCGGAACGCCAGTGTTCGGCGGCGCGGTCATGCCGCGGCGTCTCTACGTCTGGTGCCGGCGCCCCGGGTCGTCCCAAGCAAAGACGCCGGCGTCTGCGCCGTCCAACACGGCATTGCCGAGGGCGCCTCCGAGCCCGCCTCCCCGAGTGCGAAAGCTCAAGACGGTGCCTCTGTGGGACCAGTTCGTGGTCAGCTGCCGGGTTGTGCCCCCGGCTGCGCCGCCGTGCAAGCCAGAGCTCTACTCGCGTGCCCCACCACCTCCTCCTCCACCGCCGCCTCTGCCGCCCCCGATGGTGCGACCCGTTCGCAGGTCGACGTCTCCGACGTGCGTGACGCCGCACTGGTGCAAGTCCGGACACCGAAGTAGGAACGTGAGTACGCCCGCCTACGCCTTCCGTCGAGTTCTGCTGGCGCGGTCATAAATGCTTTAGTATGCACATCCTGCTTACACTACCACCTCAAGGGTTTTTAGCGTGGAGAAATGGTATTAACGGAGGCTAAGCTTTGGATCCCCTTAAACATGGGATTTTAGGCTGCGCACTTCGAATGCAACTTGAAAACTTTAGGGAACCAGAAATTTTGTGCTGTCCTCATCTCCTTCACTGTTGTATAGTCTTGGCGCTGATAGTTCCAAGCATTATGTAATCTGCGTTAAGGAGATAGAACGGCCTTTATCAGTCGGCCGTTTGTGATAGTTGTGGCTGCTGGGCACTTTATTGCTGTTGGGAAGTTGCGGAGAAACTTGCGACGTTTGCGCAGTACTTTAGCACTTGACGCCTGAATAAGCTACTCAGTTTCGCAACACTTTGAATTCATTTTCAGAATGGCTAATCTTCCATCGAAGTCTTATGCTTTGTTTTACAACATCTGGCGGTGAAATGGCCACTACAACTAGCATCAGCCAATCAAAAGGGTGATCATACGAATGCGTATGTCTGTATCGCATGTGTCTCGAATCCCATGAGAGCGTCGTCAATGTCATAGACCGTTGTGAAATGGCGAGCACGTACGTCCAGTATTGATCGTATCATTTTCAACCATCTTCGCGGAGCGGGCAGAGACTATAGCGTAAAGTACATTGCATCGCGAGGGCGCATCGCAGTGTCTCAACTTATATTGTCATGTGCTATACGCTCAAGAGCTCGATGCGTTACGGGCGCACGCACGTCTACGCACAGACATGTGTGCCTATACACGACGACAAACTTGTCTGACCTGTGCTTATGCGTTTAAGCATGAAGGATCCTGTACTGTAGAAGTCGAAACATGTCTGCGCGGTGACGTGTAGTGTATACAGTGTGTAGCAAGCCTCACTGTTGCCTTATCATGCACTGGGGCCTCTCGAGAACAGTCGTTTCTCCGAAGGAGCATGCCGCTCCCCCTCATGTAGTTGATGTCTTGCAAGATCCCTGCGTCAGGGCTCGGCGATGCAACTTGTCACTGGCGCAGTGGCCTGGAAACATACGACAGAGCCTTTGTCTGTATTGTGTGGCCTGTTTCCTCAAACTTTCAACATCAAAAACGTGCAGGATGCATGGAAGAGCCAACTCTTGCCGTTTGGTATACCTAGCTTTTTTAAAAAAATTATCGGGGTGGAAGCTTATATCTGCATTTTTTTTCCTCCCCTAATTTATGAGGTACATCGTGAGGTCCTCCGATCGGCACCCAAGAAATAATGCACGCGTGCGCGTGCCTGGTGTGGCCTTGTCCTTCGCGTTCAGAGCGAGTGCACGCGGTGCTCGGGCGTCGAAACACGTTCCGTCCACGCGCTTCTGCGCCATACGGAAGAAATGTGCAGGGCAGCGCGGGTCCTTTTGTAGCTGCATAATTGGCCACACGCATCTATGCGCACATCCGCTGAATCATCCTTATACAGGGGTACTTTGGCCGTTGGTTACGTGTTTGTGTGTGTGTTTCTATCGCAGCACCGCCCACGCAACTGTAATGCAACCTTGAAGTGAAAGTGATACCGGGCAACGCGTCGTCCGCGCGGTTGTTCTCTGGTTTAGGCTAGGAATGGGAAGCGCTTGTCTGGCATACGGGGCGTTCATCAGCAGGCCTAGACAGGACGTTGCTCGACACTGAGGTGCAGCGAATTTCCGCCATTTTTCAATATGTTAGTTTTACAACGCGTACGGCTCGGGGTAATATTGCAGCTGATATATATACCGAGGTTGCAGTTCGAGACGAGAAAATTGAGGCGTCCTCACATGTCATTCGCTTTGACAGTAGAATACGACTTGCAGTCTCTGCTTCCGAGCGATCACTATAACGCGCCCGTTAACTACTGCTGCTCGCAGCGAAGCCACTGAGCTTTCCGGCAGTGGACGCGCCTACATGCATTCGGTCGATTGCAGACTGCGCGAGTGGTCGGGGACGAGCCCGTGTGTTCTGCGCATTCTGCCATTAGCTCGAACAAAAAATAATATTAACAAATTCTGAGTTTCTTAGTGCCGAAACCACACCCTAGTAGAGGACAGGACTCCAGAATAATTTTAACCACCTGGAGTTATTTAACGTTAACCACGGTACGCGGCCGCTTCTGCATTTCGCCCCCATCGGAATGCGGCCGCTGCCGGCCGGAAATCGAACCCGCGCCCTCGTTTTTAGCGGCGCAACGCCATAGCCGCGAAGCCACCACCGCGGATGCCACCAGCTCGAGGCGACGTCCGTATTGGTTGAGATTGGTGGAGCATCGCTTAAGGGGGGGGGGGGGGGGGTCAAGGAAGGGCGCTGCCTTATTCGATTTCGTGCAGAAGTGTCGCCTGCATACCCAAGGAGACGGCACCGTCGTCAGCGTAGTGACATTAAACTGCGTAAATAAGGTGGCTCGAAGAATAGCGGCGTCTGTACGCAGGATGCCTGTCAACGCCACTTGTCTCCACTCTTCTTATGTTTGAGCAGATTACATAGCGCGGCATTAACGAATTTACGGCGGGAACCCTCGGACATTATTGCTTGTGGAGATATCGACTTCCTTTTCTTCTCTTTTTTCTTTTGAATTCTCGCTCTGCTTAGTCATTGCTTGAGCAGTCGGAACCGTATATATAGAGCATCTTGTGCTTCAGTCCCTGTAACGGTGTCCTTCTGTGTGGTGGCGTGCGCGTGTAGACTTTTACAGAGCAGCGGTTGCGTAATTAGTGATTGTGACTTTTTCAGGCCCTATAGCAAGGGTACTGCTTTTGCGGTGCAACTATTAGCTCTCCGCGTGAGCTCGCCGTCGCGCGGAGGCTTGCGTCCCAGTGCCGCGAAGTCGTATCTCTGTGCTTTGTCCGGAATACGTCCAAACGTGCTTTTTTTAAGAAGTGCGTTCTCGTTTGTTCTGCTCATTGGACCAGTCTCGTGTGAGGTGGGAAATCACGAATGCGCCCGGTTTCGAGTTTGTTGCGGAAAGCCCTCTTCTAAAATGTCAGCATTCGTTGAGCGGACTGCACGAGGTTATATGCTAATCGTTGCTTCCAAACTTTCTATGCCGCGAAGACTTCTATGTCACAAGTTACGCGCGTATTTTAGTGCATACGAGAGCCGCGTTAACGTCTCTCTCTCTCTCTCTCTCTAATCTCGCATTTCTCCTACACTTGTACTGCATCCTGGCGGTCATAACATACATTGTTCGCTTTCAAATGATCTCACCATCACGTCACCGTGCATGCGTCTGTGGCCGCCAGCAGGGATAGGAAAATTGCATCTTGGTGTCGACGAACTGCGTAGTATGTATACATAGGTGCGGCCATAGACATGATTTGACGGGGAGCTGCCGTGCCGAACGCGCAGTGATCGGCATTCCGCGCATGCTCGTGCGGACGCAGGGAAGAGCGACGAACATTCCCCGCCATTTACTCTGCCATAACGATAGAACGGCGGTCGCTGTAATCCCGAGTAGTGTCGCCGCCGGTGCCCTCCTGCCTTCGTGTTGGGCCGATGTGGGATTATTCTTTCCTTCGCTTGTTTTTCTGAAGGATGAGAGTTAAGCGGGCCGTTCCGGTGGGGGCAGCCGGCGCGATGAGTTCGTTGACGTGTGTCAGTCAAGTCGGCTTATTGTTCGCCGACCCGATTTATTTGTCCACTATATTTCTCTGATCAGTCTATCTGTCACTGTATACAGGCATCCTGTTCGTTCGGTTGTCACTTGTTAATGCTGTACTGCTTCTTTGTCTTTTCTTTTTTCTTTGCGCCCTACTTTGGAGTGACCGCGTCGTCGCATTGGGACACATAAACTTTAGCAAAAATGAAAACAAACGAAATCGCATTATTTTATCTATGCCTTATCCCCTTGAAGAGATAGTAGACGAGGTGAGCATTGCAGTGAAAGTTGCCGCGTCTTTCATTATCATCTGTGTCCCGCCTGTACTTGGTCTTACGCATCGAAACTGTTAGTCACTTTCTCCCTGCTTCCATATCCCTTGTAAGCAAAATTTCGTTCGCTTCTCATCGCCAGAAATGTCTGCTCGAGTTGTCGCAATGTTTTATTCGTTTTAACTTGGGAAAACCCAGAAGTATATTATAAGAGTGTGCATCACTTCCTGTCCTTTCAAAGAAGTGAGTGTCCGCGAGTGACAAATCTTTCCGCGTGCGGCTTGGGCAGCCGAAATGCTCGTGTTTGCAAGCTTTGCACTCTTCTACTGCGTCAATATAACAGGCGCAGTGAGATGTCCCTTCACTTGGCCTCTGTGTCGCGTCGTGTCACTTTTATGTCGTCACACACGGGTATTGTGTAGCGTAGTATGACCTACACCACGGCGCTACGTCACAAAAATGGGGTGGCGTTGTCGTCGGAAGTGGCTTTCGCACGGTAGGCACTCTGCCGCCGTGCCCACTCAGTAGCCGCGCTGGATTTCGCGGGTGCGGTTCTATTGTGTGCGGTCATTATTCGATAGTTTTACAACGAAGGAAACGCAGTATGCCGACGAGCTGCGTTGCGCCGAAAAACTCAAGAGACTGAAGTTCTCATGTTTCCTGTTGATTAAAACCGTCGCAAGCAATGGGCCGCCGCGCTAAAAAGCGAAAGTTGAGTTTCAATACCAGATCATCGATTATGCGCCGAACATTTCGTAACAGTTAAGCTTCTCTGTTATTTTGCGTGGTGTACCAACAAGGGTGCTTAGGATCGATAATAGCGTGTTATTACAATTTCTTACCTCACTGTAGGAAAGCTAGATTAGAATGAGCCTTTGTTATATGTATGGGCCGAGTAGCAGATTCACTTCAAAACACGTTTCATTCAAATTCAAATTTATTTTCATCTCTAGAAATTGAGCTACATGCAGTGTATACTATAGATAGCCCAGCACGCGTTCACATACGCAGGCAGCACGGTCACAGCAGCGTTAGTTGCAGTGCCAATGTCATAAGCGCGCCTAAACGTGTTCCTGAATTTGCGCGAGCGAAATAAAATGTTGGTACAGAGCTGGAGCGATTTGACGACCGCGGTCAACAGCTCAGATTTCGCGGGCCTATACACAGCCGGCGTCGCCGTAGGGCTGGTGCCTTCGTAGGGCCGGTACGATCCCCCAGCCGAGGCGATCGCTTCTGTCGCCGCTCACAGCGACATAAAAATTGGCTACAGTTTGTTTTTCACGTGAAATAGTGCCTAATAGAAAAGAAAAAAAGCCGCATTTGCGCTTGTTTCGTGAAGCAGCGCCCAGTACTATAAACCACTGGCGTGATCGCGAGCAACGATCCCTTGGCATTTCGTCTCGAAGACGGGCAGCAAACGCCGGCCATCTCAGCGACGCGGCTCGGCTGGATTGCAAGTACTACGTTTCGTTTGCTATTCGCACCAACGACACAGCGAAAACCAATTAATTCAAGTCCACGTTAATCGTGTTGTCACAAATAAGCGCGCTATAATGAGCTGCGGCCACATCGCAGGCGCCGTTGGCCGTCATGCATTGCTGCTGTCAGCGGGCTAAGCCTACCGTCTCGTACGGCCGTATTTCGATGGGGGTGAAATGCAAGACCGCACATTGCGTACACGTCAAAGAACTTCAAGTAGTCAAAATAATACCGGCGCCCCCACTACCGCGTGCTTCATAATGAAGTCAGCACCCCAGCACCCGCCCCCACCCCATTAAAAAAAAAAAAAAAAAAACACGATCCTAGCGTGCGAGCGGGGATGGCGAACGTGGGCAGCAAAGCCTACGCGACGTCGCTATAGGGAACAAATATATCGACGGCGCCTAACGCTGTTTGCAAACACGGTGTAGGTATATACCCCTTCTTGGGGTTTGACAACGCGTTGCTTGTATACATGTATGCTTAAGCTGGGTGGCCGTTCATCGATACACTGGAAACTGCATAAAAGAAGGGAGAAAAAAAGAAAAACTTTCTATTGTCCACTTCCAAAAAGGCTTTACGTAAAACTTTATGTAAACTCCTCATTTGCTGCTAAACAAGTTCGTACTGTATTGGCGGTCCACCTATGAGTGCTTTAGCTCAATGAATTGATCAAGAGCGAGCGAGGGAACCCTGAACCTGGACCCAACGTTTTGAACAGGGAGACTTGTTTACGTCAGGGCGACGACAGGTCACCTTGTCGAAACTTTGGCTCCACTTTCAGGTTTCCTTAGTTGGCCTGGTGTGGGTCACTTCGTCTCCACCTTCCTGTGACTACTTCGTCTTTACTATTAAGCATGGTGGATAGCACAGAAAACTACTATTTTATGACTTTGCCGCTTTTCCCCACGATAGCTTTGTTTCTTATACACACACACACGCACACCGCCTATTTCGAGACAGCAGTGACTCCGTGTAGCTCTACCCCCGTGCTTGTGGTAAGCGCATAGTCTGCTAGCGCAATAACGGCAATGGAATCACTTGTGCACCTGCATGCCCGGGTGGTGTGGAAAGTGCCACAAGAAAGGACGACACCAGGAGCAGCATGAGAACTGCGGTGGGGTGGAAATGAAGCGCCGTGACCACTTCTGTAGAGGCGGAGTGTTGAGTGGAAGAATGTTCTGCAATTCGGGGGTTAGTCTTTCTCACTGTTTTTATGAATAGTGTTCGATTTTTTCAGGAGTGCAAAATGTGTACATGGAACATTTAAACTTTCAGCCTAACAAAAATGGGGTTTATAATAAGTTTGTTAGTTTTCTCGCCACAATATTGAGAGGCACCGCCTCATTCAGAGACAGTGCAAGAGTGCAGTGTATATATATATATATATATATATATATATATATATATATATATATATATATATATATATATATATATACATTTTTTTTCGGTGAAGCATACAATCACAGGATCAGGCGCAGAAATAGTTCACAGAATATGAGCACGTAGCAAAGATAACAGGACTTTACTGACGTTTCGGCCGGGGTCCGCATATCAGTGCTTTATGAGTGCTTGATAAAGGCAGTGCCCCAGCCGAAAACGCCAGTAAAGTCCTGTTATTTTCCCTACGTGCTTCTATTCTTTGAATATATAATACCATATAAAGGCAACAGACAATGAAGCCAAGGAAAGCACCAGGGAAATTAGCTGTGGTTGAAATTGAAGTGTAGAAAACAATAAAGAAAAGGGAAATGAAAGTGGACGGAAAGATAACTTGCCGCCGGTGCGAGCCGAACCCCCAACCTCCGCATTACGCGCGCGTTGCACTACTAGTTGTGCTACGGGCTATCAATCCGTCCACTAACTTGGGTTTTTATGCTTACTATATCTTGCCTTGGGGAGTGTTAGCCAGCGCCACTCACCATGGTGGGCGGATGGGGAGCAACCGGTTTTTTTTTTTTAATGTTGAAACGTTTATGGTTACAGGAATCGCTTGTGACTTCGACCTCGTTCCCATTAGCCTTGGGTGATTAGTGTTAGCCGGTCTCCTGAATATGTGATTGTCAGTTGGTTTTTGAGTGCGCGTGTTTCGTCTTTGACGCGGTCGCGCAATCCATATGCCGACATCGACGCGAAACCTAGATCGTTGGCTGGCTGGTGGGGGCGTATTGCGGGCACGCCTAGTTTAGAATCTGAGCGTACGTGAGTCAACGGGAAGCCTGACACGCCGGGATTTCGGAACTGCATGCAGAGTGAACCTTGTTGATTTCCTGTCGACCGCTTTTGCTCTGTTTCTTTTTTCTTGATACCGCACGCGAGCGGCGCCGCGGGTATAATGAATAAAAAGCGTACAAGCGACTCCGCGAAGGAGAAGATGCGAGTCTGGGCGACATCACTTTCGTCGCCGGTCGCCTCGGAGACCCATGCAAGGCCGAGCGACGGCGCGGTATGCGCGAGGGAGCGTGCCTCCGTGGCGCAGAGCTCTCAGCGTCGGGGCCGCCCTGTATCCTTTTGTCTGCGAGCGCGTGGCTGCCTCTGGAACGACTTTACTTCGCTGCTGCAAGGAGGAGGTGTGCGTGCGCGTAGCATAGCTGATTGCAAAACGCGTTCGAGTGACGGTGGTCGCCGCAGTCCTTGAGCGCTCCTTTCCAGGATCCATTGGCGGCGGCTGCCACTGTATGCGTGCACGGGCTGGCTGCCGCGGCCGCCGCCAACGCTGTGCGCCCACTCGCGCGGTCCTTGTGTGACGCAGCGCGCTCAAAGAGGGTCAACAAGGAGCGCCGCCTCTGCGTGCTTTCGGCGGTCGTGGAAACACAGTCGCACCATGGACGTCCGACGTGAGAACCGCCGTACGAGTGTCGGCTCCTTCTAGAAGTGCATACGTGTTGTGAACCGCGCGCGAAAGACAACAGCCGCCGACGTCCGACCGTGCTGCTCTGTTGAACCGCCCCGAGTCCTCTCTCCTCGCCTCCGCCTTTGCAGGTCTCGTGGTCTTTGCGGGTCTTTGCAACGTGTGCGACTTAGTTGTGTCCCTTACAACTCTGAAGATCTCTTCGATCTTGCTCGCGTTGCGAACTTTCTTTTTTTAACCCTCGCCGAGCGATTTTCGGGACGTGCACCGTATAAACTGCCAAGTCTGACACTGCGTTCCGCGAAGGAGAATTTTCCCCGCTGGTGTTCGAGTTGGTCCAAAGATCAGCGCTCCTTGGTAAACCTCGTGGACTGTTGACTTCCGCTACGGGACGTCCCAACCTGTATTCCTGTCTACTACTGTGGTGTGTATAGCAGTTTTTGAAACGGTCGTTAAGTATCCTCGTTGGACCCATATAGAAGGACGTTGTTATAGCTTGCCCACGCATCTGCTTTTCTTTCTGTGCGACCATTAGAGTGGTCCCAGCCAGCCAGCCAGCATGAATACGGTGCGCACACGCAAGCGTCTTCAGGAACTGTTCGACGCCGAACGACGCCGGCTGCGCAGTCCCAGCCCGAGGCCTACGAGCCCCATGGGCTCGACCGTCATCAGGACTCACACCCCGCCATGCAGGATGGCCTCGCCATCCCCGCCTCCGCGATCCCCCGTGGGACCCGGCATGACTTACCAGCACTACTGGGAGGTCAGTGTGACCCGGCCACTAACCGCCGAGCTTAGGAATCCCCTGGTTACTGACCCCGTGTCTTAGTCGCGATACCAGGCGCGCTGTGCGAGGCCGCGTATACGTGTCTCTGGAGTGCGGTGACTCTCGGGAATGGCCGCGCTGCAGGTACCGAATGTTCGACGGCGCTAGCCACAAGCTGCACAGTAACGAGCTTTCGCAGCGCTGGTGGGTGTGTATACCTGAGATCGCGCGAACTCGTTTTTCGTGGATATATACACGAGACATCTGCAAGAGCTTCGCGGCTGCAGTTACGTACTTCGAGGATGTACCGGCGGAAGTTAGAAGCTATACTTTACGAGTATCGTACCTGTGAGTTTGTGTGGCTTCTGATCCAGCGACTAACAACGCACGTCTTCCCTTGTTAGAGGGACTTACGATTTCCCTCTAGCAAGGCAGCATACCGAGCGTCGCGTTTCCTCTGCGCCTGCTGTACCTAACGATGCTTGTGCGAGCTTCAGGCAACGCTGCAAATTCCGGGCGGACGCTCTATTTTTTTCGTGTACCGTAAGGTGCTCCGTCCGTGCCTTTCGTGGTCTTGGCGGAGGCTGCACGGCCTAGCGCGCTTCCATTTTTGTAGAAACTGAAAGGGTTTCTACTCCCACGTGACTGTAGTGTGTGTGTGTGTGCGCAGGCGGCCCTCAGCTGCGCCCACGCATCATGTCGTATAGACCATTCGTAAACACGCCCTTGCTGTCGGGTCTTTTCGTGGGAAGCCCGTGTTTCGAGTTCCAATGTAGCGTGGTCAAGACTTGGTATATGCTCCGTGGGAATATCGCAAGCGAGTGATCTCTCCCGTCTCTCTGCGTACATACGCGTCAACTACTTCTTTTTCTTTCTTTTTTCGCGTTTGCTTTTCTTGTTCGCCGTCGCCCACGCTGCGTAATGGTTCTAACTCCCTTCGTCTGAGCAAGTTAGTTGCCGTTGCTATTCCTGACCATTGTGTGAGCGTGATGAGATTAAGAGTAGGTTACGAGTGTTTACGCTTCGTCGCTTATTACTACAACGTAATGAACTAACTTCATTCAAGGGTACCTCTGGTCGTCCCTACCGATGTGGCATATATAAATATTACTATTTATTTATTTATGTATGTATTTATTTATTTTTACTAAATGCAACGAGCCATATTTTTTATATGCTGCGTGATAGCGCTGTGTGTGTTTTTCTTCGTTGTTTGCAGCATACATTGTCTAATACGTAAATTGAAAATTATGGTATACATCGCATCATGCTTGTTTTGCTCTGTGCTAACGTTGCTCAGCATAGACGAGAGCGCTGAGAAGTAGAAATGCTTACAGGCTGTATTATGCTTAAGTGCAGGGTTCGGCAGAATGTATACATAAGCGCCTCAGTTAACTGCCAGCACTTAGGTTCGACGTGATGATTTCTCTGCACTCCCAGCGGCTTATTTCGCATGGATATAGGATCTCTCGGGCCTCCTCACATCTCCCACCGCCATTTTTTTTCTTTGGTGGCTGTTCAGCTAGAACACCAGAACAATTTTTTTTCGAGAACTGCTATTACTTCAAAGCCACATTCTTGAAAAGGGACGCGACGAACAGTGTGCGTCATAAAAGGGCGCCAGAAATTTTCTTTTTTTTTTTTCCTTGGCAACAGTGGCTCTCCATTCTTCTTTCTCGGCAACAAAAAAAGTATGACTCGGCGGGTTACACATTTTCCTTCATAACTCACACTTGCTGACTTTGCTTGCATTCATTCTGAAAGTGCAACTTCAATTTCACACTCTGCTGATTTCCCATTTTGGGAAGTGCTTATTCGAGGACACGCATGCAGTCTATTAATTGCCCGTAATAACTGAACCGTATTGTGCGCGTTCGTTGTAGCTTTCGCGAATCGGACTCTACCGTAGGACAAACTGAAACATGCTTGAATTGACCGCTCATGCTATTACTATGTAGGTAAAATTCAAACAGTGAGCTTCTAGGTATAATGACAGCGTAAATCCGTTGTTTTAAGTTGCGCAGTCGTCGGCACAAATTTATCTTATCAGGTGTAGTGGTCGTATGATGTGTATACGCGTTTTCTTTCGTTCTCTTTCTTTCTTTTCTTCTTTCTTTATTTCATTCTTTCTTTCTTTCTTTTAATTATCTGTTCTGCGCCGTTCAAGGGCGGACGAGTACACGGAGCGCACGTGTATAAGTACCTGTGCCTGGGCTAAGATAACGTCAGTCAGTGATCGTTGATCGGGCTTAAAGCGACGCGACGTGGCAGTAAAATGGATTGACTATAGATCGTTGCATGTAATAGCTCTCTCTGTGGTTCCTTCGTCGCCAATGCGTGTTCCTCACCGACGAACGGCGTTGCATACTTCAGGAAATTTCTTTCTTTCTTTCTTTCTTTCTTTCTTTCTTTCTTTGTTTTCGTGCATGTGTGTGTGCGCTGTCATTTGCATCGCACAACTAATTTTTGTGGGTTGTTGGCGCTTACTACACGCTAGCTGCCTGCAGACCTATAGCTGCGTGTCTGTAATAGTGGCTTAATATTAGCCTCTTACTTTAATCGTGCTAGCAGTTCAATCTAAGGTGGTTCATTGAAGCGTGTTCAAGGAAGCTTGTTAACTTCGAATGGAACTTTACGCTCACGGACAAACAACCGTGAATGCAATATATATATATATATATATAGCGTGCTTCGCGAGCACGGTAACCTTCAGATTCTCCAGGCGACGGCCACGTCTTCTGCAGTGGAGGAAAAAAAAAAGATAAAGAAGTTTTGGACATTCTGTGCGGTATTTTAACTTCATAACTTCATCCTGTAATATATGTAGTGGTTCTTGCCTCGGGTCTCTTTTTCTTGTATTATTGCGATAGCAGTTATATGGATGCTCGAAGCGCATTTATGTCGCCGTCGCCGCGATGTTCCGTATAAAGTCCACACTCGATAACATCGTTGCAGCGCGCCGTACGTTGTACGTGTGAGTGAAAGCCTGCGAGGGTCAGCCGACCATCGCGGCTCAATCTCGCGCGCGCGAGGGAGGAAGGTGGCGCGGAAGCGCGCCGTCTTCTGTCGCGTTTCTGTCGCGCGCGAGTCAAGTAGTGGCGGCAGTAGAGACAGCACGAAGGTCAGCATGAAGGTCGCTGTTGCTGCGGCGCTTAATTCTTCACTCCAGCGTTTTGACAGCGAGTTTCCGCGCTCATCGAGCGAGATGTGTTCATGTTTACCTGTGCGCGCGTGACGCCGCGCTTGTTAATTTAGTTGGTAAGCGAATGTTTGCAAGTTTATACGGCCGATAAAACTAATATCATTACTTCGTATAGCTGTTTTCTAATTTGCTGTCGCAACCGATGTTTCGCCTTTCGGGCGATACTGCGTTTTTTTTTTTCAGTTTATCTATTTTCCCAATACGGCTACATTTTATCAGCCTTAACCGCCGTGTACGACGATGACGTTCTCCTGATTTCGTGCGTTTTCATTTCAATAAAAGGAAAGAAATCTTGGCTGATCGGATACTCGCGTTTTTTTTTTCTTTTTCTGTACAAGTGCCACTCCAGCATGCTGCTATATTTATACCAACAGTGTTCTGTCTTTCTCTCGCTCTCTCTTCGTCTGTATCCCACCAGTAATTTTCTGTCAAAATCTGCAAGGGAACCCGTGTCATCGCTCTCTGATATTTGAATTAGGGAGCAAGAGTTAAGGTGAAACGGTCTACCAGAGGCTGATATTTAGCTGCATATACCATTCGCCTATGCCGTTACGGGGACGCAGCCATGGATTCAGCTGAATAAAAAGGTTGCCAAGCTTTCTTGCCTTGCGTGTTGTTCTCATGTCCCGCATGTCCTCCGCTCTCATGCATCGCATGTCCTTCTATGTAGTACTCTCATCTTCCTTGCTCTGTGTCAGCTCTCAAGTCCGGCGTTTCATTTAGCGCATGGCTACGCCTCCCCGCCAACCGACTGTCAGAATGTGTATAGCGGACACGGAGGAAGGAAAGGGTAGGAGAGACTACAGTGTCTAGAATAGACACTGTAGAGAGGCCCCGACCAGCACGGACTTTTTGGAGAAAGTGTGGCGGAAGTAACGTGCTGTTTTTCGCAAAGGAGCACTGGGACTGGTACCCCAAATGTCAACGTTGCCATAGCAACCGCGCTCCTGAAGCTCTCGCTGCTGGTCTCCGATTCTGAAAAGTGAGATAAGATTTTTTCGCCCGTCTCTATCTCCCAGCACATTCCGTTCGCGAGACAAGCTGACTTTGGATCGTGGTGCGTAAGCTTGAAAGTTGTGTTCAGGGTCTGTGTGTGTGTGAGTGTCAACTGGCAACAGATATATGCTCAAGTAATCACGGCGCGGGTCTTCGTCGTCTTCTTCAACGTGACCAGGAAAAGCGCAGGAGCGTGTCTGCTTCACTGAAACTGTTCCAGGAGTTTTGTAGACTTTGTTCCGACGCCCGTCGACAGCACGCACTCCCTGCGGCGTGTAGCAGTGCAGGTTCAAAGCTCGCGCCTGTCTGTTCCGGCGAGCTGATTGGAGGCACAAAGAGAGATGGCACACCAGCGCGGCCGCATTTCCGGCTTCAAAAACGGGACGTCAAGGCCTCTCTTATTTTGTTTCTTTCCTCCATGATAGCGGAGCTTATGTACACGCCACCGCCAACAGTAATTCAAGTATCGCTCTTAGTGTGCCCCGTGCACTCGATCTGGGTGCCCTGAGAGCGCTCGTCGCGTGGGTTTCTGCGTTCACGCGTATACACTTTCGTCCCGAAACCGAGTAGCACCGCGTTGCCCCGTTTCATTTCAGACTTGGTAGTGACCACGTGAGCCCCCTGTAACGCTTACATGCAGAAAAGGTATGCTTCATATATAGTTGGACGCGTCTTGTTCTTGCAGCGCCCGCTTAGCACCGGGTGGCCTTTCTCTGGCGACGCCATGGCTCTCGCGGCTGAGGGAGTGGGCCAGCGGTCACAGCAGGCTGCGTGATAGCGAGCACAATTTGTCATGCGCGTGCGCTGGTCGTCAGCCACCGCGTATACGGGGATCGCCGCTGTATATGTGGCCTACATTCGGGCCGATAGCAGCGTATTAACCGCGGACACGCTCCGGCGCCTTCTTTCTGCTTCGCGTTAAATAGGAAGCGATGGCTTCTTGTGTTGCGAGCGTATATTTTCGACGCTTCCGCGCTCACCCCTCCTGCGTGCTCGCGCACGTGTGCCTTGGAGCACGTATATATACAGCTGTTGTGCGAAGAATTGGCGGGTTTGGAGGCAGCCCGCGGCTTATATCCTGATTGCAGAGTGAATTGTGGCGCGTCGCTATAGGAACAGGGAGCCAAAGTGAGGGGGAAAACCTAAAAAATATACAAAAGCAGGAAACAGCATGATACGTTGTTGTGTGGACCGTGCTTTGTGTTTACTGCGCTGCACCTCGTTCTTGGATATGTTTTCCCCCTTGATTCCCGGCAGCATATTAAAGAGAAGGAAAGCCGTTTTAGGTGTTAGTCTTCATTGTGGCTTGCGTGGGAGTATATATACGGACCACCGAAGAAATTCAGGGCGTGGCCGGCGCTGATGTTAATAACAAAATATTGTTTTTATAGCAATGTTTACGTAATTTAATGCATTTGTCGCTCGAACAAGTGGATCGGGCGCGTTCAGTAAACAAAACGGTTCTGCGCGTCGCGCTTACTGTGGCAGCCGCGCTACAACGATCAAATTGCGGTCGCTCCGAATGATTGACATGAAGAAAAGAGAGAAGGAAAGACTATTCGAATGCACTGGGGGAAAAAAGGGGGTGGGCGAGCGCACAACCTACTCCGCCGTTGATGCCAATGTCTGGAGGACGCATACATGTGCTTTGGTGCATTCAACTGGAACGGTACGCGCGGCGTTTCGTGGACAGGTTTATGACTGTACTTCAACGCAGATAAAGGTACGTTAACGCAGAACTGTAGCGCGCGCGATCAGTAATTTTGTGACAGCGTGAAGTTGCATGTGGCTACCTATGGACGCGAAACGAAAAAAGGAGAAAAAAGAAAACAAACACGCTGATTCAGGTCATGTTCCAGTGATTGCACGACAATTCATGAGGCTGGAATCTTGTTGGATACAACTAGAGTTTCCTACAATATACTGGAGGGAACTCTGGCGCTGAAATCCTTCAGCCACCATGGGAGTGATGGGAAGTACATTGATTTGTCTGATCTTCGTACTTGTGGACTCGGACGTTCTTGTGGCTTTGTTTATTACGCTTTATATGCCTCGGCGTAATAGTTCTGCTGAAACCCGCAAGGTGGAGCGAAGTAATTAATTGTCGTAAATTTCTGAGAAATCTATACTATTCGAAGTGCAGAAGACGTTGCGAACACGCACAATCGCTGATAATTGCAACGATTGAGCTTGTCGAGGTGGTCAAATCGAAACGCGCCAAGCGTCTCAAGGCAATGGTTTGTCCGCGATAAATTAATAAGAGCGTTTCATATCGCTTGTCGATGCATGCGTCCGTAGCGTAATGGCATCAATATCGGGCTTCTGTGCTAGAGATCCTGTGTTCGAATCCTCCCGTGGGACAAATTTAATGATGTTTACCTGATTATCTGTTACGCAGTACATTGTTAAAAAATGACGAGTTTACAAAGTCACGAAGCCGTTTAAAGCCGGAAGGACGAAGTCTAGGCAAATCCATGTACTTCCCACAATTCGCATACTGATACAACCGCTCCCATCGCAGCCTCCGTAGATATTATATAGCGCCAAAGTTCCCTCTAGCAATTATTGTATGAAATTCTTTAGGAGACGAGGCCATAATGCGGTTGTGGCAAAGGACATGAGGGAACTTGAAGTCTGCACGAGATATTAAATCAAAGAAATCAGGGCAATTAAGAAGCGCGATGGGGAGCGAACTTTAAGGAATATATATCGCCTGATGTTTCTTCTTTTTTTAATCTTATGCATTGATTTTAATTTGTACCAAGAATGGGAAGTTCCGTTACAGATTTTGACAGGAAGTTAGAGAGCTAACCATGAAGCGGCGTTGCCAGCCGTATCCGATGAATAAAGTCATTTTGTATTGTGTGCCACGCGAACAATTTTCTGCGTATCCCAGCGGAAACTAAGGGGTGTGTACGTGTAATTTGAGGTTTCACGTTGCGACGGCTTGCTTGAAAGATTGCTCACCCGTTCCTGTTTAGTACGCCGCGCATGTAATAAGAGCTGGCATACGCTACCATATATGGTATGCGCGCCTGCACGCGTTTTCTGACACCACGCCGCGAATGCTAAGCCCGACTCATGTATTTGAATGTACACTTCGGGCGACTTTTAGAGAAAACAGGTTACTTTATGGAGCACGCGTGTTTCTTTTTTTCTTTCTTCGTTTTTTTTTTCTGGCGCATATGCAGGATCCCCTGGCTATCGCAGCAGACGACGTGTGATTAGTAGCGCTATAGCGTTCGTCAGTGCCCCTGTGTAGGGCACTGACGTTGCTTCGGCCCATATTTGCAGCTATAGCGCCAGCAAAGTGATAGCCGCGCATTAGTGTGTTGTCCCTTTTAACAGTGGACTGACCTGTACAGCAAAGACGTTGATGGGCGGGACACCGAAATCGAACTAGACGCGGCCCTGACCATTCCGCGTGACCATTCCATGGTGGGTCACTGGCAGCGAGCTTTGTTCGCGGAAAGATTGGACCCCGCCGAGGAGAAGCCCCGAGCACCTCGACGCGCCGATTGGTGGCCCACGACGGCAGAGAAAGGCGCCCGTGGGGTTTAATTTCCCCGCGCCGCTTGCGCCTCTGCCGCGTGTCGCGACGGCCGCGGAGCCCGCTTTCTTGTCTGTTCGTGCGTTTTAATAATAGCCGTCGTAATGCGCACGTTGTTCTAGAAGCACATCCTTCTGGGGCATCAAATACTGGCGCGGAGGAAGTTTAGTCCGATGGAGTTAATTTTGGAGTTCGCTGCATAGACAGAACGATAAAACTAGTTCGCCAAATGACACGTGAGCGGCTCCGTGATACGTCCGACTATATACCCTAGGGGCTGCCTGAATCCCGACAGCCACTTAGCTCCCAAAGTATCAAACAGGCCGAGACGTATATACGTGCCCCATGTGGTGATTTTCTCTCGCCTGGCCAACCGGTGGATCGCTGGCGTGTATAGAAGAATTGTAGTGTTTTAGTGAGCTGGTTAGTGGTCTGCGTTTCAGGTATGTCGTGATACGGTCGTTGCAGCCTGTAATATCGCTAGATATAGTTAGGCTGACCGCTGTATGGGGCCTGAAGTAGGTGGGACGTCCGTGGCTGAAGCCCAGCATTGGTGTCGAAGATTCAAGGAGAAAAGGGCACAGGGAATATGTCGTCATCGTCGCGGGGGACGCGCGGTCTGGCTGCATTTGCGTCGCTTTTCAGCATTGTCTGCATGGTCAGCATCGTTGTAATCGTTGTGCTGGAATACTCTGACAGGGCGATCGACATTTCGAAGTACTGACCATCACATATGTACGCGAGGGCATATACCGTGGCGTCACCTGCAGAAGAGCTTTCGGTGATGGGCTACGTGTCATCACGTGACGCAATCTACGAAGCCTTTTCATTGGTTTTCGATGTGCAAGGAGGGCCCCAACAGTGGTTACTTCTTTTACTTATCTTTAAGCTTTATATTCGGGACCTTTCCGTTTTTGCTGTGACGTACGCGGCGAATCCACAGATCTTCTGCTGCCTCGGAAGGCTTATTGCCCCGAAAACAAGCTTCATTGCCGACACGCGTCGTCTGTTCGCGCATTCGGCGTTGTAAACTTTATGCATGTATAAACTAAGCCTATAAAATTTACTCGAAGTTGGCGGACATAATTTGTTAGAAAAACCAAAGTAATATATTCACTAATTAGAGTAATTTCATCAAATAACGTCTTAATTACAACGATTATGGCGCATGTATATATCGGAAAGTTTAAGAGAATCGCTAGGAAAGTCTAGTACCGTGTGTGTACATTTCAAAATGGCCATATAGACCGAAGTAACTGGCATCAGATTTTTTTCGCAGAGCTTCCCTGATTACACACGCGGTATAAATACGAAGCGCGGCTCGCGCGCGTGTGTGCGTGTGTTATATTGGTGAATCCTGCAATGGCTTCAGCGTCCTCTCCCGATCCGTCCATATATAGTTGAGCACTCAATCTCGGGCGGCAAGGTTAAAGACTTCGGACCATCTTTCCTGCTGCTGGAGCTGCTGCAGCCACGGCGGTACTCTTCGTCGCGCAGAAACGGATTGGCAGGAGGGCGGCGTGCGCTGTAGCTCGCCTGATTCTACCTAAATTGGTGCACGGCGGCTCCTGCCTCGTTGTTTTGACGTCGGCATATTGATGGCGGCCGCGAAAACCTCTCGTGCGCCGCCGCTATTTATGGCGTGTGTGTTTGTGTGTGGGTGATGGGGGAGGGGGGGAGGGAATGGGTGCGTACGTGCGCGCTTCGCAAACGGTTTAGTGTGGAGCGACTCGATTGAGCCGTCAAGTTGGGCTGCCGTACAGAGGCGCTCCTTTGTGGTCGCGATCCCCTCCCCCCCCCCCCCCGCCCTCGTCACATTTGTTCGCGAAGGCCGAAGTGAGCGTTTCGCGCTGACCCTTTTCTTGGGCGCCTAAAGAACCAACGGACAGGCGGAAGGCGATTTGTTCTTTCTTCTTTCCTTCTTCTGCTTCTCTGGAAGCTCTAACAATTCTCGTTCGAGTAACGGCGTGCGCATGGGCCGGGTTTTCGCGCCTCAACAAAAAAGTGCGAGCTTCCTCCTCAAAACGGGATCCGGAAGCTTCTTTTCAATATATTGAGCCTATAGTGGGCGCGCCGAGTATAGTTTTGTTCGGGTCGAGGTGCACAGAACATAACCTGTTGTAGAGAGGTTCAGCTTCTGCTATTCTTTCTGGAGACATCAGCTGTTGTTACTGCGAGTGAGTCACTGTTCTGAAGATAGCGATATTCTGCTCACTATATTGTATTGAACCTTTTCTCGTCAGCAGCGTTTCGATAGATGCGCACATGCGCAGACAAGTGCACTCATACATCCATGAGAGCGGGATATCACATGGGGGTACGCGAACACTGCGCGTAATAGTTTAAACAGCCACAAACGTCTGCAGTCGCGTTTGGTAAAATACCACACAGCCTGCCTTTACGGCGCTCAACTGTAGGATGTTTATAAAGTTTGAAATTTTTTCTTGCAGCTCACTGCGGGCCTGTGGCAACTCTCAAATGCAGAACTTATGCCCTCCCCCCCCCCCCTCTGCCCACATTTCTCTCACTCCCAAGGCGCATGCTCAGAACTCTGCAGTTGCATGTCCGCGTTCCAGTCGGGGCGAAATTTAAAAAAAAAATATCGCTTATGTACCAATATATGTAGGAATACGCCGAAGAACTCTGAGCACTTAAACTTGATCCGAAGCCTTCCACTGCTGCGCCCTCCATGGCCCTCGATTTATAATCTTAGCGCATTGCTATAGGTTTCATTATTACTATTCGTAGATGTGTTGCTTCAGCAAAATGTTTATGCGTCCTGCTCCCCTGAGGGCTTACGCGACTAGTAAGTATAACGCTATTATAATCCGTGATTATGCTTCGTCGATTTTACGTTTCGTTAGAGATAAGCCTTCATAATGTACATGTAGACAAGCAGATGGAGCTTTCTCTGTATTTTGTTCGCTTCAGGTTGTGCTGTTTGCGCGTGCGCAATTGTATTATCTACTAGCTATACCGAGCTGAACGAGCACTAAACTCACTTTGAATTGACTTTCTATGCCAAGTGATATTGGATATACGCCGCCATGGCCGAGCGGCCCCCTGTTGCCTTTTATGTCGCTCTTAGTGGCGTCCTTATTTTTCTGTGCGCGTTCACAGGTGTAAACACGCGCTCGCGCACCGTCTGTTTGTATCGCATGGCAGCAGCCAGCGTGCGGCCGGGCCGACGTGGGTGGCGCGTAATATACGCGCCGCGTCTCCCACGCTTCTCCTACGAGGCACGCTCGTTGGCCGTCAAGATACGCGTTTCATTGCGGCTTGTCGCCATCTCTTCACCAAGGGCAGAGAGAGCCGCGCTGTGGCTAATTACGATCTCTTTCGCTTGTATTCTGCGGTCTTTTTCAGTTGGGTTGATGGGAACGCGGTTCCAGTGGCGTGTGTATACGCATCGCTCGCTTTTGTTTCCGCTGGCTTCTTCTGCCTCCGTCGTTATGTACGCCTATACATCTGCGCACGGTTTTATCTTTTGTATAGCGAACTTTTTTGCTTAGCCTCAGTGCTTCTGACTAAAGCTCGTTGCAAATCGTCATTACCCTCCCTCGTTTGTGTACTTTCTCTGTCTCACCCGCCGGGGAAACTTACTGGCCGTACGCTGTTATGCTTCTGGGCTCAAGGTCGCTGGTTCCATTCCTGACCGCGCCCGCCGCATTTAGGTGGCTGTGGCATGTACTAAAATTATCGTGTTCCTTTTGATCTGAGTGGGCATAATTGAAAGAACCCTAGGTGGCCAAAAATTAACCCGCGGAGGCTTCCCCATATACGGCGTATCTCGTATGCCCCATTGTGAAGCTTCGAGAAGTTGTCATTGTTCTCTGACTTCGGTATATCCGCGCGGCAACCGCAGCAGTGCAGTCTGTATTTCGTGTAACACCAACGTCTGACTTCGATATTATATATACGCGGCATTCCTTCTTGGTTCGACTCGTTGCTTTTAGACGCCTGTGCTGTGGCCATTTTTTCCGTGCGCTGCGTGCACTTCACGGTAACTAGCGTCAGAAATTCTGCGGAACATTACAATATCAGTTTTCCCGCGCTGGGCTGTTGCTGGATGTCTCAATCTCACTCCTGTTCGTGCTGCGATTTCGTGCCGCAAGGTAGGCGAGTTCAGCAAAAAAACCCTGCGTCCAAATGAATGCCGCTCCCTCGTAAATTGGCGATCACGTGGCCCAGCAGTGGCAGGCGGCAGCGGCACGCGCCTCGGCGCTCTCTTGTGCAGTTGCCACAACTGGGACAAATAAACGGCAGCGCGACTTGACACAAAGAGCGAAGGCGCATGTCTTTCAGCGGCTGTTGTGCAGTCTTCTGTCTGGTCACAACGCATCTATTTGTATTGTTTAGCGCGCGCTGCTGTTAACCTTGTGCAGTAGAGATTTACAGCCAATACCGCGCACAAAAGTAAATGCCAGTGGTCAGTTGCCAACGAACTGACCTTTATTGCCTTGTATTGCTGTAGGCTGCACGCAATTACTTAGACTCATCTGGGTGAGGCAATGCGTATAATTACTTGTTTTACAGCGACTTGTGCGTGCGAACTGCGACGCGATTTCGATGGTCTCGGCACCTTTGTAGCCAAAACGCTGTTGTCGTCAAAGCTGGCTTCTCCTCAACAAAGGGCTTTGTGGGAAGCAGCCCGCTTCTGTTAGTGCCCACTGTTACAGGATAGATCGAGTATATATTCTCAACATTTCTCTGCGTGTGCAGCCGAGAATGTTAAATTGGCTTCTGTAAGCATCGTTAGTGTAAAAAAATTTTTGTGGAAAAAACAAAAAAATAAGTAAATTTTATTACCGTCACTTTTTGTGTTTTCTTCTGTTTTTTCGCTCTCAGTTCTTCTGTGATTTCGCTAACGTTTTCTGTTAATTGCTTTTCCGCTATTTCACAGACATATTTTTCCAAAAATTACTTTCTTACGGGGGTAACTTTTGCTCCCGTAATTACTGCAGCTTTTATCGAAGATGAAAGAGTCAATGCTGGGATGGAGCGTGTAACAGATCATACAAGTACAGATCAGCGCACTCCACAGAACAAATTAAATGTAACAATACAGGCGGCGACGAAGCGCCCGGCACTACGCGACACATCCAAGTATCCACGCTACCGGCAGTTATAGCCATGTTTCGATTGACATAAATGACTCGTACGGAGAAAAGCTGTATCTCTTTTGTGAATTTAGGGCCAATTGGATCCTGCGTACGAGATCACTGTTGAAGCTCAACACAAATGTTAGTTGTGTACAGTAAAGACAGGAACAAATCTCATTTCGCTCAAAGTTATAAGGGCGAAATTTTCACTTTACTGTAGTGACCCTTTTCGCGGCGATCCCGTGGGCGCTGCCATGTTTGCTCACGTGGTGACGCGACCATTGCTTGCCTCAACTGTCCCCGTTGCCTCCGTATTTACAATGGACGTGTATGACTACGGTGCGGCTTAGCAAACCTCAGTTTCGGGATATATCGTGGACGGTGACGGGGTAGACGACACGAAGTTTTGTCCACAGCTTCAGAGAACATGCAAAAGAGCTCTCGAAGCTGATTAAGCTGTGTCCAAACGGCGCGAGCAGCGCCTATGGTGTTCGTTCTAAAAGCGGGGCTAAATATGTATTCCGAACTATCCAAACTTTCCGTTCATGAATTGAATCAGGATTAGTGTGTTTTGCTCTTCGTTCTTTATTTGGGAAATATTTTCAAGCAGCGGCTAGTCACGTTTTTGACTCAGTTAAGTTCCTCGGTGCGCTCACTATCTGATTATTTTCTGCCTAATCGCTCGCGGGTGTGCTCAGTTCCGATAGATTTCTTCTTGATGCGCACAAGGCTTGAAGCATAGCTGTTCTGTACGTTGCAATACCTTGTAGCAAAGATGTATTATCGCTGGTAACTCGCTTACTCTTGCGGACCGTCACGAAAGGTTGGGCTTCGACCGTTCATGCGCTATCGGTGTAGTCCGTCATTTATTGTGCGTATACAAGGCGTATATATTCAAGTATGCGCCCATTCACTTATTCTTGACACGTTGGCGATAGAGTGGGCGTAAGTTTCCGTGCCAGTTGGGGTAGTTGTGTGTGGATACTGTGCGCGAAATATATGACAGGAAGCGGCGCAACTCCCTTTGTCATTGTTTAACGAGCGGTACCCACTCTTTCCGACGTTTCGGGGCTGAAGCCATTTCTTTGAAGGTTAGCGATACAACGCTGGCGGATGTGTCTGTATCCTCGGGCAAAGCCGTGCATCTCCGGTAACACGTACGGACAGTTGCAGCAGCGGTCCGCGACCTTAGCCACACAGATTCATTTCATTCCTTAATATGCGAGTCACTATTTTTGCAGCGAATTACTGCACACGTCTTCGATCCACCGCTCCACATTTTGAAACACGAATGGAGCACAGTGCGTGAGCGAAAACCGAATCGTATTTCCGACAGCTGACCGCCTAGAAACCCCAAAAGCGATAATGGTTTCGTATTCGTGCGCTTTTGCTGAGACAACGTGCGGTGCGCCGCCGAAAGCGCCATCTCGTTTCTAGAGAAAAAAGTGTTCCGCGATAAGGGTCCTTAGGGACCAATCCTGGTAAAATGAAGAAAAATTCGATCTTTCAGCGTAAACAGGTTTTTATTTTATCAAACAATGTTGTTTCTTTGTTCAATTCTAAGAAATTTTCTGTTGTAAAAATAGGCATTTCCTGGTCCTTGCTGTTTTCACATTTATTTGCTACAGTGTATGCATAAAGGCACGTATGGCCAGGTTCGAACCTGGTCTCTCGACTCTGCGACTGGGCGCCCAACCGAGTGATGTGCCGTCAGAACGTAGCGTATACCTCCTTATGCCAAAAGAGCGTGGTGCCTCGCTAGGCACTCACGTAGTCCAGTAGCGGGATGCTGTCCGTGGCAAATGGGGGCGTGTCATAGACGGGACAGGCGAAGCGAATAGACGTACGACAGTGAGGAAACGAGTATGCATGTTGTCTGGATTGTTTAGGCGAGCCTCAGGCATACCGAAAACTTGTGAAAGATGAGTGAAAGGCAGTCGGACGCGAGTGGTACTTCGTCAAAGGCCCCGGAATGGACCATTGCAGCAGCGTGCATGGAACTTCGAAAGCCTGTCGGCTGCCACCTGTTCGTTCTGTCACAATGTATATAGTGCAAAAGAGGCGCCAGATATATTTTTCCTTTTTTTTTTCCTTTGACTTCCTCTGTGTGGGGCGACCATTTATAGACTTCTTGCGGCTCCCACGGCCACTCGCTGCACTTGGGCACAGCATTGTGGACCCTGGCTTGGGTCGAGGGGCCAGTTTATATATGTACGTGCGAGCGAGCGCGAAAGCAGAGGTGCTCCCCACCCGCATCTTTTTGGTTCCCTTTTCAGGCGTTTTTCGCTTCGCTACAGCTTCAGTGCACCGCTGGTCACGTTGCCGTATAGTACGCGTCTGACGGGTCTGTGCGCGGGAGACCAGCGCCGGAGAAACAAAGTAACGGTGACTGCCCGATCATGTATACGCACCCGGGCGCCCCGCCAAGTGGCGCGTCAAGGTGGACCGCGAGGCGTCCTGCAGCGCCACTGGGGCGGATCTCGTTGTACGACAATCGCGTATTGTCTTGTCAACGGTAGCACGCCTGAGGCTCCGACGCTGAGAGATTATGGCGCCATGCCTGGCGCTGGAGACCATGCATGACCAGCTCTGCGAACCTTGCATGTGTGAAATGTGTGTCAACGCGCCTCTGCTGCCGGGGTGCCGCGCTTTGCCGTGCATGTTTCTTGGTTTTCGGCTGTTTTATCGGCTCGTTTTGTCCATTTAACTGCGTTACAAATGTATAGTGCCTATATTATGAATTTCTAATAGGCTATAGCCATGATTGCCTCATGATCCGTGTCAGTTTGTAAAAAGTCGGGTATGCGCCTTAATAAGCTGCATGGAATTTCATTTTTTTAGCGCTGTAGCGAAGACTGCGGGATGAGATCGCACAGCTGGCTATAGACCCAGTCTCGCAGCTCAAGGGGACAAGTTTAGCAACCGCCAAGTGGCGCTTTAACAAGCGCTAGATTGCGGCGGGAGATATCAGAGTCGCGGTGAGGTCAAACGTGCTCGGTATGTCTTGCGCGCACTCCGATTAATTCCTTTGGGCAGTCCACAAAGTCGTCAGCATATGAGGTAACTTTTATCAACCGTCATCACGCGGTTTTATGGACAGGTAACTTATAATCTTGCACTCGGCATCCGAAGCTCGAATGAGTGAAAATCGGAGAACTCAGTAGACGTATAACTACGCCGGGCGACATTGGTTTGTCTTCTGTAGTTGTCATGATTAATTTCGCTGGGCTTTGGTTTGTCTTCTATGCGTATCAAATAAAAGCAGTTTATTTATTTTTCTTTCTTCGCTACATTGGGTGAACTGGGCTGCAGTGGAACGTTACGTGAACTCCATTTTTATATACGATTACCACATATGCCAAAGCGCGCGATAGCGAAGATCCTGCAAACCACTGCTCGTTCGTACCGTTATAGATCTGTTCTTACCTCTTTCTCCCGTGCAGGGTAGCGAACCAGAACTACCTTTGGTTAACCCCCCTGTCTTCTGTAGTATATTGTGTCTCTGTCTCTCGGATCTAATGCTTCCTTGTCAGGGATTTTATATTCACTATAAGGCCGAAAATTGTCACTCTCAAAATTGGGTTCTTTGATGGGGAAGTACTATGTACTAAGTTGAATGCACCATTCACATCTAAGGCAAAAACAGTGGCGGTGCCGACCTCGGCAGCCTGCCGACTTGCTTCAAATTGCCACGCTAAAAATACGCTCGCACTGGCGATGTGGAGGAACCTGACTAAGGGAAATGGTAAAACAGAATGCCATCGAAGACCACGCCACTGTGAACTTCGCGTGCTGCCGCGCCAGACGTCTGACTGCTCGCTCACTTGCTTGCGAGCAGCTCTCGTGTGAATGTCATAAGGTTCTTTTTCTTTAAGTTGATCGCGCAAATAGAAACGAAGCCACGCCGTAGAGACGTTTTGTTCATATTTTAGCTCAAGTTACTTTTAAACAAAATAATTTGTTTTGAAGATCTGTCCCGTTAGAGGTCACTGAACCTCTGCGCTGCGCGTGTGCAGAAAACTACCTTCCAATCGAAAGTAGTAATCGCGTGATGATTTTTCCAATTTTCCTTGACCGTATACCAAGGTGCAAGAATTTGTAAGCTGCTCTCATCTACCATCCTGTCGCATTCATAGCCAAAACGCTGGAACAGGACAGCGCGGCCTCTTCTCACTTTTTTCGATGTAGGTATAGGCTATTCTGAAATGAATTTTCGCTAATGTTATACACTTGAGTGCGTTTGCAAAACTTTATCCTAAGATTGTGATGGTTTACCAACGCATTCACTCTATTTTAGCAGATGAAGCAAGTCGTAACTTGGTCTTTCACGTGCAGCATGGAAGCCTTACACTTTAACTTTTCCGAATGCACCACGGTCATCTTTCTGTGCATCGGCTCTAGCGCAGCACCCGTTTTATGCGTCTAGCGATTCTGCGGTGCAGAACCGCACCTCTTTACCCGAATGATGACGCGCTAAACTTTACGTCATTGTTGTCGTCATACCGCAGTGCATCCGGGTCTATTGTGGACGATGACCAGGCAGACAGGTAGCTTGTGGTGGGGGACTGCGACAGAAAAAGATTAACCGAGAGCGGGACGCAAATATGGTGAGAACGAGATGAAGACTCTGAAAACAAAGGAAGACGCGAATAATAGCTCGTGGCTGTTCCTCCTTACGCGGCCCTGCACCAAGGCCTCGTCAACTGCCAATGACGTATACGCAACGCTTCGAAGGACGGGCGCCTCTTCCCGTTGTGGGTTCCCGCTCGCTCGCTGGATCATGGTCAACGGCGACCCGTTCGGCAAACGTGGGCGGGGCTGCAGGTGGATGCGGGCGCGCTGACAATTGGGGGCGTGTACGCTGTTTGTTGTTGTTGTACTTTCTTTTCCCCCGTCTCCTTCGTGGTTAGACTCGTCGCGCACCTGCCAACTTCGAGATAAAAGAGCTTCGGAACGGCCAGTTAGCCAGTCTTGTACATGCTTCACCGCGCAGACACGAAATGGTGCCACGGCGCGAAAAGTCGAGGAATGCCTGGACCGGGTTCGAAATGTGCAGCTGTCCGCAGCGCTTTGTGTACGAACGTGCGGTACCACAGAGTACGGCTTCACCCAATGCCACCTTGCTCGTGGCGCTCTTCTCGGAAAGTCGCATTCGTCCTAGAACAGACCGCGCTGTAAGCTTAGTGCCGCACCGAACTTGCGTCGCGAAGTTTTCTGCCGAGGTGATCGAACGAGCCCGTGGGGTGAACACTCCGTCGCGGACGATTTGAGTATCGTCTCGGCATGCTCTGAAATCGACGAAAGCCCGTCGCAGAGTGACCGCGCAGCAGCACTGCCCTGTTGCGTCGAGTGCGGTGCCTTGGTAATTGGCTCCGTTGTCAAGTTTGATGGCGTTATATGGAGAATTTCATCGCGCTGCTGGCCGCAGGAAATAAGCGCATCGCATTGTGCCGCACCCCGCCTTCTCCTCGTTTTTTTTTTTTTTTTTCGAGTACACCGCGTAGCAAATAAACTTGGTGTATAAAAATGTGTACCAATCTGTCAGTACTGCGTGTCCTTGTCTGGTTGGTAAGTTGTTATGGTATTTATCTTGGCGTTCGTCTCTTACCGAGTCGCACTGTTGCAGGTCCCCATTCGCTCATGACGGTGCTGGAGCCGTACAATTTCACTGAGAAACGACGCCGACTTCCTTTTATAACTGCAGCGAGGGGCGACTCCACTGCCACATCCCGTGTATAGCCCGTTGTTCCCGGCGTTTGCTTTCGGGTTATTCTCTGCCTGTTCTCCCCGCGTTTGCGTCTCCGTATGCACTGCACCCGCCAATGTCATTCGCCTTTGTTTATGTGGCAAAAAGCAGTAACTGCGTCTTCTTTTCCGGAGTTCGCGCTTTGCGTCTTTGTACGAACTTTCACGGGTTTTGCGGCGGGAGAGCGAGGAGGGCACCCATGAGCAACGGCTCCTATATGCGTGGCCCTCGCAAGAGTGAAGCGCGTTCCTTTTGTTCGTCGGGGAATTCGTGACTGGGGGAAGAAAAAAAAGAAGAAAGCCCTTAATTTGAGCTAGCGTGGCCCGGCGTGTCATTTTGGGCGTCGTGAGAAATGTCACTCGTATGTGTGCGCACCTATCATGAGCATACGTGAGTGCGCGCAGGGGGGAGTTCTCGGCGGCGCTTCTGATGTAGCGAGGCAGACTCATTTCATGCTTGTGGATGGAGAGGCGGCCGCGTGTCGATCCTGTCTTCGCTTTCCTCTCTCAAGAGTACCTTAATATAGACTCTCTCTCTTTCTCTCTCGCTTTGTCGCTCTCGCCTATTCTCGCTCCTAGTTTAGGCTGAAACCCAACCCGGCGAAGCGTTGACGGCACAAGCGGCATCCATGGGCCAACGCCAACCAAACGCCCGTTGTGCGTATACGGCCACCGTCGTATACTGAATTGAGCAGAACTAGAGTTACTGTATGTGCTACCGCATATACAGTAACTCTAAGCAGAACGTGCCTCACGCGACATGGAGACCGTGGCGGCAGTTTGCGAGCAAAGCCCGTCTTTCGCATGCAGCGACATTGTATATACTGTGTTTTTAGCAGCTGCGGTGACCGCACATGCGGACTTTGCCGTTTCAAGTATACCACCGATCGCGGAAACTGCGAGTATCGCGTTTGCGGCCACGGCAGGTGTTTTCCGAAACGCCTATACACTGAGTTACTATACTGCTGGGCGTAAGCATTTAGTCCGTTTCGATGGAAACTGCGCCCGTGCGTGCGACATGTGTTAACCGTCGTGTCCGCCGCCTGTATACGGCCGGAGGCGCGTCCGCCGAGAGTTGTTAGCTGACGCGGTAAACAACAAGAGTGATACAATGCTGTCAAGCCTTGAGTGCGTAATAAATAAACAAATGAATAAATAAGTAATGAAATAAAGGAATAAACACTGATTATTAAACCACATGTCTATATATACTACTATGAATGTGTTCTTTTCACTGCAAGCTATATATGCCAGTAAATTTTGCAACTTTCACTTGCTGTCTGTAATTGGCAACACTCTTTATTCTTTTTCACATGTTTTTTTTCTTTTTACTTCTCGCAGTGTGTTCAATTACTTGTCTCTTCGTACGATATTGCTTCTACGTATTCTGCCAACACGACATTGCATCGTTCCTCCGCGTTCTGTAATTCGCGACTGAGACTCTTGCAAGCCGCCCCAACTAAAACAAACGGCCAGTAGCCTGCTGCCTGGGTGGTCTATATGTCATTTGTTTCTAGGAAGTCCGTCGCGTCGCTGAGCGCTGCAGTGCGATGACCGCGGATCATGGCCTCCTTTGGTTCGGTAGCAGCCCCAGCTGGATTGCTTTTTGCTGGTGCTGCCATTGACACTAACCATACACCAATCTTCTTTCTCGTGAACTACAGCGAAAAGGACAGCAAACGCGCTGAGTTCTTGTGTGACTCTTTCGTAGCTTATTTTACGTTACTTCGACTTTAAGAGCTGTATTAATTCGTCTGCTGCTGTCTTATTAGATGAAAAATTGTGTAAACGGGGTGAAATAGTGGATGAAACGTGGTCCGATTCTGGCGCGTTTTTGCCGTTATCGATTGTGACGTCTTCACAGAGCTTGCGTCGTTTGGGTTATTTATTTATTTATTTATTTATTTATTTTATCCGCTGACTCGGCGGCATAGATACCCGCCGTGCTCAGTGGCTATGGCGTTGGGCTGCTGAGCACGAGGTCGCGGGATCAAATCCCGGCCACGGCGGCCGCATTTTGATGGGGGCGAAATGCAAAAACACCCGTGTACTTAGATTTAGGTGCACGTTAAAGAACCCCGGGTGGTCGAAATTTCCGGAGTCCCCCACTACGGCGTGCCTCAATCAGAAAGTGGTTTTGGCACGTAAAACCCCATAATTTTTTTTCGGCAGCATAGATGTTAGTAACCCCCTTCATGACCGTTCGACCGTTCCTATTATTCAGGTACGACCATCTGCTTCCACCACAGCACCACTTGTTCACTGGTGCTTGCACTGGAATTCGCTCGTTATGCGACATTCTTTTACAGGATGTTAACGGTAGTACACTTACGCACTATTGTCTTGCCTGCACGTGTAGGCGCTGCGCACATGCGCGTGTCCCCATAAACGTGCACTCAGAGTAAAAGAAAGTGTCGTGCACACGGCCTTTTTTTTCTCTCGCTCCCTAATCTTTTCCTCTTTTTTTTTCTTTAACGGTTGCAGAAGGCTTAACTAAAGTTGCACGCTAGCTGCCTGCAGAGCTTCGTGGCCGATCGTGTCAAATGTCAAGTGCAAGCAGCTCTGGCTGAATGAAACACGCTGCCTAAATTGTATTTTAAACAGCGGCGCTTAAGAAGTCTTGCTTGTCAGTTGCATCAGCGCACTCTTTTCTCATCGTTGCTTAAGAATGAAAAAAATCGCCCGCATGGTTACGTTATTTTTTTCCTGTTGGCACGGTTAATCGTCCAGTAAGTGAAGCGCGGTTCTGCGTGCATCTTTGTATCTCCATCATCGCAAAATATCCGTTAGCGTGACAACAACGCTGGTAGCGACATTTGCGACGCAGAGTTTCCCCAGAGAGCGCACAAAGTTAATACTTCGGGGACATAACATATTCTGCCTAACTGCTGGCGTAAAGCGTTGGTAGCAACACAATCGTAAACATGCAGTTCTTTTATGATTTTCCTCCAACAATAACGCCCGTACAGCAACAACAACAAAAAAAATCAAACGCGTTGTAATTGTACAAAGCCTCGCAAGATGTCGCCACCATCCTTGCTATGGCCGTCCATTGCTAAAGTACCGTGGTAATCCATGAGCAGTAAGAAGTTTGCCGCGTCATCGATGATGTCCGTGATCGTGGCGCTGAAGATGGGTTTGCACCTGAGGCGTGGAGCTTCAGCACATATATGCCTGCTGAGCTCACAGCCATATAGCTGACTTCCCTGTAACTCTACACAAGCGACAGTGCATGGCATCTGTGTTCCTTCCGCCTTCCGCAGCAACAGCTCGGCAGTCCACGATGTGGAGGTCAGCCTCGCCGACCGTTGCAGTGGGTCTCCAGCGAGGAGCTCATTAAAAAAAAAGAGAGAGAGAAAAAGGAAGAAACCAAAAACTGGAAAGTAGAAGGCGTCCCGAAAGTGAAGCCGTCGCCCCCTTACCAGAAGAGCCAGTGGCCCGTAGCGTCCAGCGACCCGAAGGAAGCGTCCGCTTCACGCTTCCTGCCTGGTCTAATGTGCAAGCCGTGTAGGCGCCCTGCTTGACATATGTATTTGTGCCGCAGCTTTACAGGTGATAATTGAACGCCGTCGCAGGCTTCACCTGCGCTCCATATAAGTCTGCAGTTTAATCAGGAAGAGCAGCGGCGGCTGCTCTTTTCCATGAAAGTGTGCAGCACTTTAGGTTCAGCTGCTTTCCAGGCGGATGCAGGGATGGCCACTCCAGTAGTTTAGATTTATTTATTTTAATTTTTTTTTTCACCTCTTCCGTGTCCGGACGGTTCCTAGCCCCAGGACTTGCCGCCGACTTCGCGGCGCCATCGAGTATTCCTGAAGTTTGGCGAAAATGCCGACGTCGGCCTCGTGGTCTCCCTGGAAAGAGCAGGAATTGCACAGCGCCTTGCGTTAGTAGGCGCGTGAGCGCATGCAACGCGTGATTTCATGGCGGTAGCGAGCAACCCACCGGGCAGATAGCGCTCGTTGCAGCACTTTCTCCGTTTACTTCTACGATATATTTTTCCTTGTTTTATGACCTATTTACCCATCCCCCTCCTTACCCTCTGGCCGTGGGATAGCTAAGGATCTGAGGATTTTGGTCGTGTGGTCGTGCAGACAATGACAAAAGTCCTCCGCTCCTCGAGGGCATCAAGCAGGCTGCGTACAGGCGACGCTCGGACCAAACGCTCAAAGTACTGTGTATTGTTACGACTTTGAGGTGGTCCCGTAGCGCTCGTCACCCGTTTCGTGACAGAGCGTTGGTAGCGAAGACTCCGAGTCAGGCGTCGGTGAGAATAACAAAAGGGACTTTATACACTATATACAGGTCATTATACAGGACATGAAGGGATCGGCACTGGGGCCGAGAGCTCACAGCAAACGCGACTGTTCTCGCACGGCGACGTCCGGCGAAAACGCGTGACACATCTCACTCCAGTCGAGAGCGGCACTCTGCTCCCGGTGGGTCGGCGGATCCGGTTTTCCAGGCGGCGCGCCGCGGCTTATAAGCCCCCAGAAACCATTGTCACTCAAACGGCCCAATACAAAGTGAGCACTCGACGGTCGTCGGAGGGGGTCCAACCAGCGATCACGCTCGCCACCCCGTTCAAAACTGGCGGGCGCGGTGACCTCCAGGGAAGGGGATGTATGGCGCCGGGCTGTCTGGCACTTGGCGACACGTTTGAACATGTTGCCCGCCGATGCTTCTCCGGAGGACACCACTGCCTGACGGCTCAGCATCTTGACTTGTCAAGGGAGAATTAGGGCGCTGTGCCTTTCGGCGCAGCCCCGGGTTTGTCCAAAGGGCGCTCGCAGGATAAATTCTGCACCTTGCAGATTCGGAATCCGGGCTTGTGGTAATGGCACAACAGCATCCCCGCCCTCAGATAAGGCGCCGGGAAGACGAGCTGCCTCCACGTGGCTCGGATGCCAGGCGCGCACGTTCGTCAGGCTCGTCCAAGTTTACGTCCAGTGTCGGGACGCCAGGTCACTTCAGGTGCCCAGGTCCCACTCGCCAGGATCGGAGCTCGGCTCACCGCGTTGTCGCCAAGGCACCTCAACCAGCTCCGCTCGGGTCGTTCCTAAGCCCTTGCTTCTCGCCACTGGTCCCGATTGGTCGTTCTGTAGCTTGCAAAACCGACCGGCAAAAGGCAACACCCAACACGAACAAGTGCCCTCTGTCTCCCGTCAAACACCAGACAAGGCTATAATCCAAATCAACCTAACTGAATTGCTATCCCCCTTTTTGCTCCCGCTGCAACAAGAGGCAGGTGTACGATCTAGTATACAAGGCTCAAAACAACCCTTTTTCAAATGAACAACACACCAAAAGATCAGGAACAATTAATAATCAGCAATAACAATGACAAATAGAATGGTCCCCTTGAAATCACTTGGACCGAAAACATACTACTGAGGAAGCAAATGAGGTCATTCATTTTTCCCGGCGATATTTTCGCGGAATCCGAAGCTGCTTATATTTGTGACCCTGCTTATCCGTGTAGCGGCGGTACAATAAGCCAGATTCCTTGCCAAATGAAACCCACTTTTTTTCCACTCCCCGTTTGACGCTCTTCCTCAGATCGGCTAGTGAACAGTCTTCCTGTTGCCCGCGAATCAGAGTTTCTCTTTCAACTGCCGCCTGCTCCTGCCAGCTGGCGGAAACCGGAGCGAGTGTGGAGCCCGCGTCGCCTAATTGCGGCGTCGCGTCTATATCGCGGCTAGCACTGCACGCGTCACTCCCACTCACTTCCAGGACCCGCTCGCCTAGGCCAGCCTCCGAGCTCTGCCTCTCCCGTGACTGCTCGCCACTCAAGTTACCTTGATCAGTCCGTGTGCCGCACCGCCTTTCGCTCACCGACGCAAAGTCAAGTTCCCTCGACCGCGGGAGCGCTTTGGATCGCGTGAGCGCCATGTACGCCACGTCGGCAAAGAATGATTTGCCCTGATCCTTCAGCAGCTGCTCCGAGTTATTTGAGAAGAGGTAGGAAAAGTGCTCCGGGAGGGCGGCAGACACAGCGGCCTCGGTGTTAAGTTTCCCAAACTCTCCTTCAATGACAACCGTTGCGATCGGTAAACAGACACTCCTCTCCTCGGCCACTTGCCGTATCCTAGCGCACTCTCCCGTAAAATCACTCGAGGAGACGAAAGACGGGTGAACAACGTCCATAGTTGCTGCAGAGTCCCGAAGTGCACGGCACTTCATACCGTTTACCTTAATTTCCTGCACATAGGGCTCCAATAGACGTATGTTTTTGTGAGTTTCCTGTATCGTTGCAAAAGCAATTCTCTCTGGGCAGCTTGCAGCGATGTGCCCTTGCTTTTTGCAATTGTAGCAGGTTAATGGTTTCCGTTTTTCAAAAGAACGCGTCGTATCGTTTCGCTGTTTCGGACCATCATCATCATTCTGAGAGGCATTCATTCCTTCCCTTACAGTTTCTTTGGGAAGGAACTCGTCTTCCCAAAACTCGCGACGCGTGATTTGCTTCCGTTCGTCGGGCTTCCCGGAAAACCCATCTCTCCTATCTGCTTTTTCTACGCGCACTGCCTTGCTGTGCAATCTGCGGCGGGTGTAATACTCTTCCGCTAACTCTGCTGCCTTGTTTAGCTTAACCTCTTTTAGCCTATCTTGCAGCCAGAGCCGGACATCCTCATCAATGCAACGGTAGAACTGCTCCAACGCGATGCATTCGACAATTTTGTCGCGGTCGTCGTAAACCTCTTCGCCCTTCAGCCATTCCACCAAGTCGGCTTTTAGACGAAACGCGAAGTCAACATTCGACTCCTTGCCCTTTTTTGCATACCGGAACCTCTGCCGGAAAGCTTCGGGCGACAATTTGTACTTCCGCAGTAGCGCTTCCTTCACATCACTGTAGCTCTCAAACGCCTCTTTCGATAAGCAAGTTATTACGTCTGATGCCTCCCCAGGAAGCAAGGCTAACAGATTCTGTGCCCAGAGGGATCGCTCAATGCTATTCCGTTCGCACACGTGCTCAAATTTCACGAGGTATTTGGCCATATCCTCTCCGACGACAAAGGGTGGAAGTTGATCGCGTATTCTCGGAACATTAGAAGTGAGACCAGGCGCGGGCGAGTTATTTCGGATCTCCAACTCTTTCATTTTAAGCTCGTGCTCGCGACGTTCTCTCTCTCTCCTTTCCTCCTTTTCCTCCTCGCGACGTTCCTTTTCTCTCCTCTCCTCCCTTTCCTCCTTTTCTTTCCTTTCCTGCTCGCAACGACGTTCATTGATACCCGCCAAGGCCTCTGCGGCTTCCTCAGCCGTTACGTCCCCAGTTTTCATGACCTCAAGGATCGCATTCTTTCTTTTGGTTGAGCCCAACTCAATGCCCAACTCCTCACAAATTTCGAGAAGTTCCTTCACCTTGTACTTCTCCATCGTTCACACTGTCCTCCTGCTGTTTACCCTTTTTGAATATACCTGCTGTACGCTACTATAATGCTACTAGTAAGACATATGCAAGTATTTCACACACTGCCCTGTTTACCCCCTCAGCATCCCCTGGTTTTCAAAACACTCTTACTAGGCTTGAAACACACAAGGTTATCACAATGCAACACCAAATCCTTCCCTAAGCTACTATAACCTGTGTCAGAGAAAGTCTGGTGTTTGAGGTAAACTTCAGGCACTCACCGCGCCGAGGTAGCTGATGCCGGTCAATCCCGTAGCTGCCATCCACTGTTACGACTTTGAGGTGGTCCCGTAGCGCTCGTCACCCGTTTCGTGACAGAGCGTTGGTAGCGAAGACTCCGAGTCAGGCGTCGGTGAGAATAACAAAAGGGACTTTATACACTATATACAGGTCATTATACAGGACATGAAGGGATCGGCACTGGGGCCGAGAGCTCACAGCAAACGCGACTGTTCTCGCACGGCGACGTCCGGCGAAAACGCGTGACACATCTCACTCCAGTCGAGAGCGGCACTCTGCTCCCGGTGGGTCGGCGGATCCGGTTTTCCAGGCGGCGCGCCGCGGCTTATAAGCCCCCAGAAACCATTGTCACTCAAACGGCCCAATACAAAGTGAGCACTCGACGGTCGTCGGAGGGGGTCCAACCAGCGATCACGCTCGCCACCCCGTTCAAAACTGGCGGGCGCGGTGACCTCCAGGGAAGGGGATGTATGGCGCCGGGCTGTCTGGCACTTGGCGACACGTTTGAACATGTTGCCCGCCGATGCTTCTCCGGAGGACACCACTGCCTGACGGCTCAGCATCTTGACTTGTCAAGGGAGAATTAGGGCGCTGTGCCTTTCGGCGCAGCCCCGGGTTTGTCCAAAGGGCGCTCGCAGGATAAATTCTGCACCTTGCAGATTCGGAATCCGGGCTTGTGGTAATGGCACAACAGTATGGATGTGTCAGCGTCAAGCAAGAGGAAATGTGACAACCGCCGCCGTAGCTCGATTGGTTGATCATCGTGCATGCGTGTCGTGCAGAAGACATGTGGGGTCGTGTCGCAGCGTCGGCAAAGGGTCTTTTCGTCCACATTCGTTTGCTTTTTTCCCTTATTATTGCCACCCATTTCAGGTAAACGCCACAGTTAATTTTCCACATGATTTGCTGGGATTCGTTGTCTGTTATATAGCTTCACGGGGTTATCTTCGCGTCGACATTCATCACTTGCCAAGTTTCTCGGCCCGGCAAAAAAAGCAGCGCATCAAAAGCAGCGCGTCGCGGAAGACGGTGCACCTGCTACGCTTGAACGGTTTCCTCAAGGATAGCGACGCCCTTGACCGAGTGTTAGTGCACTTCGGCACGACTGTGCGGTGCAGTCGTCGTGCATTGGTGAAATGAAGGCGTCGTGACACTTTGCTCAGTCACGTGAAGCGACGTGTCACGCGCGCGTACTGATACTTGCCGCCCGGTCGTATATGTGACACCCATTAAAGTATGCGAACTGGTGAACGCGAACCGTGGCATTAGAGCGCAGCGTTGTATGGACCTCGTTGATCGCATTGATTATAAGATTTTTTTTTTTTTGCGTTCGTACTTAGCCATGCTGGATCTGTTAATTAACGCTTATATATATTTGCCGGCTAATGCAACTTGTATTTAGCAGGGCCATATAACGTCAACAGGCAATGAAACCAAGAAAATCATGGGGGCAATTAGCTGCGATTGAAATTCAAATGTAGAAAGTAACGAAGAAAGGAGAACTGAAGGTGGACGAAAACAATGTGGGGACCCAACCCAAAACGTTCGCATTAACAGGTCGTTTCTGAGGGCGAAACGCCAAGCATCTACTTAGTGTATATATATATATAGTTGCCACTATCGTATCGTCCTGGTGGTATTGCGCTGTCGTGGAGCCTTTCAAGACTCGTATCGTTAATCGCTGAAATAATTTTTTCTTTTCTGTCTAATCGAAAGGAAGTCTTTCGGGACCTGTGTGTGCTGCACACAACAAAGATGTCTATAGACGCAGCAAGCGCTTGCAGCACAGTTAGCGAGTGAGGAAATTTTGATTAACTATACTATGAGCGTATACCTGAGCTTGTGGCAGGACTTGTAAACTGTCGACTTTGAACTCGCAAACCTGACGCAAAAATTTGTCACATGCTTTACGTCACAGTGTATGGTTACAGTATATCTCTCGACCGATCCAAATGCACTGGCGATCTAATGTCATCGTTATATTTTGTTCGCGTGACCTATCTTTCTCCTCCTTCTTTTTTTTTCTTGCTTTCTCTCTTGTTCTTCTTGGACGCTTTTGATATTGCGGTATTTTGCCTTCATAAATTAACCAAAATTGTCACTCATATGTGCTCATTATTCAACAGCTGCGCCAGTAACGCTTCATGCTTCACAGCACGCGTGTTATCCACACCTTGAACCTTAGTTCGTATAGAAAAAATTCTTTGCGGTATACCGTGCGCGGAATTGTTACAGCTCGAAGAACCACACTTTTTGCCGCTTTTTGTCGATCCTTTGAGTATTTGTCGAAACTTACACCGAGGTCGATAATATGCGCCCTCGAGAGAGGTTTCAATGAGAGCTAGATATGTTATCCTAGCCAAGCGCTTGTCATACTACTTACAGACAATTAAATGGAGTGAAATGTGAATAACAACATGAAACTAATGAGTAAATGAACATAAAAGAGCTGCAAAGGCGCTCATTCGTGAAAGAAAGGAAACACGCTCTGTATTTAAAAAAAGGAGGCACGCTCGCACAATAAATTCTGCAAGTCTTGATTGAAGTATGTGGCACGTAAGAAAGAGTCAACAGCGACATTGTCGCTCTCAGAGCAGAAGCAGTGATGCTCCAGGGTCCAACATCGCAGCACTGATCAGTACCGTTATTTTGGAAGCGTTCGTACACAACTTATTTCCGGCTAAGGAAGTCATATAAGCAGCAAATCGGTCTAATTAATTTCGTGAAGGATTGGGAGAGCAGTAGCAGCGCAGTGCTGCTTGTTATATGCGTTTTACGCGTGCTTCCGTGCGGCACTTATGCCCACCGTGCTTCGGTCGCAGCTAAGCCATCCACCTGTTCTGGACGTTCAAGAAACAAAATTGAAATTAAATTCTGGAGTTTTACGTCCCTTAACCTTAATCTGCTTATGAAGCACTTCGTTGTGAGGGACTCCGGAATAATTGTGATCGCTTGGGTTTCTTTAAATTGCATCTAAATCTAATTACACGAGTTTTTTTGTTGTTTTGTTTTTTCCATTTCGCCCACATAGAAATGCGGCTGCTGTGGCTCGCCACCTCCAGCTCAGGAGGCCGATAGGATAGCTCGAGGGCACGCAACAAACCGAGCATCCAACAATCCCGACCCCGCTGAGGAACCCGAGCCGGTAGCCCAAAGCTATTCAGAGATATTAAACTACTACAGAGGCATCAGACGAAAATACCCGCCCCCTCACAAACAACTAAATAGAGAAGATGCCGTAGCATGGCGACAGCTACAAACGGGAACATTCCCGTGCCTAAACATGCTAAGCAAGATCTACCCCACGCAGTACGAGAGCAAGTGCCCATGGTGTGGAGACAAACCAACCCTATACCATACCACATGGGCTTGCCAGAAAACAGAAGGGCTAGCCATAATAAAAAACCCGAGTGCGGAACAGTGGGAGAGGATGCTATCCAGCGACATCCTGAAAGTCCAACAAGGACTAGTAAGGCGTGCACGCAGGGCAGCTACCCTCAGCGGAGCCCTGGACTAGGGGAACCGACCCTGGAGAGAAGATGGAAGACTCCATCTGAAGCCGCAAAACTCACTGCAAAATAGAGCAAATAAACGTTTTTCATCATCATCATCATCCAGCTCAGCAGAGCACAACGCCATATGTGTGTGTGTGTGTGTGTGTGTGTGTATATATATATATATATACATATATATATATATATATATATATATATATATATATATATATATATATATATATATATATATATACATACGTACTGGCGTTAATACCTAACCTAACGATTCTATAACCTTAGTACTCCTAATCCTTACCCTAGTCCCCCCTCCTCCTCGCTTTCATCCATGTCACCAAAATAAAGCGATGATTGCTTCCATGCAGAGTAAGAAATAAACATGTTAAGTAAGTATTCAGGCGGCGGCACTCGCGGCAAGAGGTCACGTGGCTACGTATACAGCTGAGCGCCTCTACAACGAAATGACCTGTATAACGGAGGAGTAATTCTGTCCCGGTTCGATCGTGAGCTATGTGGTGCGCGACCTTTACAACGAAGTGACTATATAACGAATTATTTCGAAGGCCCGAGCACTTCGTTACATAGGCGTTCGACTGTACCCCATCTCACAAGTCGTTTGCAGCGCTGCCGGAGCTACGAGGCGTACGCAGTCAATATCCTTGCGCAGAGGAATACAGTTTCTGGCGTAACTGTCTTATTAATGGCAGGGTTAGGGTTATGTTTTGCTTGGCACAAGATAAAGCAATACGTGACATGTTAGTACCTTTGCGTATGCGCGTGGTGTACCGCTAAATTCAGCACCCGATGAGCAGACGACGCGGCGCGGATGAACGTATCTCGAGGAGCATGTCATGTAGCTTCCACAGTGCAGCAAATTACTTGTGAGATGGAGTATGACACTGAGGCGGGTTAAATTTAGTGGAAATGTATTACACCGCACCATTAGGAGTTGTGAAGCTTTTCATAGGCTGTGGTGACGTCGATTGACGCTTTAGTTTGTTTGTTTTGTTTTTAAATGGCGTAGTTCTTCGAACATTCCCAAACTTTAAACACGTTTATAGTACTCTCCCTGAAACTCCATGTACTTGTCCCACCGCCTTATCCATTGTTCAAAACCGTTCAGCTACTCCTGAGAACTGGTGCCGTTCAATACTTCCGGCATTTTCTTCTGCCTCCTCCACATCTTGGAAACTCTTTCCTTTAAGGTCTCATCTCACTTTTGTAGATCGTAAGAGGTATATGATACGGGTTGTGTATGGAAAATGAGGTAGCATTGTCATTCATTCCATTTTTGTTAAGAATCGCTGCCCGCTGTGGGTTGCAGCGTTGTCGTGGTGATCAAACTGATCGCCTGAACTCTACAGATTGTTGTGTAGGGTAGCAAACCGGTTAAGCTAAACTGGTTAACCTCCCTGCCTTTCCTTCTCCACTTTTTCCTTCCTTCCTTCCTTCGTCAAACTGTCATCACGCAACCGCTCGTGTACTTCCCATAAAAAGGCTGGTTGACTGACTTTATCGGCTACGAATTTAATATGAACAAGCTGTTTTATACCGAAAATTTCCCAAGAGCGAACAGAACGTGGTACACACACACGTTATTCCGTGACATACGAAATCGAAAAAACCGACGCAGGCGGCGACAGAGGCTTACCGGGAGCAGACGAGACTTCACACAAGGACGCTGCGGGGCCAAGGGATAGAGACGATGAAGTCGTACGCGTGCATAGTGGCGCTCTTCGGTATTAACCTCCGCCTCATGAGAGAAAAAAAAACAAAATTCTCGTTACTTTTGGGTGTCTCTCACATGTATATGTGCGTACGTAGTTTCATATTACCAGACTTGTGTATTTGGACCACTGCGTCATTTTTCGTGCTCTCTTAGACACTGGCAGGCTAAATTGTGGCTACGCTCCGCGTGCAAGTTAAATATGCATTTTATGTTGCTATTACAAATTCCTCCAAGCTAAAACGAGGCCGTCGCTGCTCTGCGGTGACGTGGTTTCCTGGCACTAAGTAAAGAAACAATAATGGGGAAGAAATACAGATACATAAGGTAAGAGAGAGAGAGAGCAATGTTTGGGGAGACTTGCAACGCTTTTCGTCTCAGTAAAGTAATAACGCAAATGAAAGCTCCCGCGCGTGGAGGATTAGAATGCCTCCAGAGACGCGAAGTGCGTTTACTTTCTAAAGCGGCGACTGTCACGTGGACGGACTGTCACGCTCCTCTCAATTGACTCTGCTGGAGCCAGGGCAGTGTTCTCTGTACTTACGATGTACGAGGTAAGCAGAAGGCGGACGCAAGCGTTGTCTTTTAAGCTCCCGCCACTTGTGTCTCGCCTGACGACCGCGTGGAGCAACTGCGACTGCACCGCTGCACTGCAAAGCTGGCAAGTGGCTCCATCGTGCGGGTCTCATACGTACCATTGTTGGGTGGGCTTTTTTTTTTTCTTCTTGTTACTTGTCAAACGCCTGCGTGAAGGGAAAAAAAATAGACGCGTGACCTAAAGGGGACCAAAGAGAGACTATAGGAAGCGGGAAGGAGGTCATGGCTGAATGAGGGCTTATTTTGCCTGACCGATGTAATTGGGCATTCTCTTTATAGCTTCATGGTTCGGCTTCTGTGCTTAGTTTCGTTTTGTTTCGCTCCTTTGATTCTTGCGTACGACATTCCACCGTGGCTGATTCGAGTCTAGCAGGAGGTCGGGGAACGTATTTCCAGCTACGTTTTACACGCGCGCAGCGCAGGTGTCAGGCATGTTTCTGCCGTATGCTGCCCGAGTATCGTCTTCCCTCCCGCTCTGCCTCCGGTCTCTTTGAACGCATGACTGGCAACGGGCTGGCCGTAGCGGGCTTTTTAATCTTCTCTATAGTGTTGGGCAAACTGGCGCCCATGTTTTGTGGACATCTGCAATCTGACCGTGGGAATCCTTGCGCGCAACTTCTCGTTGGTGCGTTTTAGCAGGACTTCATCGCCTGTTGCTTGGCCTTATCCGGTGCCCGCACTTCTACGCTCCGCCGAATTGCAACCTCAGGGATGCGTATCGTGCTGGCGCAAAAAAGAAGAAAGAAAAGAAAAGAAAAGAAAAAGCCGCTTGCTACCTTGGTATATACCGGCCGGAGGAAGCGCGGAAGCCAGACGTGTCACGCCTATAAATACATCGGATGTGGTCGCTTTGGCGTCGTATATAGTACGCAGACTCTTGACGTGCGTAACGATTGTTTAATTAGCACTGCGATGCGAATTTACATGGTTGTGCGAGCTTTCCGCAGCGCAGTTTTTTAACTGTCGTGTCTCTAATTCCTTGGCGGTCATTCACATTTTATTAATGAGTTAATAGCGCGAGTGCCGGTGTAGATTGGAGCTTTGTTGTGTGTGCCTCGAAGTAAGGCACTCGCGTTCCCGAGATATTAGCAAGGTACTTTATACATATCCTGATATATATATATATATATATATATATATATATATATATATATATATATATATATATATATATATATATATATATATATCCTATAAATGTAGAGCGTTCCGAAAGCTCGCGTCTTCTCTGCAAGAAAATTAGTGTTTGCGATAGAGGGGTTACGTATATTCCTGCCGTTTAGTTCGCATACTTGTGAACGGCAATGAACGAGTGTACTGCAAACTGGCTTTGGCGTTTGGGGAAGGCACTCACTTCTCAGAAGCCGATTTTTTTTGCTGCGTGGCGCTTTCCATTAGCGCACTCTTCTCTCTCATGCCTGGCCTTGATTTCTGTATTAAAGCAGCAAAGCGGATGGAGTCGCGTGTACTATGAATGGGACAAAAAAACAAGAAGGGCCGCGCTGCGGTTTGTCAAACGCAGCTGTACGACGATATAGTGACCGGCGTGATGGAAGACCCAGCTGTTCACTTGCCCTGCGCTCGTATTTGCTTCACAGCCAGAGACATGTGTCACGGTATATAGAAGTGGGCATTTACCAACCAGCGAGAGATGTTCGAACTTGTGCCTGTATTTCGTCTGCTTCAGGAAGTGTATTCGTATAATAGCGCACGGAGTTTGCCGCCAACGCCTTCCCTTGTCTCGCTTCTTTTTCGTCTGGACGGAGGCGCTGCTCCTATCAGGTTCTGCGCCCGTCAATCCAGGCTGCCCATTCTTTAGGGGAAAGGGCACACCGTGTCGTGGTCTTGCTGCCGTGTTTGCCTGGAAAATACTTGTTTCGCGGTTTCTCTTTCTGGACTCGCGGTGGGATATTATCGCGAACAATCTAGCGCAACACTGAAGAGTTGTGTGCGAAAGACGGATGGGGTAGGGGGGGGGGGGGGGGGGGGGGGGCACCCGCCGTGGTGGCGCAGTGGCTTTGCGCTGCTAAGCCCGAGGGCGCGGGATCAAATCCCGGCCATGGGGGGATTTGATCGCCCGTGTACGCCCGTGTACCGTGCATTGGGTGCGCGTTAAAGAACCCCAGGTGGTCAAAATTAATCCAGAGTCCCCCACTGCGGCGCGCCTCATAATCAGATTGTGGTTTTAGCACGTAAAACTCTAGAATTTAATTAAAAGCGGACGCGTATCGTCGCGCAAATGAGCCTGCGGAGCACTGCGCGAGAATATGCGCACCGGCGTTGCGTTAATAGCATTTCTATTAGAACTCATGTTGACTGGCTGTTGACTATCGTTACAAACGTTCACGGCCTTGGGGTGGTATTGGGGAAATTTTGTTGTTTTATTCATTCGTATAATAGTCCTGTTGCAAGCTGTGAGACTTTCTGGAAAGCTCTTTTCGTCTGCTCAGTACACGCTGCTTGCTTCTTGAGGAGAAAGCTTGCTGATGTATTTGGAAGAATATCTGTTTGAAAGCATGAAGGCCCCGAACAGCTAACTTTACGACCGCCGTTGATCTTTTCTTTCTTCCACCTTCGTCAGCGAACAGTGACAAAGGGCGCTTTTCTCTTGAGCCATCAAATACCCGTCCTATACGCGTAGTCCTTGAGATACGTCAAACGCACGCGCCGTGCGCGGTAGCTCCCTTCGCCGCGTAATTGAACTTCAGCCAGCCGCACCGTTTTCTTTGTCTTATGTGCGCGAAAATTGCGTTCACGGTCGAGAACGGCCTCGGGTCACGCATGGTGCTCTGGGCGGTCCACGTTACCCCCCCCCCCCTTCCTCCCCCTTGTCACATTCTATCCTCCCTACCACCGATATCGCAGCTTTGTGGAGGACAGCTTGAATTGAAACGGAGCAGTTCATTGCTGATTCCCAGATGCGAGATCCTACAATTTCTCTCGTTTTCTATTTATACCGTGCGCTTCCTCGATCTCTATACATGTCCGTGTGTCCAGGCGAAGGGGAAGGCGAGGGAGGCGGTAGCTTCGCGGTTGCTTACTCATTCGACTCTGCGCTCGCGCGCCTCTGCTGCTTTCAAATTTGTCTACCCAATCTGGTAGCAAAATATATGTATCGCCATCTACAGGAGCGTGATTCCGCGCCCCGGCGCTCTCCTCTGCCTCAGCCATCTCTAGAACACGTGCTTCCCGACAATGCGGTTTTTTTCTTCTTCTCTCGCTCTCTCTCTATACGTGTCCTCGGCTTATCTATATTTACGCTGGCGTAAACAGTGGAATGGCTCTGCCCCAATTTTTCCTCAGCCTTTCCTTGTCTCTGCGCGAGGCGAACATTTCCTTGCCCCGTATCGAGACATAATCTCGCGGAAACGCTGCAAGCTGCGTTTTACCATCGTCAGTATTTTTGGCGTTTCATTTGTGGGTGTTTGTATGCGTGCATGAGTGCATGTACGTGGAGGTGCGCCCTCACGCGCGATAGTCCGAACGACTGTATAACTGCGTTGTACTAGTGGTTATTACCGAACGCTTTATCTTGGATTAGATAAACCCCTTTGTAGCCTCTATGCTTCTTAGCTAAAGTGTTCCGTAAGGGCATGTTGGCCGCTGTTGTGATCGTTCGGATGATAAGCTGCAGGTAGCAGGAAAAAAGTGATGTGTGAGTGTAGTTTGACCAATTTGAGCCTCTAGATAATAAAGTGAGCAGCCAGTCGCCCTACTGCTATACCACCGAGATATGTGATCGTAACTGCTTGCTAATTAACTAATATTAGCTCATTTTGTAAATAATTACTTGAGGTCGCATATTGATGTTATGGAACTGAAGCCGATCATTCCTGAAAGCGTGTCGCATAGGGGTCATGTATAACTCCAGTTACGAGATGCTTGTACTCAAACTCTACCACAATATGCATTTGTGTTCCACTTAGATTTATCGCATATTGGGCGAGGGAGCCTCACTTCTTTTTGTTTTTGTTTTTTTTTTGGGGGGGGGGGATATTAACTGGAACGCCAACGCATTTCTCCGCTGGTAATTAGCGAGGAAAATTTCGAAACTGGTGCTAGGCTCAGGATTCCCATAGTAAATGGACATGCCTGGAGCGCTGACGGGCTTTGATTCCGAAGTTTGATGTGCCCTACAGTGATTAACTAATGTTCGGAAGAAAATTAGAATTTTTATCAGTGATTATCGTGGATTTACTGTGTTGTGCCATCGCTAGTAATGCGTTTCCAAAAAAGAATGCTTATTATTTCTACTGCGCGGTCTTTAAAAATATTAGCTCTCTCTAGAGCGTCCCACGTAGCTTCTGCCAAAATTTCAAAATATGTGACTGGCTCATACCTGGGCAAAAGCAAGGTAATTTTGCTTGCCGTCGCTTTGAGCAAAACATACTATTTCTTTTTTTTTTTTTTGTTCTGATGCGAAAGCACCAAATTGGCCATTGAGCGAAAAAGCTGGCATCTGTCGTCTGGAATTGCTTTTAAATTCCCATTGGCTGCGACGGCACATCACATGCATGGCTTGAAAGAGCAGAGTGAGCGAAAGGGAGCAGCTGCTGTTGCGCTGGTTATTGCATGAGAGGATGTTATTGCATCCATGTTATTGCATCCCTGCGACGCCACGTCACCTTCGCTCTCAAAATCCTGTGTTATCCGCGCGTTATCCATGAAAAACGAACGTGATTCGGGCAGCTCTCGGACTGGTAGGCGAAGCTTCCGACGCTGTTCGAGAAAATCGAATGTGAGGCAGCAGTCTCAAGCAGTCCGTGACTGTCAGGGACTGGTAGCCGAAGAAGCCCAGTGCCCACTGCTTTACCTGGTTCACCGCGCCGGCAGCCAGCGTCGGAAAATGAACAAACTCGCGCATGGGCATGGCCAGCACGCCTAGGGACAAATGCACATAAAACGAGCAAGGAAACTTCTCCGTAGTACAGTTATTCAAGGAGCAGAAGCCCCTACATTTTTTCTCTCGCACGTGCTCTTACTGACACCTGCGCACAAACGTCGGGCGCCTTAGCCAGTTGGTTCTTTATTCTATGGCAGAGCGCACCCGCCCGCCCTTCCTACCCTCCTCCCGGAGTCTTGCGCGCGACGCAAGACGGCATGCTTCCTCCCTGCCTTCCTCTGTTGCGTGCGCGAGATTGAGCCGCGATCGCCGGATCACCCTGGCACGCTTTCACTCGCACATACAGCATAGGGCGCGCGGCGACGATTTTATCGTCCTTGGACTTTATACGGAACCTCACGGCGACGGCAGAAATGCGCCTGGAGTGTCCATATAATTGCGATCGCAATAAAGTATACAGTGACAGTTTGTCGGGTTCGCCACCCACGCTGGTGTAATTAGGTACCAAGATTGGCTCGTAATTAGTCGCAAAAAAAGAACACCAGACTTGGCAAGTGCTGCCTTCAAATGGCCATTACAGATCACACCGATGCACACTTTTACAAACGCAACCCTCGTCGCAGAGATACATTTTGCGCATATATTTATATGAACTAATAGCACGTCAGCCTAAGAAACATTGTTTGAATCTTTTAGGTGTGTGTTCACTATACAAAAGGCAGTTAAAGTTAGCGCTAAATCCAGTACGTTTCTTTGGTTCCTTTGTTTTTTCATGTGCCTAATTGTGCATCAGCCTTGGAAAATGCACAAGCTAGCGTAATCGTCTTTATTGAATAACTAGGTAATCGGAGTGCATGGAGTGCGACGCTTGAAAGAAGCACTGCCGAATATATATGGGAAAGCTCCACCTACGCTTGCGCAGGAAAAAAAAAGAAAGAAAAAGAAGCCTCGCATTTCAGGAAAAAGGTCGCCGTCCTGGTCCGGGCGTCGAACCCAGGTCCACCACCTGAACTAGGGCATTCGCACGTACAAATTAAACAAACTAGAAGAGCTAAGTATGATTGACGACTAAATACACAAGCGACGTAGTTTAGCTAAATAAGTTGAGCGGAAATCCGGAAGATGGACTCTTTAAAGGGGATGATTCGAGGTGGGAAATTCGATCAGGGTTCACGAAAGGGCACATCATCCGCATCTCCGCACCAAAGATCCTGGAAGGCAGATGAACTCATTGCTTTGTTCAGTTTATCTGTTGCTCCCAGAATTGAAGAATAGCTTAGGAGCAAGCGGCAGAACGAGTGTATCTCAAGCGCTTAAACAAAAGAAAAAAGAAAACGCCGAAAAGTCCGTTTCCCAGTGTGCATGCGGGCGGCGCAAGGAAAGCATAGAGAGGACAATATTTATTCGCACGTTCTTCACTCCGCCAGTTACGCCCATCGTCGTAACATAACGCCGCGAAGTGTGTCGTTTACTTTCTTTCGCCGGTCTGGGGAGCAGGAACGCCTGTATTATTATTTCGGAGGAGTGACGTATCTGAAAAGCTTTCTTAGCTCCTAGCGAAGCTTGCACTAAAGGGACGCGATGTAACTAGTGCTTATCTGATAAGCATGCTTTTTTCAAGTCTATGCTATATGCCCCGTTTCGCGTGTGCGTGTGCACGTATTTACATAAGCCAGATTATTCTTGTTGCTGTCTCTATAGGCGTTCAGTTTGATATCGTAGGGTAAAGCTTCGGGGGAAGGACTATGCGCACATGCGGGGAGACGCTAGTTTTGGCCCAACGGTCATTCACTTCGTGTCTAAGGCATCCGGTAGAAAAAACCGTGGCATATATTCTTCGTTGAACACACGGGGGCTTCTGTGGCGCAGGCTTTTTTAAGATTGAGTTTCCGGTGTAATTTTGTAATGCCGCAGTCGTTTGTCGTAGCCGCGCAGAATCGCTTTCCACAAGCAGAAATACGTATATATACAGTTCCGAGCACACCTTTACGAGCCGCGGCAGTTCTGCAGGTAAAAAAGCTATTTGCACAGATTTTGTCAAGCGACATCCATATTTCTCCGTGGTTTCTTTTGCGTTACTGAAGAATAATTGGCAGAAAAAACGACTAATTTACGTGTATCGCTGCCGTTTGAGTGGCATGATTCCAAAAGCACTGAATGCGAACCAGAACAAAGAGTTATGCTTCGGTGTTTTCTGATAGGGTTCTCATGGCCGTTATTATATGCGGTGGATAGGTTCCGTCGCGGCAGTGAAAGGTGTTCAAGTGAAAGTGATTGGGTGGTAGGATTTGGGGGGGGGGGGGGGGAGCTAGTTTTTTTTTTTTTTTTTTTAGAAGAATTAGAACCGTACCGCGCTATATATAGTTTTTGTGCTGGCATCCAAGCATCCTCTTGAAAACAGCGAAACGTTTCTGCTCCACTGAGTTTCTGGTTTTTTCTGGTAGCATTGTAGATTGAGTCTAACTTCACAAGGCTGTATCGCGGAACATAAGACACTTTCTGTAACCTCCCTGGTAGAGCTATCCTGGACCAGGTAACGTAACATCGCGTAAAGAAAAGCATATAGCAGGAAAGGCTATTGGTCCAAATATTTTTGTATCCATTTGTATTTCACGTTGCAAAATAAAAATTTCATTTATTCATTTATTTAGTACCGCACGGACCGTTTGTATCGTGCGGTACGTTGCAAATGGAGCGAAGTGTGGCGCGGCTGCGTCGCAAATCCGGAAATGGCGAGAGGCAGCGCGTGGGTGACGCGCGGGCGCGATTCACAGCAGCCGCCGCCGACAGACCTCTCAGACGACGCGCGCTACTCTGGCGCCATCTCGTAGCCATCATCGCCGCACTACACTTCTCACGCTTTCTCCGTGCCCTCTTCCTCCGCTTTCCGCCTCATGGTTCCTCTGCATCCTGCTTCTCGCGTCATTCATCCCCCGCTGCGCTCCGCGTTCATCTTTCGTTGTCCTCGTTCGCTCGGTTGCGCCGATGCTCACCGCAGGAATGGGTGCCTAAGATCTGCACTCTAAAGCGATCGTTTGGGTGTTTCTAACTGAAGATTACTGCGATTTGGGCTCGGTCGTCGTGACAACCGCTGCTACCACGGGCCATTGACTTTTTCGGCTACCAGATGCCAGCTTGCAACGGGCTCCGGATTGCATTTGTGACGTTCATAGTTAGAACTAAAATCGAGACGGAGGCGAGTGGCACAAGTGAGCCAATACCAGCGAGCCCACAGATGAACCAGTAGTACCAACTTTCCCGTTTTCTCTCCTCGTTTGGGGCGTTATCTGACCGCCTCCAAAAGCGGAGTTTCTGCTCCTCGACATTCCTTGATTATTGAGCTCACCAACTGCAGGTGTATTGTTTTATCGAGAGTCATATGTGGGAAGTACAACGCTTCTGTGGAGGAAGAGGAGGCGTTGCCAGGCTGCACTTGTTTATCCGTTCGATGCCAGCATGTCGTGTCCGAGTCAGCCGAAGAGTGGTCTGTTGTGCTGTGGTCAGACCCGGTCAGAATAGGGATTAATCAGCCTCGCACGCCGCTTTGAGCCGGCCGCTTTGGCTCCGATGTCTGGCAGGTAAAAGTTGTGTGTCCGAATGCGTGAGCAGTGCTTCATATTAATCTGTGTTTTGGGGTGATTGTACGGCCGTTCTCAAATGCGGCTTATTGTCCGGTTAAAGGGCCAAGGTCCACGCGGCAGCGGAGCCTGCAGTGCGTGCACATTGCTGCCGCGATGTCTGGTCGTTTACGCCACGGAACGCGCGACAAACCGTCGTATACAAGGCGCGATAGCGCGCATGGAATTAACCCGTTTTCGGTCGCTGCCAGGCTTCCTTTTTAAGGTATGCTATCTTGCGGCACCGTGTTTGCCGTTCCGTGCGGTCGCCCCGATCCGTGGCGCGCTGCGCCCTTGACCTACGGGGGCCTCCTCCCCCTGCGAGCGTCCACGCACGACGCCCGTTAAGAACACAATGGAGACGCTGTTCGTGTCGCTTGAAAGTGGGCTCCGCGTTTCGGCCGGCGACATTATACGTGCGTGTAGCGCACGCACGTCTTTTGAGACGTGCTCTTGCTAGCGTTCGCCTACGTGTGTGCCGCCTACGAGTACAATATAGCCTCTAGCCTCGTGTGCGTCGCAAGCACGTGAGCGCTGCGGCGCGCGTACCTGCCCACCCCCCTCGACATCGAACGCAAGCTGCGGGGACGGGCCGTGCATCGGAGCCAGCAGTCTCACGCTGTCCTCTTTGGGAGCGTGATTTTGCGTCCTTGAGGCAATTTCAATCAGTCAGGCAGCAATCGTATACGCAGATGGCGTCGGCGAGATCTTCGTTCCGCGCTGCGCTCCCTAATTGTCGTGACTGCACACTCTGCGGGGCAGGCGCCGAGCGAGTGAGCGAGATGCTGGGGGGAAGAGGGCAGGGTGGGGGCCACCACCCGCCGGCAGTGTTGTTGTTCCTGCCATGCGTGGCGTGAACGTTTGTGAAAAGTGAAGGACGACCTACTTCGTATCAAGGCTGTCGCCCTTCGCTCGTTCACTCTGCAGGCACTCTTTCCACTCGACCCGTGACGCTCCTTTTCTCTTTTGCTTATCCGTCGTACCCCATCCTCCACATTTTGCACCACGTATGCTTGACGTGAACTGTGGGATCGTTATGTGTGCCGCTTGCTTTCGTAACGTTTTTTTTTTTCTTTTTACCTTACGACACGCCACCATTTATATAATTAGCCGTGCACGCAGAGACGCTACGTTTAAAATGCTGATTTGCTTTTCTTTCTTTCTTTATCTCTCACCATACGTCGGCGTTGCCTGTCGTGTGTCCAGCCTTCTTTAATTGTTCGACGCAGTACTGCTCTCCCCAGCGTTGGTCATGTCTTTCCCACTCGCGCGCAGTCCGCGCTGCGCGCTCAACCGCGTTAACGAAGATTTCTGCGCTCGTTTTGCTATTCCACGCGGGCGCGTTCCTCGTCGTTTATGCGCGCCCTTCTCCCTCCCACGACCGAGTGCCTGCGGCAGGCAGTTGGCGGCCTCCCTCGCTCTCCTGCCCCGATTCTCTCTGCGTGTGCAGAGATCGGGACGCGCGCGCGCTCCTCTCTCGGGCGGCACGTGTGCCGGGCGCGCGCGGTTCCCAATGCGCGCCGTCGCTCTTCGTTTTCCCTTTCGTTGCGCGGGCGCGCGGCCCGGCGCCGGATATGCATGTATCGGGGTTGGTGCGCGCTCGCGCTCGGCCGCCGATGTCGATCGTGCAACGCCTTTTCTTGCGCAATGCGAATCGCGACGCGTCTGTGAAATCGGTTATTTCCTGGCGTTTGAAACAAAGGAGGCAGGCACGAAACGTAGGGCGGGAAGGGGGGTGGGGGCATCGTTAGCACACGGTACAGGCCACGGATGCACTGCAACCATACATTTCTCTATGCTGCAACATCCTCCTATAGTCACTGCGATATGAACGTTTGTAACCTGATTGTGATGCGCTGGCAGTTCCGTTGTCGCCTGCCTTGCATCGCTCGGGTCGTTGTGGTTGGCACTCCTGCGCACTGGCCCTGTCGCCGAGCTTGATTTCGACAGGCTCCGGACGCGCGCTGATTTCTATAGGGTACAAAAATGCCGAGTTTGGGAGCTCATTCGTATGTAGGTGTCTTCTTCGGGCAGGAAATTGTCCGCGTGGATTAGATAGACGTTGACTGCTTGTGCGCGTCATGGCCCGCCGCGGTGGCTCAGCGGCTCTGGCGCTGCCGAGCACGAAGCCGCGGGTTCGATATCTGGCCGCGCCAGCCGCATTCCGATGGGGGCGCAATGCAGAAATCCCCGTGCACCATAAGAACAGCAAGTGTTCGAAATGAATCCGCAGGGGCTCCTACACTACGGCATCCCTCATAACTGACTGTGTAGTTTCGGGGCATATCATATTGACCGCAAAAAAGACTGGGACAGAGGGAGAGAACACATAAACAGCACGGGCGGTAACTTTCAACTGTTTTATTCACGGCAGCCCGTGGGCATATATAGGCAAAAAGAACATGCGCAGATCGCAGCAAACAAGAATACACATCAGCTTAGCGTGGCAACCAATTATCAAAAAAATCTATTTCCGATTGAAACAACCTAATGGAGGTATCGCTAACACAGTCTTCGCCTTTCTTTTTTATGTGATAAGCCTCCATCAGTTCACGTGCAGTCTGATATGCAGTAAATACCAACTAGGCCAAAGTGAAGTTCCTCTGAAGTTTCGGGGCGGAAAAGGTAAACCCCATTGTTTGTGTAAAAAAAATGAATAAAGAAAAGAAAAAAAGGAAGAACAGAGAAAAGTAAGGTTCTATATGTTCAACTCTATTGTGCGGTTAACTGGAACACCAAAGTGAAATACATTAATGTTACAGTTCAACTTTTCAGTACGGCATATTTCGCAGTGCTGATAAATGTTAACTGCACATCACATTTAGCGGAAGATTTCGAAGACTTGTCTCTCGAAACTGGTGCTAAGCATACGATCTTGCTAAATGAATACGACTTCATTACTTCTCGGCTTCAATTCCGCAATTGGGCTAGAAAGTGATTAAAAAAGCTTAATTAGTTAATGGTGTTAGCTAACCTCATATTGGAATTTCTCTTGAAGTAATCCAGCTAATGTGACAAAATTACTATATCTGCCACAGGACATGTTTAATAAGTCTGGATATATATATATATATATATATATATATGTGGGGGGGGGGATTTTTTTACAATATACATATTTTTAAAAATTCGCCTGTAGCAGATAGCACAATTTTAGTCCTTATGCTGCATTACTTGAAGTGGTGGATATTAGGTGCATGAGAAATCTAAATGCATAATCCACTATTAAACAAGTTTTCACTAATGAAGATTTTAACTATTTACTTTACGGCGCATATTGCAACTTACGAATTGTAGTCGATCAATTTGCAAGGCTTATCCAGTTCGCACGAATTTCGAAGCTGGCACGTACCAGTTTCGAGACATGAGCCATCAAACTCGCAGTGTTGTTCCATTTACTGTTTCTAACAAAACACCGTTTATTCATCGAAGTACAGCAATAACTGGAACACTAATGTATTTCGTCGCGCACTTTAGGAATGAATGTCTTAAAACTGGTGTTATCCTGAGAAATCGTTCTAAGTAGATACGCCTTGTGAACTGTGACAACAGCCAACAGACAAACAACAGTAAGTCAATACACTGTTCAATAACGAGGCCGCATTTCTAACAAGCCATCAAGAACGCAAATGCTGCATAAGTGTAAAACAAATTGACAGCGCACAGTGTAAAGTTATATCGGGTGGTGTCATACATAATTAATGAAGGAACACTTGGCGACTGAGTTTAGTGATTAATGTTGGGTGGGCAAAGCGGCAATCAGTAATATCTAAAGACATAAGGAATTGCTCAGAAGTCTGACGATGTAATCTCGGTATATTTAACGTCGGAAGCGATTATTTTGTTGATTATAGGTCGTAATCGATAACTATTTGACTGTCATAATTAGTCCTTGTAAAAATTTGTATCCAGTGGAGTTATGGCTATGTGTATGGAGTGATTCACACAGACCCAAAGAGTCTAACGTGGTTAATGCGTTTAAATGTGTATTTTTGCTGTATTTTGAAAAACTTTTATAACCTGTAAGTATAAATGCTGGGTAATACTTTATAATTTCAAGGTTAGTGTATATGTGGCGATAGTTTTGTGTCCGTTCGACAGGTCATAACTTATAGACTATGCGAAACATTCTATTCTGGAGAACTTTTAATTTTCATTCTTCTAACCGTTAAATTTGTGAATATAACTAAAATTCACAAACAAGACTTTACAGCACTGCTTCAAAAAATAAAAGAAAAAGAAGCAAGCGGCTTGTTTGTGTTATTACACTGAAAAATAACGAGACACGTATATACACGTATGTGGGTGAATGATGGCTATCAGTACTATACATATCGTCAGAAACCCTCGAAAGAGCGGTTTTAAAATGGTTTACGACGTTTGAACCAAATAAGGTTTTCCAAATTTTCATTTCGGTTCCCCTAGTTAGTCCAGAATGTGCCCCGTTAACGTAGGCAAAACACACTAAAAATTTTGGGGAAGGTAAACGGGTACTTAGCATCATCGTAGATTTAATTGATACACTCTACTGTGAATCGTGAATTGTTACAACGCTATATATTTCGTTACGGCTATTGTGGAAAGGCTGTTTCCCACTGATTGCCACGAGCCAGTAATTTATCAGACGCCTCACCTGCAGTCGTTGCTCGACACCAAGATAGTATTCTTGGTCCTTTCTTATTAATATGCATGTAAACTATATTGTAGGCGGGTGCCTGTGTGGTAAATGTATTGCTTACGCAACCAATACGACCTGCTGTTAGCGCGATTGTTGAGAACCTTGAGATGTTTCAGTGCGAGACTGGAGCACTCCATTGTGGCGTCCCTCACAATAGCTTGTATGTTTCTTCAGGACGTTAAACGCGAATTTTTAATAAAATTTTGAAAGCGGCCATCAGTTTAATTTCGTACAGCCATGCCTAAAACAAAATTCAGCGTGGCCATGGGGCGGTATACCTAGCGTCGCGCGATGTTTTCTTGCTGGGCAACCAACCTTCGCCGAGTCGAAAGCCCGTTAACCCTCTTAATCTCTCTTACCCGTTAACTCTCTCTTTTAAAGGCGAACGACTACCTTCGGGTTGCCTGTCGCTTCAAAGCGAACGAAGCGGCGAGAACAAAGCGCCCACGGAGCTTTCAGCACTCGCCGCAGCCTGCCCCTTTCAGATATCACTTTCAAGATACGAGCCCGCGCGTCTCTCTTCAAAGCGCAAGAACACAACGGGCGGAGCTATCAGCAGCTGCGGGACTCTCTGTCCGCATCGCAGATCGCCGTACGCAGCCGCCGCCGGAGTACATTTCATCACGGTTCATAATGGTTCGGCGCGGATGGATAAGGCGCTAAAGAGCGAGAATGGCCTATAATGATCGGAACGTCGTCAGCGCACCCGGCGCCTCCGCCTGCAGTACTTTGCTTGCATTATCAATGCACCTTGCGCCGCCGCCCGCACCAGTTCGTGTCGCCGAGCGCTGTCGTTCGTACTGGCCGGATCAAGTTTCTTAACATTGATAATGGCACCGGACTGTGCGGAGATGAGCAAGCGGCACAACGCCTACGCATAGACAAATCCCAGTGGACTTTCTGCGTTATTTCTTTTTCTCGACTGTTGGTGTTTCTTGGTCGCGCGGGTCAGTTAAGGTGTCCACCAACGAGTGAGACAGTCGCAATGCTTACCTGCTGGCGTTCCTCTTGCATTACTTTCTTTCTTTTTTAAACGATAAAGACAACCATCTTGGCGTCAATTCCCTTGGCTGGTGCCGAAGCGCGCGAGATTCGTGTGCAAAAAAAAGCGTGGGATGTAAGAGTTGGGGTCGGGCATGTCAAAAGGAGTACCTGGCCCATGCCGTCATCCGACTCATCCACTCTAAGGACGTTGGTGAAGGGAGGAACATGTTCTCACCGAGAACGAGGAGTACTGCGTTAATTTACAATAAGTGCATGAAGAGTGGAGAACGTTACGTCTCATCGGTCTAGCATGACTGAATTGAAGCATCCTTCGGAGCCGAAAAGGTCTGTTAAAGTGCAACTCTGACGATTTTTTTACCATGTCGAGGTAATTGAATATTTAGGTTCCCGAGACCCTCCTGTCACGCGTCTGATAATAGAATTGTTACGCAAATTCGAAAATAATGTTCAATAAGCAAAAGAGCGCAAAAACGAAACCGAAACCTGACCAAGCAGCCGAGCGAACCACTTCGTGTGACGTCACGAGTGTCTCCACCGGGAAAGGCGCTCAAGGCATGCCGGTCTCACCCGCTGGCAGCCAAGAGCAGACGCTCGGCTGAATCGTGACCGTGCTGGATCTTCGGGGGACAGTGTCAGCTGCACCAGCTCTTCGGATCTGTCAAATATTGACAGATATGATTCCAACGAATTCGATAGCCACGAATCGCCGTTCGCATTCGACCCGCCACCACAAGAGCCAGCACCCATGCGCTGCATATCGTGCTGCCAAGGGTAGCCCAAAGCACTGATTTTATACGCGCTGCTTGCTATTTTAGGTCTTTTAACCCTTCTCGGGGGAACGCTTCACGTGCTCACTGTAAGATGTGGAGCACGACTTTCCGCATTTGTATCTCGCAAAAACGCCGCTGACAGTCCAAAAGCACCGAACGGTGCATTTGTTTACATCGATCGGCACGTGCAGCGACCACTCGTCGTTCGCTTGAGATATGATACTAGCCGCTCATCGTTGACATCAAATAATGTTAGAACATATCAAAACAGGCAGGTTATGTCCATGTAAGCACCGTGCGATTCAGAGTGAAGCAACGGTGCTTGCTTCACTCTGAATCGCACCTTCGAAGACAGCGAGCGGGAGACTGTAGTACGGGAGCGTTAGGCTGCCTATACTTATCGTTCTTCGTATTCTCTTCATGCACACAATATGTTCCGTAAAGTGGAAATAGATGAGGACTTTGCGTGTGTGATCGTTCATTTAGAGAATGCGTAGTTTTCTCGCGGAAACGCCGATCCCAGTATATATAGACACCGTTGGCAGCTGTACGAGTCGGTTGTTTACGCTGCTGTATCGAAGGGGCCTACACCCGCTGCCCATTTGGGATACGATGCAAGCAGTGCACATTGGAAGCTAAATAATGAGTTGGCATGACAATACGTAAAAATACACCCATGTTCGTAGTCGTATTCAATTTAGGGAAGTGCCGGTGAGTGCGGCTGACAGCTTTCCGTCGAAAGCGGCTACGTGCCGATGTCGATACTGTTCCGTGTCGTCGCTTCTCGCTTTTTGTGTGTGCGCTGTACGAAGTGAGGAATGGCCTATTTCAAATTCGTATGGGCAAAACTGAACTACAGGAGGAGTTTTATTCATCGTGATGGCTTAATTAGCTTCATATCAGTCGCGCAGTTCCGCCAGCAGCAGGTGCATGAACTACGCGACTGTGATTATAGGCTTAACCTCGGCTGAACGCGATCGGCATCGGCTCAAACTTTGTGTGCGGATGGCGAGGGCTGAAGTTCGTGCAGCCAACAACACAACACCACACCACTTGCCTCCCATCTCTTGCACGGCTGCAGGGAACGCAACTTTTCGCGACAGCAGCTTCTCACGTCATGCACTAGCTCACGATCGTTGACTCCTCGACGCTCTCGTCGCTGTCGTCTGCATGATCCTGGCATGCTCTGCATGGAACATTCCTTACATCATGCACAATGTGGCCTGTAACTGAGGAGGAGGCAAAGTATGGTGTTTGAGGCAATTAATTAAAATCGTTTGTAAAAAATCTGCGCATCTCTCAAACCTGCTTTTTTGAGGACATGACGGAAGTATTCAGAGGAACGTACCCAGCGAATTTCATCGATATCCGTTGACATCGAAAAATCGCCGGAGTTGCCCTTTAAGTCCCCTCTGACCTCTCTAGATACCTAGGCCAGGGAAATCTGCCGCCCCACCTTCGTCCAGTCGGAGCGTCCAAAGTCGTCGAAGGACCCGCATTGAGGCCAGGGTTCACACAGTCAATCCCGCACCTTTGGTCACTGAACACACAGAAAGGACGGGAGCTTCGTAGACAGGGATTGTCACGCTTGACTCAAGCTGGTGCGTCTTGGTTTCTGTGATGATCCTGCAGTTAGCTGGAGCGTGTTTCAAACGATCGTGGCGATTACCGGAGTCCGTGAGGAAGCGCAACATCCTTTTCTTGTTCCCATTGGTCCGTGACGGGGACAGTGAACCACCAAACAATATTCGGCCCGCCAAACGTGTCTCGCCTTGCTGGCGCCGTAGATCTGTCTGAGGGGGACACATTGTTCGCTTCACGAAGCGATTCGTCGCAGTGGGGAGGCTACAAAGTCACTACCATCGCTGGCCGATCGTAAAAGGGCCAAAGCGTTCACTCCCGCTGCAGTCCCCATGGGGACCGCAGCGGAAGCACATGACAAACATCGTGTATTGCAATACACGGTGTTTATCCTGTGCTCACGCAATGCTGGCAGTGACCAGGGAATATTGAAATCCGTTTCACTGTGAAGGCAAAATTATTAAGACATTTTCGCCGGTAGCCATTTGCATATCCTTCTGCGTAAACGACCATCGAAGCTGTGCGAAGCTTCTACGTTTATTCCCCCCCCAGAATCCACTCGAGTAGCAGTCAGGTGACAGTGTTCCTTCCTTCTCCGTTACGTTCTCCAGAGTATGTTTCCTCGTCGATGCCCGCCGGTTTGCTAGCGGTCTGAGGCGAAGCGGTTCCGCGCGCCGGCCGTCACAAATAATACGCAGCCGCGACTGGACATCGTGCGACGGTTGTGTTGTCTTCGCGTATCCTCCCTCGCGCTCAGGAGATTAGGATGGTCGAGACCATACACCCAGCAGAAGCGTCAACTGTGTAGCTGCCTTCAACGAGTGATTATATATATATATATATATATATATATATATATATATATATATATATATATATATATATATATATATATATTCACCGCACAGCTTATTTGCCATATGCGTAAGTTCAGAAACAGTCGGCTTTTTTTAACATCTCGCCATCATAAAATAGTATAGCTGCACCCTCTGTTACACTACCCTCCGCTTTGGCTCTGTAGCTAAGGCGTTGCGCTGCTGAACACGAGGTCGCGGGTTCAGTTCCGGCCGCGGTGGCCGCATGCCGACGGGGCCGAAATCTGATAGCGCTCGTGTACGTTGCTCTGGGTGCACGTTAGAGAACCCTACTGGGATCAAAATTAATACGCAGCTCTATACTCTACATTGTCTCTCATAATCTGCTGTCGAGTTTCAGGACGTTAAGCCCGGCAATTTATTTATTTATTTATTTATTTATTTATTTATTTATTTATTTATTTATTTATTTATACCCTGGTGTATCCACATATTCACGGGAACTTGGCAAGCTGTAATGTTTTCAGTCAACTCGAATAGGATCAGCTGCGTCACTTAGTATAGCGCCAGGGGTAGGAAAGGAATTACAGTGGACGCTGACATTCGCGCATCCGGACTGGTCACGCTTAATATTTTCGCGCTCCCAACAGCCTGAGTACCTCGCAGAGGAGTGTTAGCGGCTGTCTTGTAGTTGTTGGCGTTGGAGGTAGATGTCAGTGATGAGGGCACGGAAGGCGGTTCCAGTCCTCTGACTTTGGTGTGCAAATCACTCCGAGTAAGTATTGGTGCAACGTGTACGATGTCTGACAGAGCAACTCGCTTCTAAGGTTCTTACTAAAATATAATGTTCTGTAGACGAAGCATAGTCTAATACACTTTCTGTGCAAAAGCGAGCGTCGTGTAAGCCAAGTGTGATTGATTGAGGACGCAGTAGAAGATACTGTGTATAGTTAAAAAGTTATTACGCTGGTATGCTTAACTAAAAACTTGCATGTGGCACAGCACAATTATACACGACGTTCTTATAAACCGGTTGCAACTACCAGACGGGCTATTTCTATATACTTATTCTTACTACTCCGAGGCTGTGTAAACCACCTTATGTATGGGATTGTCGTTAACTTCATTGCTTTTACTAATATTTGGGCTGTCACACTCCAGGAGACGTCGAACCAAAACGTGTTTTTGAGATCCTGTTTGGTAGCCTCCTTTAACTCGACTCGTTCGATCAGTATTGAGCGTCCGTCGCGTTCAAACTTCACCGGCCTACACCCGTCGTCCTTTTATATATTTTTATTGCTCTTTTCTTTCTTGCTTGACTGGGCGCGTGGCGAATCGGTTGCCATCGTCCGGTCAGTCCTCCGAATTCGCTTGATAGTATTTTTCTCCTTTCATCCTGGAGCTTTTTTGCTCCCTTGATCTGAGCCTATACCTGCCGCTAGCTTTCGTTGGTTTTATTTTTCTCGCCTCTCCTATCAGAATAGCCGCGGCACAGAGGCATCGTAAGGACGGCACGGAGAACCGAAAGGGTTTGGAAGAAGGCGGTGCTTTCGCTTTGGTTGAACCGTCTTGCGGGAAAACCTTGTCTTCGGCCCTCGGTGGGATTGAAGGGTGCACTTCGTTGTTGTTGTTTAGAGCTGCGAGAAAATGAAGGGGACGGATCTTTAACTGTCGGGCGTGAGAAGTCCTGCGAACGAAGCGTCGAAGGAGGCGTGGTCCGCGTTGCGTGTGTCCGCACGTGTCTGCATAGGCGTGGGCCGGTGCAGCCTCCTCGCTTCGTCGGCTTTCTTCCTTCCTTTCTTTCTTTCTTTCGTTCCCTATTGCGTGTAAGGGCCACGGAGAAGCGCAGACGCGCGTCGCCGGACAGGTCACGACGCCGAGGCCGCAACGCGATACGAAAAACCAGCTAGCGCTGAAGCCTATGGGAAAAAAGGAGAGGAAATGAAGAAAGAGGCTCTGTGGGGCCTCGCTCGCTTCTCTCTCTCTCTGTCTTGATGTGGACAAGTCGCGAGAAGGCATCCTCCGGCGCACCTGCTGCCTGCGTACCAGCAGGTCCGAGCGGCGAGCGTTAACGCGACGAGCTTGTGGAGCTGTGTTTGCGTGGCGGCCGCGTCGGAAGTCGTCATCGCCAGTCAACCACCGACGCGCAGAAGGGAAAGCACAGCTCGGGAAAGGAAAAAAAAAATATCGAAAAGGCACCTGTGTAACAATAGCGAAAGGCGTTCGTTGTACGCGCGTTCTTTCCTGCGTACCCTCTCCCTCAGCCGCCGCCGCGGCGCGCCGCCTCCGCCCTGAAACGCGTGCTGCGCAAGTTTCGCGTCGCACGCTCGCTCGCTGCTCGCGCGCGCGGTTCGCGTAGCGCGAACAATGCCGCAACGGCGTGCGCTTGATAAAGACAGTTTATAGATGCAGCGACCGTCGACGACGTCCTTGTGTCAGCAGGCAGTCTCTGTGCACTGGTGCCGCCAGGTCCTTCGCCGCCGTCCGCGAGCCACCTAGCGCCGCCCCGTGACGTCAGATCGCCGGCCGGCCGCGGCGGGGAACTCGTTTTGCTCTCGGCGTCGAGGGCTGCGTGCATCGCGCTGTCCTCGGCCGAGACAGCGGTCTCTGTGCATTGTCTAGCGTGTCGTCCCTGCACCGAGACGTCTGGACTTGGCGGTGGTTCACCCTCGCCCCACATTATTATGCTGTCGGCTTTGCTTTGGCCGCCGCGCCGCGAGGTCCTCCTCTGACGCGGAATCGGCGGCGTCGTGCGGCGCGCATCTCTGTCGTCTGCTTCCGGCCTTCGGCGTTGTTCGCCCCGCGCGCGGGTCTGCACACGCGCACGCACTGCCGGAGCCACGAGTCCTCTGCGCGATGAACAGTCCCGTGCGGCAGCGACCCTAGAGCAGCCGTCGTCGCCCCCCGCCGTGCTGTGGACCCCCTGAGCCCGGGCCTCGGAAGCGGTCCGGATGAGTCGCTTCTGGTACCCGAGCTACGCTCAGCTACCGTTTCGCTTGTGCCCGCGCAGTGAGATCGGCCGCAACAGGCCCTTGGAGATACCGCCGCCTGCAGCCTCACAGGCCAATGGACCGCAGAAGCCTCGGTCGCCCGCGCCGGCGTCGGCGACGGTAGGCTCTCACACGTTGTGCTCAGCCGCGTTCGACTTTCGCTCTCGCCTTTTGTTTTCCCTTGTTCCACCACTCCTTGTCGACTCCCTGCACGTAGCTGTGTGTTCCTCGAATGAACTTTCTGCAGTGTGCGCTAGCACTGCGTATCAACACTGCTGACAATTCCTCATACTATTCTTGTAACACCATGTTACCTTACCACGCCTTGCGCAGGGGAGTTCTAACACATGCGCTAGCATTCCCTTGCGCAGGACGCGAAGTGTGATCATCTCGGACTAACTTTAATAGATTTGCCACATGGCTTGCATGTCCACACCTGCCTTTTCAACGGCTTTAACTTCTGCACCGGATGCAAGCACACGCACCGTCAGATGTATTGTCGCAGTTTGGCCCGGCTTACCAACGGATTGATTTTTTTTTTTCTTTAGGGCCTTCACGAGACGTGTAATTCGGGGAGCTCTCTTTATCTTCAAAGGAGTTTATGCCAAGTGTTTTTCAGTGTGCTGTTGTTGCTTTGCAGTGAGCGTGCAATCCTGCGTGAAATGCATTACAAGGACGAAGGAGCACAAGAAAAGCTCAGTCGCCGATTATAAGCTCTTCAATTTGCATTGTCGGGCATTTCCTCAAGCGTTGCGCAGAAGAGAAAGCGAATAGCATTAAAATGATTACATTCAATCAAGTAGAGCGTCAACTGGGCCATGGTATTCCACGTACTTTGACATCCACAGCTATTATTGACGTTACATTTTCTGCGTGCATTGGGCGTCGTACCATGCAGTTTTCATCGTGCCGCGATTGCACCTGAAACGCGCGTCACGCTTCACTGCTCTATAGTGTATTGCTGTTTTATGTATACAGGAGAGATCATTTCACTTTTCCGATGTGGTATAGTTCCGGTCCTGAGACGGAAGATCCGCGACATTTAAGTGCACTGCCTGCTATGGGACTGCATATCTCGGCTTTCCTGATAGCACTGCAGCGCAACAGCACTTTTATGGGCCCTTAGGTAATTCAAGTGTCTAAGAGCGTGTTACTTTGAGGACTGCCGCAAAAGTATTGTGAACAGTGTTGCTTTCCCCCTTTTCTTTGGGCGTACTTGCTCATTCAGTTTCAACCTCGATTATACTCTATTTTATGAGGCCTTTATTTCATCCACTAATGGGCGTAACAGTAAAGTCACTGTATACATGTACACATTGTGATCTTATGTAATGTCCTTCGGCCAGTGCCACCTGATGACAACCGCTGGTATGTTTTCCTCACTGCGAAAAAGAGCTCTGTCTGGGAGCTTGCATATACATTCTTCTGGCGGGCTTGTCTGCATTTGACGGCGATGTCTCGTCTATGGGTAATCACCGGAAACTCCCACCACTGTGAGTGCAGATGCTAATTCGAGAGGTAAAAGCCTGATTACTTTTTGCTACTAATGAGGAACATTGTTAAACGATGGGGCGTCTAACCATCCTACGTGGTTCCGTGTACGGCAGCTGCCTTGATTTGACATTTGTTTAATGTATTTCACCTACTCCGAAAATGCGATGGTTCGTGGACATCAAAACACACATTTACCCGAGGGCTGAAGGACTAACCAATTCCACGTTGCCTAGTTCCATCAGATCTGTTGATTGGCCGACGTTAGAATCTATGGTGGCAAGTGGATCTCCGGATGGTTTATCATCGGCCTAGACGGAGTGCCATCAGAGGCGATCTACGGCACGCTAAGAAATCACTACCATAAAGGCGTAGGCGCGAGGACTCTGAAATCGAAAAGACTTTAGGCTATTCGTTGGCATGCATAATGAAGATACAGACACGAAAAGTCTATCATGAGTTGAGATTCGCCAGACGAATGCAGAAGAAAATACAATGCTGTATCAGCTGGCGTGTCAACGGTTTATCAATCTCTATACCGGTCAGTGGGGGATCACCGAAAATCGTTATCGCGTGTTTCATTGTCTACGAATATGTCCTAGCTGGTCAATGCCACCTATTTCGAGCACTGACGATCTACCAACAGTGTGGAAAAATTAACACATTGTAGACGTGGGGCCCTATAACGTAAAACTATTCCAATATGTTTCTATTCCAATCTCCTGACGACCCGCCGTGGTTGCTCAGTGGCTATGGTGTTGGGCTGCTGAGCACGAGGTCGCGGGATCGAATCCCGGCCACGGCGGCCGCATTTCGATGGGGGCGAAATCCGAAAACACCCGTGTGCTTAGATTTAGGTGCACGTTAAAGAACCCCAGGTGGTCAAAATTTCCGGAGTCCTCCACTACGGCGTGCCTCATAATCAGAAAGTGGTTTTGGCACGTAAAACCCCAAATATTATTATTAATCTCCTGACGTCAAATTTGCGTATAACCAGCAACGCAAGCACCGGGCGGTCACCCGCAGGGTTGTCTGAACAGACCAATCAAACGCTCTCCTCGTTCATAGGAGGTCACTTTTGTTTGCTTGAAAAACGAATAACACTGCCTACACTTAGCGGCTTGTCGTTTCTAATTGGCTGACAAGAGGCGAGGAGAACGCTCAAGGGGGGAGGGATTCGATGGGGCCGAGCCACTGCACTGAAAGTCAATAACCGGATGAAGGGGGTGGTGCCGGCGTCTACAATTTGTCGGCTTTCCCTTACTTAGCTTGCGGTGGCTGGTCGAAAATCGCGACAGCATGCAACGGAAGCTCAAGAATGCCGCTAAAACGGACCCTCAGCAAAGAAGAGTTGGCAGAATGAGGGGGTAAATGTGCCGAAAGTGCTCGAAAACGTTACACGGCCACGCAAGAAGTTTTATTATACGCAAATACGCCCATGCTCTCCGGCAGCTGCGAATAGCCAGCGTCTGAGTGATCGGCGGCAGCCATCTTCTGTTCCTTTCGGAACGGGGCAGCCTGCGGCTATTCCGAAGAAAATTCAGTTTTGTTCGGCATATTAATGCATCTTTATCGCGTACACGTCACTTTGACGCGTTGAGTTCTTGCGGTTTTGTGACGTCGCGTGACAGGCAGGTGAAGTGGGTGCAGCCCGAAAACTATTTACCAATAGCCGAGGGCTAATGGCGGAAAGGGGTCGTATCAGAAATAACTGTTTTTCTTTTTCCTGTCAAATCATGCATAATCAGTGTGTACCGATCATATCAGATGGGGAGGTATCGCGGTTTTTGTAACGTCGCGTGACAGACAGGCGAAGTGGAGGTGTTCGAAAAACGTTTTTGACCAATCGTGGAGGGCTGATAGTAGAATTTGAATAGAAAAGTTTGGAATAGTTTTACGTTATAGCGCCCGTGTTCTGCGAGAAAATTGACGCCCACACATGGATTACCCGTTGTTCATGGATGAACTCGACGGGGCGCTTCCTTTCTGCGTGCATTCGGCGTCTCCAGGACCGGACGGGATACAGCGCTCCGAGTCTCCTCGCTGAGCTAGCGCGAAAGGAGCTCTTGTGGCTCTACAACGACACTGTTCCTAAATAATTATAGGAAAGTCGCTGATTTCCATTCTCAAGCCCGACAAGTCACCCCTGGGCGTCGCGGCGTACTTTCTCATCGGACTTGCCAGTTCTATTGGGAAGGTAATGGAAGATCTGGCCCGGAATGGTTTGTGGAGCATCACCGAGTGGACCCGTACGCTCTGTATGGTGGACTTTCGTCGTGGCCGTTCCTCTGTACGTAGATAGTGTGAGTGATTTGGTGGCATTTTTCCAACATCAGAATTCCCTTAAGCGATTGTCTGGTTCCTCGTTTCTGGATGCCTGAGGGGCATATGACAACGTCTCGTGTGAAGCCATCCTTAGCACGTTAGCTGTGGAGCTTGCCGGCAAGATATACCACTTGGTCCGCGACTGCTTATGTATGAGGTCTTTGTGCTTACCGAAGACGGACCGAGTCCTCAGCGCGACTTTTGGCGCCGAGTTCCTCGGGACGAAGGAACTCGGCGCCAAAAGTCGCGCTGAGTTCCCGACACGTGTCGAGGGAGTTCCCGACACGTGCAGAAATTGCATTCTCACGTATGAGTTTTGTTGATGCGGTACACGACGTTGTCCTCGATTTTATTCTTTCTTGGTCCTTTTGCCGCTAACGTTAAAAATTAAAGCAAGCGTGAATGTTTTCAGAGTTTTCTTTGCTGTGTTATCGCTTGCTGCAGAGATGGCATCATCGCTGCTGTTCAGAGCGGTGCATGTCATGGGTGCTGGTCCCGCATTGACCATTTAAACTCTGGCACGAGAACGAACGCAATGCGTGTATTTCTGGCGAACTGCGAGGATGTGGAGCGTCCCGGAAAACATGTTGCATGCTCATGTGAAGTGGGTTGTGTCGGCAGCGGCTCCGGCGCACGTTGGAAAACGCGCTGCACTTGTCTTTGAAATGGCCTTGCTTCCGAAAGCAGCACAACTGTCAGAAGTGCGTTCGGAATGACGGTAATGACTTGTTTTCCTTCGTCTGCACAGGCTAGAAAGGGGGAAAAAGATAGGAAAAAAGAAAGTGGTACAGTATGTGGCTTGGGCGGATTTCCGGGTTACTGCACTCCTCCCTATACACCTGCTATAGGGTTGCAGTAAAGAAATTTGCCATTCTGCATTTCGCCCCCCTTTGCATGCAGTCACCGCTTACTGGATTGTAACTGAAATCCTGGCGGCCTTAGCACCGGAGCGCTCTGTGTGGTCACTATGCGTGCGGCTTTGTATATGCATATATTTAAAAAAGAAACACGCGAGCTAGTTGCAGCGCTGGTGGTTTCGTCGTAGTTCGTCGGAGTTCGTCGCTTTGTTTCATGCTGACCTACTGTAAAAGCGCTCAAGTCCGACACGAACAGAAATTTTTGAGAAATTCGGTGCTTGTACAACCTCAGCCGTTTGGGGTTTTTTTTGTTTAGAAATGTTTCCGCTGGGGAACTAAACGTCTCCAGCGCGGCATAGTTCTCCACATAATTGTGTACTTGTTTCGTTGATGAACTGTCAAAAGTTGTGTGTGTATCTAGGCTATTGTAGGGGTCGATTTAGCCACATTCGGTCCTTCCTCGTGCATAAATTCCGCACACTTCCCCAGCAGTGCGCGACATTGAAGCTCTTCGGTTCTCAAGTTTCTCGACTTAGACATTTCATATCGCATTCCGTGAGGATATAGAATGTTCTGCACTTTCTCTTTCTGTGTATGAGAACTTTCTCAAGAGCAGACTGCTATGTTAATTTCTTTATTCTTCCGTCTCCGCTACTAGTTAAAGCGTGAGCTAACTTTGTATGCAGTGGAGTTACCATTTCATAGCGCATTGAGCAGTGGTGCAAGATATGAAAAGTCACCTCGATGTGGTTAGCGTTCTTGAAGCCGTGGATGAACTTACGTACCCGCACTTCCTTCTTTACACCATGCAATATAACAAGGTGGGAAGCGGAATCCCCAGGGCGTAAATAGAAATTGCCGCGTTTCGTCGAGCGAAATCATGTAAGCCAGGAATGGATGGGCGTGTCTGAAGGCCCCACAGGAGCGAAGTGTCGAAAGGCCGCAAGGAATAGCAATGCCTAATGAGGCTTTCACGTGCGAGCTATATATATCCAGCCACGCAAGGGCATGCACGGAGACAACTGTATATGTTATTATAAATATGACTTGGCTTGCACCCACCGCGGCGGCTCAGCGGGAATTACGTTGCGCTTCTGAGCGCGCGGGTGCGATTCGCGGCCGTGGCGGCCATATTTCTACAGGGGGGGGGGGGGGGGGGGTTGAGGCACAAGCGCTCGCGTGTACCGGGCTTTGTGTGCGCGTTGGAGAAACTTCAAGTGGTCAAAGCTAGCCTGCGCCATCCAATTCGGCAACCCTCGCAGTCATAGCCCACTGGGCAGCCTCGGTGGTTACGGTAAACGCCGCGATTTAATTTTTAATCAGTTTGTGGCCTATTATAACTTTTATCGGAATAATCGTCAACTGGGCGAATCGGTAAGGTGTCCTAACGGAAGAAGAGGAGCGCGAACTAGACAGGATCACAAAGAAAGGACGATGACACGAGCGCTTACTCACTATTGAAAGACGGACAAAGTATATACAAACGTGATGAAAAAAAAAAGAAGAAAGGCGGGCACATGTTAGCTTAACAATAACAATTTTTATAGCTTGCTCGGTATGGGCAGTCTCGCGAATCTACAGGGGTTATCTTAGTACACCTTGACATCAGTGTACTTAAACATTCATTGATGGAACTCAGTTCAGTATAGGTGAAGCATACACGCGGAGTCGACCGCGTTTCGTATAGGAGCAAATGATGTCGAAATCGTGACTCGGAATGGAGCGGTGCTATCGAAGGCATACAGCGTCCGACGTTGCTCATGCGCCCGATAGAGAAAAAGGTCGACAGCACAAACTTAGTCCGGACTAACTTGATGCAGTCGAGCTCATGAACACAAATAATACTCGCTTTGTTTCAAGATAATTTTGGTGCTACAGGCATGCTGATATGTCACGCATACGGCAAGCCGCGCCTTGCAGCCCTGTTCCCCGCAGCGTCGCATATCTGAAGGTGCTCAGGCAGTCTCATTTAAAGCTATTGGCCTAGAATGGAAAGGATAATGGCGGGGTGCCGATCGATTTTTTTTTTTTTTCGTGCGTGCCAATGTTTTGCTCACGTCCCTGGCATTTTGCTATAGGTAGGTTCTTGTATCGCCTCGCTTTTAGCCTCTTCAGTCAAGATAAAATTCAAATGTCCGATGGTGAGATCGAACCTCAAACTCCGAGCACGGCAGCCCGATGCTCTAACCGTAAGGTCACGATCGCACGCATGTTTCACTCGTGCCAACGCCCAGTGGCGTAGCAACGAGGGGGGCCGGGGGTCCGTGGGCCCCGGGGGTCCGTGGGCCCCGGGGGTCCGTGGGCCCCGGGGGTCCGTGGGCCCCGGGTGCACGGGGCCAGTAGGGGGGGGGGGTGTCATATACGTCTGAAGACACCTGAAAATTGGCGAGGAAGGCGAAGGTATCGACTACACCCGGGGGGGTGGGCGGGGGAGGGGGTGACAGAAGAGCTAAGGGCCCCGGGTGCCAGACGACCTAGCTACGCCACTGCCAACGCCGACTAGCTCTTTGAGACGACTGGAAATTTTGGTGGGTCGGCCGCTCCCCCTCTCGCCCAGAGCCACTCCTGCTCAATGTCACGTTTCCATCTTCTGAGGGCTAAGGAGCGTGACAAATTCAGTTATCGCCATGAACCGTTTATTTACGTACGGCATTGTTAAATTGCGTCCCTTAACAAATATGCGCGTGTTGTAGCCCATAATTAATGTCTTGTAGCTTAGGTGAAAAAATTGCGTTTTCCGCGCCTTGATAAACGTTTGGCTTTGCCTCTCTTCATACTTTTAAATAAATGAAACTAAAGCAAGAAAACTGTATTTTCATTGCTGTCTATGTTCACGAAGTGTTTTCATTGCTGTTAATCACGAAGGGACAAGAAGGATATAATTTGCAGATGCCATCTCGTCCGCGCCTCTTACAGGCTAGTACAACAGTTCTGAGATGGGTATCCGTAGTCTGTAGAGGACAAGATGATGGCGGCGCTAGTTTTTCGACCTGTGCACGCATTGTGGTTCATATGATATACGCGAGTACACGTGCGTTTCCAACAAAATTTGTTTCACTTGGTAGTAAGCACTCGTACTGGTGTTCTTCGGTTGTGCTGTCCCTTCGCGCTGATGTTCTTTCATTGATATTCTTGTGGGGAACAGAGGGGTTCAAGAGAGGCGGTCGCGCATTTACCGCCTGACCTGTTTCGAACGATCCGGTGTCGCGGCTTAATTCGCGCAGGAAGCGTCTCGAACGATGTGTGGTCCGAGGCCACCGCGGGGCGAGAATCGCGCGCGCGTGCCGCTTCTTCCCGTCCCGCGTGCACGGTCACTTCGAAGCCGACGGTACGTGCGCATGGTTGCGCCTTGGGCCGGATATGCGACCCACATATTTGCCTGCGGAGCGTGACGCCGGGCCCCTGGCCTGCACCGGCTGCAGGTGTCGCGCGCGCTCCGGAGCCTCGAGGGTTTTGTCGCGGTGGCAGTGATTAGAATAGAATCGGATCGGAAGTCGGGCGCTGGTTCGTCCGTGCACGAAACGAGCGGGGCTGCCGCGCGCGTTGTGCGTCTGTCTCTATCCGTCGCGGCTGAATATTCACGATGGCGGCTGGCAGCGCGCCCTTGACAGTCGCCGCCACTGCTGTGGGTTAACGCGCGTGGCGTAGCTATAGGCGTTCCGGTGTCGTCACTAGTGGAAGAATCCTGCGCGCATTTGCTGTCGGCTGTAGGCGCCCTTTTTGCTTTCGTGGCACCCGATGCGTTGAGCCGGGACGCATTCCTACTTGCGTAGCTGAACCGAAATTAGCTTCGCACGTTCACTGGCGGGCCTCCGTTTCTGTCGTGGTGCCCAGCGCGTTGCGGTGCCGTTCTAGAAAGACTGAATCGAAGTAGACTCGCATACCTGGGATGTTGAGCGCAAGGTGGCTTGTTTTTCTCGGTGAATCTCCAACCGCGTGCATATTTGTTTGATTGAGACGGGCCATTCAGTTAATGTGCTTGCGTCTGTGTTTTGCTGGGAGGCAGGGGCTCACCTTGTCAGCTAGTTGCTTTCACGTTCCGAATTTGTCGGTGGCCAGTTTACGCACCGGTGTCTTAATACATGCAGCAACCTATATTCAACGACTCCTTTATTTTTTTTTAGCAAGGTAATTTTGCTGGATAGGAAAAAGTAGTGCTGTCAAGGAATTTGTTTACTATTTATATGAAAGAAATTGACCTTAGCAAGAACAAAATTATGTACATTTATGTTAGCTCATGTCATTTTGTGCAGCTTTCGGCGCCAGTTAAGAAAATATGATTTCTCGTTTATCATAAACTATGCTCATTTTCATCATTGTGAGACAAAAACTTTTCCGTTAACACCACAACTTCAAGTCACCGTCTGAACAATTGTCGGTCTCTTTAAACTTGGGGCATCTTCTACCGGTAATTTCATAGCGTTAGACAATTCAGAGGTCATGTACGGCATCAACTAAGCTTTATCACGTCAAGCACATCGTAACAATGACAATGAAGGCTAATTATCATTAATAAAACCAATTTATTCTGGAAATCTGAGTAGCTCTAGAAGGATGCGTATAATTAAGATATGACAACACACTAAACTGTCTGTCGTATTTTATGTCCGTTCTTGTCGTTTTATTGCTACTCAGGTTTCAAGTATGCCTGACCAAGTAGCCCGAATTACTGCCCACTTATTCTCTCAATGCAGATTGAATGCGAAAACTTCGCATGTTTTGCAGAGCAGTCGGAATGCTCTAAAATGACTAATTGTAACTGCTATTTCTTAGTAACCACTATTCCGCGAAAAAAAGAAATAGGAAATTCAATTTTGTATCACCGACAATAATTTGTGGCATTGTGCTAAAGGAATCTGATTGTATATTCTTCTCTTTATTTTCCCTCTTAAATGCTTTAATTCTGTAGCTGAGGTCGCTTTGAAGTGCAAGTATCGGCACACGAGGACTTAGACTTAGTCGGTGTTTTTCACTTAGAAGAGTTCAACTGTAAATGCCACGTCATCAACTCGAAAGGGAGCAATTTTCTTAGTGAGATTAGTGTTTATGTAGCAGCTGAGCCCCCGCGCTTATGTGAGCCAGTGCTATATTCTCACGCTTTTCTTCCTTTCAGTAAAACAACCCTTATCGGCACAACTTTTGTTAATGCGATTGGTTATATGCTCGTGTATGCTCCAGGGAGTACAGTTCTAATATGTCAATCAATCTTATCAATTTCTTATCTTATCAATTAGCTTATCAATTTAGTTTTATAGTAGGATACAACTTAAAAAAAAAAAACAGCATTTGGCAACCAAGGCACACAGACCGCGCCAGGTTGTTACTCCGCCAGCCAATCACAGAAGCAGACAAAATCGTCGTCATGCGATCATTTCAACATGGCGTCGTACTTGATACTTCCGTCGGCTTCCGCCGACGGAATACTTGATACTTTTCATCGGCGGAAGCGATGAGGTGTACAACAGACATGGTCAAGTGTATGGAGTTTGAGCATTTCACTCTTCAAAAGTCTGCGGTACAGTTCATGTCACTGCTGACCCCGTTTTAGTCATGAAACTTCACTGCCAACTGAAGTGAAACTTGACAATAAATAGTTGCAGCGAAGCAAACGTTTTATTTCAGCTCAATAAATAATTAGGTTTTCACCGTTCTGCTAGACGAGTGGAAACATACAAAATTATGCGCGTATAACTTTATTTTTGTGGTTACCGCCTTATTTAGGTAACAGGGAAAGCTTGAAGTACGAACTATTTGCAGCCTCGCGGAGGTACAGTGGCCGGCTGTTATGAGGGCGTGGGCGGGGCTTCACTGCGTATCGCACTTTAGAATTTGTTTTTAAAATGGTATTTAAAAAATTCAGCTTGCCAAACTAATAGCAGCTGTCATTTCATTGCTATATGTACTGTCCATGGTGTCTGAAGCGGAAGCTTTAGCTCCGACCCAACTCCGATGCCGCCTATTCAGATACACGTAAAACGCATAAACGCTTTTCTGAGATAACCATGCACTGGGCCGATTTTAATGAAATTTGTTGCATTTGAGAGAGAAGGTTACTCTAGTGAATGTTGGAAGAGAAATTTTGATTTAGGATCTGAAGATGTTTTACAAAATTTTCAAAAAATTGGTAAGTTTGAAAAGAAATGGCATGAAGTTTACAAATTTTTAACTCTGCACTAAGGACAGATATCGCAGTTCTGTAAACTGCATCCGTTAGAGCATCCAAAGCGGACAAATTTGATTTGTCAGTTTATATCCTACGTGAAGTTGTTACATAGCTCACAAAGGTTTTGCAAACGTTCTACTCTCATATTTGTGGTTTATTTCAGAGCCATGTATATGTATTCTGCCCGCTTTAGATGTACTATTAGGTGCAATTCACAGAATTGCGATATCATTTTTCATAACTGAGTTACAGAGTTGTAAACATGATAGTTTCGTTTTCAGAAAATTAGCTAATTTTGCGAACCTTTATAAAAAATTGACTATGTAAATCGAAAATACGCAACCAACAGTCACTAGATTTTAACTTTTTTCTTTTAAGTGCAACGAACCTCATCAAATTTGGTGCACTGGTTTCCGAGAAAAACGATTTCTCCTTTCTCATGCATTTGGATAGGAACCCCCGAGCTATAGCTTCCTCTTAAAGGGACACTAAAGACAAATAATAAGTCAAACTAAAGTGATAGATTAGTGCTTGACAATCTGTAAGGCGTCAATATTATCGCTAAAAGGGCCTTAATTATTGAGAAACTGAGGTAAATGCAGGACATGATTAGACACTCCCCCGGAACATTCAAGCACTTTCCCAATGACGAAAGCACTCCTCAGTTAAATTATGTCACTAGCACTGAACCACTCTTTGCAAAAAACATTATTGTATTGTATTATAAAACAAAATAAAATTCTGCTTATCAGTGTTATTTCATTTTTAGAAGAACTCAGTAAAATTGACCTTGACAACGACGCGGGTGGTCAAAAGGTTTCGTTTTCGCTTGACTCTCCGCCGCCCGCGCTTTCACGTTTCAGCAGTTTCGTTATCGCGTAGTGCTGCGCTGATTTTGCTGGCTCGCGAAACCCGCACAAACTCCAAGTGGCAGAGAATTCAACTTCCGTGTTATGTTGCGGGATGCCCGAACTGCCGACGTCACTTGACCAAAAAGCAGCTGCAGCGGCGAATCGTTGGCTCGGTGTTGCCGTCTGGCGGGCGCCGTTTTACTCGCCGACGGCAGCAAAGGGTGGTGAGGGCATATGCAACGTCACCACTTCCCCGGTTGGGTGGCGGGAGATGTGAATTTCGAAAAAGGTATTCACTCCCTTGAGATGTTGTTTTCTCGCAAATAAATCCTTCCTTGGCATAAAACAGGTGTTGCAAGGTTTCTGGAATGATATTTAAACAGTCCACGTCGACTTATTATTTTCCTTTAATGTCCCTTTAAGGTATATCTTTTTCTTCTTTTTTTTTTCGCCACCTATTTTGAGTCGCGTACGAACTCTAAATAGGTGGCGAAAAAAATAGTCATTTCTGTCAACATTGTAATAAAAAATGGGTTGTAACTGGGAGTTTCTGGTATGGCCACGCAAGAAGCTCACCGCCACGCACCAACCACATACCGCTGTCGGCTTGGCGCTGACAGGTGCCGAGGATGCCGCTATTCCTAATCCGCTTCGTTTCAGAGCCATATAGTGCACGGCGCTTCAAATACAACTAACGACAATCCCATATGGCATCGTCTTGAGAACAACATAGTTCTAACCTCATCAATGCGCACACTAAAGAAGATTGGCGGCGGCTATTCGCGATGCATAGGCTGCGAAACATGGTGGCTGAGCCGTCTCGCATGTAATGCAGCATGACATCCGTGCGCGAGCTCATAGTTGAATGTATATTCCTCGTATCATAGCTCTCACTGGTGCTAAAGATTTCACAGTGGTTGTTAAAAAATAAGACGTTGGTTTATTTGTATCGACCATGATTTCGTATGAAAAGCAGGCCGTAGCAAATGTTCATACCATCGGCGGCAGCGACGATGACGCACTCGGGCCGGCCGGCACGGAGGGTTGCTGGTCGGAACAACATAAATATTGTGTGCCCTTGTTTTCGCCGGCAGGAGAATCTTGCCGCTGCGTGGGGAACTAGAGAAAATGACATTTGTCGACAGCCAGCGCACAGAAAACAGCGGACAGCGTGCCCGGCCACTAGCTGTGCTTGTACGATTATCGCGGAAATTGTTTTTTATTTATTTTTTTTCCCGATGGGGGGGTCTCCAGGTTCCAATAATCAAATACTAGACTGCAGTATATGCAAAGTCCCGTCTTTTCACAACATGCCACAGACCTAGTTTTGGGTAGAATGGCAGATGTAACAAACTTTTCTCGCTGGATTATTACAGTTCGTTATAATGGGTGTCGACTCTATTCAGCTTGCTATATGGCACCACAGCTGACATCAGTTGTTGAAAAAAATACATTTTCAGTTGCACTGTCTTTCGTCTTCATGCATGACAAGATTTCAGAAATTCTTATGAAGAACAAGAGAAAATCTTGTTATTCTATTTCTGGCCTTGTGTTTTGTTTTGAAATTACTTTATAAAGGCTGTATTTTTTATATATTTCAACAATGTTGTGATCTAGGCTGTATGAGGGAGTTTTTATATATTTCAACACTGTTGCGATCTTGGCTATGTGTGGGAGTTTTTCAGCTAAGTTAAATGTAAACCTGCAATGAAGGGTGTGTTTATGCAACAATGTGCCAGTGACGAGTGTTTAAAAGAGTGGAAAGCATTAATCCTTACAAATATGTCTTGGCTTACAGCAAGGTATTCAGGTTTAAATAGGCAGCTGTAATTCCTGAACAATGACCCAAGAATTGCGACACTGATTAGGCAGAGGCAGGTGTTATGATTGTAGTCAAAGACTGGGTGTGCCATCAATCACCTGTGCTTTGTTAACCTGCCCTTGTTATTGCTCCACATTATGGTAACTAAATGAATGTTGCAAAAGTCAGCATTATAATAATTAGTTTCTCATGCAAGTTTCTGTATCTCTTTACATGCAGTACTCTGCAAATCATGGAAGCCAAAACCAGCAACAGCAGCAGCAGGCAGCACATGCGACTGATGAGCCACGAAAGCCAAAGTTCGTGCAGGTCACCAACTTGGAGGATGCCCAGGTGGTGCGTGCCTGTGACTTCCATCCTAGTGGGCAGTTCTATGCTGTTGGCTCCAACTCCAAAACACTTCGCATCTGTGGCTACCCAACCATCACTGACCTCAGGCATGTTTCCCATTACTGCTTGGCTTGGCTTAAAGTTTCTCTTAGTTTCTAGCTATGTACATTGTCACCACATTTGTGCGATGAATGTGCGTAATCATAGTTTAGTATGAATGCAAGAACACCGTACAGTATACTAGACCTCATTATATCTTTGCTGCATATACCGGGTGTCCCAACACGACTTGAGCCAAACCTCAAAAATATGCAAATGCCATGTAAGTGGATAGTACCAAGGTAATGTTTGCAGTTGCTTGGAGATACTCATATCTTGCATTCCACCTAATTACATAATTAGTTTGAATTAATTAATTGACTTCTCAAATATTATAATTAGATGAAAAGTTTAACTGGGAAAATTATAGAGCAACATGAAAAATCCCCGATACAGCTTTTTGTTGCTCAATACGTGCTACATGATGATGATGACGAGATGCATTTATTGAGGGATGGCTCGAAGGCCTATAATGGGGACAGTGGCGTAGCCAGAAATTTTGTTCGGGGGGGGGGGGGGGAGGGGGTCTACGCCACTGGCCCCATGTATATATATATATATATATACATGGGGCCAGTGGCGTAGCCGGAAATTTTGTTCGGGGAGGGGGGGCACATTGCAGCTCGGCCTCCTCCTTAAGAGGAAGCTTTAGCTCGGGTGCTCCTATTTAAATACATGTAGAAGGGGAATTCGTTTTTCCCTGCAACCACTTCACCAAATTTGAGGAGCTTTCTTGCATTTAAAAGAAAAAGTTTAGTTCTAGTGACTGCTGGTTTCGAATTTTTCATTTAGGTGGTCACTTATTTATTAAAAATTGGCCAAAATCGAAAATTTTCAGAAAACGAAACTATCAAGTTTAAAACTCCGTGACTCAACAATGAAAAATGATATCACAATTCTGTGAATTGCATCTAATAGTACATCTACAGTGGACAAAATAGATATGTTACACATGAATCTCAAAAAAATTTAGTGTTGTGAAAATACGGCTTTTGCAGAACCCTTGTACACAACGTAACCAATTCACGTAAGATACAAATTGTCATAGCAAACTTGTCCGCTTTGACTGTTATAATAGATGTCGTTTACAGAACCACAATATCTGTTCTTCATGCATAGCTATTAGTTTGTAAACGTCGTGCTTTTATTTTTTCAAATTTTCGAATTTTTCAAAATATTTTAAACAAAATTCAGGCCCTAAATCGAAGTTCTGTTTCCAACAGACACTAGGATTTAACTTTCTCTCTCAAATGCAACCAATTTCAATAAAAGCGATTAGCAGGATTATCTCAGAAAAGCGTTTCTGCGTTTTACAAGTATTTGAATAGGCCGCGTCGGATTGGGCCCGAGCTAAAGCTTCCTCTTAAACAATTTGTCGAGTGATCAAATACATGAATAATAACTGCATTGTCATTGCCAAAGATGCTGCAAACGAATTCTTGGACGCTACGCACTGTCAAAACAATAAAATATGTATTTTTTCATAAAAGAATATATTCATATGTGCCAAAAATTTTGCCCAAGATAACTGATATCAATGCTTCCATATTTTTGTCTATTTATTAGGTAAAGAAAATATCACACGAACTTTTAGAACTATATCAGTTCGAAACCAGGAAAGCAGTGCATGCCGCTGATATGAAAAATTAAAAGGCAATGAGCTGAACATGTTGAGGACAAATATGTTAATGAAACTTTGTCATTCAAGAACCGTGCTTACATTCTTGTATATATGCAATGGCCAGTGAAAAATCTCAATGACGCTGTCATTTGTTCCAATGTATTACGCAGGAGTAGCTGTCCCCTGTCGTGTATCGTGAGTAATTGCACCGAAGTTATAGTCGCGATAGAGAGCACGTATAAAAAGCAGGAGCTCTGCAAGATATACGAGGGCAAGCCAAATGAATGTGAGCCAACAACGGGGTACTTAATTAAAAGTAGTCTTCATGAGAATTTAGACATTTGTCCCATTGACTAACGAGTCGCGTGATTCCCGTCTTATAAAACTCCTTGGGTTGCTGCTTCAAAAAATCTGTATCTGGTTCCCTTGAGCTGTTTTTTTGGTTGCCCCAAAATGTAGGAGTCGCAAGGTGACAGGTCTGAGCTGTATGGCGGATGTTGCAGTGTTTCCTACTTGAACTTTGACAGTTTTGTATTAACCACATAACCAACGTGAGGACAGGCATTGTCGTGGAACAAGATGACCCCATTCGTCAATTTTCCACGTTGTTCATTCTTGATTGCGACACGCTGCCGTTCTGGCGTTTCACAATATCGAAAACAATTGATAGCCTCTCAAGATTTAGCAAATTCTATCAGTAACGGACCCTGACGATCGAAAAAAAAGTCACCAACACCTTTCCAGCGGAAATGATGGCCTTTGCGTTCTTTGTGCGTGGTAAATTCGAATGTTTCCACTGTAAGCTTTGCCGTCGTGTTTCAGGCTCGTAGTACTGGCACCAAGGTTCGTCCCCGATCACAATTGCAAACAAGAAGTCGTCATCCTCATTGTGATACCCGATCAGATGAGTCAAGGCAGCGCGAAACTTCTCCGTCTTCTCGCGATGGATCAAAATCTTGGGGATCCATTGCGCACCAAAGAGCCGATAACCGAGAAGCTCATGAATTATGGCGTGAACCGAACCGTGACTGATGTTCAGACGGTCTGCCAGTTCATTGATGCTTATCCTCCGTTCTTGTTTCATCAGCTCATGAACCTTTGAAATTGTGTGGGGGCTGATTGCATGATGGTTTTGGCCCGGTCTTGGAATGTCTTTGCAATGTCCTTTGAACCGTTTGCTCCAACGCTTCACAGTGGTCAATGAAATGCAGTGTTCAACGTACACGGCAGCCATACGCCGATTAATTTCTGTTTTGGAAACACCTTCAGCTGTCAAAAACTTCACGACACCGAGCTGTTCAAATTCTGAAGTGTCCATTATGTGACGCAACCATATTCAACCCAGTGTATGAGAGCATCAAAGAACATTTATCTTCACACCTGCGTGTCACTTTTGTAAATGAGACATGCCGTTCTCCTACGCGCATGCCTCGCAGATAATGAACCGAACCATTCTTAGGGTAGGCTCACTTTCATTTGACTCGCCCTCGTACATTAGAAGTGCAAAGATACAATGGGATATACAAATGCGAAAATACGGCTTGATAAAGCACGAAAAAGTGTCACTGGAAACAAAGTTCACTGCATGTATACACAAAACCTCGCAACAAGATATTTAAGTATACGTATAAGTCTCCAATGAGTCTATGTATGTAAGAAAATGTAACTGTATATAATGCGTCAAACAAGGCAAATAAACATGTTGCACAATCATAGATTCACAGAATCCTAGATTCCGCCCCCATTCCATCCACACCCCCCGATGTATTACGCGCGACGGAAGGCGGCGCTCTTGCTCCCCGCTTTTCTCCTTTGCGCACACAAAACTGAGCCACCATCGTCGGCTCACCCATTCCACCTCCCCTCCTACGCTTTCACTCGCACATACAGCATGCAGCGCGTGGTCACGGTGTTATCATCCTTGGACTTTATACGAAACATGAGGGCGACGGCGACGGCAGGAATGCGCCTGGAGTGTCCATATAATTGCTTTCGCAATAATATAATAAACGTATCCGGCAACTGAAGCGTCCCGTCGCCCATTACTTTCTGCAAAAGAAGTATCAAAATCGAACTTTCACCATGCGACAATTCGCTGCGCCGCAACAATGTATTTTTTTTCTGTGGGGCGGAGGCACCGAAATGAAAAAAAAAGAACGCATAGGAAAGTATGTTGGCCAGAATCGAATGCCTACTTCGGGCACCTAATGGGGCTACGGAAGGAATACCGAAGAAAACATGAGACGCTTGGTCCACTCAGAACCATACGCATACTGCTCATTATCCTACACCGGCGAAACAAGACTTTCCGGAATGGTTCCGCTCAAGGAACGCGGTGCAGTCCTTCGAGTCCTCACAGTGATGGCAGCGAGCGACCATTGTTTTTTTTTTTCTGGTCTGCTAGCCAGAAAGCGTCCAAAACTCTGTCAGGTGAAAATCCACTTGGCCAGAGCAAACCGAACGCGCACCGAAGTGCACCGCGCGGTGGTCGGGGCCATACGAGAAAAACGTATGCGCTCTGGCTGGCTCTGGCAGCCCGCGGGTAGGGTAGCGAGAGCAAAAAAAAATTGAAGAGGCTCAATGTGTCCTCGCGAATAAAAGTCAAAGTAGAAAAAATAAATAAGAACATAGTTACTTTGGCTGGCCTTAGTGTCTTGACATGGATGTTCTGGCGTAGGTTAAAAAAATGTTGATATTTTTTTTATGTGACATGACGGCACAAATGAACCACCCCAACACTTCGTCTCATTGGACCTCGCTGCGTGCTTTGTCAACTCGTCTGCTAGTGTGTTGATTTGGCTTGTCTCGTTGTATGTTCCAACGTAAGACTTTAGAAAAGTCAATGGAACTTTGACGTCAAATGTTTATAACAACATTAAACCCACAAAGTTCCGCAATTGAAAATCTTAAGCACAACTTTCGAAATGTCAATGCAACTTTCACATCAAAAGCTTATGAGATTTATACCCATAAAGTTTCGCAATTGATATCCATGCGCTCCATAGATTCCGTGGCCTCAGTGAGATGCCACGGCGAGCCCGCTCACCATCAAAGCGCCCTTGAAACTTTGTGCTCAGATGGGACTGCTTGGCGTTATGTGACTCCCGGTGTATGGGCGTTGCCACGAAATCCAGCCCGAGTTCGGAATCTCCGCGGTTAAATGTCTTTTCGAGCGTCAGAAAGACATCCTTGACAAAATCCAGAGTGATTTCCGGCGCCGGGGGTCGCTTTGGTCGGCGGCGCATGGACAGCACGAAAAAATTTCGGGGGGGGGGGCTGAAGCCCCATAAGCCTCCCCCCCTGGCTACGCCCCTGAATGGGGAATAGGAAGAGGAGGGGGAGGCATATTCAGAGCCGTCCTAGGAGCTGCGTGTCCTTGGGGAAAGCCAAGAGCGAGTCCAGAGTGACCCTGTCGGAATCCATCGAGCCAGTTGCCGGTCTAATCCACTCCTCGTAGGACGACACTCGCACCGCCCTCACGTGGTGGTCCCGCTGCTGAGCGTGTCGCTGGCACTCCCAAAACAGGAGTGCTGCGCATGGCCACGTAGCCATGTCACAGTCAGGGCACCTGTGTGGCGCCTGGGGGGCTTCTTGGTCCGCGGAGGCTATGGGAGGGCCAGGTTCCTGCGATGGAAGGGAGTTGGGAGACGGAGATGGAGGGTGTCTAATAAAAGTGTTTTTCCAAGCATGAGAGCAGCCTGCAAATACATGCAAAGTGCCTCAAGCAGCCAGTCATGCAGCAATTTTGAATCGGGAGTTTTTCATTTTGCTATACAATTTTCTCATTGACACTTTTCATCTAATTATAATATTTGAGAAGTTGACTAATTAATTAAGGCTAACTATGTAATTAAGCAGAATTCAGAAAATAATTTGAGTATCTTCAAGCGATGGCAAAACATTACCTTGGTTTTGTCCAGCTACGTGGCATTTGCATATTTCTAAAGTTTGGCTCATGTTATGTGAGACACACTATATAGTGGCTTTGCTTATAGTAAATGTCATTACTTGTGTGATATGAAGTCCTGTGCTGTCTATGGCAAAAAAAAAAGTGAGTTCTGTGTTGTGAAGTGCCGGACTCAATAAGCTAATTATAGAACAAACACCAGCAACATAGGTGGTGCTATTACATGCCAGGAATCCCTTCACTCAGTGAAACAAGCAGGTTAATGCCCTAGTACTTAGTGTTAGCTACAGATATGCCGCTGAAATTCAAGCATTCATTTTCATGTCAAATTTGGATGACTGAACTCTGCTTAAAACAACTTTTATCAAGCATTTGTTACCCTTTTTTTGTAAAATTTTGGTTTCAAAGGTTCTTTTACATGGAGCTGAGTGCCACTTAAAACTGCACCCATCTTTGTTACAGGAAAACATGTTGTCAAAGATATATGCTCAATTTAGCTGGCACCTGCAGTTGTAGTTAGAAGCCACAGCTGTTCAATGGTACTTTAGTTGAAAAGGTGAAGTTTCAAATTGCTGATGAGAAAAAGATTCAAAATTAGAACCAACAAGCAACCTACCTAGCCGATTTTAACTAAAGATCTGGGATGTCATTATTTTGAGCTGTAAGAGCACTCTAACTATTCTGCTGATGCCTTGTGCTATGGTCAACATGAAAATGTCAGACCATTCATACAGCTGCATGTGAGAGTGCTTGTGTGGGTTTAGGTGGCACCATTACACAGATAAGAACATGTTTGTATGTATTTGCATCCCTGGATTTTCAAGGTTCCTTGCACTGTGTCAGTACATGTGTGGGACATGTCAGTTTGTACCAATAACTGCAGTGACTCAAGTTACTCCTTTGTTGCTTTGCAGGGAAGGAGACGTGGCCCACCAGCCCACTGTGCTGTTCAAGCGACTGAAGCACCACAAGGGCTCTATCTATTGCCTGGCTTGGAACCAGACTGGGGACCTATTGGCGACCGGCTCCAATGACAAGACAATCAAGTTGATGCGCTTCAAGTCTGAGACATGTGCCCTCGACAGTGAGAATCGCCCTTCCCCCCCTTTTTCCCCCTCGGTTGGGCATCCCCTTTGTTGAGATTTCATTTGCCTTCATTTAACTCTGTGCAATAGCTTTACACATGCACTATCTGGGCACAAGGAGGAGGATAAACCCTGAAGATGGGTGTGCAAGAACATTCTCAATGCACCAAGTGTTTATTCTGCCCCCTTGTACCTAAATGACTTCCAGAGGCCCTTGCTTGAGGTGTCAAGGTGGATCAAAGGCCCATGTTTATGAGGTGCTCTTGTTCTTGCTACATGGAGGTTGTGCACTCCTGGTCATGTCCAGAGCACCGTGACGTCTCTTCTTTTGCTTCAGGCATACCATATAGTGATATCAGCAGACAGTAAGCCCAGGGTTCTGGCACTGATACGAGAGAGAAAGGGCAGGCAGGAAATTCAGAAAGTTCAAGTCAGCTTAAGGCACCTTTAAAATTTGTACACGGAAAAATGTGGTCAAATTTCACCTGTCAAGATTACACTTCCCAGTGTTCAGGTTTCGACTACATGGCACGAACATCATTTGGTCATGGTGTGTACTTGCTTGTAAGAAACCACACAGTACTCGCACTGTCATCTATGATGCATACATCTCAGTTTGATGATACAGTTGTTAAAGCTAGCAAATAGATTTACGTGATCAAAACATGCTCCCAAATCTAACACACACACAATTTTCACGGCCTTAAAGTAACAAAATAAAAGTGCACCTGAATGTTACATGCTGCAAATTCATAAAATAAAAGTATAGCATGCCCCCCACATTCGCAGTTAGAAAAAACAAGACCTGCGAATTTACCTTCACAGACAGTTTTTTTAATGAGCTTTCATAATGAAAGTGGCACATTGTTGTCGCCATTTGCGCTTCATTGGCCACAGATAAAAAGCACACAGGGATGATACTCTTAAGTGTTTACTTTGGATACTGCTATCACTTTTCCGATAGTCAGCATTAGACTTGTCGAAATACACAGTCGACAGCGTTCCTGGCACTGTGTGCAGATAGTGAGCTTAGCACAGCGGCAGAAATGCTGGTGGCCAATTATGCCGACGTATTCGGTGCCGAGTCGCGCAAGATCTCGCTGTAGTATCTACGAAAGTTATTGGCCAATAATACTGCTCTAGATCGTAGTCAAGCAGAAAATAAACCACCAGTAGCCTTCGCAAAAACATGCTCTGTTACAATTTTATGATGGTCATGACATTGCGTCTGACAGTTCTGACAGTAGTCTAGTGCCAACGCTTTTGCTAAACCAGCGTGGTTTTGGTTTGGCATCCAATTGTAATAGGCAGGCAGTTTTCAGACTCATTTTCTCTGAAAAAAGGTTTGCGTTAGATTACTATAAAATAATTGCCATATTTACGTGAAAGTGTACTTTTATAGGCACATTGCTGCATATCAAGGTTACTACATTCCCCTGTGACAGGAACTCAGCTAACCTTTTATCCTCTTTGGTTATCTCTGAATCTAGCCCCTCTGCAGGCTACTAGCTGCAGAGATCACAGGGCATGGAAAAGCTTGACCTATTTGACATATCACACATGTTGCTGGTGCCCCACACTTTAAAGTCCTTTTTTTAATGTGAATTGGAGCTCTGTAATGATTAACAAAGAAGGGTAGAAATTCGGCCTTGTTGGTACGACATACTACAAGTGAAGTGCAAGAAAAAGCAAAGACAGGCGGGAGGTACAACACAACACATGTCCTTGCTTTTTCACTTCACTTGCAGAGTAACAAAGCCATACCAGGCGGTTGACCCTTTGCAATCCAAATCAAGCTCGTTACTCATTCCAGACCTCCTGTTCGGACTCATGTTTTGACATATTATTGACAGGCGCCTCACATTTCCTGTCAAATGGGAGCTTGCCAAATGCATAGTAACAAGCAAACAGGCACCAGACTGAAAAAAAGGAAAGGGCCCACATACATAGCATAGGCATCAATATCATGTGTTCAACATTAGATGACATGCAAATGCAGTTTTGTGAGTGTTTTCATGACTTGTAAGCACTTTTTTTTGCCGCCATTACTTTGTATGTTCAGGAATATGCACTTAGCACAACATCTCCTGAAACTGCAAAGGGAAAGTTATGTTCTCTTAATACAGGTTAAAAGGAAAACAACAAATGGCCCAGAAAATATATTAGTCTCAGTTGCATACCCTTCTTGCAGGTTACATATACAATGAGAACTTGTCCATGATATAAGATATGTAGGATCTTTGTTCTTTAATGTGCTTTGTATTATTAAGAGTACTAACATGACACGGCAGCTGAATATTTCAGCAGCAAGTGCTCTGTCTCTCTTTTTTAAAATTTTTAAATGTCTTGAGCTTCACTGGACACACATGCAAACAGTCATGGTGAAGTAGGTGTTTATTCAAATTAAACAATGTAATACAAAAAAAGAAGTCTCTTCTATCCTATCTTCCTGCTCCTGTATTCTATGACTATTTTACATGCAGATATAATGCATATTAGGCATTATGTGTGACAGATACCCAGTGGCTGTTCACTGCAAAGCAGTGAACAGCCACTGGGTATCTGTCAGTATGAGAGACTTATTTTCTATTCGAATAATTGCATACACACTGGTGGGGCTAAGAATTATGCATAATATAAGAAATGCGGCTGTGATGTGTGTCATCTTGTAACAGTGAAAAATTGCATTAGAACATCTGTGCATTTATCTGTGAGATATTTAAAATAAAACTTAAATTCTGGGATTATACGTCCTAAAACCGCAATATGAGTATGAGGCACACCGTAGTGTGGGACTTCATATTATTTTAGACTGGCCGGGGTTTTTTAACGTGCACCTAAATATAAGTACCCACAAGCATTTTTGCATTTCACCCCTATTAAAATGTGACTGCCGCGGCCTGTATTGAACTCACAACCTCGAGCTTAGTAGCGTAACGCCATTGCCACTGGGCTACCGTGCCAGATTATTTGAGATATTGCTACTTACTTGAAGTGTGGGCCTATGTAATAATTTTTCATGCTGTATGTAGGATTCTTATTTTTTTCCCTGTGGCATTAAATGAGTCATAAACTGGCAGTTCACTATTATAACGTTGACTGCTTTTTTGAAAAGTTATAAGCCCACTGTCTTTGTGCATACATGTGTGCGTCTGTTGCATGTGTATGAGAGGCCAGGTAGGGGAACTACTGCAGCCCTCCTGGCAAGCAAAGCTTTTGAATAAAAGAGTACATTTAACTCTCTTTCATCACCAAGCTGTCTTTCAAAAAGCAGCGCACTGGGCAGGACACATATGAAAAATATACAAACAACCTGCTGCAGTAGCACAGTGGCTATGGCATTCTGCTGCTGAGAATGATGTTGCAGGTTTGATACCCTCCTGCAGCAGCCGTATTTCGATGGGGCCAAATGCGAAAAACACTGGTGTACTGTGCTTTGTTTGTGCATTAAAGAATCCCAAGGTGGTCAAAATTATTCTTGAGCCCTCCACTACAGCGTCTCTCATAATCCACTGTGCAGTTTGAGGACGTTAGTACTTGTAATTCGATTCAAATAAGAACACAGTACTATCTACACTTTCGTAAAGCGGACAGTATACATAATAACCAGCCCCTTTCCCCTTTGATTACTGTCATAACCGAATTCTACCATTTCAAATTGTTCCTGAACAGCTGGTGGAGAGGCAGAGCTGACGATGCATGATGGCACTGTCCGTGACGTCTGCTTTGTGGAGGACCTAAGCAACAGGTCAAGCCTGCTTATCAGTGGTGGAGCAGGAGACTGCAAGATCTACGTCACTGACTGCGAGACTGCCACGCCTTTCCAGGCATTGTCTGGTCACTCAGGTAAGCTGTCCTCTGCCTTGGTTGCAGTAAAGTGGGCTGATACTGGGATGCAACAGCTAATCCGCTACAACAAAGTGGTTTACAACCGCAGATTCAAGTAAGGTTCCCCACTCGTGCTTACCAGTAATCACAAGATAGATGACATCTGAGGCAAATTTGAAAATTCTGAATCATGCTGTTGAATTTTTCAGCACATGTAGCAGCGCATTTACTTTGTGCTGCTTATGCAACAGTGTATGCTGCATCAGAATTTCTCTAGTGTGGGACTTTGGCACAATGCTTCGATGTTCACATTTGGCTCTGACTCGATGACTGTGTCATTCTTGTGTGACCAAATTGTGGCTTCTTCAATATAACCCTTCAAAACAAATGTATTTGCTTTCAGTCAATGGGGGCAGATTAGATTGGCACGACACTGGCATACAGAATTTAGTTTTGCTAGTGCAAATTCCTAAAATATTTCGTAGTTTCACCCAAAGGGTAAAGCATCGACAGCGATAGCAAGGTTTAGCATTGCACTTGAACTGCTCGGACAGTTTCTAACTATGTGTGGGTGCGACATGTTGGCGTGATGCAGCATGCAAGGCAACTCCTGCTGGGCAGAAAGAGCAGTGCCCTGGCAGCTACCAGACGTCTCGCAATGCTGGCATGATGATAGTTGGCAGTGGCATTGCAGGCATCATACTTTGATGGTGCATGAGATGAGACAAATGGGAAATCGTCGGCATAAGTGCCCAGTGAAATATTATATAAAGTTAGCTTGACGATTACTGCTCGTTCTGCTCAACGTAGTGTGTGCACACTGTAGTTCAGTAGGAATGCTAGTGTGCTTATAGTGCCATGCTCAGAACGTTGCCCTGGCTCCACCACCAACTCATTCGAGCAGAGCGTTGAGGATGTTTCAACTTCACTTCATCGTTGTTGCAGGCAAATGCACTCCGCGTCTCTGGAGGCCCTCTAACCCTCTGCATGCGAGCCGCATATGTGCCATAGGGTGGGACAGCCCAAGAACGGCGGTGCTCACGGTGCTTTTGTGCATTGAGCATCTGTGTAATCGCTTTCGCACTAAAAAAAAAAGGGGGGGGGGGTGCACCAATCTACGCCGTGAAGGTGGTTGGCCAATGAAACTGTGGTATCGCCTGATCCGATCGACTGATGTGACATTGCCTTGAGCTGGGTCCTTCCGAGCCTGAGCACATTGACGTTGCTGTTCCTTTAGTTGTTCATCATGTTCGTACTGCTCGTCAGGTGTCCTAAGTGTGCGTGGCTTGCTTCCCACCTAGCCTGAGCACGACGCCGTTGGGTGATTCCACGAGAGATGAAACATGCATGTCTGCTTGATGTTCTTGCTTTGTCTGTTTTTTTTATATGTCATGTAGAAATATCCAAACTCCTTGGAACCGAAATTTTATTCCTGAAAAGCATTCCCAGCAAGCCAAAAAAATATTTGAAGGTGGCGGCGCAAGCATCCTTCTATAGCTTACCTCAGTATTTTTCCGATTTCACAGCCAAATTAAATGCAAACTAAAGACATTGCATCAAAAACCTTTTCTGCTCATTTTAATATGCCTCACAGTAAATTAGTTCCATGCGTTTATTTATGCTGTCCACAAATTTAAAAAATGTAAAAAAGTACCAAACATGCCCAAAATCAGACAAATTTTGGTGTGATTCCTATTTCACACAGAAACTTGAAAAAAGTGTCAAACATAGAACATCCTCTTTGTAACATTTATGCAAAATATTATCTCCCTACATGAAACAAAAGAGAAGAAAAAAAATAGGTAAATGAACAAGTTTTTAAAAAAGTTCATCTTAAAAAAATCAAATAGAAAAAACTATGGTTCCAATTTTCGAAAAAATTTTTGGTGGATGTCTGCTTATGTCGGGCAAAACATGGGTGTGATATTATGTTTCATTTGCTTTCACAAAATATAATGGGCCAAAGTGACCCATGTTGAGTGTGCTGGCTTAGTGGCACAATGACTTGTTCCGGTTTGTTAACATTTACTCTCTTTTAAAAAAATAAAAGGCAACGGTTGCCACAAATAAAGGAAGGTTTACCTGGTTTCTTATTGTGGCAAGAGCAGAGAACATGCTTTCTACTTTGTTTTCTGGGAGGCAAGAGCAAACAAACTCTATGTGATACTTGAACAAATTTATTGCATGTTCTTTGAGTTAGTACTTAAAAAGGTTTATTCACCGTCAGCTGGCTAGCCATGACTGAATTCCCAGTGCGTACGATACTGACTTCCACTCCACTTCTGCTGACGATGCTTCTCAATGGCTGCAGCAGGCACATGAAGCAGGGCCACATTCTTGATGTTGCCACTAAGTTGGGAGACCATTTCATGTACCGACTGAATGAAGGTGGCGCTTCCAACCTCAGGTTGTACAGGGAAGCTTAGTGCTTAAGGAGTCCACCCACATCGTTACAGGCATTCTTCCCATGCCCGGTAGCAGAAAATATCCACCTCGCGGATGTATACTTGGAATGGCACAACTCATACAGTTGGTACCTACTTTTAAAATGGCTCGCTGCACTATCTCAGACATGTGTTATGTGACAGTAGATGGGTGCTTTTTCATCTAACACTTTGTGCACTCTGCCTAGTGTAGCAGGTGTGCGCTGCGTCGTGATGCATGTCGACGCTTATGACAGCAAAGCTGTCATTAGCTGTGGGAAGCAAAGCTGTGTGTTTCTTTACTTGCCGTGGCGACACAGGTGAAAATGGAGATTTGTTTCTTGTGTCAATGGTACGATTGTGTTTCATTTGAGAGAAGGACAGTCCAGTTTTCCACAAAAGCAAACTGCAGAACAATGCTTCCGCGCTGCTTGCACTTCTTTGTCTCGTGAATAGCCGTGGCTTGAGCGCAGCGTATGTATTCACGAGTAATTCATTTGGTCACCCATTTGCCAAACTCTTTCACAGAAAAGTTGGAGATGACATCTTCTTGATCAAGTCACTGCTTTCCCACACAGCAAATGTGACCTCGTCCTCTTCGACCATTCCCAGGCCGGCCAAAGTGAGGCTTTCACTCCATGGGCAGCACTCGCATTCACCTAACATACACTCTGTGGGTGGTTGGGGAGCCGCAAAGGCATAATGCTTTCATGCTTACCAATTAGATTTCCATGCCAGTTACGTTCTCAAGCGCAGAGATGCAAAGTTTGGCATTAGCGCAATAAACGCAAGTGCAAACCTCTTGTTGTGGTGCAAGCAGCACTCATTTTGGATGCAGGCTGTAAAACTTTGACAGGGCGATGGCACTTTTGGAGTGAGCTCCTTGAACATTTGGAATGTCTTGCACATAGAATGTGTCATAAACCACTTTGAGACATACTCTCTCTGGCCATTCATGATGTCTGCAACGACGTCCTTGTTCGGTCTCTGCCGAGAGCACCCGAGTTCATCCTTGAAGTAGTCGAGCACAGCTTAATAGGCTTAACCTTGACCTCATGTACGGATCAAAGTCTAACCGCATTCCACATTTCTCACGCCAATTTCGGGCCTTTCTGAGCATGTACTTTGTGACAGCTGGGATTGCCTCTTGAACGCGTTTGTTTTGAACTTCTGATGACACAATGGTTAAAGGGACACTAAAGGTTAATATTAAGTCAACGTGAACTGTTGAAATACCATCCCAGAAACCTCGAAACGCTTGTTTCATGCGAAGAAGAGACTTATTTTAAGAGAAAATGCGTTCTGAAGCATCCGCGTACCTCTAGCGCAGTTCAAATCGCCCGCCCTTCGATCAAGGAGTGGTGACGTCATGGTCTCATAGTGACGGTGCGCCGTCGGTGAGTAAAACAGCGCCAGCAGACGGCGCTATGGCTTTTCTGCGGAAAATGCAAACGTGCGGCCAGAAACAGAGCCAAGACAAAGCTGACAGCAGCGCAAAAGCAGGACTATGGTGGCTAGCGGAAGGAAAAGCGCGCGACGATAAGCTGGTTCTTTATTTTATGACTCCAAATTTGACACTTGTTGCAATGGATGACCCTGACAACGACACATTGGCTCGCGATGCTGGGCTCGACTTCAGCAATTTAAGCACTGATGAACGTGACCTGCTGCTGAGGGCTCGCGCTGCCGGCGTCGTTGCGTACTACTACGACGGCAACTGTATGTCATGGCTGTACATTTGTAGCTTTTCCTTCGTGAAAACCAAATGCCGCATTCACCGCCCTGTCTTCGACCTGCAGTTGTTCTTGTACTTCGGATAATGCAGGCAAGACCAACGGAACAGCGCTACAGGAAAGCGTTGCTTTGATAGGCACTCGACACGACTTCAGTAAGTCGGCGTTGAATTCGTAATCCTCTGGACGAAAGTGCAGCGAGCACACTGTGCGATTTTTTGGCTCTTTGCCAACGCGCTGTGGCAGAGGTACGGCACTTAACCATTTCGAATGGAGAGGTTCACTCGTTGGGACACAGTGATAAGTAATGTTGGATTCGCTGCTGCGACTGCCCTTGGCCAAGATCTGCGGACTGTTCGCGCATCTCACGATATCACATGGACGTGGCATTCTCGTTGCTTGTTCCAAATGCAAGTTTCACGAGCCAGCAGAACCAGCGCAGCACGACGTGATAAGGAAACAACTGAAACTCCAAAGCGTGCGGTGCAAAGTCAAGCGCGCAGAGTCGAGCAAGAACGAAACCTTTCGACCACCCATACTACTCGAGGGTAACATCAAAATGTTATTTTTTCTTAGAAATGAAGAGAAGTAGACAAGTAGCATATTAATCTGTCTTATAACCTAATGAAATGGTCTTTTTAATATGAGTACTTGAGTACCAGTGACATAATTTATGATGAGGAGTGCCTTCGTCACCGAGCTAGTACCGGATTTCGCTGGGGGGTCTCATATCGTGTCATGCATTTACCTCAATTTCTCAGTTACTAAAGCTCTGTTCGAGATTATATTGATGCCTTAGACGTTCTAGAGCATTGCTTTATCACTTTAACTTGACTTCATAGTAACCTTTAGTGTCCCTTTAAGATACGGAGGCGCTCTCGATAGGACCTTGAAGCCTCGTACACTTGCTTCAAGCTATTTAACCAGCCAGCACTTGGAGGTCATTCTGTCACAGACGGTTCACGTGTACTGATGCTTCCATATGCAGCGCTTAAAGTTGAACGTATCTTTGTCACCACGACGCTTTCAATCTCGGTCCGTTTTCTCTTTCCATAAGATTGTCTGCTGCGTTTGTGAATGGAAGATGGTGGCTTCAGTGGTGAAACATCAGAAGAAAGGTGGACGTACCTGTTCAAGTTGTGAATTGCTTCTTCCTGAAGGAATGCCTCATCTGCTTCATCGCGGCTGTTACTAGATGAAGACAGGATTTCCTTGAGGCATGTAAAGCAGTGCTGGCAGACCTCGTCGGTGTCGTGAATGTCCTCAGCCTATGGCAGTATCTTCCAGTCAGTTCACTTTAGGGGGCAGCAGCCCCCCTCCCCCGCACATGCTAGACACAAATAAAATCTAGCAATACATCCAAAACATTTATGCAATGAAAATTTTTTTTCTTAGCAATCTTCTTCATGTGAACACGTAAATAATCAGCACAGAATACTCGGACCAAGCTACGAGCTGCGTACATTGCGTGTAGTGAACAGCTAGACCAAGTCAAAACGTTTATACTGAACAGCAGCGCACTCTTTCTGTCACTTTTTCTGTGCTGCTGTCGTGACTCAGCCTCCAGGATGTTTCACAGTTTCATGTTCTATGAACACAGCCATCTAAGGATTTTAACTATGAAAACCTGTAGTCCATGCTCCTTATCAAAGGACAATGCCTGTCTGGCACCAGACCTCTGCTGTTCTCGGCGTGGGAAAGCGAGTCAGCAAAGTGCTCACAAAACATCATAAATTAGGCAACTTCGGAAGCCTTTGGCTCAGTCATGCCATACTGCACTTTTTTGGACAGCTGTAACGCAGAGGTAAAACAGGAAGACGTTATCTGTTAGTGACGCGTAAAACATGTGGTAGTGGAAAACGAAATAAATGGCTCAGGAAATAGCTCAGATAAGTTTCTAGAAATGTACAGTGCAAGTCACACGCGGTGGTGCCGTAGAAGGTACCAGTATTCATTGCATGTGGGAGATGGGGAGCAGGCAGTGAAATAGCACCTCCATAATGATGCACCTGCTGATTATGGAAGTGCTCCGTCACTAACGAATTATCCTGCCTTGGCACCGCTTACAAGTCATTTACTACGTCCACAAGGCAGGCTTTGGCAAAGTCAGCCACATCATGCACTCGTGGTGTCTCACGTGCTGTTGACAAGCAAATAATGAAGGTGTAAGTGCAATGCCCACAGAGGTTGTAGGCTGCAAACGCGGTATACATTAGCACTTTAGGGGGCGGCAGCCACCCACCCCCACACATGCTAGACACAAATAAAATCTGGCAATACATTTTTGTTGAAAACAAGTTGACAGAGCAAAGTACTGAAGCAGCAAAGAAATTAGAAATAGATTTGCATTCAGTGCAAACTGATGAACAACCAGCAAACAAGCCAGCACGCTCAACATGGGCCACTTTGGCCCGTTATATTTTGTGAATAAAGCAAATGAGAAAACATGTTATAGCACCCACATTTTGCCCGACATAAGTGGACTTCCATCCAAAAATTTTTCAGAAATTGGGACCAGAGCTTTATTTTATTTTTTGAAAATGAGCTTTTTGAAAATACTTGTTTATTTAACTATATTTTTGTTCTCTTGTGTTTCATGTAGGAAGATAATATTTTGCATAAATGTTGCAAAGAGAATGTTCTATGTTTGACACTTTTGTCAAGTTTCTGTGTGAAATTGAAAATGTGTGAAGACACATCAAAGTTGCAAAATTTTTCTGATTTTGGCCATGTTTGAAATTTTTTTACATTTTTTAGTTTGTGGACAGCATAAGAAAACACATGAAAGTAAGTTGCTGTGAAGCATGTTAAAATGAGGAGAAAAGCTTTTCGACACAATGTTTTTAGCTTACATTTAATTCGGCCGTGAAATTGGAAAATATTGTGGTAAGCAATAGGATGTCACTCTCACTGCCACCTTCAAATATTTTTTTGGCTTGCTGGGAACGCTTTTCAGGAATAAAATTTTTGGTTTCATTCAGTTTGAATATTCTTACATGACATATAAAAAAACCAGAGGAAACAAAATTATCAAGCGGACTAGCATGTTTACTCTCTCATGGAATTGCCCTGTTGTGCATATTGACGTTGTTGCCGTTCCCATTACAGCTCATCATGTTCACGCTGCTCTTCAGAAGGCCTAACTATGCATGGCCTTTCTATAGCGCCATCAGAATATAAAGGAAATCATTTGCTAGGCAGGTTCTTCTTTCACACATGAAAGTGCAGTTACATCACCCCCTGCTTCGTATGCTGCAGTTGCCGCTTCCCAGCAACTTAAAGGGGCCCTGAACCACCTTTCAGACTGGGTGAAATAATGTAGTCCACGGGTAGGATATGCTGCTGTGAACATCTCAGCCAAGTTTTGCTGTCGTACATGGTCCCTGGAGCTCGCAAGCAGATCGCGAAGTCACCTTTCTCTCAAAAGCTCTCTTTTCATCAGTAGGCCATGTCTTCATTCTCTTCTAGATGCACTGTTTCGTCATCAGATGTACTATTTCGTCATTCCCTTGATGGCTGCTGTTACCGATAGCTAACATCAAGCTGCTTTTGGCTACATGGTGTAGATACCGCGGTCGTCGCGGGATGCCGCCACGAGTCCACTGGCTAAGCACACTGCGGCTTGCTGAGGACAACCGCATTTGGCTTATGTTTAGCACATTGTAGGCACCAAAGGCGGAAGTCGTGGAGTCTACACTAACATCCAAAATGAAGTTTGAACTGCGCGTCACGGTGGCATTTAGAAGGCGGAGTTTTGTGGGCACACCCCACTGCGCAGTAGCCTTCGCAATGCAAGGCATTGAAGAAGGAACGGGAGCACAGCGAAGGCCGTGTTAGATTGCCAATAACTCTGCTTTTGCTGAACGCATTGAAGTACTTTTTACGGCAAAGTATTTCTGAAATGGCCTATTTTCACTTCAAATGCCTTTCTCCGCTTCGATAAAAAGTGGTTTGTGGCCCCTTTAAGCTTGTGCAAGCGTAATCTTTACCGGGAAACACTTGTGGCAAACACCATGCGCAAAAGCAAGCTTTCTGGTTCTTTTCTTTCCCCTGCTCGGCCGCTGCCACAGGTGTGCAGAGGTGAGCACCATCTGGTGGTGCTGCAAGGAATCCAGTGGCATGTGCCTCCCACTTTGATTGGTTCAGTGTTTTCCCATGGACACGACAAATGCATCGGGGGGTAGGGGTGTACTGTTTCACTATAAAAGGGTGGTTAACATGTGGAGAAATACCCGATGTATCACTCTGTCTGGCAATATAAACATTGCTTTTTCTAGTATTGGTGCATTTAAGAATTGTTCAAAACTTACTTTCTGGATGCCCCTCATGTGTGTATGTGTGCAGACACGTGAATGTTTTACTTGCGGCTTGATTTTTAGCTTTTTGTTTACCTAACTACTAGTAGTAGGCAACAATTTTTTTATTATTATTACTCATAGTGTGTGTATGCGTTCATGGATTTTGTCCTTTGTACCATTTCGTTAACACTGCGTAACTGTTACTTATTCTTTCTGCTAATGAAGCCAAAATAATTGTATTTAAAATTGTTTAACTATTACATTGTCCATAGTTCTGAATAACAGGTGTTGCTTGAACATTTGTATTCTGGGCCTGTGGCTCAGACTGTGTACAAAGCTAAAGCCCTCATCAGGCTGATCAGCATTTTGATTTTGCTTCAATTTCTGTATGTGTACAGAAAGAAATTAACAGAAATTTCTTTTAAATATATTTCATATATCTTGGTCGTAACTTTAGGTGTGGGTGCCTCTTATTACACACATCACTCTTTACCTTTCTGCTACAGTGTCAGTACTATGTCGCGGTTAAAAACAAAGATATTTTATTGTTCATCTGTATTTTCTTACTCTTTTGCAGGTCATGTCCTGTCCTTGTACACGTGGGGAGGAGCCATGTTTGTGAGTGGCTCTCAAGACAGGACCATCCGCTTCTGGGATCTGCGTACCAGAGGCTGTGTCAACCTAGTGACTGCACCACCAGCAAGTGGAAGTGGCCCTGGTGAGTTCATGTGCCCCCTCCCTATCTCTTTTGTCTAAACTTTTATCACTTCTCCCATTGTTCATTTGGGAAGAGTGATGTGTAAGCATTGTGTCACATACCCGCCATATGTTTGCCTGCCATGCATTCAGCTATGTTTGCAGTGAGAGCTTAGAAGGGCTTTGTAAGTGAAAAACCCACAATGCAAAACTTGGCAGATCTCATTCCTGTTATTATACTTGAATAAAGAGTGGATAAACTAATATTTATAACTAAAATTATTGGGTTTTTTTTTTGTATTGATCACTGTTTCATAGCTCTCCGTGACACAGTTGTGCCCACTAATATCAACCCCAAATCTATTAAATGCTTCCTTATTTTCAATAAAGACAACATGACCAGAGTCTCAAATTAAAACTTTTTTCGTTCCAGTTTTCGTGCCAGTTCAGCGAAAACTGTTCAGTTCTAGTTCAACTCCTGAGCGAAAACTTGATGGTCCAAACAAGTTTTAGCCAGTTTGTTCGCATAACCTAAGAATATAGCATACAAAGTTATTTTGTAAAAAAATCTCAACCGTGCCCTTAAGCTGCGCAAAAAAGCAAAAATAAAATGGTACTCGTGCTGTTCTTCACACCACAAGTAGTTACGAAAAAAATTCACCTGGTGGAAGCACACCTCAGACACAATATGTCAGAAGCACTGTGCCATTTTTATTACACCTAGATCTGCTTACGTACTAGTGTGATCAAAGGTGGCCACCCAGCTTGGAAGTGCTTCATTACAGTGATTATATATAGGTCTCCCACTGCTGGAGAACTATTTGAGCTATCTTGCTGGTCATCAATTTCAAACCCCCACGAGTTTATTACTATCATGCCTGCCTGCCAAAGTGACATGTTGAAATCTGTACTAATGGTGCAGCCACTTCTAAAATGACAGCAAGCTTGCGTGCACTTACAAATAAGGTAACATGGTTGAGTTGCAAGTACAGGCAATGCATGGATGAAAAGCCAGAGAGGTTGCCAACCTGAACCGAAAACTTTCTCTTCAGTTTTGTTCAAGAGTAAAATTGTAAATCTTCTGGTTCATTTCTCGTTCACACAAAATTTTTTTTCTTCAGTTCTGGATCGTTAACCTGAGTGTTACATAGAAAATTTATGTATGGTTAATGACAGCATGCCTCAGATAGAACAAACATATACTAACTAAGAATTTGGTTAGAGCAAATGTACCAGGCTCCAACTTAACTGGTTCAGTGCCATTCTCCTTTGAATGATTGATTTCCTCCAAAATTTTCTAGGGATTTCATTTACCCACGAGTTTGAAGGCTACGCATGCCACACTGATATATGTTGGTGTTGTTTTTTTCTCTACTGGCATCCTTGCTGAAACAAAAAAGGGCAACTTAAGGGTAAGGGAGCACGGTGATAAGATAATGCAGTAAGGTTGAACATGAGAGGGGACATTGATATTTTATGACGTGAGGCTGAGGTTGAGTTAAGGGAAAAGATGTGAAACTGAGAGCGAGGGAGCAAAACAAAAATGAGGCCCTACCTCTTTGATATTCATACAATGTGTTCTATGTGTGGTGGCCGTTTACCTTCTATACAACTTGGATGATCTTTAGGTGCTATGTTGGCATGCACAGTTGTAGACACAGCACCCACAGACGATAACCTAAAATTCACAAGATTTGCATTGATTTAATGTGAATGAGCATTGTGCACTGCCATTTCAGTCCTTTCAAAACTGATGCAGAGCCATAATTTTTCAACGGCTGTGTGTTTCGCTGTTCTGTGATTTCACCTATTCTGAGATGCATCTTGTCATCAATCTTGCAATCTTGTCATCAATCTTGTAACTGACACACTCAACTCCACAGGGAGCCCAGTGGCTGCTGTGGCTGTGGATCCTTCTGGGCGCATGCTGGTCTCGGGCCACGAGGATGCCACTTGCATGCTGTACGACATACGAGGTGGCCGCACCATCCAGACGTTCCGACCCCATTCGTCTGACCTGCGGTCTGTGCGCTTCTCACCACGAGCTTACTACTTGCTGACGGCATCGTATGACCGCAAATGCGTCCTCACCGATCTGCAAGGTCAGTGGCCTGTCATGTTCTGCACAAGTTGTGTTGAGTAAGCTGGCTAGGCCAATGTGACTTTACCTGTGTGGATAATCTTCAAGATGCAAATCTTAAGCCCTGCATTGGTTCTAGGTGACCTTATGCTCTCTGCTCAGAAACATGATTTGGTACTGTACGACAGTGCAACAATTCTTTTGGATTGGCTTTGTTTTGTTTTTATTGCCTGTTGTCTTAAATGGCTAGCTTTGGCAGTAATCGCGGGGTGTTCCTGTTTGAGCCTATGGTGATGGCTGAAAAGGTTCAGGTTGGATGTGTCGTCGCACATATCTTAAAACTATTGTCGTACGAATATTCGAATTTCCGAATAGTAGTTTCGATTATGGTGCTTTTCTATGTTCGCTTCGAAGAAAAAGAAAATTAATATTTTACTTTCTTTAAATGTAATTATCGATTTCTTATGTTCAGCTTCGCCACAATGCAGTTGTGTTAAGCGGTGACGCATATCTGTCACGCAGTGAAGCATAGCAGGAGTGGAAAGGGGCACTGTAACATGGTCTAGTGTGCATTCCTTATACACGTGTGAACGCGCCGTCTCTACTCACAGTACGAACACCGAGACATCTAATAAGTGTAACTGAGATGTCTAATCAGTATAAAAGCATCCTTACAGATGCTATCTTTGTTTACACTTTCTCTAGTTGTTGCAATTGTCTGTTTTTAATTTGCGGATTGTTTTACTTAACCGTTCTTCTCATTACTACATGTGCTAAGGCAGCTGCATCATGCTTTGCTATTCATTATTAACCTCTTTATATCTTTGACATTTAGTTAATGAGTTCTACTCTACTAAATTTTGGACCCGTTCTTCCACAGAACAAGTCATTAATTCCTACATGCAGTAGTTCCTATGCATACAAGTTTGCAGCCACTTCTCTGCGCAACAGTTATTCGATGTGTGATTAGAAAATATTTCTTCCAACTCACTACTCATTTCAAATTCAGTTTGAACTCAAAATCCATTATTTGCTCACGCCTACTTAAATGTCATGCAGGCTTATTTGTGAGGAGCAGGAAAACTCATAGGGGTGCAGCAATTAGATGTAAAAAGACAAAAAGGGCTTCAAAACTTAATGCAAGAGCAAATACCTCTTGTCATAACTATGAAATAGAATTGATGTGATGACTCTCCATTTTGATCTTTGATCTCTTTTTTTCCTCTTGCTTTATTTTCATAATAGTAAGACTCCTATAATAAAACTCAGAGAGAAAGAAATGAAAGTTACCTGCTGGGAGCTTACCGGTGTTTCAAATGAACGGTGATTTAGGAGGTTATGAGCATTATTTTTAATGAACTCTTGATTTCCAAGTGTTCTATAATGAGAAAAGGTAAAATAGATGATTTTGTTTCACTAATGTTTGTTGGTCTTTCCTTGTAAATGATATAGTTTTAATTTTTGTCAACTGGACCATTTAATTATTAGCAATTGTAGGAGTCTTGATTTTTCAAATGCTGAAGGCTATGTGTTCAGTTTGCAAGTGCCATGAGTGTTTTCAATACATTGCAAATAGTTGCTTTCTGACAAACTATTAAAGAGTATGCGCACTAGACAATGCTTAGAAAGGCAGCTGTGGTGTCAACAGTGGCAACAGTGGCAAAAGACAACAATGGCAAAACTTGTTAAATATCTGGTTTCACCTTTCATTCAAGACTGTAAGTGCATGCTTTAAATAAGGCAATCTAGGTTCAGTTGATGGATCTCAGCATGTTTTGCACACGTGACAGCTTTACATGTTGGAGATAGTTTTGATTTCATTTATTGTTAAACATATCTGCATTTAAAATCTGATTTTTCATTTTTGTCTGTATAACGTCAGTGTCTTGCTAGCAACTTTTTAGCTTTCAAATAATCAATGTCAGTGATGTTACCAATTCATACCCACTGCCATGTCATGTTCTGCACAATTTGTATTGAGTAACTAGCAAGGCCAATGCTACTTTACCAATGTGGATAATCTTCAAGGCACAAATTTGTTCAGTGGTCTCAACAAGCATCCACCAATTACCACTAAATGCTGGGATCCCCTCTGGTTTTTGCTAATGGTTAAAGAGACACTAAAGGCAAACATTAAGTCAATCTAAAGTGATAGATTAGGGCTCGAGAATCTCTTAAGGCTTCAATATTATCGCGAACAGAGCCTTAATAATCAAGAAATTGAGGTAAATGCAGGACATGATTGGAAACTTCCCCGGCACATTCAAGTATTTTCCCGATGAAGAAAGCACTCCTCATTTAAATTCCGTTACTAGTATTTAACCACTAGTTGCAAAAGACATCCTTGTATTGTATTATAAGATGAAATAAAATGCTACTTGTCCAGTTCGATTTCATCTTTAGAAAAAAGAACTAATTGAAATTACCCTTGACAACGATGCGGGCGGTCAAAGGTTTTGTTTTCGCTCTACTCTGTGCCGCCCGCGTTTTCGCATTTCAGTAGTTTCGTTATCACGTAGTGCTGAGCTGGTTTTGCTGGCTCACGAAACTCGCACAAATTGCAAGTAGCAGAGAATTCAACTTCCATGTGATGTCGCGGGATGCCTGAACAGTCTAAGCTACTTGACTAAAAAGCAGCTGCAGCGGCAAATCCACCGCTCTGTCTATGCTCGGTACCGCCGTCTGTCGGGTGCCATTTTCATCACCGATGGCAGCAAAGGGTGGTGATAGCGTATGCAACGTCACCACTCCCACGGTTGTGTGGCGGGAGATTTGAACTTCAATAAAGGTATTCGGACCCTTCAGATGCAATTTTCTTGTAAACTAAGCCTTTTCTTGGCACGAAACATGAGTTGCGAGGTTTCTGAAATGGTATTTAAACAGTCCATGTCAATTTAGTATTTGCCTTTAGTGTCCCGTTAAACGCTTAGAGCTCAAAATTTCTGTGAAAGATGTTGCACAAAACAATGCCTTCAAATATTGTTATAGCCAAATGAGGCTCTGCACTGCTCACTTGAACATGTAGGCACAATATACCAATCATCCATGCTGCTGCTTTTCTGAATTTAAAATATAGCTACAAATTACTGTGCTCCTGGCTAAATGCCATTCTTTCTCCCACTTGGAATTCCAAGGTTAACTGTGTTTTATGTTACAGTTCAATAATGCTGTGATTGGGGCTAGTTGGTGTATGGCACCAACATTGTCTCTGTTGCCTTGTTACTAACCTATCCTTTTTACTGTACAAAGTAGCGCATCTAGCCATGATGGTGACAGTTCAGGTAACTATAGAAGCACTGACAAGCAGCACTTGTTGTGTGTGTAGGTCTGTCCACGTTTTTATCAAGGATAATTAATAACGAAGTCCTCTCACACATGCACAAAGCCAACATAGTCAACTGTGCCAATACATGTACTGTCACACTCAGTATAAGCTACAACGCACAAGCATGTGGCAAAATGCTCTTCCAAATTGGATAGTAGCGCTGATTGGTGCCGTGTTGCCGAATTAAAGGGAGAGGGTTCCGCTGTTCTTGCTTCAAACAGTGCCCCTTCAAGCCTGCTTTTGCCCTCTCCTTCAGTTTATTGCGCAATATCTTGGTCTCACGAGAATGATAAGGACAGACTGTGGCCACCTTTTGTGCGAGGCGTGCATTAACCCTTGTTCAACACACTTCAATTGGCAAAATAGTGCAGATGCGAAACGATGAGTTCACAGTGACAGTGAGCTCACAGTTCACAGTGCAATATTGCAATTGCATGCAGACGAAAAGAAATGGTAAATGTGGGGCATCGATCATTAATGCATAAATCTGTGTGACAACACGTCGGGTAGCGATAAACCAAGCATAAACCAAGTAGGACAAAGAAATAATCACTGCCAGTGATCAGATGCCATTGGTGCAGTTGAGTTTCTGCGACAGGTGGAGGACATTGTGACTGAGCACCCTAAAAAAACCGTTGATGGCCATTGCAGGACATCTTCAGGAGGCAGAGCCTACATACCTTCTGTGCATGCAGTCATTAGCACCACTCCAACTAACGGAGTTACTTCCTCCCACAGGGCCTATGTGACCCTCAAGTGGCTGGCTGGCTGTCTAAACCTGTTGCATATCAAAACCTGTTGCATACACTGCAATTTATGGAAAGAGGGAAGGAGCATCGCGAGAGAGCAACTAATAACCGACCACACAATGCTAAAGACTCATTGAAGGCTACTATTGTGGAAACACTGCCCAGTATCGATACGCATTATCTTATGTGCACATGCAACTGTTATTGAATCTGAATTCATTCAGTTATTGAGGGTGAAGATTACTTTATGGAAGTTTTAGGAAGCAGCAGTAAGAGAAACAGTGTAAAAAATTTTGCATGACTATATGGAATTTTATCTGAAATAATGTTTCTACTCCTTAAATTGTCATTATGTTGTCAAACACCTTGTGTGCACTGTATGCATGCTGGTTTACTAGTCTTGCCGCCAAGTAATCTTTATCTGTGTCACACAGCTTTGTTTGTCCATTTGAAGTTTGAAATTTTGTTTAACCATCAGTCTCTTGGTGAATTCTGTCAGTATAAAAGCATATCTCCCTGATTTGTGCTGCCATTTCTGCACACCTTCCCGAGACAGCTTTAATTCACTTCAATGCCTCCTCCGCCACAGGTGACCTGACGCAGCCTTTGCCCAGCGTGGTAGTCGCAGAGCATGCAGACAAGGTCATCCAGGCCCGCTGGCACCCCAGTGACTTCTCTTTTGTCAGCACCAGCGCTGACAAGACAGCCGTCCTCTGGGCCCTGCCAGTCAACTGAAGGGCTCCCCCATCCCACAATTGAAAGGAAACACCCTCCATCGGGTGTGGGTGCTCGGACTCTAGGCCCTGTGATAAACCTCGCTAACCCTGTCTCTGCCCCGCCTCCTCCCTCACTTTTTAGTTTATTTTCACCAACTTTGCATTGATGCCCATCCCGCCATAACTCTTACTTTCTGGCCTGTCCATGTTTTTATCTGGTAGCCCAGTTGGTCATTGAATTTTTGTTACTTTGTCTTGCAGGTTGCGCACTGCTAGTGTTATGATCAAATCAAAATGCATGTTTTTTGCAACTGGTGGCGATATGCTAATATCATCTTTGCTCTAGCACTGACTGCCACACTTCTGTGTGTAGACATGTTGTTGATTACGTGTTCATTCAACTCGCAGCTCTGTCCTTGAGCATGTCCACCTGTGTCAGAACAGTCGTATTTGTTCTGTGTTATTATGTGCTATGGAAGGCTATTTTTTAAGAGCTTTGACAGCATCATCTAGTTTGTTATTAAAATTTTCAAAAATGTGCTTCATTTGTGCCCAGAAGATTGTTTAATGCATGTTTTAATACTGCAAAACAGCGGGCATGAGCTAGAGAATGAGCTGAAAGTGTCCATCCATATACAAGAATTTCAAACACTTCTCATAAAACAAAAAGTTGCATGGCAGTATGGGAAACTCGAATCCGATTTCATAGCTTATGGTTCAAGAAAATTAAAAATATTTGACAAAGACAAAGTATCATTGTGTTCAATGAGTATTCAAGCCTTTTGCATTTCCTTAAATGTTATCTTTTTTGAAAACGATATATACAAACTTGAGCAGCAGTGATGGTTTTGCAAGATATGGCGTAGGTGCTGGGAGGCTCTATATGGAAGGTGGCTCTCTAAGACGGCGCAGAAACTGGAAAATAAGCGGTGCCGTATGTGATGTGTTTCATCAGAACAATATGGGAGTACCGCCTGCAGTGTGTGTTCTCAAGATTATGTGGGAGTCTAAGCGTATTGAGGAGTTAGGGGCCTGTACCTGCTGCTCACAGTAATCCATTAAAGGAATACTAAACTGAAACACTGAATCATTTTAAACTGATGAGGTATGTTTTAAAAACTTTGTTTTCAACAATTTTGCAATAATGTGTTGATTACTGTCGAACCTCATTATAATGACGTCGCAACTGCCACAAAAATTACTTTTAGCTTAGGCTGCTCTTAAAGAAATGGCCATGTCAAGCATATGAGAGCTGGGTGTTTACAATAGTAGTTATGGCAAAAAGAAAATGATTGCATGTTCGAGTGCTTTATTGTTCTGTGAGAAAGAATGTGTCAGCATTGTGCAGGCAGGGCACCTCACTACCCCTATCATATGGGCACGCCAAGCACTAATTTTATAAATTATCACTTTCTTAACGCCACCTGCTGAATCTGTCCATCCTGTAGCTGTGCAACTGTGTTTAACAGTGTTTACACCTAAAAGCCTTAAATGTGTATGCAAAATTTAAAGCCTTTTTAAAGCTTCGAGAAGCAACCTCACCTACACTGCTGTTCATCTTGAAGAGAATATAGATTCTGCTAAGAGGGAACTGCACTGAATTAATTATATCTTCAGATATTCTTAACACTTGGGCATATCTATTATTTTACCATTGCAATTTCATAGTCTGTTTGCACTGTTATTGGAAAGTCATGAATGGTACCAGCAGTGGAACTGACATTGCTGCAGGCCTTATTTTGTTTCCTTCACTTGGCAGTGTCTTCATTTCCTTAGTGTCGACTTTTGTGTCACTGCAGCCTTTGGCCAAAAAGCACAGCTATTCATCGCGCACACCGGCATCTTGGCATTTTATGATCTGCCAGCAATATTGTGATGAGTCTCAACTGGTGTTGTAGTCGCAACTGGTATTGTAGAAGCAGTATGTTCTCAAACTGGTGACTTTTTTGCACATACGCCCACCCCGCCACATACATTTAAGAAAGTAGAAGCTGCAAAGCTACACGTTTTTGACATGGTAAATTTTCAATGCACATATTTACTCGGCTATCTGTGTGTCTTTCCATTTCCTTTTCCTCTCTTTTTTTAACTATGCTGCTGCATTTAGTTTTGATGGCAATGCTTGCAGTTTTCATAGCTGCTGTAAGTCTGATTTTGAACTTAGCTACTAACTAACAGAAATGCTGACAGTAACATCACATGTATAAGTGAGGCCTTTAGTAGTACAGGCTACAGAACAGCAGAGGAAGACAGTGTTCATTTGCAAGGAGAAGAAGCAGAATCCACTGCTATTGATGCACTATGATTACAATATTCCATGATTTTGCCTTGCAATCTATCACTTAATGTTTATACATAGTGCTGCATATAAGCTGCATGTCTATCCTACTGCACGGCTGAAGGAAAGTCTTCTTGATCACTGATCACTTCTATAAAGCTTTCATTGATGCCAATTTACAAGGCTAGAAATAGTGTTGGAAAGTTTGCATTTGAGCCATGTTGTCTGTAGCTGCGCCCTAAGTCCTTTCTGTTTCTGGTCTTCTGCTAAAACCAAAAGATGTTTCACAAGTGCCTTGTGACACTGGTGTGTGTGAATGCCACTCGGAACAGCCTTTGGTGGGTTTTGTAACGGCCATTACTGTGGAGGAAGTCAGCATGTCTAGTTTTAGTAATGTTGATGGGCAATATTCAAGGTTATCGATGGGCCAGCAGTGTTACACTTCAGCACTTTGTGTTATATGAACTAGATTAGTTAGGGAAGTATCACTGTTGTGCGCAACCTTGCAAGTACATGATATTTAAGATTTCTAAACGAGGTCAGTGCTGCTCAGGAGTAATACCCTGGGTAACCTACTTAAGGAGTGGCCATCCATACTACTTTTAACCGCGGTACGTCTTAGATTTATTACTTTCCCAGTTGCATCAAGAATAAACTTCTGTGCAATAATGTGCGTAAGTTGTGTATGCGCTTGTTTTTGGTTGTGTGCTTTGAGTTCGTAGCCATGTTAATGTAGATGCAGTGTGGAAAGGATTACTTGAGCGATGATTTCTTTTGCTTGTTTACATAGGCGCAGCAGTATAATTATACTTAATTATAAGGGAAAGTGAACGTGCACTCATGGTGTTTGATATTGGTTAATTATTGCACAAATGTATTCTAGCCCTATTTCCCCCCCCCCTCTGCCCCCCCCCCCCCAATGTATCTTGTTTTGTACTTTATTTCTACTTACAAACCTGGTGACAGAGATTGGGGCTCTGTGAGTGAGCACTGCGCATTTACCCAACACGGAAGGGTCACAATATCTGTAAACATTTGAGTTTACATTGAGCAGAGGTCCTCTTGTGTGAGGAATGCTGCCTAATTATAATCGGACAGGCTTCAGCATGCTTATTGGCTTGAATACCGTGAAAGCTGCAGCAGCCTATCAAACAGTGCTTGAAGAGACTGCTTTTTGCATGAAGGTGCCATGAATTATCATTCTAGAGCTGGTACAGAACTTTATTTCTTGTTGCTTGCCACCAAGTGTGTCATGCATCGGTAGTGTAGTGAAATTTTCACTTTTCAGCGTTTCCAAGAGGTTTATTTATGTCAGAGTATGGTAAAACGGAGTATGCATACCTGGGAATCTCTCCTGAAGTGTTTTTAGCATACGCAAGGCAGTGACGTTTTTACTTTTTATTTGTTTTTTTTTTCTGTTTTGCCTTAGATCCTAGATCATGTTTTTACTTGATGCTTATTGTTGTGCGGTATCTACTCAAATATGAGGAAACACTTCTACTTGTGCCATCAAGCTTGAAAAGATTTGACATAGTGGCTTGAAACCCAACCTAAATATATATGATGTAAGCAAGAAATTGCATTGTTTGGATCAGTTCTTTATGTAAGCTTGTTGCACAGGTAAGAAGAGTTTGTCCATATTCAGTTTTAGCTTATTTGAAGAGGCATATTGTGTACACCTTTGAAGCCACCGGAGCACTGCATGAATTCCCTCCTTGTCTTTTACAAAGGAATCAGTTTCAGCAAAGGGGCATGGCGACTTACGTTAAGGTGTTGGAGTGAAATCGTTTATATACGGAGACACAGTGTTTCGCACATTCAGGCCAGTTTCAACAGATCTGCTGCACATAGCACAGCAATTTGTCTTTTATTGTACATATACTTTTCTCTTTTTTTTTTGCTTTTTGCATGTCAACATAATTTAGTTGTACAAATATTTTGCCTACCAGCTGTGGAATTTGTATGACATGCAATGGCAGCTTGTATAGCTTGTAATAAACATCAGCATAATAAACATTGCTTTTTGAACTGCCTCAGAATCTTAGTGAAATGTAAATGTGTGGGCTTCCTTCTACATTGTACATTTGAGTACCTGTTGCAGCTCTTTATTGGTCAGTTTTCAGGTGATGGACAGGAGATGGTGTCTGTTACTATGTTAAATGTAGCAGCATTTGTAATATACTTGTTGTACTGTTGCATTGCTTTTTGCGCTTTTATTATTCGTGAGAAATATATTGCATTAGAGTGATTATCTAGAAGTTTTCAGCAGGGAAAAAACTATGACATGAAAGGTTTTTTAAAGTGTTAGTTTGCTGAGAAAGAAACCATTCCAAGCGATATTGACAAACCTAGATGTGGAGTGAGCTACACATAAAGTTGCCAGTTGTCCTCAGTAGCTAGGAGGGATATGAAAAAGAAAACAGAATGCAAGAAATTTTATTCTCTCAGTGAATTTTTCTTTTGAATGCTATTTTCACATATTAAGTGGTTCAACCCTCATGCTCGTAACCTTGTATATGTTTTTCTAGCACCAGGTTGTGTTCCCTGCTGGTTTACATGAACAAACAAGCAGATCATATTCCAATTTGACCGGGAAAAGGAAACTTATGTTGCCTACGTTGTACATGCACTGTACTGAAACAAAAGTAGACAGAGTCCCAATTTGCATGTGTGAATCAAGGATACCGAAATTGTCAACTGAAAAACACCATTAAGAATACAGCAATAGCAATGGCATGTTAAGTGTGAAAATACGATTGCACATAAGCGTTAGCCTTGTCGATCACCAATTTCTGTTCAATAACAATAGCTTCTAGTGGCCATGTATTCCTCGAAGCCAATAGACCAACGCATTTAAATTTACATTAGCGCCAAATTTTTCGCTGAAGTTCCATCATTGTACATTCCAATGATTATGTATGCGAGATGCAAAAGCGAATATCAAATGGCAGGTGGTGTGTACAGGAGTGCTCACCCATGCCTTCACTGTAGTATATTGCCATACAATGGTTTGGAAAATGTCGTACAGCCATTCATATCACACTTTAAAGCACAAGCGTGGTGATCAAGGGATGCTTTGTTTTATATTGTTACGTAAGGATGAAAGAAGAGAGAGGAAGAAGAAGATCGCGAGATGCTGGCTGCTGCGTGTTGTTGGTGGCCAGCCATCTTAACTACTCTAACTCATCTTGTATATATGTTGTAAATACAGTCCTTCTATACTCCCAACATCCCCGTAACATATCTTTCTCCCTGAATATAAGCAGGCATTGTGCCACTACCGGTGGCTGTTGCCAGCCTGACCCCTCCCTATTTTCCTAACTGTCCATTGTATCTGAGTGTTTTAATACCAAATACTCAAATAATAATCTGTACTTGATTGGCTAGCAATGAAATGAAATGTTTATTTCTCTCACAGTTAAAGTAGCCAGCAAGAGGAGACGCAGGGCGAAAGGCTGCTTTGATGCAGCTTGAAGAGCGGCCGGCGCCCATTGCTCACAGGACAGTATCTTCACAATGACCCAGTGGCGTAGCCGGAAATTTATTTTGGGGGGGGGGTCTCTGCCGACAACTGCCAGTCCTCCCATTCCTTCACCCCTCTCTGTATATATACATAAAGCATACGAGAAGGCAACAAGCACACCAAGGACAACATTGGGAAAATTACTTGTACCTATAATTGAATTAAAGAAATGATAAATTAGTGGCAATGAAATTAGATGAAAAAACAACTTGCCGCAGGTGGAGGTGGAGAACTGGGATACTGCGGTGAGTATGCATGATATTGAAGGGTTTCTTGTTTTTCCAAAAAACCTGTATCCATAATATCGGCTCATATATGCTGTAGATATAAGACACATCTTAACGGAATAGCGCGCGATAGTCAACAACTTCTTTGATTTTCTTCAATTTATTATATTCGGGCTACCCCATTCTTTGGCATTTGTGTATATCACGTAGGCCACTGTGACACAGGGGGCATAGAACCAAACGTAGGTACTTAGATATGTGTCGTACACCTTTGTGCCGTACACCTTTGTGCCGTACAACTCTTACCAGCATTCTTTCCTCGATACGTGTCGTACATCGCCTTCAGCATCATAACGTCGCTGAGTATACGAGTCTCGCGCTGTGCATCCGCCTGATTTGGTGATGACATTTCAGCACAGCTTACCAGCAGTGTAGTGCATAAAGATAAGCACTGCATGATAAGTATTGCACATTTACACGCTTCTCATAAATTACAACATGTGCGTTGGATCTGCGTTTGTTTAGTTATCGCAACGAGCTTTTCTCTTTATTGATTTTATTTTCGTGACTAGCGTTTGTTGCCTGACCTATTACTGTGGAGCTGCTAGGTTCAACAGAATCAATGGGTCCGTAGAGCCCCTCGAACAAAGTTTTGGCCACAGAGCTCACCTGGTGTAGTGGAGTCCATAATTGCAAGCGTATCTTCCAAGGTGGTCATAGTTATACCGAGAGGTGCCTAGCGTCTGTCACTGGAATAAATGCGAGGTAGTGCTCATCTCATACGACAGTGCGATGTGTAATCGAAGGTAGTCGTGGCGCAACACAGAGTCGTCCTATAGTTCTTGAAGAGTTTCGTTCAGAACCAGTGACTTATCTTTTTCAATTCGATCGGTTCAGGTTCAGGTTTAGGTTTGGCTGCGGCATTCAGTTCGGGTTTAGTTCGAAACCCTGGTTTTTGTCCTTTCCAATGATTTGTTCCTGTCGAGAAGGTGGGTGATGCTAGGGAAAAGAAATTCAAGGTGGCACGAAGTGAGAGATCACGGAAGGTAAAAACGAGAGTATGTGCAGAGTGAGAGAGAGAGATTGTTAAGAGGAAGAGGCGCCCTTTAGAGAGCATGGCTCACCCACCACGGTGGCTTAGCGGCTTGTTAGGACCTGCCAGTGGGGGTAGCGACTTTCTAATCTCTCCTAGCCCACTACGATGAATCGCTTCGTGAAGCCAAAAATGCATGCCCCTCGGACAGACTTGTGGCGCCACCAAGGCGAGACAGGTTTCGCAGCCAGAGTATTGTTATCTGGTTCACGGACCAATGGGAGCAAGAAAACTCCTGTAAAAGCGTATTCTAAGGCGTTTTCTCACGGGCCCCAGTAACCACCATGGTCGTTTGACAGACATCCCAGCTAACTGCTGGGTCATCTCAGGAACCAAGACGCGCCAGCTTGAGTCAAGCATGACAACCCCAGTCTACGAAGCACCCCTCCTTTCTGTGTGTTCAGTGAAACAAAGGTGCGGGAGTGAGTGTGGGAACCCTCGCCCTCAAAGTGGGTCCTTCGACAACGAATGTTGGACGGCAGTTTCCCTAGCCTAGGGATCTTGGGAAGACAGAGGGGATTTTAAGCAGCCGTTTTCGGCTCCTCGGGGTGCTCTGACTTCAGTCATGCTAGACTGATGAGTTGTAACGTTCTCCACTTTTCATGTAGATATTGTAAATAAACCCTGTACTCCTCGTTCTCGATGAGAACACGTTCCTCCCTTCAACAATGTCCTTAGCGTGGACAAGTCGGATGACAGCATGGGCTGGCTACCCCTTTTGACATGCCCGACCCCAACTCTTACATGCTATAGTGTTGCACTGCTAAGAACGAGGCCACAGGATCAAATCCTGGCCGCAGCGGCCACATTTCGATGGGGGTGAAATGCAAAAAAAAAAAAAAAAAAAACCTGTATGCCGTGCATTGGGACCAAGTTATAGATCCCCAGGTGGTCAAAATTAATCCGAAGTCCCCCACTACGGTGTGCCTCAACGTTGCTAGTAACATTGGGCGTGTCTCATAATCAGACCGTGATTTTGGCTCTTTGTAAAGCCCAGAATTTATTTATTTATTCAGGGAGCACGGCTTAGCGCCTTGAGGAAGGGGAGGTGGACACAAAAGAAGGAAGAAGTGAGGTGGTCAAGGCGGTCACAGAGCCCCTGGCTGTCAGCGGTAGCCAGGCGGCGCATTTACAAGTTACACAACAGCCCCCTGTCCTCCATACATGCAGATGCATTGTGTTGTGTGTGTTCTTTAAAGACGCATAAGCCAGAGCATCCTTTCCAAGCCGGCGTTCGGTTCAGGTTTGGTTCGACATTATTGTTCGTCCTTTCAAGGATTTATTTAAAAGAAATAAGAAAAAATAAATGGGGCAGCTAGATGAGGCTATGGAATAGAATGTCAAGCTGGCAATTAAGGGAGAGACCGGGGCAGGGGAAAAATAAAAAAGAAACGTGAGCCCAAAAGCATTTGAAGGAGCTATAGTTGGAGTTCTTGGAAAAGGAAGTCGCAAAGGACAGATGTGACGCGTTGCGTGTGTCCTTCATTGTGAAGATGCACAAGCCAGAACATTCTTTCCAAGCCATTGTCACTGAAAAAGTTCGTTGCAAAAATTTAAATGGGGAAGTTTCTAGCGCACTTGCTAACAGTTCCATCGCTTCAACGGAACTGTAGAGATGAGTAGTGCCTATGGCGACATTCTCAGTGGACGTTGACAACCTCTTCTGTTGAATGCCACATGCTGGATAGTTTGTGGCAGTACGAGAACTTGTTGAGAAGCAAGAGGACGTGTCCTTCCAGGAAAAGTGTGACCTGTAAGCAGAGTCTTTCATAGGACTTTTAACCTTTTTACTTGTTTGCTATTTTTTGTACACATTGACAAATAGTTTGACAAAATGACAAAATGTCATTTGCCCTCCTCCACTTTTGAAAGTGGCCTCTTTCGGCTGCGCGCCGCCAACAAAACTATAGCTGAAACTAAAATTTCTTTCTTAATAGAGTGACCGCATAACTAATGCTTTTATTTACTACGCATTCCCTGCTTGGATAGTGAGGATTGTCTTTAATGCCTTCTCAGGATGCGCGGGATTTGCCATACAGGTTCGCGTTGTGGAGAACGCCTGGCACTGAGCAGTTCCCGCTCTATCTGTCAGCTTGCGGGAATTGCATCATGGCCAGTTTTTTGGGGCCTATGCATCCGTATTGGAAAACACAATCAGCTTGCTACCTTTAACCTACGTACGGGCGAGGGGGAATTCCGGATAAAGTATTATAATCGTCCGCGCCCAATGACTGGTGTGCCTTATAGCATGAAATAGTTGGTTTATCAAATGCTGAAACTACTTAATGTCTGTCCAGAGATAGCCTACATAGCGTTGCTGTCTCAGTATGTTATCACCATCAAAAATCTAATCAAACCTCTTACAGGTATAACTGTCGGATTTCATTGTGTAATCACGACTTATCGTAGACGTGCTCATAAAAAATGACTTCGGTTGAGCGTGCAGTCATTTCAATACCAATTGAACACTGACTTCAATTTTTTTCTAAATGAATGTGTGACTTCCGACTTTGACGATTGCATTTTCAGGTTGTTTCTAAATAAGAGCTACACTATTACATGCTTCCCGGCAGGAGCAAAAAAAGCAGATATTTCGTATTTAAAAAAAAAAATGACTGCTACTTTTTTTGATGACGTGTACCGAAAATTTGCACCCTGTAAGTTGCTTATGTGCTCTGCAAACAGTTACTTAATAGTTGCTCTTTCACAATTTTTACGCATTATACACGGCATCCTCTCTTTCCCTCGGTATCCTCGCTAAAATATTCGGGGTATGGACCGGTGCTTATATTTATTCGAAATACGAAAGAATATTCCGAGTGATGGGTGATATATGTTTGTTCTGTGTACGTTCATTGCAGCATTTGTGGGCAGTTACTCTTTGAAGCGTAATAGGGTGTCATACTGCTGCTAACCTATAGGTATTTCCCAGACTCCTTAAGCAACAGCAGGAGGTACGGACGTGAAATTCCTTGAAAATAGGAGAATTTTTAAGCGCAATGCTTTGCGAAACTTTCATTTTCTTAATTTAAATGCAAGTGTAGCAGATAATTACCAAACCCTTGTTTTTCTATGTATTTTCGTGCATATTATGAGATTCGTAGTTTGTTTCTCCGGTGTCAGCGGTGAGTTAAACAAGGCACCTTGTTTCTATCTACGGAAAATTTGGGGCATGGTATGGCCATTGTGTAGGCAATGTTCCAAACTGGTGGGTTAAATGCGCATTTTCCGGTAGAATATGTATGCAAGTGATCCGTCACGTTATTGAACTGTTTTACAAGCGCTGTGAAACTTGGGCTGCGTTGGCATAATTGCAACTACAACTGAGTTCAAATTTTGCAAACATAAGGGGAACAATAGGCCAAGTTTATGTGCAGTATCAAATGCGTGTTGGATCAAACACAGTGTTTAAAAAATGGTAAGCAAGTGTTCTAAAGTATCGCGCTGCTGCTATTAGCTAGTTTCCGATGTCCCAAGAAAACTCTGTGTTTCAGATATTTTATACTTTGAAGGAATAGGCAGCATTTTAACTGCAATGTGCCTCGTAGTTTTAACATTTCTGGCTTATTAAAAAGCGTTAACCAATAATTATTGAACCCTCATCTATTTTCCTCTGAACTCACTGAACTAAAGGATACAGTTTTGTTATGTTTGGTGACTGGTAGGGACAAGTTAAGGGGTGATGTGTAGGTGAAGTTCAAAATAGATGGGTAATTGGGGTTTTGAAATAAATTATGTATGCAAGCACTCTAGAGTGTTTGAGCGTGTCTAATGAGCGGGGAAGAATTGATCCCGCTGCCCTGGCTATAAAAACTGCCAAGACCAAATTTAGCCAAAATTGGTGATACACTATAGAAATTCTCTGAGCTAAGTTAAATGCAGTTAGATCAAACACAGCTTTTGTAAAAAAAATCATTCAAGTGCTAGAGTGTGTGATATGGCCACTATCACTATGCTTCTCCGTGTCTCGACATAGATGTACATATACAGTTTACAACAGGTTTATATATTGTGGAAAGAGGAGGGGGGACATGAGGGGGTAACTGCAATGTGCGACAAAATTTTTGCGTTCCTGGTCCGGTTAGAAATGTTGCTAATAATTACTCAGCCGTCGTCTTTCTTAACCTATTTTCAGGTGCCATTACACGTTCCAACTTGGTTTCGGCGATGTCCTTGGTGAACTGAACAAGAAATTTTGTTTATATTTGGCGAAAATAAAGGGCACATTATGGCCGGAGTTTCATGGATCCAGAGTTTTATTAATGTGTTTTGTGAACAAAGACTTTATCCCGTTGCCTTGGAAGAACTGTGAACTCAACAGGTATCAAATCTAGCGGCAGTTCAGTGGGGCGGGGCGGGGGTGCTGAAGGTGCAGGGAGGGAGGATGCCATCGTAAACTTTATGGTGAAGTAACGTGTGTTGATGAATTACTGTATGTTTTTAAAATTCCCTTCAAGAAGTGCTTCAAACCATTACATGCGGGCAAGTTTTCAAACAGAACAGTATATATGGGCAACCTTTTAAGTTATGCGCCGTAGTTACAAGCAACTGAAACTTATTGCAACTCTTCGAAAGAAACAGCGCTGGAAATCGGTTTGTAATTCTTCAAACTCCCACACATCTGCGGTCTTTTATACAGCGAAGCCGTTAGCCTCTAAATGGTCTACATTTTTCGTGTCATTATCCGTGAGCAAAAATGTGGGCCAATCCTCGAGGTAGTCCAATACCGGGCCGGCCTGCGGAGGAGGTGAAGAAGGCTTCAAGCACTTGACAAAGTCAAGCGAAAAGTATATACATTCTTTGGAATCACGCATACAACATGCAGAACGGCATTTGTTTCAATAACTAGCAAGCACAAAACATGCATGCAAACCACACAATTGATGATAAGGAGCTCCTGATAACAATTCGAAGTACGTAGCGCTCCCCACATACGTTTCACGGTAAAGGTTACTGCTGCGCAAGCGGCGACGGCAGCTTGTGACGTGGGGAGTGACGTCACTAGCCTTTCGTATATAGAAGAACCAGCCTGGTAACTGGTTTCATTGTTGTTGCAGAACTGTTATGGATGAGCAACGTATAGTTAGGACTCCCGAGTAGCAGTGTCAATACGAGGAGCGGCAGAGGGAGCAACGGCAGTACGACCAACGGCGGCGTGCTGTCAAAATTACCTATACTACCATTACTCTAGATTACCATTACTGCAATTACTCTAAGGCACGGTGGAAGAAGAGAGGTGATCTGATGGCGGCGCGAGGCGTGGCCACTTAGTGTGACTGGGAGTTCTACACGAGCACATCGAAAATGGATTTCACCGCTGTTTCTGCGCACGCGCGAGGAGCAGTAGCTGCGAGAGAGAAATGTGGGGACTTTTGGTGCTCAAGATTTCTCATCGTTTAGGTACTACGGGGAAGAAAACCGTTTGCTCCGTTTGTCCCTAGCCGAGCTTGCAGCACAGAATCGACAGGATACGTGGCAGGCAAGACGGAAAAAGCCGCGTCCGAGGCGAGTTTGTTTCTATTTTGTTGCGACGGTAGCATATTAAATTTTATAGTCGCAAGGGGATACGTTTGGAAGTGAGGTGTCTTCTCGGATGACTTTAGTGGCAAAGCATTACGTCGTGCCGATGCATTGTTCATTAGTGTCGTTGATCAAGGTCAGCATACCACACACTTCAGGGGAATCGCGGGAACGGAAACAGTTTATGAATTAACTGCCGTGCCGATGCATTAGTTCTTAATGTAACTGAGAATACAGCACACTTGGAGGTTCGTGGGAATGGAAATCTTGTACTCTGTATGTGTAAGTATAAAACTTGCGTCGTCATGCAATCTGAGCCGTAGATCGTTGCGAGAGCTGTATAGCCACACTGGCAAAACACTACGCCCTGCGGATGAATACGGAAGAAATGTATGCAAAAGAAAAGTGGTCGTCATGCAATTTCATAGCAGTAGACCTTTGTGAAAGCTGTGCAGTAACACTGATATTGGCTAGTTAATAATCCCGGCTGTTACAATGTCTAGCTCATATACGGGGCGCTCTATGTGGGCGAAACAAGGGCTCAGATCACTACAACTGCATGCGAAATAGCTCTGAATGCCTGCCAGTACACTTGTTCGGCGTCTCTGTGGTCAGCCAATGACAAACGCATTGCACGAAACAGTGAGACTTTGTTTAATCCGCAATGATTGTGTGGCGAACAGGAGAGCAAAAGGTGAAAACAATGTTTTCATACAAGGCAAGTTATCCATGTAGTGGAATTGCATTTATCGTTAGTGTAGTGTTGATGCACTTTCTGAAGTCCAACCTTTAATGCAACTTAGTTTTCATTGGTGCAAGTGCTTCTACTGGAAACATCCAAAATATGATTTAACAAATGAGGTTGCTGTCTTGTAGTTTTAGAAATTTTCCTCTGGTCTTAAGTCCTTTCTGAATCTGGAAAAGCTGGCTGATTGCACATTTCATCTCGAGATAGCTCGCACACTTTGTTGAGTGCAGATGAGCACACTTTGTTGAGTGCAGATGAGCACACTTTGTTGAGTGCAGATGAGCACTGCAAATTCAATCATTTTGATGAGGCACCGATCTAATGCCACTCACTCTTGCCACAGCACTTTTTCAACTTGTACTGTACTTGTTTCTTCCACCTTCCATTTGCAGCACCAGGGCTAAGGCACAACAGCAATAACATTTCTAGCAGAAAATTCTTGCTCCTTGGCATCTGAGCTCCCCATTCATTTGCTACTTTCTTCAAATTTTTCTTTTCATGTGATGCTCTTGCCTTCACACACTGTCAGGCTTCTCCTTCATGCGTTTCTTTAATACTCCTTCTGTCTGCTTCTTGCTCGACATACCGTGCATGCCTTCAGTCATGTCCAATTGATCGATGCAGTCTTGTCCTTTTGTCTCTCTCCTCCAGAACCTGCAACTTTCGACAACCTAGCATTATTTTGCTTCTTTTTGTGATAGTGCCTGGCTATCTGTTGCTGATGCCACACATTCACTTTGCAATGGTTTATTAGACCACATACATAAATTAATAGCTGTATAAAACCTTGACCCTCCAGCACTTCCACAAAATTCATGCAGAAGTGGAAACAAAGATTACACTTAATTCTTCACCACACATTACTATGTCTGCATCAAAGCTTGATATTACCAACATGTGTGCAGTGTCGTTGCCCGTGCTTCCTGGACAGGAAAGCCAGTTGCTCCAGTTCACAAGGCTAGAACAACTGCGAAGTGATTGAGTTATCTGCTTGTGCTGCATTTTGTTGCCACAAGCTGTACAAGGTCTTGGCATGTGCTGCAGATAACCGCATCTTTTTGCTTGCTGCATTCCTCTGTGATGCATTGAACGTGTCTGCTTCCATTTACCCTGCTATTTTTAAAGCGAAGCTGTATATGGCTAGGTTCTGACCACGACCAATAGTGCATACATCGACAGGGTGTGTAGAAAAAAGTTGCGTCGACAAAATTGAATCCACAGTAGCCTGCTGTGCGCCAGCAGTGCTCAGTGGCTCTGGAGTGGATGGCAGAATAATAAAACGTCATTGTGTACCCACCAATGTCTGTGCCTCGTTTTCTTGTGAAGTCGACATCGCTCTAGCGACGTTATCAGCAGTTTTACTTTGGTCCTGCTATGGCCAGGAAGCGTCTAGTCCATACTGAAGAAGAACGATGTGCATGTTAAGAGCACCGGTGTGAGCAACAGCGTGAAGGCAACGGGCAGCTGCTATAGCCAGACCCGTCTTGTCTGCAGATCCGTAATGTCGGATAGCTGCTCTGTGACTGATGAAAAACAGCGTGCCCGTGAGGATCACCTTTGCAAACAGAAGCGGGAGTGGGCACGAAAGCATCGGCGACCTATTGCAGTATATCACAGTGACCACAAAGCAATGGTTACCATGGTGACAAAGTAAATAGAATATCAAAGATAACGAAGTTGTGTGTATGTTTCTTTATTTAATCAATATAGCAATTAACCATATATAACTCAATATACTTGTCAACAAGTACAGCTTCAGCTGGTCTTCCATCTTCACATAGTGGAAGGGCTCTGAATTGTATTTTTTTTATCATCATCATCGTCATCAAACTTGTGCATTTTCTTTTTGTAATGCTACAGCCTGTTTCGTGCCATCACTGTTTTCTCTGCTTTCGCCTATTCTGCAGCAGTTGCTGCGATTGTCTCTTGCCTAGGTGTTGGTCCGCATGACATGCCAGAGATGCCATAGACAGTTTAATCACAGGGTGTTCAATGTAAGAGAAGGTCAAAATTACTGGTGTTTTTCATTTTTTAAGCTGGCTTTTTTGAACTTTTGTGTGATAAAACTCGCTTTGTTGATAAACAAGTGATTATCTTTGACAAGTTGTTTCCACTGACAACATTTTTTATGCGTCGAAAGTTCACACATTTGCCAACAAGGTGCACACACGACTCAAAGAACTTTGAAACTTTATAGGTCTTGCTTCATGCTTTGTCACTTGGTTTGACATTTTATTCCCATTTTTGATCTCATTAACCTGGCTGCTGTGCGGGAATACCGAACTTGCTACTTAGTACTCGGCACGAAACAATGCTTTAAGACCACTGTGTTGTCCACTTGCCTCACCATGCCACTGTGTGGTTTTGATCAGAATTTTCCATCATAAGTACACTGTTACAAAATTGCACATGACAAGTATGTTACCCTATATGCAAGCAATGCACTGTTTAAAGCCGAGCTAAATACTTCACCAAAAGAACTGGTTTCACCTCCAGTCCACTCTCTTTAGTCTGTTGTCTAAACATCCTGCCAAATACTGTCATTGCTGTTGTGTCCTGCCACAAATGTTCATTGTCAGTAAACCTTAATTGTTCTGTATGCTAGTGCAAGTAATATGCCTGAAAATGTACTATGGTGGTGTCCTGTCCTCTTAAAGATGATGACCAATTTTCCTGGAAACCATAGTAGCCAGAAGAATGGCATTTAAAATGTGCATCACCAAGGTCCTGCAGAAGAGCAGAGCTCAGTGTTCGAGCCTTGACATCACTCCATAGAATACCTGCATATCATTTGTGCTCAATTAACCTTGCTGCAAGACTTTTTCCATGGGCAAGGCCTAGAATGTTGGTCAATTTTTGATGCTCTGACCTAGTTTGATGCGATTTTCTGTGACATTTTTCTCTATTCCTTTCTTGATTATTTTGGATAGTGGCCTTCTTAGGAGCTATTGCTTCATTAGATGTTTCCTAGGAAGGAAAATCTTGGATGCCTTTATACCACACTAGTGCGCATCATCTGTATGGAAACAAAGTGCTGCATGAGCAGGTCTGTCTGCGGCAGCTGCTGTGAATTGCGCCCACGCATCACCCATGTGCTGCTCTCGTGGTCTTCCAATTAGCAACGCAGTCGCGCCACACTTCGCTTTGTTTGTGAAGTGCCACACGAGACAGATTGTCCATGCTAGCCAATATATTGCAAAATGGAAACATGTATAGAGCTGCACTCAAATTTCGCATTAGGCAGTTGGCGAAATATATTGTAAAAATAACAATTATATAAATACCATGCAATGAAACCAATCAATATGTACTGAACCAAACTTGTCACCTAATCGCACTGCAGGGAACCCCTGATCATTCTAAGTTACACCAAAGGCTTGTCATATTTAAATAGTCTCTTGTGCACGCAGTGCATGAATGGGATATCATTGAAAAATATGTGAATGCCCTAAGGGAGTGTAATTAGGACTGGCACTTTTTTCACTTTAACTGTCAGTTCCCTATATGTTGCTTCGCTATAGGGAGGTTATGCTCTAATAGAAACAGTTGGAAGACGGTTCTGTGCACCATTGTCACTTCCATCTATATTTTGTTTTGCACTGTGCATTCGTTTCAGACCCATCAACTAGCCCAAATTAATTTACATATCTCATGAAAGCAAGTGCACTGCAGTTGGAGCTTTGGAAATAGGCCTGTGTTTAAAACAGATTCGAGTGGTCGGCACATGAAGTGGGCTCATTCATGTGAGTACCCATGTCAGTGCTGTATTGTCTTTTTTTGAAGAGGATTGATCGATTGTTCCTGCTTTAGATAAAAGTCTAGTGATCTAGAGAGCATAGTTTAAAAGGCTGATGAAAAAGGGAACACTTTTGGATTTTGCGTGCTAACTACTATCTTGTCAGCTGCTACAGTTTTTGTAAATATTCAGTAAATATATTTGGTGCATCTCTTTTCCTCTGTAACACTTTCATGGAGGTTGCGGACGCTTCCAGACGCAAGACTGATTTATGCAGCAGGCACTCAAGGCGAGAATGCTTTGGCTACATTGCCATCTGCGTCCACAGTTATCCTGGCACAACCGCCATGGTATGTTGGCCACAGAAACGTCACGTGGGTTGACAATATGTGTAGGCTGCTGTGAACACAGTTGGCAGGTGGGCTTTGCTTGCCTTGTGTGGTTTAGATTCCAGCTTATGATCTTGAAAATCTCGCCTTGTGCTTCTACTGAAGCATTACAAGCAATGGTGTCTGTCCTTTGGCATCATTATCTAAAACTTTTCACCTGTGTTGCCATCTGTTTACAGCAATGTTTCTCTAACTTATCTTATGTTCAAGTGCCATTGTACGTTCATTCTGGTTCACACATTTGACCCATCCTGTCATGTCTCGGCACAAAATGTTACGGAACCTGTATCTGTGAAAATATAGGGTTTTCACACCATTTTCTCCTCTAACACAGGATACTGATGATGTTTAGAGCATCAGCAAATGTCGATAGCGTCTTGTTTCTGCGGAGAAATCGGCAAGGAAATGCTCTGTCCTGACAGACGCGTGTACCGTGATGGGGCCGATAACACCTGTGTGAATCAGGCCTTCGTGAGGAACATAGTTGTCACTTTACCTTTAGACCACTCTGGCTATGTCAAGAATTGCTGGATAAAACACACTTCTCTCTTTCAGAAAGAGATAATTGAAATGTTTTGGAGGTTGTCCTAATTTCCTGCCTCTGGCTTAAGCATGTGTGCAAGATGCAAGCATTAGGTCCGTAGAATTGACTGCACCATTTGAAGGTGCACCACTGTAAATGTTTGGTTTGCCTGCAAGACTGAAACATGCTTTGTTAAGAGTCTTATGGCTTTGGTAAATATTACGTCTCAATGTCCAGAAATACGTCTCAAGATGTTGAACTTTAAAGGGGTACTTACATGATATTGTCGCAGGAAGAAAGCAGGCCCACGAGTGTAATCTATATTTACAACTGATGTTAATGGCGTTCAGGCAAGTGCCAGACTTCGTCTTCATCTAGTCTAATCCAGCTTCTTCCTTCCCTTCACCGTAACGTCACCCTCCCAGCGGGGTAGCTCCGTCCCAGTGCAAGTTATAGAGCATCACTTAATGGGGGGACATAGGGCTTCAGCCTGGCGACGTGAACAACATCGCTGGTGACGTTGGAAGGCACTGAAGGCTGGCCGACTGGGGCGATCTCGTATGTCACGTTGGAAAGTTGGCGTAAGATCTGGTACGGACCAGAATAACGGCAAAGTAGTTTTTCCGACAAGCCGACGCGACGTGAAGGCGTCCAGAGAAGGACAAGGGAACCAGGTGAAAAATGAGTCTCGGTGCCGAAGGTCGTAGCGTCGCTTTTGAGAAGCTTGCGAGACAGTGAGGCGATATTGGGCTACTTCTCGGGCCTGGGCGGCTAAGTCAATAGCATTGCGAGCGTAACCAGTGCTGGGTGATTGTACTGCGGAAGGTAGCAATATATCAAAGGGCAAGGTGGGGTCGCGGCCATACAACAGGTACAATGGTGAAAATCCGGCAGTGTCGTGATGGGACGAGTTGTATGCAAAAGTGATGTATGGTAAAGCGACGTCCCAGTCGCAGTGATCGTCGGAAACGTACATGGCCAGCATTTCAGTTAGCTTGCGGTTGAGTCGCTTGGTGAGGCCGTTCGTTTGAGGGTGGTATGCGGTAGCACTCTGATGTTCTGTAGAACAGGAGCGGAGCAGATCGTTGACGACCTTCAATAGAAAGTAGCAGCTGCGATCCGTCAGCAACTGGTGAGGGGCGCCGTGGTGCAGGATGACGTCGTTTAGTAAGAAGTCGGCGACATCTGTAGCGCAGCTGGTTGGTAGCACTCGTGCGATGGCATATCTCGTGGCATAATCGTTGCTACAGCAATCCATTTGTTTCCTTTGATGGAAATTGGAAAGGGGCCAAGGAGGTCTAGGCCCACCCAGTAGAAGGGCTCTGTAGGGATATCAATTGGTTGCAGCAAACCAGCGGGAGGCATAGCAGGCGTCTTTCGGTGCTGACACAGGTCGCAAGAAGCGACATAACGGCGCACAGAGCAATAAATGCCGGGCCAGAAGGAGCGTCGTGAAGTTGCTGGAGCAAGGCGAGTCGAAGGTGCTTGGGAATGACTAGGAGGAGCTCCGGGCCGTCTGGACGAACGCTGCGACGGTATAAAGTTCCATCGCGCAAGGTGAACATACGGAGGGACGGCTCATTGGGCGAGGAGCTTAGGCGTTCCATAAGTGTTCGAAGAACAGGATCTTTCCGCTGCTCGTTGCCAATATGGAGGAAGCCGGAGAGGGATAGTACACTGATGTCCGAGTCTGCATCAGTATCGTCCGGTTGATTTGCCATTGTGGCGGCTGGTAGATGACGTCCGCTGCGAAGTTCCGTGATTGTACCCAGCACCTCCACCAAAATGTTGCAGGAAGAAAGCAGGCCCACAAGTGTAAAATAATGTATGTTTACAACTGATGTTAATGGCATTCAGGCAACTGCCAGACTTCGTCTTCGTCTAGTCTAATCCAACTTCTTCCTTCCCTTCACCGTAACAATATTTTTGACTATTCATTTCTTGCGTTAAATCAAGGTCCTAGACTTCTAAACTCTAGAAAAAATTGTGACAAGCTTCAGAGCGCAGTTAGTAATTTACTAACTTTTCTACAGCCAATTTCAGTGTCGTTTCTTTTTATAAAGTGGAACCTCGATACGATTCTGCTTAATACATTTTTCGAAATGTTGTTTTTTTTCTTTTCCCGAAAATCCGATTTGGTTGGATAATATGTTGGATGATATGATTTTCCTATGAGACACTTTATTTTCCAGTTCCTGTGAAGATCGTATCAACGAGGTTCTACTGTATTTCAGTTTTTAATTTATTTCTCATTAACCCTTTATTGACATTTGTTGCCTACAGGCAACATACCAGAAGTATGTTTGTCTTGCCTAGTTTCATTGTTCAGTACCAAGATTCTGGCTAGGTGTCTTTGACCAACACTGAATGAGAGGCAGCAACTGTCATTTGTTAGTTTAGAGCAGGAATACTCGACGAGGAAGAAGTTTGGCATGTGACTCACTGTCTTCTAAAAGTAAGGTCAGAGGATACAGGCCGATGCAAGATATCCAACTGCGGTGGTGTCACACATCTGAAGTAAAGCAAAAGAAATGTACACCTATGCTTCATATGTGATGAGAGCTGTCTATACAAATTGAAAACAAAGCCTCAGGTGGCTTGGGGTGAAGCCCACTTCCAGATTCCTGCCTGGGGCTATTGTATTAAATAATTACCCCTTCATATCAGTAAAATCATAAAACTTCCCACATATTTATTCATGAGGTGGAAATGTGCACATCAGCTGCTGTGAAATATAACCTCACCGAGCATTCGACCTCACTCAACCTCAAATTTGTCCATGAGGTTGCCATTGCCATAGCTAAAAAATTTTAACAGCCAACCAATGTTGCATCACTTTGGGAGGTTGAGATCAGCTTAGGTTGACTTCATTATGTCAGCCGTGTGAACCTTGTGAGGTTGGCCATGTTTGCATGGAAGTCTAATTCTATGGCCCCCTGTAGAATCCTGGGGTGCTATAACATAAAATGATTCAAAACTTTTCTATTCCAATTCTGCAATCAGCCCACCACGATTGGTCAAAACTTTTTCAGGCCACTCCAAACTTCACCCGTCTGTCACGCGACGTCACGAAAACCGTGATGGCTCTCCATCTGATATACATGTACACACTGATAATGAATGATTAAACCACACAAAAGAAAAATAATTATTCCTGATTCAACGCCTTTTCACCATTAGCCCTCTGCTATTGGTTCAATGTTATTTGGCAACACCCACCTCGCCTGTCTGTCATGCGACCTCACAAAACAGCAAAAATTCACTGCATCAAAGTGACGTGTCCGCGAAAAAAAAATGCATTAATATGCCGAACAAAACTGAAAATTTTTCTGAATAGCCAGAGACTGCCCCGTTCTGAAAGGAATAGAATATGGCTGCCCGCCGATCACTCAGGCCCTCGCTACTCGCACCTGCCGGTCAGCATGTATTTATTTGCACATGATAAACCTTTTTGCATGAGTAAAACGTTATCGAGCCCTTGCGGCATGTATACAGCATCACTCTGCCAACTCTTCCTTGCTGAGGATCCGTTTTAGCGGCATACTTATCCTTCTGTTGCAAGCCGCCGCAATTTTCGACCAGCCACCGCAAGCTAAGTAAGGTGAAGCGGAGCAATCGGAGAAGCCAGCACCACCCTCTTCATGCGGTTATCTATTTTCACTGTGCTGGCTCAGCCCCATCGAAACCCTCTCCACTAGACCGTACTCCTCGCCTCTTGTCAGCCAATTAGATAAGAAAAACCGCTGAGTGTAGGCAATGTTATTGGTTTTGAAAGTGAACAAAGGTGACCTCCTATAAACGAGGAGAGTGTTTGATTGGGTTGTTCAGACCACGCTGCAGGTCACCGCCCAATGCTTGCACCGGTGGTTACGTAAATTTGATGTCAGGAGATTGGAATCAAAACAGTTTGAAATCATTTTATGTTATAGCGCCCCTGAATGTGCTTTACTTTAGGTGCGTTCGATTCGCCTGCACCGCCTGAACGAGTTCACGACGTGTTGCACCCAGCCATTTGTTCCAGTGGCGCCCGCTGAACCACTCCGTTCGTTTCAAAAGGTGCAGGGCTGGTTCATGATTTTGCTGCACCTACTCCGCTGTCGGTGCCGACTTGGTACAGGCATACAGGTGCGACGCAGCAGTGCAGCAGAAAATCCAGCACATGGGCGCAAGCGCCATTAAAAGCCCGCTTACGCACGTCTGATGTGTCTACAAGTGTGGTTTGTAGTTAGGCCCACAAGCTGATACTTGTAGTTCACGATCTTTCAAATGTACGCACTCTGTGCACATTAATCGGGCATAACATAACACCTGCACCGCATCTGCACCTTGCCATTCGTTTCGAGTGTTGCGCTGTGCCTGCACCGCAGAAACAAGCTGCACAATTTCTGAACTTCTTGTGAACCTCCGTTAACTGGTTCACAGTTGTGCAGATGAATTGAACAGACCTTTTAAGTGCTTCCACATGAAGTTCTTATTTGCCCTTACGTTGCTTGGTGGCCTGATGGCTGCTTTGATTCAATTGATTCAAATGTTAGATTGAACATTGAAAAAAATTCAAGGATATGAATGCTCATGAAGGCCAAAATTCAGTGACATACAAATGCATTAATTCTGCACATAAACAAAATATTGTCAAATTTCCTTCTTCCTAGCTGCATTCAGTTAAGCATGCTACTAAGTTGGAATTGCTGGAAAAGTGTAAAAAAAAAGGCAATTCTCTTTTATAGTGTAGACTGATAACTGGCCTTACGGCCAGAATTGACGTGCTTACCTTGAGGAGGATGCTTTAGTTCAGTGCCAACTCTAATCTCTTTATTCAAATACATGTAAAATGCAGAAATGCTTTTGAGACAACTACTCGAATAATTTCAATGAAATTTGTTGCATTTGAGAGAAAAAGTTAAATTTTAGTCATTCTAGGCTGCATAATCTTGATTTAGGACCTTCAATATTTAGGAAAAATTGCTTCGAGTCAGTAAGCTTAAAAAATATAAGCACAAAGTTTACAATGTCATAGCTTTTGTATCAAGTTGGAAACTTCATATGGAAGTCCTTTTAATTTCACAATTTTCAAAATTTCCTGCCACAAAACATTGCCCCCTAAAACAGTGGCTACATTTCAGCGTTTTTTTTTTTAAACAGAACCAACCTCATCGAATTCTGTTGCTGGCTTCAGAGAAAAACTATTTCTCTTTTCCCATGTATTCAGATAGGAGCTCCCGAGATAAAACTGCCTCCAAGTCAGGTAAACCATTGTATTCAAGGACATAAGGAGGAGGAGGAGAAGAAAAAACATTTATTACAGAAAAGAAAGGAAAAGCAGGTGTCTTTCTGCTTGTGTGGGAGGCGCCCTTAGTCCAGGACTCCTGCGGCTCTTGCTGTCTCCCGGGCTCGCCACACCTGGTGTAACAAGAATTGTGTTCTCATCTGAATTACTGGAGTATACTTTTTCCTTTGTCATAGGTGGAAAAGTAATCAGCAACGTTCTCACACCTATACTGTCCTTATTGGTATGTAGTGTGACTAAATTCTGCTTCTGCATTAGTTGTGTTGATAGCATGCTTGTTCCAAATTCTTATTTGTTCCTTTTGCTAATTTTCATTTTGTTCACAGAACTTTCCAAAAGGGGAACGTATCCAATAAAATAAAGCACTAATTTACTTTCATGCTGAAGATTCATAACTCTTACAAATTGATGTGGTTTCTACCTGGTGATCTTCACTGCACTAAAGAGTTATGAGCTAGGTACTAGGGTATCCCAGCAACATCATGAGCAAGCAACACCATCTTCTCTCATCTCTTAGAGAAAAAGAAAATTCCTTATAACTTTACTTCACTCTGCAAAATGCTTAAATCATAAAAATATCACTCGTTTTTTTTATTTTTACATATTATATTACACAAGCGCATATTAAACAATGAACAGTACTCCTCATTGTCTTCTCCCATCCAGTCATCCCTGGCCCAAGACTATGCAACTGCCAGGTCAGCAAGCCAAATTAAAGAAAGTGTACCACACATGAAATAGGACGCTGAAAAACTTAGATAAATTGTGTTGTAGTTTAACGTAACCCCCCTCCTCCTCCTACATGACAAAAACTTGTTTGCATGTCAAGGTAGCATCAGAAAATACTAAATTTCTTTTCTGATTGAAATTAAAGCTGGAAAGTATTCTATCAAGTGCAGAGGGCACAAGAGCATTAGCAAATAGCGTAGCTTTCAAGATTTTTCACACAGTGCCTATAGGTTGCCTTGATGCTGCCTCCAATCTCCCTTGTACTGAAGCATGCATACACATTATACCTCCATTGATACCGAAGTCCCACTCAAAAGTCTCTGGCCATCGCAAATCATCCCGCACGTACCGCTGACAAGGTGTACATCTTTGGAGAATTTATTTCTGATTCAAACATCTGATGGGCCACAAAACTATAAATTTCGATATGTCACCAATAACCAAAACACAAATTAATATTCCTGCTTGCAGGGACACAAACTGATTGCTGTTACTGAACAGCGCTCCGTGGCATTCAAGTGAAGAATGATCTTGATCGTCACTTATATGAATAATCATTCGGTTGTATGGCTGGGATTCCTAGGTCATGTGAATTGCAGTGGAGCTGCTTAGTGTAGTGACTGACTTGGGGCTGCTCAATATTTTTTTTTTTTTTTGATGCCACTCTAATGTCCGCCAAATAAAAGAAAATGTTTCTTTCTACATTGTGTCTTATCATTGCTTTGCAATTTGCAAGCACAGTACAGCAAAAAGGGGCCTTGCCTTACAATGGTTGTATTTGAAATAGGCAATAGCTATTTATTTCGGCATACATGCTGCAGTTTGTGCTCTGCAGGTCTCCAAGCATGAGTGCCTGCTTCCGAGAAGACGACAGCTGTAAGAAACAAATGACTCTGCGTCACACAACTACAAAAACATGAAATTGCCTGCTTTATGATAAATACAAAAAAATGACAACTCGGGCAGACTGGCAGAGCAGTCATCAATAATAAAACAAGACATTGCACAGTTTATTTGCCTGAGAAATGAGGTCTGCACATCAAGCTTAGCAGTTCTCTGCAGCTTGCTCGCCTTATACAATCAGTCCACATTGTTAGTTTGATGGATTTCACAGTTCTCTTTAACAATCTGCCTGTCCCTTACTTCACCAAATCTGTTGTTGCTGTGAACACCACTGAAATTACAGTGGAATCTCATTGATAAGTGTCCAGGCAATCGTAGCTGCCATTCGTTTTAACATCTAATTCAACAAACCAGTTGGGCAAGGGCCTAAAAACCAGCAATTTGGAACCATCAAGTTACAGTGCACAGGGCTGGGCAAACACTTTGAAATTGGGTTCTAACAGCACAGAAGGTTAGCACTACCCGCCATGGTTGCTCAGTGGCTATGGTGTTAAGCTGCTGAGCACGAGGTAGTGGGATCGAATCCCGGCCACGGCAGCCGCATTTCGATGGGGCCGAAATGCGAAAACACCCGTGTACTTAGATTTAGGTGCACGTTAAAGAACCCCAAGTTTCCAAAGTCCTCCACAACGGCATGCCTCATAATCAGACAGTGGTTTTGGCACGTAATACCCTACAATTTAATTTAATTTTAAGGTTTGCACTACCTTTCCAAATGCAGGCAGATTTAGGTGAACAATCACATTTAAGGTGGAGCTTATGTGCTGCTGATCTATGGTGTAAAAACACACATTTTGCTTTAAGTTGGCCTTGTTAATCAAAGAAATATATGTGCCATAGAATCTTGACTGTGGGTAATATTAGTGATAGCCACATTAGACAACTGCACCCGTCCTACTGGAGAGCTTCTTTGCATTCTCATGGGAGGAACTTTTGAAGTTCAACCATGTTATAGTTCTGTACAGCGAGGGCAATTTCATCTCAAGGCCAATGAACCAGGAACGCAAAACATTTCTCTATGGAGTGAACAGCGTACCCTACTTTTTTAAACTTACTAAGCTGATTGAGCATATTTTTTCTGTCCATATCGCCAACAGCAATCTGCCAGTATCCAGAACGAAGATCAATAGAAGAGAAATAGCTGGAATTGTGGAGGCAGTGAAGGGCATCGTCTATATTTGGGAGCGGGTAGACGTCCTTCTTAGTAATTTTGTTCAGATGACGGTAGTCCACACAGAAGCGCCACGTGCCGTACTTCTTAACCAAAACCACAGGTGACGCCCAGGGACTCGAAGAAAGCTTAATGATGTTTTTATCTAGCATTTTGTTCACTTCACTTAGAATTACTCGGCGTTCCGATGCAAAAACTTCATATGGTCATCGGTGAATAGGCGTAGCATCGCCAGTAGAAATCCAATGCTGGACCGCGAGCGTCTGGCCTAAAGGGCGATCGTTTGAAGTAAAAGATATCTCGGTAGGACGATAATACTTTGCAAAGGCTGTCAGCCTGCGCAGAGAACAGGTCCACCGCAACCATTTTCTTTATGTTGGTATCGGTGCCCGAGGCTGGTGCGAGGGGCATGCTAAGCTCAGAAGAACCATCGCTTGATAAAGCTGCTACGTGATGGTCGCCGAGACAATCAACGTTGACGAGGCAAATACCTTGCAGTAGGATTTGCTTTCCCAATCCAAAGTTAAAGATAGGCATGCGAGTATGGTTAGCAGTAACAGTCAGAATGCTGTGAGGCACGGTGACGTCATACTGTAGTGGAATGTTGGGCAGGCGAGTGACGAGGTACTCGCCATCAGGAACAGGTGGACAACACAACAGTTCAGTATAGGCTGTTGACTTCGGTGGCAGGCGAATAAAGCAGGAGGGGCGTAAGCGGCACTGGGGTGCGTTAGAAGGTTCTATGAGAATCGGCACCTCAAGGCAAAGGGTACTGGCAGAGCAGTCAATAAGAGCAGAATGCGCAGAGAGAAAATCGAGTCCGAGAATTAGGTCATGGGGCAATGAGCAATCACGGTGAAGAGGACAGGAGTGTGGTGGCCGGCAACGCTGACACATGCCGTACATATGCTGATGATAGGCACAGTACCGCCATCCGCAACGCGACCAATGCGTGCTGACGCTGGGGTGAAGTGCTTTTTCAGTCGTCTTCGGAAGGCAGCACTTATAATATAATAGAAAGATGTGCTCCTGCATCGATGAGTGCAGTGACAGATGTAATGGTTGGAGTCAGGCATGAAATAGATGGTAGCTGGCCCATGCGGTCATCAAACTTACCCACGCTGAGGACGTTGTTGAAGGGAGAGACTTGTTCTCATCAAGAACGAGGAATCTGGGATTTATTTACAGTATCTGCATGAGAATGTTACACTTCATCAGTCTAACATGACTGAAAAAGGAATGCACCCTGAAGAGCCGCCAACAGCTCCTTAAATACACTGTCCTCCGGAAATCCCTAGGTGACGGAACACAGCAGTTCACCGCCGACCAATTCGGAGCGTCCAAAGTCATCATAACCAACCCGCCTTTGAGGGGGAGGGTTTACGCACTCACTTCTGCACAGGTTGCACTGACCACACCGAGGTGAGAGGGTTTTCGCAGACACTGTGCTTGACCCGAGCAGGCGCCTCTTTATCCCAGAGTTGACCCTGCAGTCAGTGGCCGCCGCATCTGTCTGTTGACTGACACGTGAGACGGGTTCTAAGCTGCATGAGACGGCACCACAAAATATCTTCCAGGAGCTCCCTGCTCCAAGCAGACCTTCAAGGTGTACACGCTAACAATACTTGCTCCGCCCACTGTGTCTAGCCATCTCGGCGCCCTTCCGTTGGGGACGCGGCGCATTGTCCTCCTTACAAAACCAGTCGCCGCCACAGCCATGGTGGCGCCGATGGGCTGGGGACTGATGTCTGGTCGTCCTTTCAAAGCTAGTCGTCACAGCAGACCTGGTGGCGCCTTTCCGTCAGTCCCTTCCTCAAAGATCGCCAGCCCCCGCTGGTCGAACGTAACACAGAATACCTGTCAATGCCAAGAAAGTTTTGGTTCGTAGGTAACATGAGCAGAGAATTTGAGGGCAGGGTCGACAACACAGCTTCAGCTCCAGAAGCTGTAGTGCCTAGTTTTTTGGCTGCATCCAGGAGGCGATAGGCGGCGAGGAGAAGTGACGGGCCTGGGGCGAACGAGACTGATGGCGTTGAGGTGAGGGCGAGTGGCTGTAGCGAAGGTTCGGAGGTGGAGCATCAGTGGCAGTGGGTTCTAGACGGGTGGCATAGGGAACAGTAGGTCCAAAGGTGCAGGAATAAGCGCAGGTGTATGTCCGAGGAGGTGTATGTCCATTGGTTGCGGCAGTGACGAGCGATGTGGTCGATGCGACAGCAGTGGAAGCAGATCAGCTTGTCATCAGGGGTACGCCATTTGGATGGGTTGCGATATGTGGCAGAAAAGGAGTGCCGGGGACGAGGAGGGCCGCTAGAGAACGGGGGAACGCTGGGTTGAGTCGTTAAACACACAGAGTTCAGACCCATGTTCTCAAATTCCTGTCTGACGACGGCCTGAATCCTGGCAATTGTGGTTGCTGGCGGGTCGAGAGGTGTCGCGGAGAAGGCTGGCCAACAGGTGGCCTCGAGCTGGCGGCGAACAATACGGGTTAGGTCATCACAGGTGGTCGTCTGATGTGGTCGACCCTCACATGTCGACTTAGCAGCAGTGTTGGGTAGCTGCGTGATGTGGTGTGTGATACGGCGGCTCTTAGCTTATTCAAGGCGACGGCATTCATTTATCATGGCGCCGATAGGAAAGACGTTGCCGAAAACAAAAAATTGAAAGCATCGTCGGCGATGCCTTTTAGCCACCTTTTCTGCTTCAGGCATAGTATCGTGGGCTTTGTGGCAAGAGCCAAGACGTCTAGGATGTATCAAACGTATGGCTCTGTAGATGTCTGGACACAAGGCGCAAGAGCCTTTCTCGCGACAACCTTGCGCCTGAAGGGGTCACTGAACAGTTCTCGTAGCTTTACTTTGAAACTGTCCCAGCTAATTATCTCGTCATGTGTTTGGAGTCACACGCGTGGGGTGCCACCGAGATAAACGATTACATTAGCAAGCATAATTGTTGGATTCCACCTGTTATTAGCACTGGCGCATTCATAGAGCTTGAGCCATTCATCAACGTCCTGTCCCTCCAGGCCACAGAAGAGACCAGGGTCACGATGTTGGGCAACCATGACAATAAGAGCAGTTGGACAAGCTGAAGCCGTTGCAGATGCGGTCTCGTCACCGGGAGGTATGGTGACAAGCTCGATATGCCGACCACTTCGGAGTGCCGTGACGAGGACGGGGATCGCTAACCTCCACCAGAATGTTGCACAGACACAGACGAAATACAGAGATGAAAGAGGCTATTTACATGCTATTTACACTGGAGCCAGACAGGCAGGCCAACACTCGCTCATGCCATGAGCCCAGACACACTTGATCTCTTCCTCGCAGCGGCTCGTCTCTTGAGCATCTCTCGATGAGATCGTAATAATATGAATGTCTGTACTACATAGTGTGGTGTGTAGTGCATGACATGGTACGGTAGATGGAGAGAGACAAGAAGCAGACGAGAACGAATGTGCACGCAGAAGCGAATTCTGTACTGGATGGAAGACAACGTTGAAGAGCGTCCGGCACGTGAGCATGCAGCACTAGAAGAAAAAAAAGGAAAAGGCATCCAATCAGAAGAAAACACGGAGCTTCCACGGGCCAATCAGGAAAGGACAAATCGACCAGAGCGGCAGAAAAGCGAGGTGCGCTGGCAGAAGAAGGGAGAGTTCCGGGAAGCGACGCCAAGAGAACGTCGGCCACCGGACCGGGAGTTCGACCGGCCGGCAGGTTCCGGACCCGAGCCACCAGGACTTCACCCAACCGGGACCTCCTGCCAACCCGTTCCTGGGCTTCGCCACTCTACCCGATCATGAACTGCTGCTCGAAACCAGCGAGTTTCTGCGCCCATGGGCAGAACGAGAGCAGTCGGGCTATGGGCCTGAGTTCTACGCCCAGCTGCCTGGCCAGAACGCCACCACCATCTGCCGCCGCCTGCCTTTCCTCTTCAAACTGGAGCCACTACACTCTGGTCGCCTATTCATCTATCGATCCCATCGACATTGCGGTGACACATTACATTTTTTTCTGTTTTCCAAATCCCCTTCACTAATGAGAAACTTCGCAGCATCCCCCCTTCAAGTATTTATTGAAGAAAACTTTCAATCAAGAATTCATTCATGCTGATGTAATTATGCAATGAATTACAGAACTTCATTCAACTTGCTTGAACAATGAATAAAGAAATTAAATGGAAACCATTAGTCGGTTGGACTACACCTTAACGTGCAACATAATTGGTGAATGTATATCCATAATTTATTTCCTTCCATGTCCAGTTAATGTACAGTCCCAGTTAATTTCATTGCTCTCAGAAATTGTCTAATTTTTTTTTGTGCTTGCATTACTATGACCACAGCTAAAGTAATGCAAGGCGGCAAATTATTCACTGCTGCCAAAAACCTAAATTTTTTTTTTTGCCACTTGTCGGCAGCAACGCAAGTGGAAAACTGCTTAGCAAGATATGTATCTAGCAAATACATATGCAGTTGGCATTTTCATAACAACAGAGAGGTGGATCATGCTACACTGAGGCTCAACGGCTAACTGGACAAACCTAGCTGAGCTAGACAAGGGTGGACCAGTGCATGGCACTGGCTCGGGTCAGGCCAGGGAAAAGTGTCCATGCAGTGCTCCACTTTTATGCACTGTTTTCAAGTACTGAAATTTTATCCTTAAAAATTTCTTGGTCATGCTAGCATACTATGCTCTTCTATGTCCATCACAGTTGCCTCTCATTTTCACAACTACCTAAGCTTTATAGCTCAAAATAGCTGTAAAAATAAGGTATACTGAAGCATACACTAATGTTTTGTTTACGTGTTCCTGTCGTATGTTGAAAGGCAACGTTTTGGTTGCAAGGCGACTTTCAGTTGTTTTTTTCCTCGGTACCATGACAATGACGTATTGTCAAAAATGCATTCAACAAGAGAGATAGCAGTTGATGCCACAACGTCACGCTTACCTTTTAAGTAGCCGGAACACATTTTTACACAAAATTAATTCGCCCAAGGCGCACGATCACCAGGTCACTACAGATGTTGGTAATTAAAGCACTATTTATTTCACACAACTGTGGCACCTTCCTTGCAACTGTTGCATCTTCCTTTCCTTAAATTCTTTTCTTTTTCACACGGAAGGGGTGGTTTGCATAAAATTAAAATATCCGGATACACAAAAATACGGAGCAGTAAAGAAAGGTAAAAAAGCGGCAGATGAGCAATATTCTCGCTCCAACGTAGTGACAAATGAGCTGCTGCAAATGCTTCTTAACAGTCATGCTTTAACGGTGCGAGTGGTGCCTGCATTATGTTTAGAAAAAATTTACGATGCACTAGCGATGTTTTGCTTCGTTTAACATGCGAAAGGTAAACAGCGCGACTCCGCTGTTATACTCTGCGTTGTCGCAAACTAGTGAAAGGCGTCAAAACGCATATACAGCGCGTAAATGGATAAAGTAAGGCTATCAAAAGCTCACTTTAAATGCAAATCGGAGCGTCGAACCTATGCGTCTTGTTGGAAAGACGAAGCGAGTGCTCTTCAAAACGCAATAAACAATGGCCACATATCGATTTATCAATAAAGACCGTTATAAAACGCTTCTGTGTACTGGCGGTGCAAAAAATAGAAACTGTTTGAAGAATTTAAACCATTAAAACTGGGACTGAATCCTTCAATGACACGGACGTCCTGCAACAAACCAATGGAATAACTTCCGAGCACGGAAAACAAGATTAACGCTTACAAAAAAAAGATGGCTTTCCTAGTTTCTGTTTCGGTTTCTGATGCATGAAGCGCCACCTGCTTCCTGCAAAAAGTGCCATGGCAGCTTCCTGTTTACTTTTCGAAGTTAGCGTAACTAACGCAGCTGAGTCTCGAAGCTTTCGTGTGCAGTTAAGCATAACGCAATGTCATTAAATAGATGCTGTGTGTATTTGTGGAGCCTCTAGAAAGTCCTGCACCGATACGTGTGTGTCTTTGTATACGCGCCATCTCTGGAGGTAAGCAAACCCTCTCAGCCAGCTTGCGCCGACCTTCGTTGCAAGGGCAATATTTGTAATTTAACTACATGCTTTATCGGTATACAGCTGCATCTGACTGCCACTTTCTTATTGGCCTGATGAAAAGTGGTATTGAAACCACTACATGGGTAATACCGTAACCGTAATCTCTACCGTAATCTCTACCGTAATCTTCACCTGCGTTTTCGTTTCCTTCAGTTCTAGTTCGATTTCAAAACAAGATCCCATTTGTTGGTACTCATCGTTCATTATATGCTTAGCATGTTGGCCTCGCCCGATTTGTCCAGAATAATATATATATCATCGCCTTATAACAGACACGTCGGTATCGGAGAAGCTCGCAGGTGGGTGCGCCGTTTTCACTGCCTAAAGTGCGTATGAACGACGTAGATAATGACATCTAGTGATTCATAAATAACTTGGAGTAAAGAAATGCTGTGTTGCTGCGAAATTTTAGTAAAAACAAAGCAAAGATACGCCTGAAATGTTTTTCAGTGAAATATTTGTGCACATACTTGGGGACGTCTTCTGAAACGTTCCACTTCGGCGATAGTTTGCCTAGGCAACAATTTCGCCTTCAGGCGCGCGCCGAGATGATAAGATTGCATAACAAAATACAAATTGCATAGCAAAATACAGCGGCGACTACCAGCTGATGCTTTTTGCGGGAATTACAATATATGTAGCAATCAAAATGCAAGAAAAAGTAGCAACAGAAAAAAACAAATTAAACACCTGTGAGTTTACTCAACCATGCACTTGTGCATATATATGCGCTCACAGGTAGTTCTAGCTTTCTTTTATTATGTCCGTGTTTTGCTGCACTACCCAGATACCATTCCATGATGACCGACCAACAAGCCCATATTGCCACCCTTGTCGATTTCATTTCTAGTACAACAGGCTTTTTTTCAATATGTTCCTCGGGATTCCGGGCATACTGTTGCCCTCATTGCCATGGCTGCCAGCAGCATGTGTGTCCTAAGGTTCTGTATTCATAACAAGCAGCTTCCACAGGATATAAAATCGGTGTTTACTGGTTGCGCACTATTCGGATGTCGGTCACGGAAAAAGAATTTTGAAGATTGTACGTGCTAAACAACTTCAGCAGGCGTGTCTCCACAGAGATTACCTCAGCGTGCAGATGTTTGATCAGTATGAGCCGTGCGTCGCAAGGAATCTTCTGTGGAGGCACCTGCACTTAGCTGATCAGGTCACCAAGTTCCTTTGACAACCTCAAATAAGACTACTATAAGCTCATGTGAACAAGGATTGACAGAAAGCAACAAGTGATGTCTACGTTTCTGAAGGTTTCATCCTACCCAACAGTGTGTGCAAAGTTCTTGGCCTCGGTCCAAAATTTGCCCAAGCTACCAGCTGGACTAAACCGGAACTTCCCTGTCCGTCATAAGTAAAGTGTCCAGAAGAGCCCCGCAAGAAGATGGTGTGAGGATGAACTCGGAAGGTTTAGATGCCCTGTTGTGATGCAAGCCCCAACCTTCCAAGTTACCTGTAAAATGTGGTCTTACCTGAAGAGCAATTCATTGTGTGTCATACCAGCTGACAAAGAGGGTGGTTTTGCAGTTTTTTCCTTTAAATGTTTCTTGGAGAAAGCCAGTCAAGCAATTTCTGCAGTGTTCAATGAGCGTAAGGATGTATCACTTATGAAAGTAGCAGCGAAACCAAGTGAAATTTACAGAAAGTTGAATCTCGATAAACTAAGGAAAAGTTCAAAGATGTAATTTTTAGTAAGTGCACAAAGAGGACGTTCCTTTTCGGGTCATAATTTCCGAAAGGGGTACCTGGCAGAAACAAGCTGCCCCGTACCTGGTTTCAAAGCTGAACGTTAAAGAGATTGATGACCAGTTTCTTGTAAAAGGTTCTGACGAATCCTTGATTTTGTTAGGTTTCACGGCAAAAAGGGCTTCAAGGCCTTCTCAGCTAAGGTCAAAGAATTATATTATTCTATCCTGCTCAATGACCTTATTCAATGTGTCGAGGATTGTATTGACAAATATGGCGCCGTAAGGTTTTCACAGGAAGCAGGTTGTTTCAGTAGAAGGGTATTTAGAATTATGGTGTTTTTACATGTCGCCAACCTTTGCGCAGTGGAACAATAGGCTGCATCTGCAGAAGAAAGGCATTTGCATAGGGTTGTGTCTGGCTCCCGTCTTTAGCAACCTATATTTAGCACAATTAGATAGGCACATATATGACCACCTCACGGGACTAACAGTTTTTCAGCGAGCTTTTAGATTGGTCAACAATTTTTTCGTGTTTCTGGATTTCCCTAGTAATAGTTTTCTAGAAAAATGTCCCGATGTCTAAGATTTTTTGCGAGTGTTTGAGACCTCTTGAAGTGACTTTTGAAGTGCAATACGTTTCAGTTTCTTGACTTTCAGTTCATCTCTACTGATAGTAGGACTTGCTGGGCTTACAGTCCATGAGCTAAGAAACCCAATTTCATTCAGCCCATTTGAATTTGGTGAAGAGGGGCATAACTAATAGGGATGTCTTTCTGCCCACTGCTGCGCATGTGGATGTAGGCCGAAATTCAAAAAATGTTTTATTGTTGCAAAACACGGGGACCATGTTACACGTGAGATAATCAAAGCGGGAGAAATTCTACGTTTAAAGGATAGTTGCATAAGCACCCCTCTATCGCTCTCACTGACAAGGAGATCAGTTACCTCGGGCTATCACCACGTTGAATTTTGTGTGGCTTTGTCGTGGCGTTCTAAGCATGGCTGGTGGGCTATTGTGTGACTGTATAAATAGCGATGCTTTCTGAAAAGAAAAGAAACAGTTGGAAGTTCAGCGCTCCGTTCTCTCTTCTATTCCTTCTGGTGGCTTTGTGCTGTTAACCTGACTTTGAAGCATAATTTATCAACAAGCCCAATCTTACACCCTTCATAACATGTGTTTCAAGAACGTCCTAATGAAAACCACTTTCCAGCAATCGGCTGCAAGTCTTAAGGAGGCTGGTTACCCTAACCACGTGTTGGTGTCGGTGGCAGAAAGGCTGCTCAAACAGGAACTTTCGAGACGATGCCTCCATGCAAATGCAAGAGCTAGCAGCCGTGACCAGGTGAAAACCGCTGTGATTCCGTATATACACCAGATATCACATAGCCTGAAAAAGATAGGACGCCAAGGTAATGTGCGGGTGTTTTTTCAGCTCCAAGTAAGCTAAGCACCTTGTGTAAAACCACTAACCCAATAAGGACAAATAAGCCGGTTTGTGGTAGCATTGCAAAGATGAGTTCGTCGGATGCGCTGTAGGAGTGTTCTATCATATTCCACTGTCATGCGGTAGATGCTACATAGGCCAAACCGGAAGATGCATTAATGAACACTTAAGAGAGCACAGAAATATAGTGTATCAGGTGACGATTTTCTTGCTTTGCATTGCAATACATGTCCATGTCGCCCTCTTCTAAATGACACCGCTATTATATACAGGGATAAGTGCAAGTGTGTAAGATTAATAGTAGAAACTGGGCAAATCCTATCGGCCGCTGACCAATGTATCAGCAAACTATCACTATCATTGTCCGTGAGAAGTTAGATTATTTGCGCATGCCATGAAAGTTGACTGCATTTGCAATGGGTCATTTAGGTTTCTTGGTGTTTTCTTGTTGTACCAGTTTTAGACAGTGTGGCTCTACTCAGCCATATATACAGTCGACTTCCATTAATTTGATCATCTTTCTGGGATTTTACTTGCCAAAACCAGTTCTGATTATGAGGCATGCCCGTTAATTTGATCCTGACGGGACCATTGAGACTGGTCGAATTAAACAAAAGGCATAAAAAAACATTGAAACATGCCATTGCTTCACTTTGCAGTATTTGCCTTTAAAATTAACTTTGGCCGCGTTTCAGTTTAGCGCTACACCTGCAACCATCAACAGCTACCAACTCGCCCAGTTTACTATTTTTCTTAATGTTAGCTTCACTGCAATACAGCCATGTTATGCATAGAACCATACCAAGCAGGGAAAGGTACCATTGTTGCAAGACAGCACGTGTTCCCTAATTTACATACATGCACATGTGCAGTCTCCAGCCACAGTATGAGCACCAAGATGCCTAATAGGTGTATGGGCAGGCCTTCAGAGTTTGATATATTCACGCTCTTTTGTTCGCTTTTAACATCTCCTCGGCTTAACGCAGTTTTTTCAACTTACTGCCTTCCTTTTTGCTAGCTTTCCCAAAACACATGATTGTTTTCCACTTCTCTGTGCACGGCACATTTAGTTAAAGAAGACGTACTAGGCCTCATTAACGGTCTCATATAGGAGACATGTATGGAAGGTGAAAAAAGGACTCAAATCACCACTGAAACGTAAGAAACAGCTCTGAATGGCTGCCACTATGCTTATTAGGTGGCTAGGTTCTCCTACTGTGACAGGAAACTGCACGCCTGTACAATCAAGGAACATGTGCGATGTCCTGTGACAGTGGCCCTTTTCCATTCTCGGTATGCTTCACCACAGTAAGTTGCATATGTTTCAGCGCATAACACGGCTGTATTTGGGCGAATCTGACCAGTGAGGTTCGAATTATCCGACGAAGGCCAATTTTGAGATTGAAATAACAGAAATGTATTTCATTAAATAAAAAACAATCATCAGCAAACAACTTTATTTAAAAGGGGTGACTGTCTACTTCTATATCATTAATACATATTAAAAATGACAAGAGGCCAAGCATGCTGCTTTGAGGAACACTGGAAGTAACTGGCACTTCATGGGAAGGGCAATCGCTTATGCTGACAAATTGTTTGTGCTTAGTGAAGTATGCAGAGATTCAGCCAATTAAGTATGGCAGAAGATTTGCGATTTAGAGCTTCTCAATTAGAGTGTCAAACAAGCTCAAATGCTTTTCTGTCTGCAATACAGGAATATAACATCAATCTGGCCAGGTTTATCAAGAATGCTAGCAAATGCTTGCATGTATAAACCCGTGATCCAACTTCCAATAAATCGTTGAAAGTACCACTTGTGTGTGTCTCTTCTCTCGTCTGTCTTGTCTATGGTTTCTGTGCTAAGCACTAAAAAAATGTTGTACCAACAATGTTAAAAGTCCACCCTTGCAATGTAAAGTTCTTTTTTTCAAGAATACTCCACACTTCTCTGAAATGCGAACATATTTGTTATTCAATATTCAATAGGTCAGTTTCGTCAAATATCCATATTTAAATCTATCCAGAAATATCAGAATATGAAAACACCTACTACATATAGGCCTTGAATGGAGCAGTATGGCCTTAAATTCGTGTAACCAATGCTACTTACAGGGAACAAGAGGTGAGTCTGGGGTTTTATGTGCAAAAACCACGACATGATTATGAGACGCACCATAGTGGGGGACTCCAGATCAATTTTGACCACCTGGAATTCTTCAATGTGCACTCAATGCATGGTAAACAGGTGTTCTTGCATTTCTTCCCCGTGGAAATGCAGCTGCTGCAGTCGGAATTTGATTCTGCGCCCTTGGGATTAGCAGCACACAATGCCAAAGGCATTATGGGGGTTTTGAAACTCAAGAGGTGGAAAAGAAACCGCGGCAAGCTTTAGAAGAGATGTTTTTTAGATTGTTTGACACATGTAATGCCAGTCACAACCAGGCCTCTGGTCAACTGATAAGTTTGTAAATGAGAGTGACTGAAAGGTGATAGTGTCTGCCGCACCAAGATGACATCAGGAACATGTTCACATTGTCCAAATGATAATTTTTACAGCCTCAATTGAGAAAAATCCGTTGGCTGCCTAAAGGCGAGGCATCCTTACTGCGCGACTAGAAATTACTAAGCAAAGCAAAAAAGTACCTGCTGTATATGTCCGCTCAGGAACTGCAGTTCCCTTTGAGAATGGTCACCACATGCACCTGACTTTCTCCCTAAAGATTCCAGTATGTGTAATTATTGACAGAAAGGAAGATTTGATAACTTTTAATTGCGTGTTCTCCAATTGAATACAAGTCAAATGGTCAACAGCTATTTGATTTACATTTGACATTTTGAACATTCGCACAGCACAAATATGTACTCCAGCCATACTCGAGAAGAATACCATCAGTGAAACACCTGACGAGTAGGGAAAAAAAGCTTCGTTTTCAGGGCTCTGAAATTATTTTGCGTTTTGTGCAAGTGCACCGTCAGTAGCGTACCTACTGGTGATCAAGGGTTCAGCATTTAATATATCTGCTCTTACCAACACTAACAATACGAGATATTCCTCTAACAATTCTTTCCTTCCTCAAATAAACACTAAATTAAACCACCCCATATTAAAGCCTGCCGCACAACATTAACATTCAAGAGAGATAAGAAGAAATATTTACTATCGACAGTACTGGCTACAGACTCATTACTATGAACATATATTATATACAAATTTAACGTGGGAGCGGCCCGCAGCGCGCTGAGTCGCGTACCTCAGGACCTTATTAAAGTTTTGCATCCATCCATCCATCCAACCACTTTCAGTGCTTCTGTATTTGCCTAATGTATTGCTTTTATTCTCTATATCCCATTGTCTTTATTCTTTCCTTCCTTATATTTAGAAATTTTAAGCTTTTTGTCACACAGTATATATTTCACTTGTACTTTGCATATTGTAAGCACATTTTTGTTTCTAATTATATCGTACATTAACCTTGTGTTCTTTGATATGTGTCATCCCTATGTTTCCATAACGTGCCAATTACTACATTTTTATTTATTCATACACAGCATCTATTTCATTTGCTTGTATTTGTAAGCACCTTCCTTGTATTTGATTACTCGCTTCATTAACTTCATGTATTCTGATGTGATCACTGCTATGTTGCCATAATGTATTAATTACTATATTGTTAAACTACTAATAGGTCCCACTGACAGTTTTTGTAACTCCGGGACCTCCTTCGGTACTAATGATGAATGATGAAATAAAATTTAGGTATTCTGCATCAATTGTGTAATTATTAGGTATTAAACATCACCATTGCTAGATGTCATAGCGGCACCACTCCCCAGGTTTTGAGCCACCTCTAGTAGAACGAACAAGTGATCTTTTTTCATGAAGTGGATTGGCTTCCCACATGACATCATTAAGAATACACAAAGCAAGCCTCCTCATTTAGCTTATTTTTAGTAGGATATGAAGGCATAGTAACTGATGTACCTGTAAAAGTAAACACACTAATGTAAGACATGTAGATGTTTCTTGAGTCCAATGGTAGACTTGCCTGAGATAGCAGATTGTCTGCCACTGTTATCTACACACATACTATCGACTAAAAAAGTTTACGGACCACGGGATCTCAGAAAACGCTAAATATCCGAGCAGCCTTTAAAAGTAGCCAGTAAAACCGTACATCACAATGTTCGCATATACTAGTAGAGGCTGGAAATGGGAATACCAGGCTTCGTTTTGAGGCTGCGGAGATATTCAGCTTTTTGTGAGATCCCTTTATTCGTTAACTTTTTGGGTCGACAGTACATTTGTATGTGTGTGGTAGGGAAGGTATGAATTAGAGAGTTTCTCCAAAAAAGCAGGGCTTTGCTATAGATGTGACAGGCTGTAGATGTGCAGGCAAAGAGTGAAAAAGAATGCAATGTTTAATAATAGCACAGTGACGACAGCAAGCAAAGCAAAGTAGCAGAGGGGTACATGTGGTGGCAGAAACTTGCACTGTACCTATTGCACTTATATTCTTGTACTGCAGGTGAGTGCAGAGAGTAAGTTACCGCGACTGCACACTGTACAAAACATAAGCGCTCTATGTAAACTTCGTTTTGAGGCCATCATCACCACAATAACAAAAAAAAAAAAAAGCTGCATCTCTAAGTCATACGGGAACACACTAGGTTCAAGTAAACTGCAAGTAGCCAACACTACTGTCACTGTACAATGTCGTGTCCAATGAGGCAGGACATAGCCAAGGCCACATAGAATAAAAGTGACATTGGAGAGGAAAGGCTTTAGAGGAGGGTAATTTTTAACCACTTGCAGCTCTTTATATAGCATGGTGACATGAAGCTTTTTTTTGAGTAACCATTCGAGGAGAGATACTGTGTACGTGTAGGTAACACACCAATAAAATAGTTTCAGGGACCCTTTGGGTGATGAGGTTAACATTTAGTCTTTTTTTCTTTATGCACCCACAAGGTTCTGTTACATATGTACAGTTTTTCCGTGAACATTTTTTTTTCCTTATCAATTTGTGTTGTACCTGTTTTTTCACCAACAAGCTTCCAGTTGTGAATAGGTGCTTGTGTGTGTTCCTTACTTTCCTTGTATGATTTTGTTCTGTTTTCTTTAACTTCAGTCTTTCCTCAGCGGCAATGCTGATGTCATTGTTATTGATTTCTAGTGCTTTAAGCTAATATGGCCAGTCCTACACAATAGACAAAGAGTGAAAGAAATACGCAACATATGCATGCTGGGATGTGAAGTGATTGCTTACGATGGGGCAGGGTGGACATCTTAGGGAATGATGGCTGGAACAATGTAATAATTGTTTTCTTTTTCACACTTTCTCATTGGTCTCAGCAGCATTCTGCTTACGTTATCATCAGCAGGTCTACCAGTAAATGATAAACAAATTCTGACATTATACCAGCTAATAACTGCCTTGCTCAGGATGGACAACTGAGCTATTTCATGATAGGAGTGTTTGAAAACTTGCATCAATACTGACTGAACGAAATGCTATTTTGCTTCAGCTACCTAGAAAGAACTAGCATTAGTGGGGTTGATCTCTTGATATGTCTTATGGTAAATGAATGGAGGTGCATTTGCCCATTTAGAATGAGAATAGTGGAAATTAATGGGACATTGAAAGACACTTCAACATTCCGACGGTTGTTACAATTATGAAGGGCATGACAGTTCCCGTAGCATTACTGTTCTGCTTACCATTTAAAGGTTACCAGCTTACTGCTGTGGTTTGGACATTAAACTCTACATTCGACCTCACATTTGGCATTCTTGTTGCACCTGCCTTGAACCCCACCCTTTCCATGCATATGAGGTGTGTTGAAAAAGAAACCGAACTTTTGCTATAACAGCTTTGCTGCTTATGGTACAACATCTTAAGTGCTGTCCCCTTCAAAATAGTCCCCTCTACTGGCAATGCACTCTTCCCATCTTTTCTTCCATTTTTGGAAAGCCCCCTGGAATGCAATTTCTGGAATGGCATGCAGGTCTCTTCTCGCATTGTCCTGAATCTCCTCTAAGATTTGGAAAGGGTCTAGGTCCGGAGAATATGGTGGGTGGGGCACAAAAGAAGTGTGGTGTTTCGCTAAGTAGCTGCGGACAAGGAGCGACATGTGAGCCAGGGCATTGTCATGATGCAACATTCAAGCCTGATTTTCCCACAATTCAGGCCTCTTACTGCACACAGAATCTCTCAAATATGCTAGGGTTCCCTGGCAAACTTTGTTTACCATCTAACCATGTGGCACAAATTCCTGATGGGCAATGCCTTTGCAGTAAAAAAACACAACCAACATCACCTTCATTTTTGACCGACTCATGCATGCTTTTTTTGGACGAGGAGAACCTTTGGCCACCCACTGCGACGACTGCACTTTCGTTTCAACATTGTAGGCATAAACCCATGTCTCATCGGCTGTTATGATGTTCTTAAGAAAGTTTTCATCGTCAGTGGCAGTGGCAAGCATTTCCTCGCTGATTTCAACATGGGTCTGCTTCTGTGCACCAGACAACAAATGTGGCACAAATTTTGCACTGACACGACGCATCCCTAGTTTGTCACTCAAAATTTCATGACATGATCCTACGCTGATACCCACTTCATCAGCGACTTCTCGAACAGTCAAACAACGATTTCCACAAATCACAGTTCGAACTCTCTCAATGTGGTCATCATCTGTGGATGTGGAAGGTTGTCCAGGCTTGGGATCGTCACCGACCAACATTCTTCCCTCTTCAAAACGCTTGAACCAACCATAGCACTGCGTGCGACTCGCATAGTCCTCCCCGTATGCTTGGCTAAGCAATTGAAAAGTCTCTGTGAAAGTTTTCCCAAGTTTGTAGTAGAACTTCACACACACACACTGTTCTTCCAATTTCTTCATTGTCACTTTGGCACCAATCCGAAGAGCAGCTTGTTCATGTGCTCACTTCAGCGGCTGTAGCTCGCCAACTACGGTCAGAGCGAAACACGGCAATGGCAGTTTGTTGTCTAAACCTGCCACTACATGCGCTCAGTAGCCGCAGCGCGCTCCCTCTACTGATTGGCACACTATTTCAAAAGTTCGGTTTCTTTTTGAACCCACCTCGTATATATTACTGCACACACAAACACACACACACAAAAAAAAAACATTGAGTCATAAGTGAGCACTGTGTCTGTCCCCTTTCCTTTTCCAATCAGTTGACACTGTTTTCGTTCTAAATACCTTCTAGGAACTAGGCCCTCAAGAAACTGTCTTGCAAATGCCCTATATTATCTGTGTTGTACAATTCAGTTTGTCAGTCCACCTAAATTTAGCATTGTTTATAAATTCTGCTTAAGTGCTTCAAGATTTTATGATTCTGTACACTTCTACAGGTCAACATCACCACATATTTCATGTAGGTAAAAGTTACTATGCAGAAAATGCTCGTTTTATTTGAAGACCAAGCAGCTTAAGTGATAATGCATGTCCTGACTAGGTAAAGTTAATGAAAAGTGACCAAACATATTTTTCAAAGAAAGGCTATGTATATGTACTACAGGCAATACAAACCTCTATTTGCATGCCGCTGCTATAGGTCCCATGACCAGTGTGACTTGCTTTCTGTAAGCAGTACAGGCTGTACAGAGCTGTCAAGTCAGCTAGTCTTTAGCCTATCCAGCTTGCTTTCCTGGTGCTTTCATGCATACAAACCAGAAGGCCGCCTTCTACAGTATTATGCTGAAGATTATAAACGGTTGCCTGACACTGTGCCTTGCAATGTTCACAGGCATTCGGCTTACCAGGAGACATCATTTGTGTTGGCAACAGTAGGTGAGAGGTAAATAAAAAATAAAGTACACATTAATTTAAAAGCCTTCATCTTCACTACATTGTGCAACATGAGGATGCCTTTCCAAAGGAATGTAGCCAATGCCATCTGCAAGCACATTGCTCACCAGCTGGAGTGGCTTCATTTCGACACTGGTGACACGCAAAGACATCGTTGTGCTTGAAGTGAGGTGCATGTAAAGCACCACAATCCAATAAAACTGCTCATATTTTATACATGTACTGCGTTTTTGCTCCCACTTTGATGTTGACATGATGAGCCTGAATGCCATCAGCCATCCCATACAAAAACTGTCCCAACTTTCATTCAAATGACTCAACCTAACTGTGATAGGCAGGCAATTTTCTTGTTTGGATATGCTGTTCAGTTTGTGCATGTTATAGTGCAGGCATACCACCAATTGAGTTAAGCATTGTGAAAATCAAGTACACTACATTGCCTACTTAAGCACATGAACATTTCAGCAACAAAATCTTTTTCTGCTCATGCAGTGACCTACAGCTACAAAGGAAGACACAAAGACAGTGCACACGTGTAGGTAATATCAAGCTTTGATGCAGACATAGTAAGCTGTGCTGAGGAATGAAGTGTAATCTGTGTTTCCACTTCTGCATGAATTTTGCGGAAGTGCTAGAGAGTCAAGGTTTTGTACAGCTACTAATTTATGTATGTGGTCTAATAAACCATTGCAAAGTGAATGTGTGGCATCAGCAACAGATAGCCAGGCACTATCACAAAAAGAAGCAAAATAATGCTAGGTTGTCGAAAGTTGCAGGTTCTGGAGGAGAGAGACAAAAGGACAAGACTGCATCGATCAATTGGACATGACTGAAGGCATGCACGGTATGTCGAGCAAGAAGCAGACAGAAGGAGTATTAAAGAAACGCATGAAGGAGAAGCCTGACAGTGTGTGAAGGCAAGAGCATCACATGAAAAGAAAAATTTGAAGAAAGTAGCAAATGAATGGGGAGCTCAGATGCCAAGGAGCAAGAATTTTCTGCTAGAAATGTTATTGCTGTTGTGCCTTAGCCCTGGTGCTGCAAATGGAAGGTGGAAGAAACAAGTACAGTACAAGTTGAAAAAGTGCTGTGGCAAGAGTGAGTGGCATTAGATCGGTGCCTCATCAAAATGATTGAATTTGCAGTGCTCATCTGCACTCAACAAAGTGTGCTAACCTGTGCTGCTGGAAGTGTGCGAGCTATCTCGAGATGAAATGTGCAATCAGCCAGCTCTTCCAGATTCAGAAAAGACTTAAGACCAGAGGAAAATTTCTAAAACTACAAGACAGCAACCTGATTTGTTAAATCATATTTTGGATGTTTCCAGTAGAAGCACTTGCACCAACGAAAACTAAGTTGCATTAAAGGTTGGACTTCAGAAAGTGCATCAACACTACACCAACGATAAATGCAATTCCACTACATGGATAACTTGCCTTGTATGAAAACATTGTTTTCACCTTTTGCTCTCCTGTTCGCCACACAAGCATTGCGGATTAAACAAAGTCTCACTGTTTCGTGCAATGCGTTTGTCATTGGCTGACCACAGAGACGCCGAACAAGTGTACTGGCAGGCATTCAGAGCTATTTCGCATGCAGTTGTAGTGATCTGAGCCCTTGTTTCGCCCACATAGAGCGCCCCGTATATGAGCTAGACATTGTAACAGCCGGGATTATTAACTAGCCAATATCAGTGTTACTGCACAGCTTTCACAAAGGTCTACTGCTATGAAATTGCATGACGACCACTTTTCTTTTGCATACATTTCTTCCGTATTCATCCGCAGGGCGTAGTGTTTTGCCAGTGTGGCTATACAGCTCTCGCAACGATCTACGGCTCAGATTGCATGACGACGCAAGTTTTATACTTACACATACAGAGTACAAGATTTCCATTCCCACGAACCTCCAAGTGTGCTGTATTCTCAGTTACATTAAGAACTAATGCATCGGCACGGCAGTTAATTCATAAACTGTTTCCGTTCCCGCGATTCCCCTGAAGTGTGTGGTATGCTGACCTTGATCAACGACACTAATGAACAATGCATCGGCACGACGTAATGCTTTGCCACTAAAGTCATCCGAGAAGACACCTCACTTCCAAACGTATCCCCTTGCGACTATAAAATTTAATATGCTACCGTCGCAACAAAATAGAAACAAACTCGCCTCGGTCGTGGCTTTTCCCGCCTTGCCGGCCACGCATCCTGTCGATTCTGTGCTGCAAGCTCGGCTAGGGACAAACGGAGCAAACGGTTTTCTTCCCCGTAGTACCTAAACGACGAGAAATCTTGAGCACCAAAAGTCCCCACATTTCTCTCTCGCAGCTACTGCTCCTCGCGCGTGCGCAGAAACAGCGGTGAAATCCATTTTCGATGTGCTCGTGAGTTCTACTAGTACACCCTGGGAGTTCTACTAGTACACATAAATACCCAAGAAAGTGTATGAGGAAACAGCGCCGCGGTAGCTCAATTGGTAGAGCATCGCACGCGAAATGCGAAGGTTGTGGGTTCGGTTCCCACCTGCGGCAAGTTGTTTTTTCATCCACTTTAATTTCCATTAATTTATCGTTTCTTCATTCCATTTATTAAGCACAAGTAATTTCCCCTATGTTGTCCTTGGTGTCAGTGTTTGTTGGCTTCTCATGATATGACTAATAAAAATCGGGCCCCTCGGTTAACCCCTTTTCTTCTAGTTTATATATATATATATATATATATATATATATATAGTGAGCATTATTCATACGCTTCATATTCTCACCTGTACATACTCATCATCACCGTTTTGGCACCTGGTGGTGGGGCTCTCACTCGAGAGAATAAACCTTGTCTCACAAGTGGCGGAGTGTGCTGTCCGGTTTCTTCGTCCTCTCGCTGCCGGTCTCTCTCCAGTTTCACCTACGCTACATCCCTGGAGCTCCGCTCGGGTCGCCGCCTCTACCAACTACACTCATTAACAAGCATTAACCACAGACCCTGTCCTCTGTCACTTCGATGAGAACGCACCAACTTGTTTGCACACCGACGCTAGTGGCCATGGGATCCGTCCTGTCCTTTACAGCGTGATACCACTTCACGAGAGAGGGTTGTTGCCTATGCCAGCCGCGCATTAACGGCTGCCGAAAAGAACTACTCGATCACAGAGCAGGAATGTCTCGCAGTAGTTTGGGCGATAAAAAAATTTCGGCCATATCTTTATGGACGGCACTTCACGGTCATAACAGACCACCACGCCTTATGCTGGTTGTCGTCAATAAAAAATTTGCCTGGACGCCTTGGTCGCTGGGTGGTCCGCTTACAACAGTACGATTTTGAAGTTGTTTACAAATCTGGGAAAAAAGCATCAAGATACCGACGCTCTCTCTCGCTGCCCCCTGCTACTATTACCTTCGAATACATCTCTCCATTGCTCGCCACTTGATGATGAGACGAAGTCTCCACTCTCGTTATTACCTCTCGCGGTTACTGGCACGTTATCTTCCAATCGCGTCACTCAGCTCGCCTCGTGTCAACGTTCTGATACCTACTGCAACTGCATTATGCAACGCCTGTGCGGAGCTACTTCTGCACCAAATGCCAGATTACGTCGACAACTGCGACTATTTAAGCTCGACGACGATGTGCTGCACAGCCACACTTACAACTCCGACGGACACCGCTGGGTCCCTGTTCTTCCACGTTCGCTGCGTGCACAAATCCTTGAAGCCTTTCATGACGACCCATCTGCTGGCCATTTGGGTTTCCACAAGACATACCACCGTGTTCGGAGCCGTTCATTTTGGCCAGGCATGTCTACCTTTCTGGCCAAGTACGTCGCTTCTTGCGTCCAGTGTCAACGGAGGAAACGACCGACTTCGCCTCCTGCTGGGCTTTTACAGCCTATCCCATGTCCCGAGACACCCTTTGCCATCGTGGGATAGACTTAGTCGGCCCTCTGCCCATAACGCCGGCAGGTCATCGATGGATCGTGATAGCTGCTGACAAGCTCACACATTGCGCAGAGACCGCTCCTCTACGCTCTAGTTCAGCCTCAGACGTTGCCACCTTCTTTCTGGATGCTATTGTGCTGCGTCATGGTGCACCTCGTGTACTGTTAAGTGACCGCGGCAAGACTTTCCTGTCAACAATGATCAAAGAAGTACTCGGAGCTTGTGGCACAGTTCACAAGACGACATCTGCATATCACCCTCAAACAAATGGCTTAACAGAGCGATTTCATCGCACATTAACAGATATGATATCAATGTATATCGGGCCAAACCACGACAACTGGGACAAATTTTTACCTTTTGTGACGTTTGCTCACGTACAACACCGCTATCCAACTAACTACGGGGTACTAAACTTTCTACCTAGTTTACGGCCGTTCACTGACATTCACCATCGACGCCGCTTTCTTCAATGCCCCAACTAACACCTCGGCCAGTATACCCGAACAGTTCGTCTCGAGACTTGAGGAATGCCGTAAACGTGCTCGCTTCAACACCGAAGTCAGTCAGCTAGATCGCAAGCAACGTTACGACAGCTCTCGTCGCGACGTCTCTTTTCGTCCTGGAGAGGAAGTGCTACTTTGGACGCCCATTCGGACACCCGGTTTGTGTGAGAAGTTTGAATCCCGCTTCCTTGGACCCTACATTATTAAGGAACAAGCATCCCCCATGAACTATCGCGTTACTCCCATAGACGTTTCTTCGGACCATCGTTATCGTGGTTCGGAGATTGTTCACGTTTCGCGCCTCAGACGATTTGTTCGGCGTTACCCTCCCGGCTAAGTCGCGGCCGGGCTGGCCGCTTGCGCGCGCGGGGAAAATTAGCGTGAGCATTATTCATACGCTTCATATTCTCACCTGTACATACTCATCATCAGCGTTTTGGCACCTAGTGGTGGGGCTCTCACTCGAGAAAGTAAAGAAGAGACTGGCTGCCTAAACCTTGTCTCACAAGATATATATATATATATACACACACTGGAGAAGACTTTTCGAAACGCGTACGCGATATTCGAAGAAAACTTTGGAACAGTGCGAATGCAAATCGACAAAGAACTGAGAAAGTTTCCCTGGTTTTCGATAAGTTATATATAAATAATCGAGCATATGTTTGGAGCAATGAGAAGGAGGACAAGGTACCACTTAATGAAAAACGCGTAGAAGTAGCTACTGCAAGTGCAGCAAAGGCGGTGAGCGTACCCAGCGACCAAACAAAAAAGGGAGCTACTAATCGTCGCACTGCAAAACCAACGAACTAACACTCCTCACGGTGAATGCAAGAAGCGTCAGCAACAAGCCTGAACCACTTGAAGATCTGATCATTGATCATGAACCTGACCTAGCAACCATAACAGAAACATGGCTCATGCCTAACGTTTTTGATCAAGAGTTTGCACCGCCCAACTATTCTGTGATCCGAAAAGACCGCCCCACACGTGTTGGTAGAGTGGCGTTATTGATAAAAAAAGGCCTTTCCTATGTGGCTCTTACAGAGGTACAAAGCGCAGAAGCCATTTTTTGCAAACTACTTTGTGACGGTAGGAGCATATTCATAGGTTGTGTTTATCGGAGCCCAAACTCCGATGATGCTTCTATCAGCGTCATTCACGATTACATGGAACGTCACGTGTTTGGTTCCCGCGTTGTCCTCATGGGTGAGTTTAATCTAGTATATGCTACTCGTCATCAGCTTCGGATGCATTGTTTGACCTCCATGCTAACCTTCAATCTTCATCAGGTCGTTTCACGCCCCACCCGCTTGATCTAATCTTTTTCAGTAATCACTTCCGACATAAACCGTATAAAAACTGATATAATCCATGGTATATCAGACCACGACGTACCAACGTGCATCGCACATCTTGGTGACACCATAACCACTCATTATTCTGTATTTGTAGTAACAGACTTCGAAAACGCTGATGACAATGGCATACAAACGCTATTGAATCCTCGCTCAGGAATCCCAGCATTTTTGAGAAATTGGCCCCGATGCTTCAGTAGATGTGAATTTCCTTTGGTTTCAATTCAAATTGGTTGTACTTTACTGCATCACTCACTACGTACCTACAAAAACAAAGCGCCTTCCAAAAAAATATTCCGTGGATCACGCGAGAAGTTATTCAAGCAAAGTAACGTTTGAAAATGTTACGTAAGGCAATAAAAACAAAAGGTGGGGGAGAATTCAGAATTCAGAAATTACCGGACGCCATCGCGGAATCCAAACTTAAGGTAAACGTGCTAAACAGCACTACTTTGATGTAACACTACCTAATTTTCTTGTTAATAACCCCCAGAGGTTCTGGCATTACTTTCGTGCCAATAAAAATGCTACATCACATCCTCTTCCCGAAAAAAGAACTGCTAAGGCTAACGCATAAAACGATTTTTTTCCGCCAGTGTTTACTATAGATGATAATATTATTCCCGCCATTGCAACACAACATCACATGAAAATCGATAAACTAGATATTACGGATGCCGGTATTTTCAATCTACTGCCTAAACTTGACCCCAAGAAAGGAGTGGCCCCGTCAATGTACCTAATGTTTTCCTCAAAAGATATGCAGAGTGGTGTAGTAAGCACCACTCTGCAGGCCTTGGTCTAGTTTTCCGGAAATCACTTACGACTTCATAACTACCTCATGATTGGAAAATCGCAAAAGTAATCCCGATCCACAGGGGAGGTGACACAACATTACCTTCGAATTTCAGACCCATTTCACTAACTAGCACATCATGTAAACTTCTAGAACACATAATCTTAAAGCACATGGCAGTATTCCTAGAGCGCTTTAATTTTTTCTCTCCCTACCAACACGGTTTTCGCAGTGGTCTATCGACAGTAACTCAACTAACAGAACTAGTCCACGATCTTGCTCTTACTGGTAATTACCGCGGTCAAACTGACTTGATTCTACTCGATTTATCTAAGGCTTTCGACTGTGTACGTAACAGCAAATTAATAGCTAAAGTTGAAAATGTTTTTGGTATTGGAGAACTTTCTGCTTGGATAAAAGGCTTCTTAAGTAACCGCACGCAATTTGTGGTTTACCAAAAAACGCTTTCTAACACAGTCGCAGTAACATCCGGAGTGCCTCAAGGGTCTATTCTCGGACCATTGCTTTTCTTACTCTAGATTAACGATATCACAGCTAATATCAATTGTAATATAAAACTATTCGCGGACGACTGCATCATATACAGAGAAATTCATCATTACAATGATCATATTAAATTAAATGATTTTCTAGCTGACATAGTTCATTGGTGCTCTAAATGGCAGATGCAAATAAACATACAAAAGTCCGCGATCATGACTGTAACCAGGAAAACGGTATCATCAATCTTTATATACGCAATTAACGGCACTCCACTTAACAAAGTTGAAGAACACAAATATCTAGGCGTTACATAAACCTCGAAGCTCAAATGGGACAAACATATATTAGTAATATAACCTCAAAGGTGCTGCACAAACTATTTTTCTTAAAAAGAAGCCTGGCGCTAGCAACCAAGTCAGCGAAGCTGCTAGCCTACACATCATTTGTAAGGCTTGTTCTCGAATACGCTAACACAGTTTGGTTTCCGCATACAGTGACTAACATAATCAAACTAGAATCAATACAAAGGAAAGCTGTGAGGTTCATTCATAACAAATATAAACGTACAGACTCGGCAACAAACCTTTTAACCCAGTGCGGTTTGTGAACGCTATCCACAAGAGCGAAACACGCTCGCTTAAAATTCTTGTTTCAACTACTGAAAAATAACTATAGGATAGATACCGCCAGATACATTTCATTTTACGAGGCTCGACCTACACGTAATAAGCATGCGCACATATTGAGAGAATACGTGTGTAAAAATGATACGTTTAAGTATTCTTTCTTCCCGCCCGCAATAGCAGAATGGAACCAACTTGATGCTACTATCACCAACATTGAATCGTTATCTGAATTTATCTCACAAATAGAAAAACTGTGTGAGAAAAAGAGTACCTATGCATGCCGGGACACCGGCACAGATTACTTTATTCGTTAGGAAATTTTAATAAGCCTTCTCATTTACGACAGCTTATTCGTTTGCAATAATGATTCTCAAACGCTCGAAGTTTAGATTTAGTTACTTCTGTTTTATTACTATCCCCTGGTGATACCTGTGCTATTGTTATTCTCCTTGGCCATTTCTCGCAAAGCCTCTTGTCTTTTTTTCTCTCTCCTTTCTTCTTTCTTTTTTTTTACTAATCCATTTGATCTTACCATGGTGTTACTTGTTTAGTATGTGTAAGTTGCACTGCTTGTGTCGCTTTTTTTGTATCACGTATACTTTGTTTTTCTTGCACTGTGCAGACGAATGAATGTACTGCCCAACTGCCACGCTCTCGAAGGAGTATTGAAGCAGTACTGAAAATAAATAAATAAATAAATAAATAAATAAATAAATAAATATAGATAGATAGATAGATAGATAGATAGATGGATAGATAGATAGATAGATAGATAGATAGATAGATAGATAGATAGATAGATAGATAGATAGATCGTTCTTGGTTTGCCCCCCCCCCTCGAGGAATAGTTGGTACGCCACTGCCACCGTGCATCCTCCTTCCTCTTCACATCCTATCTCTGTTGTTTCCCCCAAACCCCTTCCCCAGCGTGGAGTAGCAGGCTAGAGGCACTTCACTCTTCTCCACCTTTCTGCCATTAAATATTACTTCTCTCTCAGAATTTATTTCCCGCAGGCGCCTGTACCGATAGTCTGATTGAGCCCAAGTAATCTGCTGTGCAATCTCGCATGAGCGCAGTCAACAGAGTTTACATCCCTTTGCGAGTATAGAATATTTACCTCGACAGCTTTAGAAACGGCGGTTCTTGCTTCCGCATCAGCTAGCTCGTTGCCAGCCAAGCGGCAGTGAAGGTAACCACCCATAGGAAGGTAATTGAGTGTCCATTCCTCTGAGCAAGATCATATATCGGTAGGACGTCTAATGCTACCATGTAATAATGGCCTCTCTTCGAGATAGAATCGATGGCTTGCAGTGCTGATTTTGAGTCGGAAAGTATAGTTCATGTGCATGGTGTCTTATACTTAAACTTGTGCTTTTAACCATATAGGACCAAATGAGAGCCTAACCGTCGCAATGGCAGGTATTTTATCTGTGTTTAAGCGCTGTTCCAGCCATGCGAGGTTCGATGAATTCGGAGTGAATACGAGTTCTGTGAATACATCTTAATTATGTTACAGCAAGCTGTATTTGTGTCTCTAACTCTAAAGGGTGTGTAGGCAGTCAAGCGCTTTTGCTGTCTTTCTTTCTTTTTGCCGCTCTTCGGCATCAGTGTAATGTGTTGTAAATAAAGGTGATTTTTACCTACGAAGCTGTATACAAGACAGTTAGCTCCGTTATGTTCCCAGACCTTTTGATAACATTCCACCCCGATGGTTATGTTTGTTGGAGGTACACGCACAGAACAAAGAGAAAATGCTCTTACCGCTTCGGCCCGCCTAAGCTGCTGAAACGAGCGGTTGCTAATTTACGCATTTCCAATGCGCTATAGAAATAGTTGTCCTCCATCAGTATATAGCGTGACTTTAATGAGCAGATTAGGAGCGGCGTCAACGGCGTTGCAGTCGTTGCACCACGAGATGAAACCGACGGAAAGCGTTTATCAAAGCCCAGTGAAAGTATTGGATAGCGTTAGCTTGACGTTCACCGCAAAGTATTTCGCGCTCCTAGCAGTGTGTATGCGCTACGGTGTGGCATGCACGTACAGCCTGCTCAGGAACGCTAGTCTGCGTTCGCACAACGCTCATGCCAGCCAGCGGAAGGCAAAACGCTGCCCTGGGGTGCGCTGCAGAGCCGATTGAGCGAAGCGTGACGGTGCATCCATTAGGCCTTGTTGTTTTCGCAGCCAAACTCACTGCGCGGCGCACGCGTTTCAAAGGCCTTCGAACCTTCTGGGCGCGGGCCGTGCATGTGTTGTACCGCCGACACCGCCACAGTACGACGACGATGGTGTCGTGAACGCGCCTTGAGTGTCCGCGCAATATATATCCCATTAGAAACACCAGTTCTGCCTCTTATGACAATTTTGTCTTGACTCTAAACGCAGGCTAAATGAAAGAAACGTTCGTAAAGGGTGGTGAGTATCATATATCACCATCCTTCTAATATAGCGCAGAAATATTGTTTTCTCGCCGCATTCGGTACTCCTGCTTTTACAAATTTTTATTCTAAGCCATGATTCTCCCTTAAGTATATAAAATTAAAGAGGCGCTTAAGACACAAAAAAGAAAAAGTTTTCCCAAAGAAATATTTGCGGAATGTATTTGTCTAAATGCGGAATCATTCCGCAATATTTCTTTTTAGTACAAGAAAAATTGGGGAGACCACAACGCTTCCGCGGGCTACTGCCAAAGCACTAAAGGGAACACATTGGGGGACTACTACCGTTTAGCTTCGACATCGCGTCTACAGAGATCGGCGTCTTCTTGTCACTTTGCACGCCGAGCCGCGTTGCGCCCGTGGTTCTTCCGAGGCATACTTTCGCGGTCGACCACGTGGCTTCGCATGCGCCGCCGAGGTAGATGCTCCTGGGCCGATTTTGCAACACGAATGGAGACAAGCCAACGCGCGCGTCATTTTATATGAAAGTGGCGAGCCCTCTACCGTGACGTCACGAAACAGGCGCGCCGCGCGAACTATGCGCCCCTTCGTCACGCCGATAATAGCTGGTGTGGAGTAGAGGTAACGCTTTCGACTTTCATTGCAAAGCTTCCTCAGGGTGGCCTACGTTCTACTCCGTGTGGCCCAGGCGGCCGCGCGCGCCTGGCGGGGCCGCTGTATCTTGAAGGCCATCTGCGACGGGTGCTGAGTCAGCGCTGCGCTGTGTTTTCCAGGCGTAGTTCGCGGTGATGCGAGCGGCGGCACGAAGGTCAATTCGCTCGCTGCTGCTGCCGCGTTTCCTCACCGCAGCGTTTTGACACCCAGTTTCCGCGGTAATCAAGTGAGGCGTGTTGGCTTGTGCGCGCGTGACACCACGGTTCTTAATTAGGTTATGCTTATGTTTACAAGTTTATACGGCCGATAAAATTGCTATCCTTACTTCGTATGGCTGTCCACTAATTTGCTATCGTAATCAATGCTTCGCTGTTCGGCCGAAACTGCGACTTTTATTCTGAACCGTAGCATGCAGGTCATATGGTAGTGAAAAAAGGTGTGCCGCACCACAAACAATAAGCTGTTCTTGAAAATATGGTGGTGTCCGCTGTGAGCGCACGCTGCTGTCGCAGTAAATGAGTTTTCAGAGCGGGATAAATCACTCGAGTCTTCTGGGCTCGTATTCACAAAAAAAAAAGCGAGGAGAAAAGCTTTGTGAATATGGGCCCTGATTCTGTTCGACAGTCTTCTTTATTCTTTCTCTTCCAGGGCCCATATCGCTTTTTTTGCATATATATATAGATGGTGCCGCGGTAACTCAACTGGTTAGAGCACCGCACGCGTAGTGCGAAGATGTGGGTGCGTATCCCACCTGCGGCCAGTTGTTTTTCATCCACTTTCTTTTCCATTAATTTATAATTTCTTTAATTCAATTTTTAAGTACAAGTAATTTCCCTTATGATGTCCTTGGTGACCTTGTTTGTTGATATTGATTAGTACCCCGAAAAGTCCTACACAGTCTTACGCAGTGGATGAGGGCGTACCTCCGGGTGCTGTGCTCCTCCCGTTCCTATTCAATCTCACCCTGACACACATAACAAGGAACCTGCCGCGAGAAGTACACATCACAATCTATGCCGATGACAGCTGCATCTGGGGCGCATCAAGTTCGCGCTACAGCACCAAACAACGACTTCAAAAAGCATTACTGAATCTCTCCATGTATTTGACTCCCCGAGGTGTTCACCTCTCGCCAGCGAAAAGTACAGCCATGGCTTATCACAAGAACGAAAATGACCAAATATCCGCTCCTACTCGGTGGACGACCGCTGCCGTATGCAGCGATTACTTGGAATTGTGATCGACAGAAATCTGTCTTGGTCACCTCAGGTAAAAAAAAAAGACTACGTGCGAGGATTGCTGCAGCATCTCAAATTTTCAAATTCATGGTGGGGACACGATGGGGCTACAACTGCCGCTCAATAGTACTGCTTGAAAAAGCCTATATTGAAGGCACATTGCGCTATTGCCAACCGGTGCTTCAGAGATTATCACCAGCAAACAAAAGGACTCTGGAAGCCGTGTGGAACAACTGCCTGCGGATCTGCCTGGGCCTCCCGAGGGGCTCTTCAGCTTCAGGAACAGAAGCGGAAGCAGGATGTCTACCGCTGGATGTCATTGCTTCCCAAGACATAATGCGTACCCATCTTAGGCATGTGCTCCAAGGGTAGAAGCACTTCATGTACTGCGTCCACCTAACCCACAGTAAGGGGGGGCGGAGATAAAAGCAGAAGGCAGCGATGTTAACCACAATAACGGGGGAATGGAAAAGGGGAAAACAAAGATCACAGGGAGAGAGATGAGGGAAGGAAAAAAGGAAATTACGGTGAGTTCGCTGACGCGTGTGGTCTTATAGAAATTGCATTAATAGTCACAGATGGTCGCACAAGCCCGTAGTCTTCAAGAAGCACAAAAGCGCCTTCACCGCTTTATGGGCCGACGAACGATGGGGGCGGTGTTCCAGCAGCACTTGAACAGAAAGCGGTCGATTGTCCAGCTTTCGGAGAGCTTTGGCAAGTTCTTGTCTTTCCGGGGCATATCGTGGACAATGGCACAGCAGGTGGTCGATATTTTCTTCGGCGCCGCAGACCTCGCATGCTGCACTGTCAGTCACTCCAATTACTGTAGAGTATGCCTTTGTGAAGGCAACTCCTAACCAAAGGCGACAGAGAAGCGTAGCTTCACGTCGAGGAAGTCCGAGTGGAGGTCGGAGTTGCAGTGAGGGGTTTAATCGATGCAGTCGTGTAAGTCGTAAGTTTGGCGAGTTCCACTCGGTCAGTGAGAGACTACGTGCCATGTGTCGAAGCTGCCTTGCGGCGTCTGTCCTCGAAAGCGGGATTGGAACGCTGTGCTCTTCTTGATGTGCTGTGCGAGCAGCGTTATCGGCGGAATCATTGCCACTGATTCCACAATGGCCAGGTATCCATTGAAAAACAACCTCGTCACCTTTTTGTTGGACGTGATGGTAAAGTTTCACGATTTAGTATGTCAATTGGTCATGACATCCGCGTCGGAGAACTGACTGCGTGCACTGTAATGCCGGTTTTGAATGACAGAACACAGCCCATTTTCTAGTTCTTTCAGAATCGATGAATTCCAGTGCTCGACGCAGGGCCGTTAGTTCTGCCGCAGTTGAGGTCATGACATGCGATGTCTTGAATCGCAGTGGCATTCCTCGCGTTGGTATTACCACGGCACCACCAGAACAGCACGACGTAGTCGATCCATCGGAATATATGTGCACGTGGTTGCTGTACTTTTCATGCAGAAGAAGTAAGCTCAGCTGTTTTAGTGCAGGGGCCGGTAGATCTGCCTTCTTCTGTAGTCCTGGAATCATTATATGTACTTGTGGATGGCTCAAACACCACTGAGGAAACGCTGGCTTGGCTGCAGGTGCGTACCCTGAAGTAAACGACGCACGATGTCCACTGACAATACCGCTAAATGTCGAGCAGGGCCTTGCAGCAGTGAGGCTCGTCAAGCGGTGGGAAGGGGTCCTAGCATAATGCCTGAGATGCATACGCATTGTCTCAACGGTAATGTGCGTCGTGCATGGGTAATCCTGCGCAAAAGCAATGGTTTCAGCCGTTGATGCACTGCGTGGTAAGCCAAGACAAATCTTAAGAGGAAGCTTTAGCTCGGGCCCAACTCCGACGCGGCCTATTCAAATACATGTAAAACGCAAAAACGTTTTTATGAGGTAACCCCTGGACCAATTTTAATGAAATTTGTCGCATTTGAAAGAGAAAGTTAAATTCTAGTGACTGTTGGAAGCGGAATTTCGATTTAGGGCTTGAATTTTCTTAAAACGATTTTCAAATATTTGACCGTTTGAAAAAAATAGAAGCACGAAGTTTACAAATTCATAGCTCTGCATCAAAAACTGATATCGCTGTTTTGTAAACGGCATCTATTAGATCATTCAAAGCGGACAAATTCAATATGTCATTTTACATCTTGCGTGAATTTGTTACGTTGGTTACAACGCTTTTGCAAAAGTTGTATTTTCCTATGATTAAATTTGTTTATATTCATGTGTAACCTATCAATTTTGTCCGCTTTAGATGTACTGTTAGATGCAATTCACAGAATTGTATTATCATTTTTAGTGGTTGAATTACAGAGTTGTAAACTTGATAGTTTCGTTTTTTGAAAATGTTCGATTTTTGCCAATTTTTAATAAAAAATTGACGACCTAACTCAAAAATTCGAAACCAACAGTCACTAGATTTTAGGTTTGTCTTTTAAGTGCAACAAACCTAGTCAAATTTGGTGCAGTGGTTGCCGAGAAAAACGAATTCTCCTTTTACATGTATTTAGATAGGAGCACCCGAGCTAAAGCTTCCTCTTAAGGGCTTGGGCTTCAATCCTCTGAATCGTACGCAGGTTAGTCTTGGAGGTGTTGGATATTACAGGCAGGCTGTACCGCAGGAATCCAATGAACAACGCCATGTACAGCTGTAACATAGCGTGTATAATAGATACTCCGCAACTTTTTCCTGCAAGGAACCTGAACAGGTGACAGATAGCAGTCAGCCGCTTTTTCACATAATTCACGTGCGGAGTCCAAGACAGGTCTTTGTCAATTATGACTCCCAAGAACCTGTGATTTCTGCTGTATGGTATGAGTTGCCCGTTAATAGATACGGCGTAAGCAGACATTGGCTTCCATGTGAATGCCACCATTGCGCACTTTCCGCATGAAATTTCAAGTCCTTGTTGACGAAGGTAGCAAGATGTCATTGTGGCTGCCTTCTGAAGCTGAGCGCGAGGCTGATGTCATGTCACACCTGATGCCCAAATGCAGATGTCGTCCGCATAGATGGAAAGTCGTAGGGTGCTTGGCAGGTTGTGAACTAATCCTCTGAGGGTGAGATTGAAAAGAGTCGGGCTAAGCACTCCACCTTGAGGGATCGACTCCACGGCTACCGTAATGCTCGGATGTCGGGCCATTTTCTGTGTGCACGTAGAATGGTCTCCTCTGTAAGTAGTTGCACACCCACATATATATCTTACCACCAAGTCCGACGGCTTCTAACGCGCTAAGGATGGCTTCATGGGTGACATTATCATAAGCCCCTTTAACGTCTAGAAACAGAGCAGCAGATAGTCGTTTACAGGCCTTTTGGTGTTGCACAAATGTTACCAAGTCAACAACGTATGTTAACGAACGGCCACGCCTGAATCTGGCTATAGCATCTGGGTAGATTTCATAGTACTCTAAGTGCCATTCCAGACGTGTTAAAATCATTCTTTCCATTGTTTTTCCGACACAGCTGGCAAGTGCGATCGGGCGGTATGAGGAAATTTCCAAAGGCGACTTGCCAGCTTTGAGAAGTGGAATGAGGCGAGTTGACTCCCATTCTTGCGGAACCGTACCCGTCTACCAGGAATCGTTGTACAGGAGCAAGAGTGCCTTCCGAGCTTGGTCTCCTAGGTTACACAGGGCATTGTATGTAATGCCGTCAGGTCCTGGCGCTGAAGAATGCCTGCACAAAGCCAGCGCAGCTTCTAGTTCTTCCATAGAAAAAGGGCATTCCATGCGGGGATCGCGTGAGAACAGTGGGTAGTCGAGCGTTTCCGTACCCGTTCCACCGGAATTCGCTTCGCCAGCAATCTTTCTGCAGAAAGATTTAGCGACGTCAATATCTCTACATTGTAGATGGAGTGCCAGATATTTAAACAGGTGGCGCTGACCAAGGGTTGTGCGAAGGCCACGAACAGTCCTCCATATAAGCGACAAAGATTTTCGCGGATCCAGGGACTCGCAAAAGGATACCCGTTGTCGCGAAGCCAGCTTGTTCATAAGACACTGTATTTTCTTTTCTGTTCGTCTAGCCAATCTCAAATCATGATTGGACTTCGTGCATCTATATCTTCGTTCCGCACGACGGCGAATTGCTCGAAGTTTCGCTACTTCGATGTCGAAATCGGTGCGGGATGAACTCTTTAAAAGCGAATGCGTGGTTGTTTGTATGGCACCCTTTATCGCGCCCTGTACGTTATAGGAGGTGCCGTAACGACAACAGTCTTCCATGATTATTTTGTATTTAGGCCAATCGGTGCACTGGACGGTTCTGGAGGACTTGGAGCTAGTGAAACCTTCGATCTTCAAATAGATTCAGATGTGGTCGCTACCCTGCGTTTCTAAATCCGAAAACCAGTGCACTTTCTCGAAAGCGAACGTGAAACGAAGGTAAGGTCCAAGCAGGTACTATACGCTGATCAACGCAGATAAGTAGGGCTTCCATCATTTGACAGGCAAAATTCGCTTTTAGAGGCAAAGGACCACCAACGTTCTACCTCTAGAGTTCATTTTGGAGCTTCGTCATAGGTAATGGTGGGCATTAAAGTCGCCAGTGATCACACACGGCTGTGGAGTCGATGTCAAAATTCCCCGTAAGCGCTCACAATCTAGACGGCTTGTTGGAGATAAGTAGGCTCCAAGAATTGTGAACGTGAGCTATTTCTTCTTCACTGTTAAGCAAACGTATTGATTTGCTTCGTCAGGAGGCACTGGGTGATGCACATAAGTCAAGTCACGGCGTATTAACACAACAACCTTGCTGCGCTCACCGTGGGTACGTAGAGGACATAAAGCACTCATACCCGGACGATGGGAGCTGTCAGGTTGGGCTCGCAAATCACAATAATGGGGAATTGGTACGTAAAGACAAACTTTCTAAAGTCGGACATGCTTGACTTAAGCCCTCTGGCGTTCCACAGAAAGACAGATGCATTCTTGACCTCCTCTTGAAACAACGGCATCTCTCGGGCCGTGGTTTTACCCTAGAACCGCAAGCACCGGACTCAAGGTGTCCAGCACCTGCAGTGCGCTCTGCGTCGACAGGGTTTTCATGCTGCTCAGTAGAATGCGCATGGCGTCCATAAGTGACTTCAACTTCACTATGACTTGGCGATCCTCAGTCGTCGTTGCATCCGCGGTTCGTGAGGTCATTGAGGGCAGCGCAATTTGATGGGACTCCGAGGCAGGTTGTGCTCGCGGATGTGTAGGCCACTCTTCAGGAGGTGCGAGTCTTGCCCCTTTCTTCGTTTTGGCAGTGTGCGTCTTTGTGGTAGTCGGCGTTGATATGGTAGCCGCTTTGCCGGAAGATGCTGTATATCTTTCGGTAGATGTAACTCTTCGTGATGCTCTTCGGTGGTGATGTCGTCGTCGCCTGAGAGTAGCGGCAGCCTCTCTGTGTGTTGAATGGTCCCGTACCAAACGTTTGAGTACTGCTCGCTCGTTCCTTACCCTCGGGCAATCATTGGATGAGGCCTCATGAGCGCCATGACAGTTACGGCACTTTAACACAGTTGCGCGGCAGGCATCTGCTGAATGAGATTCAGCCCACCGTGGGCACACGAGGTTATTCCTACAGACACCTTTTACGTGTCCCATCTTGCAGCATTTGTAGCATTGCAGGGGCTTCGGTACGTATTGGCTGACTGGATGGCGGACGTGGCCAACTTTGACGTGCGAGGGAAGGCTGCCTCCTTCAAACCACAGCTTCAGGCAACGTGTGTTGCCAAGTCTTGTGATGTGCGTGATAATAGTGCCTTCTGTAGTTGGCTTTATTAATATCGGTAAGTCGTTGGTTGGTATGGAAATATCGACATCATAAATGACGCCGACAGTGCCATTGCAACCTGTAGGAATCATGGATCGCACTTTCACTTTGTCGATCTTCGTTGCGTGCCGCAAACTTTGCAGTGCACTACCGTGTAGAACATCTACTGCGAGGACATTCTTACGTGCGTTTATTCTCACGTCTTTTATCTCGTTTGGCGCGATTCCCTCAAGAAACGCAGAAAATACTTGCCTGTTTAGGAGTGGCATATTGGACACTGGGTCCACAGACATGAAGAGCATAGTGTACGGCCAGCGCTGTGGTGTTGTCTTCACGGTGGAGACACTTGGCGACGATGACCTCCGTAGCAGTCTTCTTTTCGTGGTTCGGCTCATGACAAGCGTGAAATCGTCGTCCGACGAGTCGGCGCTGTCCGCGTACAACTCGGTCGCCTCACTGTCCGTGTCACCTGACGCATTTCCATGTTTCCTGGACGCGACCCCACTTGATGGCTGGGCGCCAGGAAGGTCTTCGAGGGCTTCTTCATCCATTGCCACAACAAGGGAGCGGCAGCTCCCAGATTTTGGAAAGAAACAAAGCGGGACAAGGGTACAAGCGTTCTATGATAGAAGCACTTCGTCGTAACACAGTAAGTCTGGCTTTGGCTAAGCTGTGCAAATCCTGCACCTTCCTCCGATTATTCAGCCACAGAAATTACTGCCTCCGACCTTTTCTCCCTGGACACTTTCGCCTCTAGATATAAACCAGTTTGTATACGGTGTAAATTGGACAAAGAGTCGCATGCCACAGGCCACGCTGCTGCAGACCACTCTCATCTACTTAGCCGAGAAATATACTCAGCACACGCACATCTACACTGATGCGTCAACCACTCGGGAGGCTTCCTCCTGTGGCCTTTATGTGCCCTCAACAAGACAAATGCTTTCTTATCGGCTGCAGCGGAGGACATCCTCAACGACAGCAGAGCTTCACTGCATCAAAGATGCTGTCTTCTATGTACTGCGCCGAGCGCCTGACCAATAGGCGATTTTCATTAACTCTAAAGGAGCGCTACAAACATTGTGCAGGCTGTTAAAAAAAAACATCAGCCCGTTTCTTTCGACATCGCGTACTTACATCACTTGGCCTTTGCATCAGGCCACTGTATAACATTTCAGTGGATACCGGCTCATTGTGGTATTCTGGCCAACGAAAAGGCAGATGAGGCGGCACGCAAAGGTCTTCAACACCAAAACTATAAGCGGATTTATTTCACTAGATCTGATGCTTCCCAACTAGCTAAACGATTCGCTTCTGAAGGAAAGGATCGGCTCTGGAGCTTGCCGACCCACCATTACCCTTTCCTTAACTCAATCGACCCACATCTCAGATTCAGACTCCCATCCAGCATTCCTCGCCATCTGGAAGCTCTATGTCATCGCCTTCGCCGGAACACCACCTATGAAAACGGCTTACTGTACCGCTTCGGTTAAGTGACAGGCACACGCTGCAACAACTGTGGCTCAATTGAAACCGTGGAGCATATTCTGTACTGACTAAGCTCGAAAATAAATGGTACTGGCATGCATGGAACCGTTACATTATACCCATTTGCTGTGTATAGTGTGCATATACATAGCGAAAACTATACAGGAATGTATACTATATCTCCAGCCTCTTCTATGGCATTGGCGCAAGGCTCCACAGGCTGCAAAGCAGAGAACAGGACTCATGTGCTCATCAGTGGAAACTGGAAATTGAATGCGTCATTCGAAACCTGATGGCTCTTTACATGCAGCCATGACAGGAAAAGAAATGGTTCAGTCCACGTAAAGTTCCGTAGGGACCTCTTCTGCTTGTTTGTTTTTCGTTTGTTTCCGCGGGCTACAAGACTTGTAAGCTTGGAAAAATGCTATGTAGCCTGGTAATATTTCTGACACAACAGGTGTCTGGTGACATAAGGAGTAGTGCACCCGTATGGGACAATAAGAACATGCACGGAACAAACAGGGAACCACCCGTAGTAAGATATTTTTAAAGATCACGTCCATGTTGAATTACTTCTGTGTCATATAGCATTGCAATGGGCAAAGCCAGGTTTCGATGCTGTCATAAAGACGGGATTTTTACCGTCTCTTGCTCTCCAGCTTCTGTAGGCGCTAATCGTCTCGTGCGACGCGCAGTTTAGGCACGCTTGGAACGACGCACCACGATACATCGAACAGTGCCTGACATTCCCTGGTTCCGAGACGTATCATTGCATTCAATTATATAGCCGCTTTTCCAGATATCAACCATATCTTCAATCAGCCAACCTGGACACTGCGTGTATCGTCATGTGATCACGAACTATTTAAGTGCCTGCTACGCAGGCCGCCTCTGGGTTTCGATGCTGTCATGAAGACGGGATGCTTAGGGCCTCTTGTTCTACAGGTCAGTATGCCTTACTTTCAGGATTCAGTTTATCGATTTCACTGATCTCATACGACGGTGCCGAAACCCAACCTTTCAAGTTTTGTGTATGCTAGTTTTCATTGCCTCTTTAAGGCAATTGTACGGTACTGTCTGGCGGTACTGCCTATGCTGATGTGGCTTTTGTTGTCCTCCGGGGACGACGAGACAAATCTGGGCCCTTCGCAGCGGAACAGGAACAGGAGCTCGTTAAGGCATTATGCTCACTGCCAAAGATACATGAAGGGCAGAATAACAAAATCTTGAAGAAAGATGGTTGAACGGGAAGCTTTCCCCCAATGCAAACCAAATCAAAGTGAAAGTCAGAAGCCAACAACCACGGAACGAACTCAAGAAATGCTGAGCGACCCGATGCTATGCATATGTGATTCGATTGCTTCTTTGGGATTGTATTTTTTGAACGTTTAAGTTGAATGAAGACACATTTGGTTAAGTTGCATAGCCTTTATTTTAGATCATGTAGCCGTTGATTGCACACACACACTCACACTTTCACGGACGACTCTACACTTGCGCAGTATTGCCATAGAGAAAGAAATTAAACAAGAGGGGATACTCGGCGAAAACTGACAACAGGAAATACGTCACCCTAGTATTAACGCCGGCCGTTTGCTGCCGCGAGCATCGAAAAAAAAAAGAGAATGTGAAATTAGGTTAACATAATTTTTTTTATTCGTTCCCAGCAAAAGTAAAAATATCTTCGTATAAATTAAACTTTGCGGCTTACTTCCGTTGCCTAGCGACAGGCGAATCTGCGAATGATGAGCCAGATGCACGCGTCATTCGTCAGACACACCGCCGAAGCCAGCGCGACCATGGCGAGACCGGCTGCGCATCTGAGCGTTGGCCTGTTCGGCGACCCACCTGCCTGTTTTTTTTTTCTATTTTTTGGATTTAGCCTGGTTTAGTAGGCTCCCGGCGAATTCTTGCCTTCCTTCTGAACTTCGACATGGTACCACTGCAATATAGAACTACGGCAAGGTGAGAAGCTTTGTTCAACAGTCTGCGATGCATTTCAAGCGATTAGGCTTAACGGCACGGCACCTATAGGCTAGATTTGTGACGCAGTTAACGAAAAACAGCGCGGACGTCGTGGCGCACTTAATTTGAACTAATGACTCGTACTGGGAGATGTTTGCGACGCTCTCTATGAGCCCCAATATTATTTTAACTTATTTCAGTAGTTTTTGGGCACGCTATAGTCGCACAGGGCGTTGTGACGCAGTTTCGCGTGTACTGAATCTTACTGGGACAATTTTTGGCGCTTTTTCTGACCCACAACATTATTGTAACTAATTTCGTTACTTTTTGGGGTACTTTTCAAGCACAGTGGGCGCGCCTGGCGCTGTGACGCGGTTAGCGAAGAACAGCTCGGCCGTGGTGTGCAGTTAAGATTCACGCTTTAATGCACTGACAAAACAAGTTCGTGGCGCTTTCTCTGACGCCCAACATTGTTGAAAATTATGTCCGGTACTTTTTTGTTACTTATGCGGCGCGCTCGCCACGCCTATCGTGACGCAGCGAAAAACTGCTCGCCCATGGTGACAGTTTGCGGGTACTGAATCTTACTGCGACCAGTTTGTGACAATTTTTATAGCCCCGCTACAATTTAGGCCTTCTTTCGGCACTCACGCTTGTCGAAAACGCGACGAGCAATTGCCAAGAGTGGTATACGGGAGTGTGTCGCTTGCGCCGGCAGAACGCGCAAAAGATAACGCCAAGGAGCTCAAACGCCAGGAACTTGTAATTCGAAAATTCTGTCTTCTGAACGACTAATAATAACATTTGGGGTTTTACGTGCCAAAACCACTTTCTGATTATGAGGCACGCCGTAGTGGAGGACTCCGGAAATTTTGACCACCTGGGGTTCTTTAACGTGCACCTAAATCTAAGCACACGGGTGTTTTCGCATTTCGCCCCCATCGAAATGCGGCCGCCGTGGCCGGGATTCGATCCCGCGACCTCGTGCTCAGCAGCCAAACACCATAGCCACTGAGCAACCTCGGCGGGTTTCTGAACGACTGAATACAGGCCTTGTATCCAGGCATTTGTATTGAGTGCGAGTAGAAGGAATTCTGCGATCGTGCAGCATGGTCTGGTTGAGAGCCTGTGTTGTGGCCACCTATGTGTATTCGTAGCGTACTATCGCGTTGGTTGTAGCCAAGTTATCCTGGAAACGTGCAGTAGCCCGTGTATTCGTGCTCTTAAAGTGCAGGAAATAAGGCCCGGGAAGAGGGGAATGCTTGTAAATACGATGTTTTCGTGGCGTCTACGGTATTGTTTGGGATGAGTCGGGTATTTTCTACGCCATGTATGTAAAAGCGAACTGCTTTTGTTTGTAATGCCACCCATTCACCACTTTCGCATGTTTCGCCTCTACACGCGTTATTTGTATATGCTAATACCAAAATGACACTTGCTTGTAGCTTTTTCCAACTGACGTCGTCGGTGGAGCTTCGCACGGCAACGACCGCTGCTTACCTGGTGCCACAACGTTGGATGAATTCAGAAAGCCCGGAACGAGCATTTATATAGAATAAAGTAAACATTTCCTCATTTCACAAGGCATCTTGCGTCTTTATGAAATTGCACGTTGGAGGCTTATAAAGATCGTTCGCAAACAATATTGCTTAATAATAAAACGATTTCGCACTAAGATCGCGCTCGGTTAAGCTCTAGAAGCAAATAAAAAAAAAACGATCAGCGCAGCAGGCGTAACGCGTACCAGCTAGCGTTCAAAACGCGAGCGCCCAAAACCGGAAGTGTGGTTCAGTTATTAACACCGACGGCTTGGTGCGCTGCAATCAATTCGACCGTTGGGCTCTATGGGAGTGTCCGTTCTTGTCCAATCCTTTCTCTATGGTATTGCCTTGTGATCGCTGTGGTAGACGGTCAGACGCTCTGCCATCGTAATGTGACACAGCATGCTTGCAAACGTGAGATCAATGCAGGAACGGTGTTGCGTCGTGGGTCTCTCTAGCGTCTTCAGTTTCAACGATTGCCGATCTAGCATGAAACTTTCAATCCAATTGCCGTGCTTTTTTGCCACATCAATGTTAGTCACCGCACACGAGGATCGGCGTACTATGTGGCTTTAAGGTCTTCATCGTTCCTGCCAGGAACATTTCCGCATCACAACAAGACGTGTCCGGTCTGATGTATGCACACGCTGACGATCACAAGAACAGTAGGCATCTCAACTGCAGAAGCGTCTCCCACATGGCTTCTGCGTGCCGTTGCCGATACACGGTATCGACCTTACGGGCACGATCGCACTCGCGCTTACGTTCGCCTACGCCAGCCGCTTCTACCGTGCGATGCACCCGCGGCCCACCCTTGGTGACGGCCGGGAATGCATTGCATGACGCGCGTAATGCAATGCAGACATATACGGTTTGTCTGGGTAACGGGACGTTCAACCATCTTTAAGAAAGGGGCTTTGATTTTGTTTTTCCAGATACTAAGACGAGCCGGTGTTCACGCACACTTGCTGTCTCCGATAAGCAGGGAAGCTCGGTAAATCGCGACAATGGTGGTGTCATGCCTAGAAGAGGCAACTTGCGCTTCCAGTGAACTTTGTGCGCATGGGCTACTCTTGCTAAGCTCGTTGCTTTGCGCCGTTATCAGGCACTAACCGGCCGGCCAGTCGACGCTGGAATGTAAACTGTAGTATTCTACGCAGATGTTTAAGTTGGCTTTTCTGTAGTGCGTTTTCGGCGCTCACGGATGAATCAGTGAGACACGGAAAGCTTCGCTTTAAATGGATGCATTTTTGGACCTCGTGACTATTGCGAATGCCGACGTAATTTTAGGCACCGAGTCGGGGCTCTACAAAAGCATTTACAATGCCGAAGTTTTTCCACCCCATGCTAACGTCTATCACAAAGATCGCGATGCGTTTGGTGGGGGAGTTTTCATTTTGGTTGATAACAGATTGAAAATGGTGTCAGTACCATTTGGCAACCTTCAGGGCGAAGCTGTGTGGTGTAAAATTGAACTGTCTGATACGCAACACGTTGCTGTAGGTTTTTATCGGCTTCGTAACTGTAACAACGTACAGCCGTTGGAAGCTTTGTCTGAAGTATTGGCTACATTAGGGGCTGGGCATGTTCTGTTGGGAGGGGACTTCAATTTTTCTGATATTGACTGGGTAAGTCGCGCCCCCGTTTTGTGCTCGCGGTCTGGCCTGTACTTGACACTTCAGGAACTTATTAACGAGCATGAATTACATAAGTTTGTTAATTCCCCGCAAGGTATAGTGGATCATGTACCCACATACTAGATTTGTTTTTTGTAACCATCCCATCTTCATAATGTCGGTTACAACGATGACGGAGATTAGTGACTACGGGATGGTTGTCGGTAGCATCGTTTGCGAGAGTGTAAAGTTAAAAAAAATTGCAGCTGCGAAGAGTTTTATATGAGAGCGATAACTATGACACGATATCGTTTATTCTTAGTTGTTTTTGACTGAGTTTCATGACCCGCCGCGGTTTCTTAGTGGTTATGGTGTTTGGCTGCTAAGCACGAGTTCGCGGCATCGAATCCCGGCCACGGCGGCCGCATTTCGACGCGGGCGGAATGCGGACACACCCGTGTACTTAAATTTAGGTGCACGTTAAAGAACCCCCTGGTGGTCCAAATTTCCGGAGTCCCCCCCCCCCCTACGGCGTGCCTCATAATGAGATCGTGGTTATGGAACGTAAAAATCCCATAATTTGATCTGACTGAGGTGCATGAGCTTTCTTTAGTCATGAACATCATCACTCTTTGGGATTGCTTTAAAGTTCAGCTCGCTAGTTTTGTCAATTGCCATGTACCTTCCAAGGTTATTACAGGTAAGCGTAGGGCTGATAAACCCTGGATTACTGCAAATTCAAGGAAGTTAATCAACAAAAAAGAACCGTCTTTTCAAGCACTTCCGGCTAGCAAAAACTACTGATGTGCAGGAAGAACTTGGTGAAATAAGCAGAGTGCTAAAAAACAATTACGAGAAGCGAAAAATACCTTCCTCGTTTCCTTAAAGAGAAAACTTATTACTAATCCCGAGGAGCTATGGAAATACGTGAAATCGAATAAGATAGACTCATTTGGCATCCAGAACATTATTGATGACCAAACAAACTTACCGGAAGACACACACAAAGCGAGATATTTTCAATCTGTGTTTTCCGAACCATTCTAAGGTGAAATGCCGTCTGTTACGCACCGCGCTTTTGAACCTATGGCTGACATTGTTGTCTCCACAAATGGTGTGTGCACCCTTCTCGAATGCCTTAATTCAAACTCGGCTCCAGGGCCTGACGCGATCTCCAACCATGTATTGAAGAGATGCGCAAGAGCTTTGGCGCCTTTCTAGCTATTTTGTTTTCTAAAACACTAGTAGATCGGAAACTCCCATCTGAGTCGATGTTCGCGAATGTTGTGCCAATACTAAAGTCCAGTAACAGAAATAGCGTCATTAACTACAGACCGATTTCCTTGACAAGTGCTTGCTGTAAAACCCTTGAGCACGTAATATATAGCAGTATTATAAAACATTTGGAAAGCAATAATTTTTTTCTTCAGTACAGCATGGCTTTAGGTCCGGTCATCGTGTTACACAATTTTGTGAATTTTCTCATAATGTTTTAAGTTTATGCGATAGGGGGCCACAAGTTGATTCGGTATTCCTTGATTTTCAGAAGGCATTCGACACTGTTCCGCATGGTATTTTACTACTGCTACATTTTTAGGATTGCCTACTTCTGTTCTTGGTTGGCTGAGGGATTATCTGTCTTCTAGAAAGCAGGCCGCTGTCGTAAATGGTTCTTCTTCGTATGTTGAGATGACTTCCGGAGTGCCACAGGGTTCACTTCCAGGACCACTACATTTACAGCGAAGCTGTTAAGGGCTAGTTTCCTCACTACCGGGTCCGCGTGTCGAAAAAAAAAAAATCCCGAAGATAGGCCGACCCGCGAAAGAGGTAAAACAGACGTTAAGCACTTCTCATACGTGGGCCGATCCCGTAGAGAGTGCAATACCGGGCCGACTCACGACGGAGGTGAAGCAGGCGTTAAGCATTCCCCATACGTGGGACGATCACGAAGATAGTGCAATGCTGGGTCGACCCGCGGTGGAGGTGCAGTCCGCCATTAAGGGGTCCACATACACAGCTTCGCTGGTCAACCTTCTTCACAGAGTGGAAGGCCACCGAGTTTTTTTTTAGTTTATATGAATGATCTCACAGAACTGTTAACTTCTAATGTCAGGCTGTGCGCGGACGATTGTGTCATTTATAAATATATACACGGCACGGATGATATTCACGTCTTACAACGTGATCTTGACACTGTGATATCGTGGTGCAAAAAATGGGAAACGCATATGAATGTATATATAAGTGTTGTTTTATTAGTTTTACTAGGAAATGCAAACCCTTCCATTCCTATAGCCATTGCTCGGCCGCATTGAACATTTTAAATACATTGATGTCTATTTCTGATCTACCACGGAATAAACATGTAGGCTGTATGTAAATGGTAAGCCAACAATGTGTTAAATTCCATTACACGTAACTTGAAATCTGCCCCAAACTGCCTTAAAGAAGCTCTGTATGTCACCAAAGTGCGTCCAATTCTCGAATATACTTGTACAGTGTGGGATCCTCATGGCCAAATGCTAATCTGTAAGCCTGAACGCATACAGAACCGTGCTGCACGTTTTGTCAGTGGCAACTATAACTTTAATTCCAGTATAACTCACATTAAGAATCACTTAGGTTGGAAACCTCTTCAGCAGCGAAGAAATTTTTTGCGTTTAAATTTTTTTCATTACGTTTTCTATGATGAAACTGGTTTTAATAATTTTACATGAGCCCGCACTACATATCGCACAGAAATGATCATGCTAAAAAGGTTCGTGAAATGTAGCACGGATATATTTGCGCATTCTTTTTTTTTTCCTTTCACGATTCACGAGTGGAATCGGTTGGATGCGATGTGATAGATGTTCCCGCAAATATGTTTTCCTCTGCCTTGCAAGATGCATGCTTTAGTTGAATGTTCAAGTGACAACTGGTGCCTGTCTGCTTTCTTATTTTGATTGTGGCTCTTGTTTCGACACACCAACAATAATGCCCAACTGGGCGATGTAGGCTTATAAATAAAAAAAAAATAAATAAATAGCGAAGAAATATCTTGAAAGACTGTAAACTAGGGTGTGTCGGTATTCCATATGAGCTGACTCTATACCGTGTGTCCCAGCTAATGTTAGCCAAGCTGTTCTAATAAAAAAAAATACAAAACACGGTGCAAGATGCAATTATAAAACCTACGGTTGTTTGGTTGTCGAAAATATGACTGACCACAGTAGGTCTTAAAACTGTATCTCGCACCATGTTTTTTCAATGTTTCTTTTTTTTTCGCTGAAGAGCTTGGTTAACGTTAGCTGGGACATCCTACCTAAATCACGAAGGACGCACACAGTTGCCCGCGTCTATTGTGCTGTCTTTGTGTTTTTCGTGATCTAGTCGGCCTAGAACAAACACCGGAACGCGGGACATGGATTCAAAGTGCAGCTGTACCACATCTATAAGCGATTTTAGCGTCCGACACGTACGCCCTTTGTCAAAGGTGTAGCGTACACCAGTAGGTCTGCAGCTTCTGCTGCAGTCACCTAGAGTGTCATCATCACCCTCCATATAGCGTCGCAGCCCTGCACGACTTTGAGCGAATTTCGGTCGCTCGTGCCGGCTCACTCTTTAATCACCTAGTAAATTCTGCGCACGTAACCATATACGAGTTCGTCCTTCGCCGATTGCATGGCAGCCAGAGCGTCGATGCAACGCGTGCCACTAATTGCGCACGCTTGGTTCTCCCCGCCAGTGGATCCGGCTTGTTCCGGAGATGCCGAGAGCTGCTCGGCTCCTTGCTTCGAATTGTAGCGAGTTCCGCCCAACGTGGCTGCCTTGCGGACGAGGTTGCGACGCTTCTTCGCGGATTTCTGGGGCACGGCGAGGGGGCGCGTAGCACGTGCTTGTGAAAAAAATTTTCGCACTCGATTCCAGGGAGAGAAACAACAGTTTATTTGTATACACGCAAGTAACGACAACATTCGCGGCGAAACGTGAACCCACGTAAGTGTATATAACAGGGAGTTTTAGAAACAGTGCCCCCAAGCGTCTTTGCGCACCCAAAGCCCTGCTTGCGTTCTTTCGTACGCCCGGCAAATCGCGTCCCCTAACTTTTTGGTGCGCAAAGCCTAAAACTCTCTACTAATGTCCGCATATGCGAGGGTCACCCGGTAAAACGTTCAACTGTTGTAGTGAATACAATAACTTTCGCTCGTCTGGCGAAGAGCAAGCGCTCACCGAAATTCTTCCTAAACTGTTGGCGCCTGATATCTGCTCGATATTTTCACGCGTGCAGTTAAAGTGAATGTGATATTCGTGTTTGAAATCCCCGTTTGATGAAAAGGGTCCCGACACTCACTCTTTCGCGTGGAAGAAGCTGCGGATGTTCACTCAACGCCCTTGTGATAACATAAGGCCTGCATGCAGACGTAGAACCATGACATCACGTGGAAAGACTGAGAGGCCTAAACATTTCAATGAGCGATACATACCACGATCGTATATTATCCTTTTATCTCTCGTTTTTTTTTTCTTCCAAAGCACTGTTTTCAAGTGGAACATCGGCTTTCCTAGAAGACGCATACGGTAAAGGAGCCCAGGACTTCTGTTATCTACAAGGTCTGACCCACTTCATCCAAATAGTGCGCATTGTGGTGGCTCCCAGGTCACTATACTGTGCTGATATGTCCTTAACACTTCGCGGGTTGGGTGGTTCCCATATACCGTAAAGCTTCTAGAGAGATAGAGACGCTTAGAAAAAGTTAGGAAAGTGGACTGCTTTAGGTTATGTTTCTCTGCTCACACAAAAATACAAGAATCGTCACAAAAGCAAGCGTTGGGGCACGGGTAATCTCTCAGCATTTTGCAGTCCGGAAGTGCGCTGACCCATCGAAGGAACACCCTATGACAATGCATACGACGCGTTTTCTCCCAACGACGGCATTGGTTGTCTCTTTAAAGCGACTTGTCTTTGAAGGTAACGCCTGCAAGATCGGATACGTGACGCCACATTCAGTCTGACAGCAGTTAGGACGAAAGGGGGAAGACATCAAGTCAACGGTAAAGAGTAACAAGTTGAGGCCTTCGTCACTGCATGCCCTCTAACGAAATTATCAGCTTTCTAACGAAATCTGTGTACCTCCAGGGGTCCTACAAGGTAAAACCGTTTCAACCTGTTTTTATTTCCATCTCCTGACGTCAAATTTACGTAACCGCCGACGCAAGCATGGGGCGGTGAAACGCAGTGTTGTCTGAACAGCCCAATCAAACGCTCTCCTTGTTTATAGGAGGTCACTTTTGTCTGCTTTCAAAACGAATAAAATTGCGTACATTGAGCGGTTTTTCCTATCTAATTGGCTGACAAGAGGCGAGGAACACGCTCAAGTGGAGAGGGTTTTGATGGGGCCGAGCCAGGGCAGTGAAAATAGATAACCGATGAGGAGGGTGATGCCGTCATCTGAGATTGGTCCGCTTCCCTTAGCTTACGGTGGCTGGTTGAAAATAGCGGCGGCGTGCAACGGAAGGTTAAGGATGCCGCTAAAAGGGATCCTCAGCAAAGAAGGGTTGGCAGAGTGATGTCCTACACGTGCCGAAAGGGCTCGATAACGTAATGCTGCCACGCAAAAAGCTTATTCTACGCAAATAAATCCATGCTCTCCGGCAGGTGCGAATAGCCAGTGCCTGGGTGATCGGCGGGAGCCATCTTCTGCTCCTTTCGGAATGGAGCAGCCTCAGGCTATACAGAAAAAAAATCAGTTGTGGTCGGCATATTAATGCACCTTTAACGCGTACACGTCACTTTGACGCGGTGAGCTTTCACGGTTTTGTGATATCCGCGACAGAAGCGAAGTAGGCGCAGCCCGAAAACTGTTGACCAATAGCACAAAGGCAATGGCGAATCAATCAAACCAGAAATAATTATTTTTCTTTCGTTCGGTCTATTCATGCATTATCAGTGTGTACACGTCATATCAGATGGGGACCTCTCGCGGTTTTCGTGACGTCGCGTGACAGACAGGGGAAGTGGGGGTGGCCCGAAAACTTTTTGACCAATCGTGGAGGGCTGATTACAGAATTGGAATAGAAAAGTATGGAACAGCTTTAGGTCATAGGCGCACCTCAGGGCCTTATGTCGTCTACCTATGGAAGGCGTTGAGTTATTGCCCATCTGAATCCATGGAACATTACTCGCACGCAAGTTCCTACTTGCTACTTCTGTTAAGCGTCCCCTAATTTAGTGGGGCGACTGAACATTCCGCGTCCTCGTTTATTTGCACGTAGTACACGGAGGTATCCAACTAAACCATCGCGTGCCCTCTGCCATTTGAACGTGCGTGCATATGCACGAGGTATGCGTGCACCTCTGCGCATTCCACTGGTCTTTGACAAAAACTGAAGGTTCCGCGCGAAATAATAACTACTAGAAAACACGAGATGATAGAAGCCTCTGTGGGTTGGTGTTTTATTGCCCGCTGTACTTTGACTTGTTGGGCTAGAGAGTGCATGCCATACAAAAAGTTCATTTCATATTGGCGGTGCTTGGGGCAGCTAACTCGATCATATACATTTACTGTAGCACTGAATAGTTTGCTCAGGACGCGTCGGTGTTGCCCTTGATGGTTCGCCGAATGTTACAACAGCGGTTTCAAGCTGCCGACTCTAGCAAACTTTTTAATTAACGCCTTTTTTTATTCGATTAGCCCAGATTCATTTGAATATAGCTGGCATAAAGAACCTTCCTAGAAAAAAAATGTATCTTCTGCTTCGCTACTGTCATAGCTGCACCTAACTGCGACTGTCTGCGATAAAGGCTGCGCATTTTACTACTACTGGTAGCTGTGTGACATTTTCGCTTATGTGTGTATAGCGTCTGGAGCTGGCATTTTTTAGACGTGGTGAGGTTGGGCACAAAATTAGCGGTTGCTTTAGCATTGTGAAACTTAATAAGAGGTACAAAATGAAGATTGTACAGGCCTACGCCCCTACATCCAGTCATGATGACCAGGAAGTCGAAAGCTTCTATGAAGACGTGGAATCGGCGATGGGTAGAGTGAAAACTAAATACACTATACTAATGGGCGACTTTAATGCCAAGGTAGGCAAGAAGCAGGCTGGAGACAAGGCAGTGGGGGAATATGGCATAGGTACTAGGAATAGCAGGAGAGAGTTATTAGTAAAGTTTGCGGAACAGAATAATATGAGGATAATGAATACCTTCTTCCGCAAGCGGGATAGCCGAAAGTGGACGTGGAGGAGCCCGAACGGCGAGACTAGAAATGAAATAGACTTCATACTCTGCGCTAACCCTGGCATCATACAAGATGTGGACGTGCTCGGCAAGGTGCGCTGCAGTGACCACAGGATGGTAAGAACTCGAATTAGCCTAGACCTGAGGAGGGAACGGAAGAAACTGGTACGTAAGAAGCCGATCAATGAGTTAGCGGTAAGAGGGAAAATAGAGGAATTCCAGATCAAGCTACAGAACAGGTATTCAGCTTTAACTCAAGAAGAGGACCTTAGTGTTGAAGCAATGAACGACAATCTTGTGGGCATCATTAAGGAGTGTGCAATGGAAGTCGGTGGTAACTCCGTTAGGCACGATACCAGCAAAATATCGCAGGAGACGAAAGATCTGATCAAGAAACGCCAATGTATGAAAGCATCTAACCCTACAGCTAGAATAGAACTGGCCGAACTTTCGAAGTTAATCAACAAGCGTAAGACAGCTGACATAAGGAAGTATAATATGGATAGAATTGAACATGCTCTCAGGAACGGAGGAAGCCTAAAAACAGTGAAGAAGAAACTAGGAATTGACAAGAATCAGATGTATGCGTTAAGAGACAAAGCCGGCAATATCATTACTAATATGGATGAGATAGTTCAAGTGGCTGAGGAGTTCTATAGAGATTTATACAGTACCAGTGGCACCCACGACGATAATGGAAAAGAAAATAGTCTAGAGGAATTCGAAATCCCGAAGGTAACGCCGGAAGAAGTAAAGAAAGCCTTAGGAGATGTGCAAAGGGGCAAGGCAGCTGGGGAGGATCAGGTAACAGCAGATTTGTTGAAGGATGGTGGACAGATTGTTCTAGAGAAACTGGCCACCCTGTATACGCAATGCCTCATGACCTCGAGCGTACCGGAATCTTGGAAGAACGCTAACATAATCCTAATCCATAAGAAAGGGGACGCCAAAGACTTGAAAAATTATAGGCCGATCAGCGTACCGTCCGTTGCTTACAAAGTATTTACTAAGGTAATCGCAAATAGAATCAGGAACACCTTAGACTTCTGTCAAGCAAAGGACCAGGCAGGATTCCGTAAAGGCTATTCAACAATGGATCATATTCACACTATCAATCAGGTGATAGAGAAATGTGCGGAATATAACCAACCCTTATATATAGCTTTCATTGATTACGAGAAAGCGTTTGATTCTGTCGAAGCCTCAGCAGTCATGGAGGCATTACGGAATCAGGGTGTAGACGAGCCGTATGTAAAAATACTGAAAGATATCTATAGCGGCTCCACAGCCACCATAGTCCTCCATAAAGCAAGGAACAAAATCCCAATCGGTTTTCATAGCTGCACCAAATTCCAAAAGAAACGGGCGAGTTATACTACGATAAATTATTTTTAATTTTCGTTATTTACGAAGGTGTAGGTTTTCATGATACGGGTGAAAGATGCTAGTTAGCTATCTGACAAAGTACTACCTGATTTGTTTGTAAAGAATAGTGCTGGTATAAATTAGCTTTAATTGCCGTTGCTTACGCCAGAAATTGCATGAAACAGGTGAAATATACTAATTAGCTCTCTGGAAAACTACTATAGGTGTTGTTTATCAATATTGGCGATTCAACTTCCTCAACACGTTGCAACGGACGTATATCATTGTGTGCTAATTAGTGGAAAAAGACGCTACCCTCCCCCACTCCTTTCCTGAATACATTCTTCAGAACTTCCACCGCAGGTGCGCAAGCAATTGCTGGTCTGCGTGTGATGTACGTGTGGGTAAAAAAAAAACAGATTTTTTTAAGGACTACGTATTTATTTTTTCTTACAATACAACCTTACCACCTTCAAAGTAATCTCCATTATACTTAAAACATTTGTCGAATCTGTGATTCCACTCTTGGAAACATATTTCAAACTCGTCTATTTCGGCGGCTGATAACTTATCTTGTTTTTTCTTCCCCTTTCCTACGTCGTGAAATCGCCGTCCTTTCATGTTCCTCTTCATTCGTGAAAAAAGAAAGCAGCGTGGCCCGGGGTCAGGTGAGTAAGGATCGTGGGGCAACGAAGTCATGTTATTTTTTGACAAGAACTGGCGCACTGATATGGCTGCGTGAGCTGGTGCATTGTCATGGTGGAAAAATTGGTCTCCCGACTGCCAGAAAACAGGCCTTTTTTTTTTGTCGCACAATCTGGCAGAATATTTTCAGTACTTCTAAATGGAAAGCTTGAATAACAGTCTGATCTGGCGGAACTAACTCCGAACGCACTATCCCTCTCACATAAGAGATAAACGAGCATGGTCTTGATGATTAACTTCGCTTGACGTGGTTTTTTTGAACGAGGTGACAATGGCGTCTTCCACTGACTTGAATGATGTTTGGTTTCGGGGCCTTAAAAAATAGCGTCATGCAAGTCTCGTCACCAGTAATCAACTTGGAAGGAAAGTCTAGTTCGGTTTGGCGTTGTTCTTTCAAAGCACGGCATGTGTCCACTCGACGACATTTTGCTGATCTGTCAGAATTTATGGCACAAATTTCGCAGCGACCGTTCCCAGTCCCAAATAGTCTGTTAAAATTCGCTGAACCGAGCTCCAAGATAGTCCAGATAAGTTCCCCAGCTATTCAATGGTCCGTCGTCGGTCTTCAAGCACAAGAGCACGAATTTTTTCGAGATTTTTATTTGCATGTTAAGTTGACGGACGTCCAGAACAAGATTTGTCATGAATCAATATTTTCCCCTTTTTTGAACTGAGATAACCCCAAGTACACTCGAGTTTTTACTATAGCAATCGTTCTTGAAAGCAGTGTTTAAAATCTCAACTGTTTCTGCGGCTTTTTTCCCGAGCAACAAACAAAATTTCACAGGCGCGCGCTGTTTCTTTTAAATTGGCCATCACAACAAACGAGAAGCGCGCGAAACTCTTTTCGCGAAGAAAATCGCTGTACCCGGAGAAACACCTTCCCGGGAGACGCCGCTGGGTACAATGATCTCAAAACGAGTTGCTGGACGCATGACGAGCAGGAGAAATGCATATCACGTGGTAGTTCCGCCCAGCGCAGCGTTATTTCGCTTTATTTTGGGTGGCCCCTCCTATACTATATAGCCATTTGATTTCAGCCAATTGGACGCGTTGTGGAGGAAACCGTTGCTTCAGTCGTTTGGCCTCACTCTCGGGCTCCATGCATGTTCATGTTCGAGTGAGGAAAACCGAATGTTTGCAACACCGCAAGCAAGCTTCTTTGCAAAGGAGCGCCGGGTAGAGGAGACGACTTCCTGCTAGCTTTCTCGTTGCATTTTCATAAAGTGAGGCACCATTTTGTTCCAGGGCGTCGGCGCTGCGGAGACTACCGCTTCAGAAATCTTGAATGCACATCATGCGCATTCCGTTCGCTGCTCACATGTCTGTCGTATTTTTACCGCAGCTGTCCATTACTATCACATCGATCTTGGTCTCGATAGCCTTTGATGCACCGTAGTGCGACAAGCGTAGAATAACATTTCGCGTCGTTCAAAGAACGGTCAGCATCGGCAGGAAATTTGCAGGCAACTTTAGCGCCGCCTCATATTTAGTACAGGGCGTGGTGGAGTTATGCGCCACACATCGGTGGTCTACCTAGCGCTTCAAGTGTGACAACAAAGATTTTCGCGTGAAGACACAATGCAGCTGGCGTTTCATTTTATTACAGTATTTGGAATAGCGAAAATAAGCACTTGCTTTTATGTTTCGTCAACATATACAGGTGAAGGCGTAATAGCGAGAGCTATAAGTAGAGAGCTTAATCACATATGAGGTGGCACAACAGTACAAGCGACGGTGTAATAAGCACGAATGAAACTAGCCTTGTTTAGCGGGGCCCCTTGTAGAAAACGTCAGCTACGCATCTATAACGCGACAAAGGTTATAAAGACCCTGCGACTCACTGGGCAAATCAGTAACAGCTTCGTGCGGCGCACAACAATGCGCGCTCCGCCGCATTAACATGGCGCAAGCGTCCTTTTTTTTTTTACCTTGCCAGAGCACTTTTACGCTGTCATCACTCTTATTGAATTGTCATACCATACTTTGTCATGGAATCGCATTATACGCTGATTGTATGACGCCTCCTATTCACATATGAAATGCAGACGCAGGTATTAAGCGCCTTCAGCCTGTCTCGGTGCCGCTGCAACAAATCATTCCAGTCGTGCGTAAATCCGTTTCCACCATTCGAACCACATGTCTGGCAATGTAAAGAAGTTCCTTTCTGTCGTATACCCTGTAACGAAACTCTGCCCAGCCGAATGTATCTCGCTAACGGTGAATAATAATTTGGCTTGATCGTGCGTATATTTTAGAAGGTGTGGTAGAGGATCTTCCTCACTTCGAGACACAAACATTTATGGAAATGCGAGAGCACAGTGTACGTTTAATTAAAAACCGGAGCAACATTGCCCGTGACCTTTGGCCTTTTGTCACATATCTCTAAGGCTCTAAGGGTCATTGACCCTTAGAGCCTTAGATCAGGCCAGCGCAGCAAACAAAATGTCAGCATCCGCGAGACGTCTGTGCTCTTCTGCTGACTGTTCCTGCACGTGCTCAGTCGGACACGCAGGAAATTAGTCCGAGTCTTAGTGACTGTGTCTCGATCACGTCTGGCGCGTCTGACGCATTGTGTAACGCTGCGAAGCTTTTCGCTTATTTTGGGATAAAAGGTTACGAGTGCGCCCCTGCTATACTCGCATGCTGCTAACGTTGCCCGAACAATGCATTATCCGCCAGGGTGAAGAATGTTCAGGGGTCGAATCACAAAGCTTTTCGTTCGTACAGGTGTTCTTTTCCATTAGCCGGTCGACTTCACTAATGATATGTGCAGCATCAGGAGATTGGCTGGAAGTTTTTCCTGTGAACGACTCTAGCGTAAGAGGTCTTTTATGAATACCGGCTCATATCTTTAGCAACGGCAGGCTCAGCTGACTGGCTTCGTTTACAGGCCTTTGACTTGTCGCAGTCAGTACAGTCCTGTCTCTATAGTCTATCACAAGGAGGAAATGTCCATGGACGATAACGTTGCAATAAGTAACAAATACGGCTACCAGCGAAGTTGTGCTTTTTTACTGGATCATGCATATGGCTTTAACACAGAAGAGCGCCCGCAGAAAGCACCCGCACAGCACAACTTCAGTTGTCTCGGTTGTACGGTTGCCTCTAAAATCGCCTTGAATTAATTATGACGATACCGTCACGCAAGGTCATTTGGGTAAAGAGGGTCGCAATACTTAAACCAAATTTGAGCTCTGCTCCTATAGTATACGACTTGCAGTTCCTAAAGTCTTCCTTCAGGTCTCCATGAACGCCTGCATAAAACGGCTAAGGACTTGTGTTTCAGTGAAGAGGACCACATTTTTTCTTGCTCGCTTTTAACGATACAAGTGGAGCTCCTAAGTTATTAGCCGCGATTTTATGTTTTATGGCTCCGTAAAGCTTCTAAACATTTGCTGCCCCCTCTACATTACTTGGTTTAATTTGCACTTTCTACTTTACAGAGACTTTGTTAAAGCTACAGGCACAGCTCATATTTATAAACGTGGGCGCACTGGGCCTTCACAGGAGGACTCAAGTGACGCTGGGACGTTTTGTTTGGTTTGAGAATGCAGCGCTTCTGCTTAGATATGGACCTTATGCAATTGTAATGCGAATAGCCCTAAAGCAGAATAGCTGTAAATACCGTATTATTAATAACTGGTTATAACGTATGTCGTGGGCTTTATGTTTGCTTTTGAGGTTAATTTTAATGTTCTTTTTTTATTTATCTAAAACAATTTTCGTCGAACACAGAGAAAATGCGGCGGATGTGGCTCCTATCGGACATCACAGTGCGCTCTGATGACAAGATGCTGCTCAGTGACTCCGACTCAGCTAAATAGCCGGTCGATTGGCTGCGCTTAGCCGTCAAGACTCAGAAGGTCTCGATGGAGCGCTAGCCTTGACACAGGACACAGGGCGATGGACAGAAGCGCAGCAACCACCCAAATAGTATGTACTTTGCACGGGCCTTCAACAGTTACCATCTCCATATTTCTTGCTCTTTTTACCTCGTTTCCCCTCCCCCAGTACAGGGTAGCGAACCCAATACTCCCATGTTTATGACTTCCCTGTCCTTCCCCTCGCTCCTGTTTTCTCGCAACAGCAGAGAAAGCAGTATACAGCACAAGCGACGATACAGTAGGCGGCTGACCCGCGTATAACAAGAAAAAAAATCATAACGTAAATGTCAATAACCGACGTCACTCGGGACCACTCATCACGCGCACTTTATAGGATGCACGGATGCGTCTGCAAGGAGAGCACACCGCGCTTATTTTGTGGTTCCTTCACCACACGGGAGTCCCCCACACGACGCTGAACTGCGTACACACACGCACGCGCGCACACATGCATGCACGCCTGTAGCCGACGACCAACAACAAGTCCTTGGCAGCGGCCTTCGCCCAGGCGTCTCATCAGCGGGCCAACCCGAGCGTGGCAGCTGAGGCGAGGAAAAGCGCGGCCAGCGTGAGCAGTGGGCGCCTGTGAGGGCCGCCATCGGCCGCGTTGCAAGCGTCCTCGAAGCAGCTCTGCAGGCAGCCCCGCACGTAGCGGTCCTCGAAGTAGAAGCCACCGCAGTGACTCATGCGCACGATCTCCGTGTCCACGGTCAGCGTCCCGCTGTCGAGGGCGCAGCTGCGCACCACCATTGTCTGACCCGTCTCCTCTGCGAGAAGAAAGAAATAAAGGAGGGTGCCGTCGCGCAATATTCCTCTCTGCGCAAAATGACCTCTTCTCGCGTTTCGCTAACTTGTGTCTATCTCGCAATACAACGGCGATCCCGAACTACAAGGCGGGAAACGAGGCCCGTTAGATAACGCATGGGACTTTCAAATGTTGCGTAACAGCGCTTGTTACGCAAACATCCAAACAAGCGTTATTGGTGCATGCAGGTAAACACTCCTGTTCGCCATGCCTTCTTTCGGATTTCAGATCGTCAGTGCGCTTTCAAACAGTGCATGCGTGCAGCGTCAGCAACGAGGCTGGAAAATATGCTCGCGCTTCGTATTTTTTTCTTTCCCTCTGTCTGTTTTTGTGTTGATGCGTGTGTGTGTGTGCGCGCGCGCGTTTACTACACTAAATGAACTGTGTGTAGTTACTAATTGAATAAAAGTGCTTATTTGACCTGGTTGGTTCCTGGCTGGAACAACGAGAAAAAGCACTGATGATTGGACAATAACAATTTCGCCAAATCATCACATCATCGGCGTCGGCGTGTGGGTGCGGCACTGAACTGTGAAATGGTAATAACGATGCGCATTGTATGGCGTCGTGCAATAGTTGATAGCGCTTCATCTCTCGGCAAGCTTAAAAACACGAAATAAATAAATGTGGCCCGCTAGCACGTTCATGGACTCAATTAGGGAACATGCCACGGGGTAGCGTTTTCGACAGCATTAATTAGGTCAGTTCACTTAAAACTCTGGCGACGGCTGTCTCGAAGCACGTACTCGTTACGGAAGCTGTACGGATATAAGGTGCCGCAGCCTTTCAGAGTGGCTGCTTCCAGCTTTGCGACTTAGGCGGGTCCCGTAAAGCCTGTGACGAAAAGGGTAATTATGTGATTAAAATGTCTTTTTATCAAATCATTTTTCCCATAGCTTAATGTCCTTGAAACGAAACTACTTGAATAAGGTAGTTAGCCTAACGCCTTATGACCTGCGCTTAGAACTTTTGTAGGACGAGAGCAACGCCACGTACATTTTTCAGCAGGCTTCGATCATTGTTTTTCAAGAGGGGTACACTTATAGAAATAACTCCCTTAGAGCGTCATTTGGCTAGCCATGGCTTTGGGTTAGCCGACTCTCCATTCAACGAAGTTTTCGTTTTGTTGTCAACTCAAAAACGACATAGACATCAAATTATCAAGATTATTTATTTTTCGCACAGACGTGCGTTCATCTTGGTGATGGCCATGAAGGTAACCAAGGGTGAAGAGAGATATATATTTATTAAAAAATTTGGAGGACGCTTAAGCTTCGCCTTTAAGAGTGGAACGTGATAGCATTCAAAGATCCCTGATTGCTTCTCGCGCTTCCCGGCAACTGCAGCGTACGTAACCGTAATGTTTACCGGGAAACGCAGGGCTTCAAGGAGGCCAGAGGGGTCTAAATCGACCGCTGGGCAGATATCTTCAGATTCTAATGAAACATGCTCCGTCGTTTCCCTAGTTTTGACGCAGCAAGCACATGCTTCTTCTTCCTTGTATTTCGCTTTATAGGTGCGTGTTCTAAGGCATCCTGATCTCGCTTTGAAAAGTAAAGAGCTTCCCATTGAGTTATCATAAATTGTTTCTTTCCTAATTTCTTTTTGTTCCTCTTAAGTAGTTACTCATAGCAAGTTTCTTTTCCATTGCCGCACCCATAAAATTATCTCAGCCTCTCTGATTTTCCGCTTGACGTTCTCTGTTGCCATGTTGCTCATCATACAGGTCGTATACTTGCTAGTAAGCTTCCTAGTTCCTAGTTTTCAGCCTTTCCCGAAATATGAAGAATTTGAAGCCGAACTGCAGCGACTACAAGCGAGTCGCCGGCAGGCAGAAAGAAGATATAGGAGAACTAAATCCATCCACGATTTCAGAGAGTCAAGGCGCATGCAAAAGAAGATTCAACGCCGCACTGATGCACTACAATCCCAAAGACGGAAAGAATTCTGTGAGTCGTTGGATCCACTTCAGCGCTTATTTCAGATATGGAGAACCGCGCGTGGACTTCGCGTATCACCGCAACAGCATGCTCCTTTCAAATCCCTCGCTTCGCACCAAGGTCGCAGCGAAATTGACATTGCTGAATAATTTTGCTCAAGACTTGCCAGCTTGCAACCCCAACGCGCACTTACACCATGTGCCACTCCTGTGCCTCGGGACTACCGCATCGTTGTAATGTTTCCGATGGAGGAGCTTGAAGCGGCACTGGCGACTTGCAGGCGCTCTTCTTCACCTGGGCCGGACGGTGTTACCTATGCGGCGCTCGGCAATCTTGGGCAGAAAGCACGACTCATGCTGCCGAACCATTACAACGAGTCTTGGCGCAACGGTTTGCATGGTTCCACGTGAACGGAAATGCAGCCGCTTGGTTCCACTTCTCAAACCTGGTAAACCACCGGTAGATTTGTCATCGTACCGCCCCATCGCTCTTCCCAGTTGCATCGAGAAAATAATGGAAGGAATGATTTTGACGCGCCTGGAATGGTGCCTGGAAAATTACAATGTGTACCCAGATGCTATGGCCGCCTTCCGGCGTTGGCGCTCATCCATAGATAATGTAATCGATCTGGTCACGTTTGTTCAACATCAGCAACGTCTGAAACGACACACTGCGGCATTGTTCCCTGACATAAAAGGCGCCTATGATAATGTAGCACATTATGCCATTATAAAGGCTCTGATTGAAGCCGGAATCGGGGGCCGCACTTTTCAGTGGCTATGTAGTTATTTGACCGGCAGGAATTTTTTCGTGATGACCGATGATGGCGCCATGACTCATCACCAAACATTCCGTGGAGTACCGCAAGGCGGGGCGTTGGGGGGGGGGGGCGACGCTATTCAACCTAGTGGTCGCTGGCCTTGTCAGATGCTTGCCCAACATAGTTCAAGTATCAATCTATGCTGACGACATCTGCATCTGGGCGTCTGCTGTAACAGGACTGCAGATACGAGCAAGGTTACAAAAGGCAGCTGCGTTAACATTGCTGTACTTGCGAAAACAGAACTTAGAGCTGTCTTCAGAGAAATGCTGCCTTGTTACATTCACCCGGAAGGCAATGAGGCCTTACTCTGCCTGAGTAACTAAGTGCCAATGGGCAAGCAATTGCAAACGCACGGAAACACCGCTTTTTAGGGATAATTATCGACCGCGACCTATCATGGAGCCCGCCCGTTTCATACCTAAAGAGGAGGTTAGTGACAGTAATACATCTCCTCAAATTTATGGACGACAATGAAGTGTCTCTTGGCAGAGTGTTGGTTTTTTACCTCTGCATGGCTATTTCTGTGAAATCTCCAATGTATCTAACAGTCATCGCGCCTAGTTCGGTGGCGATGGATGTGGACCGTCCAGGGCGTCTGCCAGAACCGGTGGCGTCAGCGACGGCCGCCTCCAGGAAACGGATCGGGCCACAGACTGACAGTGACAGCGAGGTCACCCATGTGTACTCGTTCAGCAGCGAGGACCCTTCTGATGACGACGACTTCGAACTTGTGCGGAGCCGCTAGGCGAAGAGAAGGAACTGTTGGGCCCACGCGGAGCCCCGACACCAACACCATCTTGTTTATGCCTGTGATACTCAACGGTAACATAAAGCGGCTTAACAGGCAATCTGTCTCGATTCAGTTGGAGACCGTGGTGCTCAACGAAATCCCGGACATTAGAGTGAACACCCGAAAAAATGTACTGGCGGTTGATGTTCTGCATGCGGGTGCTCTTAGCGCCCTACGCAAGATAACAGATCTTGATGGCATGCAGGTGCGCCATCACATCCTGCTGGGCTCTGATGTCATCACCGATGTCGTATACGACATAGACTTGGCCATCCTCAGCAATGACTTGCCGACTCTGGTTAAAGCAGCGGGTGATCATGACGTCATTGTTGATGTCTTGCACCTGGGCAACTCACGTTGCGTGAAGATTGTGTTCAAGGACAACTGCCTGACGTCGCACGTTAAGGTAGGCCACTTTCGTCATCCTGTCCCGCCTTTCATTCCGAAGCCTCTGCAGTGCTGCAGCTGCATGAAACTAGGACACGTGAGCAGTGTCTGTGAGAACGAAGCAGTGTGCCCCCGTTGCGCTGAGCCACACGCCGCGGATAAATGTGCGCCCACTGTCATGAAATGTCCAAACTGCCACGGATCTCGTGAGGCTTCATCAAAGGACTGCCCAAAACTTAAGCAAGAAATTGCTATCTTAAAAGAAATGGCAAAAGATCATTCCTGTCATCGAGAAGCCGCTGCTAAATTCAGGAAGGGACGCTCCCGTCGCCGATGTTTTTCAAGGAAAGCTGCGTTGGTGACGCGTGTGCCACGTCCACTGTCACCTCTGCCACTGCCACCCAGGCCACGCACATGAGAAAGGCCTAAAAAGGACACAGGGACTGAGAACAATATGAACACCGAAGCCTGGCCTGCATTGCCAAAGCGGCAACCAGCTGCAGATTCACTGCACGACGTCGGAAGCAATCTACCCCGAGCATCTTGCCGGTGAATTGACTAAACAGGATTGGCAAGTGGTTGTCATGGTGCGATCACTAATGAATACGATTCGTATGCTACTGAACAAGCTGCAGACACCGACAACACAAAGCGCATTGCAAATACTGGACGCACTGAATACAGCACATGCAAGCCTAATATAAGCACCATGGTTCACCCAAACCTCTCTTTTCGCACTCAAATTAGAAGTGCGACGATTTTTCAATGAAATGCCAGAGGCTTGAAGTCCCGCATCTCGGATTTGCGCCAATTTGTTTTGAAGAACCGGTTTCCTGTACTTGTTATTTGCGAACCGAACACATCAACTACTCACAGATTATCTGGTTACGAAGTTTTTGCTTCTTCCACATGCGAAGAACGAAGCAACGTTCTCATTTACATCCGCGCGGACTTGACCTATGTTTCGCATACGGTTCAGCCTCATGACTACAAACAATACGTATGCCTCCGCGTCAGAAAGAACAAAGTGTATTTCGCTCTTATTGGTTGTTACATCTCCCCATCAAAGCAGTTTGACTGTGAAAGACTGAAATATATATTACAGGAAACTGATGGCCCCTGGGTCATCACTGGCGACTTCAATGCGCATCGCTTGCTTTGGGGAAGCACCAAGATCAACTGAAGTGGAAGGAATGTTGTGTCGCTTGCCTCTGATTGTGACATCTGCATCACGAACGATTGTAGCCCGACGTATCTGCGCGGTCCGGTGTATAGCAGCTGCCTCGACTTGACCTTAGTGTCGCGGAGCTTCACGTCACATGTTAAATGGCTTTACGACATCGAGACTCACGGGAGTGATCACATTTCCACCTACTTAAAGATTAATGGACTCACTCGGTCTTTCTCTCATAGTGTCTCGAAGAAGACTGACTGGACTATGTTCACGTCGCTTATGGAAGAAGCGTGTCGAGGAGATTTCACCGGCAACGTCGACGACACCATCGCAGAAGCAATGAAAACTGCCAAGTCTCTATTATCAATGTCGTCAAACAGTGCGGATTTCGACATTGAACTTGAGAGACTTCGTGCGATTCGACGGCGTGCAGAGCGACGATGCCGACGTACTAAATCAATTTATGATCTCAGAGACGCATGATGCATTCAGAAGAAAATTAAGCGTCGCATAGACAAACTAGAGAGCGAGCGATGGAAGAGATTCTGTGAGTCGCTGAACCCTCGGAAGCGGCTTTCACACATCTGAAGGAAGGTCCGTGGTATTCGTTCATTCCCGCAACAACGACACCCATTCGCAGCTTTGGCCCTCCATCATGGCCAAACTGAGCTTGATGTGGCGGAGGAATTATGTGCGAGAGTCACTGGCGAGCCTGTCAACGCCAACGTTGATGTGAGTGACCTCCCTGCGGCTCAGGTACCAGAAATGGACGTGTCCTTTACCATGGAAGGACTCGAAGCTGCCCTGGCTATTTCGAAACGATGATCCTCTCCAGGCCCTGACGGCGTCACCTATGCTGCCCTGGGACACCTTGGACAAGAGCAAAAAGAGCGCTTCTGAGCAGGTTAAACAACTCATGGCATAGAGGTACAGTTCCCTGGCAATGGAAGTTAAGTAGGCTGGTACCTTTGCTAAAGCCGGGAAAATCTCCATTAGATTTAGCGGCATATCGCCCTATCGCTCTGGCCAGCTGCATCGGAAAAGTGATGGAAAGGATGGTCCTTGCACGTCTAGAATGGTGCTTCTAGCGTTAAAATATCTGCCCAGCTTCCATGGCAAGCTTTCGTCGGGGTCGTTCCTTAATTGATAGCGTCATTGACCTGACAACGTTTGTGCAACTGGAGAAAAGCCGTAAGCTCATATCAGTTGCGCTCTTTCTCGACGCGAAAAGCGCATATGACAACGTTGCACATGACGCCGTCATCAACTCTCTGGAGACTATTGGAATTGGCGGCCGCATGCTTCGCTGGTTATCCGACTATATAACTCGCAGGTCGTTTTTGTGCAAACAGAAGATGGCACCACAGGTGAATATTACACTTACTGCGGCGTGCCTCAACGATGAGTATTGAGTCCCACGTTCTTCAATGTGACACTCATTGGACTAGCTGAAGTTTTACCTAAAACAATCTACCTCTCGATATACGCAGGTGACATCTGCCTTTGCACATATGCGGTAACTCGCCTTCAGGTTCGCGTGCGATTGCAGTGGGCAGCAACATTGACATCAGCATACCTTCAAACACAAGGTTTGACTGTATCGACCGAGAAATGTGCATTGGTTGCATTAACACGTAAACCTATGACACCATACCCAGTGTCCATTAATGGACACACTATCACCAATGAAAAGACCCATCGATTCTTGGGTGTAATAATCGATCGAAATCTTTCCTGGAGCTCTCGTTGCACGTACCTGAAGAAAAAACTGTTGTCGATTGCTCAGGTACTGAGATTCATGAGCGGGAAAACATGGGGCACATCTGTACGCTCCATGCTTCAGTTGTACAGAGCTCTATTCCTAGGCTATTTACACTACAGCCTACCAGTGTTGTCCACTACGCGCAAGTCAAATATTCGCTCAATGGATAGCTTACAGGGCCAAGCACTGCGCACGTGTTTAGGGCTTCCTCGCTGTGCATCAACAGCTGCAACAATCGTGCTCGCCAAAAATTATTCCATCCAAACATGCATTGCGGTGGATTGCCTCAGGACGCATATCCGTCGTCTTTCCCGCGTCCCCGATCATCACTTGGCGTTCTTGCCATCGCAGAGACCGCATGCAACGTTTTCTGAAGCTATAATAACCCTTCTAGATTGTCTCCCATTAGGATACATACCAGCAGCAAGGCTTTCATTATTCTTGTGGTGTCTCCAATAGCCTCAGGTGCGCCTAAGTATTGCGGGTGTAAAGAAGGCCAATCATCCAACAATAGCTCTGAAACCGATGACGCTGCTATTAATGAGACATACGGGGACCGAATACACATCTATACTGATGGTTCGGTCTCACCTACCAGCTCTTCAGGTGCCATTATCATTCCCGCAACGAAAACCACAATCAAGTTCAAACTGTCCTACATGACAACATCAACAGCGGCAGAGCTTGCAGCCCTGCGTGCTGCTGTCAAATATCTCGTGCAAGAGACACCTCAGAAATGGGTCATTTTTTGCGACTCTCAGGCGGCACTTCAGAGTCTGCATTTTGCCCTATATCAGGACCCATGAGCAGCTTACATATGAAATAAAAGATCACCATCAAGCTATCGCTAGAGGGCATGAAATTATATTCCAGTGGCTACCTGGACATACCGGCATTACTGGTAATGACCTCACCGAAAAAGCCACTCGGTCTGCCCATCTGGATGCCGGACCAGTTCCAATCCTCATATCCAGAACCGACACTACAAGAAAGCTCTATATTGCGGCTAAAACTATGACAGACAAATACTGGTCTTCTCCCAACCTCCCTAAGTGTCATCTTCATAGGTTGGATCCATCCTTAAAGCTACAAGTGCCATCAAAAATTTCCCGCTCTGAGGCGACAGTATTTTGCCGCCTCTAGCTTGGGGTGGCATTTACGACGGCCTACTCGTTCTGCATTGGAATAGGGGATACGCCGACCCGCCGTGGTTGCTCAGTGGCTATGGTGTTGGGCTGCTGAGCACAAGGTCGCGGGATCGAATCCCGGCCACGGCGGCCGTATTTCGATGGGGGCGAAATGCGAAAACACCCGTGTACTTAGAGAACGTTAAAGAACCCCCAGGTGATCGAAATTTCCGGAGTCCTCCACTACGGCGTGCCTCATAATCATAATGTGGTTTTGGCACGTCAAACCCCATAATTTATTTTTTTAAGGGATACGCCCATGTGCAACTCTTGCGAAACCACAGGAACGATTGAACATATCCTATGTATCTGTCCCGAATACGACGTCGAGCGCGAAGTTCTCCGGGTTGCACTGAACCAGCTGGACTCGAGACCATTTTCCATGATGAAGATCCTTGGACCCTGGCCATACGCTTCGATGGCAGAAAAGCCACGAAAGCGTTCTTGAAATACTTCAAGTCGACAGATCTTGGGAAGCGTGTGTAGAATCGGTGCGAACCTTCCACTGTGCGCGAAACTGCGCGCTCTCTCTCTCTCCCTCTCCATCCCCATACCCCCTTCCCCCAATGCAGGGTAGCAAACCGTACGTGCGTCTGGTTGAGCTCCCTGCCTTTCCTGTCTTCTATTTCTCTCTCTCTCTCACTCTCAAAGTTATTGGTGGAAAGTCATGAGGCACATCGGTACGGTCAATGCTGCAGCTTTATAACGCCTTGTTCCCCGGTTTCGCAAAATACAACCTCCCTGTGCTTGGTAACGCCTACAAAACAAACCTGAGTGTACTCCAGGGACTACAAGCTCAAGCCCTAAGGACGTGTCTCAGTGTTCAGAAGTGTGCGTCTATACAGCGGCAACGATTTTCATAGCTCGAGATCACCCAATATCAACGTACTTGTTTTGCCGAAACGACGTCCGACGCGGGACGCCGGGCGCGGGACGCTCACGCCGGATTTTCTGCGACACGGGGCCCTTAACGCTATCGCCTTAAAGGATACTGCGACTCGACATGCCTGAGGGCAGAGGAGAAGGGGCTAAGTACGTCGCGCTAAAGAGACCTAGCATCCGAAGTTCCAGATTACGAAAATAGTTTTCTTTCTCTTTCTAGACAAATTCAGCCTTCGTATGTGGCCACTTCCGGTGACCTCTCTGGCATCTTCCTGTTCGTTACGCTCCCATACGAGATGTCGGGTGGTAAAGGCCTATAATCAGCTGAGCAAGTGCTACAACGTGTGTTTGATGAGGAACCCTCCTCTTTGCTACACAATTGACTGTAACGCCATTTTGGTAGCACGTCTTCTGTGATGAATTAGCACGTTCGCACTTTAACGACTGGAATTTCAGATCACCAAGATAACCAAGGGTGAAGAGAAATTTATTGCGTTTGTGAGATAGATATCTGAAGGCACCATCTCGCCAGAGCGACAAAGTGAATGTGATAGAAATTAAAATCGATAATACGATTCAGTTTATTTCTTGCGAAAGAAATTAAAGGCTGGACAAGGTTATTGTTATTGCAAATGTTAAAAATAAACGAAAAAGAAAGATGAGAAGAATGATGCACGCAAAGGACGCTGCGTTTAAATCCGCTTGTGTCCAGCGGCGCGCGCTTACCGTAGACGCCGTTGAGCTTGATGCAGGCGGTGGCGGGGAAGAGCCCGTTGCGATTCTTTCGCGACGACATGCAGGGCGACTCGAGCAGGTCGGCCGTGTAGTTGTTGTGAAAGGGGTCCTCGCACGCCGGGTTCTCACGATCCAGCGACACGCACTTGAAGCAGTCCAGGCCGTGGGCTGCCCCTGCGAGTGCGCACCATTGAACGCGACATGACCAGGCGCTGGCCGAACACGCCTGTGCGGTACTGAGTCGCCACTTTCTTTTCCTTTATTGCCCACTGTTCTACGTGTGTATGTATGCAAGCCAAAAAAACGAGTGAATGTCTCGCTTAATATACGCATGCATGACAGCACATGGTTCAAAACACCAGGAAAAACACGCAGCGCTCGTCCTGTACATTTCATATTTTGTGTCTAGTCCTTCCTCAGTGCTTTTAGGTTTTCACAGTGCCCCTAACTAATTCGCCGAGAATTCAGTAATAGTAATGCCAGCCTACGCTGCGCTCGAGCACTAAAAGCTCCTTGGTAGTTGCTCTTGCTTTCCTAGCCACTCGGAGGGCTTCCAACACATTGTGTGGTGGAACGGCGAAAATGGTGCTGGCCATCGCCCAAGGTCAAAAATTTTGGGATAACGCGCCCACTCGTTACCCTCTGTAGACACAAAAGATCCTCTCACCTGAGAATGCACCAGTCGTGTCCTCCAGCGCGATATGGCCGTTAAACTGCGCACGAATAGGGCGCAAGGCCCATTCTCTTCATTACATCTTGTCTGCACTGAGCGTTATAGTGACGATAACACGAAGAAGTTTGTTACTTGTTAATTCTGTTGTGTGTTTGATCCTGCCATTATTTCTATAATTATTTCTAGAATCCCAAGTGAAAGTCACCATACGGTGATTGATTATTGATGAAAAAAAATATATAGAAAGGCTATGATGATTAACCAAGCTTTTAAGCACACTAGACACCTGTATTTGAGCCTAATCTGTGTAATCCTCAGCGCGCCAGACTCCAGTGCACCACTTCGCGACGGGTACCTGTAGAGTACGTGTATTAGCGCAGCCGTCACCCTCTGACATTTCAAATACGAATATACGAGGCAGGAATAAAAGGTGAAAGAGAGAAGTATAGCGTGCGCCAGAACGTTGATGGTATGTCCGCAAGGGCATTTTGGATAACAAATGTTTAAATTTGGTGCTTTCCATAAAATAGGTAAGCCGCAAACCTTCACGATCAATCTCTAGTGCGAGTTGTAGCAGCGCGATCGAACCTCCTTGAGTTTTCCGGTTGCAGCATCCAGTGCCGAGGACACTCCTGCTATGGCAGATCGTAATGTATCAAAAATTAGTTGTATTTGCATTCTAAAGAGCGAAAGCGTGGTGCTAAGTAGGCATTTCTGGATGCGCATTAAGCCGACAGAACTTCCGTCTGGGGAAATTAAAAACGGAGCACAACTTTGCACGCAAGCTTTCCGCATATTTTGATTGGCCGAATTCTGCAACAGAGAGACTGAATGCTAGAATAGACGACGTTGCAAACTCCTTAAAAAGAAATACTGAAGAGATCTTGAGGTCACCTTGAGTTACACCAGAAGCGTCAACGGAAAATCAGTTTGTTCTTTTACCCATGAATAAATTTGGCAAAATATGACAGAAACATTCATAATGGCAGCCAGCGTGCATGTAGAATGACCAGTGTATTCAGTCTTACCCATTCGGGGAAACCAACAGAACAGTACTTGTCGGAATGATATTGCGAAAAAAACGGATTCTCTCCCCCTCCCTCCCCCTACCAAATTTCTTTCTCGTAATTTTTGTGCTTCCGTTTAAATTTGGATTATCCTTGAGTTTGAAATGCTTTGCGTGTTATTTAAATAAAAAAAAGCAATAAGCAAAAAAAAAGGAACAGGAAACGCCGTGAAGTGCAGTTCAGCATAGCTCTATACAGTGTTTCTCAAAATTTTGCAGTACGTGAACGCTTTAAAGCGTAACCCCCCCCCCCCCCCCCTTATTCTGAAGAATGTTTTTTTTTTTTTTAGCAAAGATTGATTTACTCATGTAGTTTAATGAGGAGGATTCATTTGTTTTCTTGATTCAACCATATCTGCTTGACCCCAATTTTACAGTTTCGGTGAGACAAAACTGGCTGCGGTTGGCAGGCCGTGTTCGGCGAAGTTTATCACCACCACCATTTTCATCACCACAACGTTTCAGCTTCTTGAACAAGCAAACGGCGCCATTATGCGCCTAGACTGACAGGGCAATGCCCGTTTCCACGCGTCCTGTGAACGACGAGAATGATTACGAAACCACGTCCACCTGGCTCCATACGCGGATCGTTGACTTCACGTTTATTCATCGCAGTGTGTCCGAGCCTCGCGCAAGTCTGCCTTACGTCTTTGACTTTCCTTTGCCCCCTTCAGTCACGGTATACTCATTTGTGCAAGTGACTCGTTTTTGCCATTTATTTCGAGTAGTGGCAATAAAGAGAGAGACAGTTTAATGGAAGCTGAAGATGTCAGCCCTGTTAAATGCATGGCTTGCTACTTCCGATGACGTGCCTTAGATTACATCAAAATTTGACTTTTCATGAACATAATAAAAATAAGCTATTAATAAACAAAGAAGTCAAGCCCATATAACGAAAAAAAATTCTGGAGTTGTACGGGCCGAAACCGTGATGTGATAATGACGCACGCCGTAGTGGAGGACCCAGGATTAATTTTAACCGCGTAGAGTTCTTTAAAGTGCTCCTGAATCTAAGTAGATGAGCGTTTTTGCATACCACCGCCATTGAATTGCGGCCGCCATGGCCGGGATCGAACCCACGACCTCTGCTTCGCAGCGTAGGGCCATAGCCAACAAAATTCCCAGGCGAGACAGGTGACGAACCAGAGGTCAGCGTGTGTGCACATGTGTGTAACAAATGAAAGTATATATTTCTACATTACAATGAAAAATCGGGAGTCGAATTCACAGAGCTCTTTGCTCGCAAATGCTCTTCGCCATTGGCCGACCGCCTTCGCCAATACTATGCCCAACGACAGGATTGGCTGCAATTTGCTCTTACGAACAATTCTTACTGAAGAGCATTTTTTGTGATTACGGCCTCAGGGCACGTATTGACAAAAAAGTTCTTACACAAAAGCTGTTCACAAAAGTAGATGCCAGGCAGTCGTGACGTCGGACATTGCATCAGCGAAGGTGGTCGGCCAATGGCGAAGAGCATTTGCGAACAAAGAGCTCTGTGAATTCGACCGCCAATTAATTTCCCCTACGATTTTTTTTGGATTCATCGCCTGTTGGATTCATGCGGTTGTGGCTAACGAATTTACTTCTCGCTATTTTTCCCACGTGCGACGTGCTAGCTTGTTGAGTAACCAAGCTTACTGGAAATATTTGCTCTGCCACCGCTGCACTCTTCAGCCTGAGTGTCTCGATGTTGCCATGGTCATTCCGCAGACTGAGGCGCCATGCGCCCTCTTTCCTCCCCCTCCCCCTTTCCACTTTTCTCCCGCTTCCACACCACTGCCTTCGAGGGCGGTGTTTGTCGGCGTGACGTGCTCCACGCGGACGAGACGCTCGATGCACGCCTAACAAGACCATGGAAAACACGTCTGCATGTTTTCCTCGGCCGAATGAATAGTGTCCCAGCCGCGTGTTTACCCACCCCCTCAAGCACTGCCATTGACAAACAGCGCCAAAGGGAGGCTCTTCGCTTGGTGCCGTAGCGCGATGGAGCAGCGCACTGTCGCGGACCTGCGAGGCTGCAGTTCGAATCCGAGTGGGTCTTCGGCGTGGCCAAATATAACTTCAGTTTTTTTTTATTCATCAGTTTTTGCCACTAAAGCTCGTTCCGATTTAAATGAGCACTCTCCGAAGTGTGCGGTACCTGTTAGGGCACGTCATGCGCTGTGCGCCGGTCTATATACAGCGTACACAAACTGCGCGTTGTGGGGCGACTAGCAGTGTGAAAGGTTTGGTGAGTAGGGCGTTCGCCGGGCCTCAGATTGTACGAGTATTATTCACTGGAAAAAAAAGCGACCTCCGACCACATTGGCTTGCTGCTATTAAGCCACTGAAAAAGCCGACAACCGTGCAGCGCGATTGCAATTGTGACGGCATCCTTGCGACAAGCAGTGTCAGTCACGGTTGACCAAAGTACAAATCGCGCTACCATTGTTCCATTAGTTCCCGTTTGCGTAAATGCGCGAGAAGAAGACGCGGCACCCCCTTTCGCCACTATGCCCGCGGCCTTTCCGCGATGTCTTACACACACGCGTGTGGAGATACTCTTCTCTCCAGATCGCACAAGTAATCCTTTCCTCCCTGCATCGAAGCATCGGCAGTGCCAAATGTAGTGCTCCACGTCGCCTCTTCACTGCAGTCTGTGCAGAGAAGACAATTAGCGCACCCGGATCATAAAGCCAATGCTGGGGTGATCCTCTCCGGATTCTGTACACGTGGAATCATTGCGACTGCGCCCTTTAATAACGCGCGGCCCGTGCGCGAGAATCAGGATGACATTTCGCCGCCGCCTCCAGTGTCGTTGCAAGCTAGGCCGCACCGCTTCATTTTCTTTCATTGCATACGGTGGCTTCAGGGGTGCCATTTTGTGGAAGAACGGCCCTCTTTGCCCGAAAATTTAACAGAATCATTCGGTGAAGCGTTAAGCACGCTGCCACTTATCTTTTACTTTAAGTGAACATGACAGCACTCCGGGGCCTCAAAATTTAAGGTTCAACACGCTTCTGAATATCTTAGTAAGCTCTTGATGAGGGCTAGTTGGTCTGTGGCATGTTTCCTCGTGTCCTTTTATTCGCGCTGTTTAACCTCAGTTCTGAATGTCATGCGTCACGCACAAAATCGAGCTCGGGATAGCTAGAGCTGTGCAGCATAACTATATTAAGCGAGAATTCTTCCCGCGTCGGCACTTGTAATGCGCCGACGCCTTTCTATAATTAGGTATTATAGTGTGAAACCCGCGGCCTATCCATCCGAGCCGTTTCGCACTTTCCTGATTAAGGGGGCGGTTATACCGCGCGGGCGATACGTCGGGCGCCCACGCCAAAAGGAAGTGGGACGCTAACAGCACCTGTGTCCCGAATCTTCGACTCTGTCTTGGACATCCAAGGCCGCTTGAGGAGGAAGCTTTGAGCCGACGCGAACTACGAGTTCCACATTCAGATACACTGGAAACTAAGAAATTCCCTCATGCAAACAATGAACCAAATGTAGCGAGATTTGTTGAATTTAAGAGATTAAGTCGAACTCTATCGACTGCTGGAAGCAGAATCCTGATTCAGGGCTTGAAAGGTTTTAGAAAGATTAGTGTAAATCTATAAATTTCGAATTTACTGAAGTACAAAGTTTACAATTCCCGTAATCTTAGACCAAAACAGATATTACAATTCTGGAAACTATCTGAGCTACATCGTCTAAAGCGGGCAAATGTGATGTACTTATTAGTTTAGCGCTTGCACAAAACTATTACACTGTATTGCGTAGCTTCACAAAATCAACATTCACAAATTAGTGGTATTGAAGGCAATGGGCAATATAATGTGCAAGGGGTGTCAGGAGGATACACCGATTGTGACGGCTTTAGATGTCCCAATAGGTTCAGTTTACAAAATTACGATATTATTTTCCATAGCTCAGTTACCGAGCTGCGAATTCCACATTTAACATTTGTGTCGTTGAAATTGTTCAATATTATTAATATTTTTAAACAGAAATTGATGGCCGAAATGAAAGATGAGGGCCCGAATTCAAACAAACAAAAAAATAGATAGAAGAACACGTCATGCTAGAATTGTTCGCAAAATAAAGTTTCTGCGAATCCTGATGTTGGGCACGTTATTAGTCGGCCAATAGCGAATAGCACTTACGATAGAAAAGCTTTGTGAACTCGGCCTCAGGGCCCCGTACTCATAAAAAGGTTCTTACGTTAGATTTGCCCCTAAAAAATTCCATCAAATGCTAACGCTATACATGTCATTAGCGAAGGCAGCCGGCCAGTCACAAAGAACGCCCACGAACGAAAAACTTTTTGAATTAGGCCCCAGGGCGCGTGTTCGAGAAAAAGGTCTTACACTAGTGGTGTTTGTAAGAAGAAACGCGAACCACTCGTGATGTCGGTTCATATTATTAGCCGAAGCGGCCAGCCTATGGCAAGCAGCACTTCCTGACAACAAGCTTTGTGAGTTCGGCCCCTACTTCCGACAGTCGGCGGGTTCTAACCTAACCTTTAAGCAACAAACATAATGAAAACTGCTTCTGCGGACACAGAACGTTTCTTCGTTTCTGTGCATTTAAATGAAGGAACTGCCGAGGTGAAGCTTCCTCTGAAGGAACAAGGAACTATAGTCGGTCACATCGTTCCGTCGAATGCGACTCCAGCCGGCTGTCAAGGCAGCACTCAACCAAATGAGCTAAAATAAGCCAAACGGGCGTCTGCTAGCACTTCTGTATAGCGGCACGTGTCAGTGTATGCACAAGGATTCGATCGCAAAACTCATGAATATTTTGAGTCACACAAAGCCCCACACAGGATCTTTCTTGGGCAAAAAGGAGAAACAAAGAAAAAAAAAAAAAACTGATCCAGAGAAAGGCGGGCTCTGCCGCATTAGAGCAGGTGCAACTTAAACTGCGCCTGCGCGCGAAAGGGCGGGACACACACATATATATATATATATATATATATATATATATATATATATATATATATATATATATATATATATATATATATATATATATATATATATATATATATATATATATATATATATATATATATATATATATATATATATATATATATATATATATATATATATATATATATATAATGTAAAAGCATATAGACCAGGCTGAAGAGGAGAGATTTATTCGATTCTATCTATGGGGAAACTTTTTTAAAGCTTGATCGTTTTGCTCCCTCGTAAAGTTGGTCCTATTAAAGAGTTCCTGGGATGGACAGGAAAACCAGCTTTTAAGGAACGCTTTTGGCTGCGCGAAAAAAAAAAACAGATAATAAATAAAACTCAGAAAACGGAATCACTGTTTCCGCAGCAAAAGCAGAAGTTTGACGCAGCGAGCAAACAGCTCAGAACTTTCGGCTGGAAGTGCTCCTCCGTTAGCGATGACTGAATCAAGCTGCTTTTTCTCTCTCTCTCTCTCCTTCTCTTTGCTGTTAACTTTATTATGCAGGGATAGCACTGTTTCCTTTCTAGCGGTCTTTCGTTTTAATTTGTTTGTTTGCTAAGTTACGACTGTTCCACGCGGCACGCCAACGCATATCTCATAAAGATTTTTTTTTTCAGAGTATGCGTTTGCGCACGCTCGCTCGTGTGTGTGCGCGTTTGTGTGTATGTCTTCACCGTGTTCGACACGTGTCATCAAAGTAGTTCACTTCGCCGCCCTCTCTATGAGGTCACTTACTATTCGTTGCGAGGAGGTAAAGCACGATGAAGGAAAGGATGGGATACATTTCTTTCGTCCAAGGCTCCACCGCGCTGCTCCTGCAAAGACAGACCAACCCCGGAGATAAAATGAGACTTCTTCGAGGCTTCAGCGCCGTTCATTGGCGACCAATCTGGTGCACCATCTGCAAAGGCTTTGCAAGTGTCTTTTGCGATCCACACACACACGCACGCTTTTAAGGCTTCTTATTGGGCTTCGCACAAGTTGTGCTTAGTTCTCGCGAACTGTCCCTGCTGACGTCGTCTTGACGTAGTTCGCCTCAGCGAACTGCAACTCGGACACTGAGGCATTCATTTAGTCGAGCCGTCACTTACGGGTGACACACGGGGAGGGGGTGTAAGTACCAGCAGCACTCGGGCTCTTTTTTGTCTGCTGATGACAGACGACAAGCCTTCAAATATAAACAGAAAGAAAAAATGGAGACGTTATAGTTGAGAAAATGATTCAGAAAAAAAATATATTATGCAGACCCAACGCACATGTTGCGTTGGATGTATGCGAAGTGCATTAGTGAAGCGGTTAATTAATGTTATACAACTGAATGCGATGCTTACAATTGTGTACATTTTCATCCTACACAAGGCGTATTCTCATGCAATGTTTATGTTTGTGCTTTACAGTGTTCATAAGTTACGTCGAAATACAAACAGTAGTTCACGCGAACGCCCACTGTGAGACGTCAGTGCAGTGATTTCATGAACTCGAAGGCGATACTTGTCGAGGGAAGAACGGTGAGGAGAGGTGCATAGGTGCAAAGTGTGACACATACTTGAATACAGTTAAGGAACCTATACCGCTTATGTCGCAGTGACACATGCCCATTCTCTAGGATTGCCCAGAATGGGCACATACCATGTGGGCACATACCAGATTGCCCAAGAATGGGGTAGTCGAAATGTAAGAAATTTGAGAAAAAAAATAGAAGCCGTTGAATATTGTGCGGTTGTGCGGTAATTCATGAAATCGTGTGTGTCCTTCAGGGATACCGATAAGCCAGTGTACACGCTTCATGCGGTTGATATAGTGCTTTATTGCGCCGACCAGAGGTGCGCTCACTGGTACTACTTCGTCGGTCATGGTTCCCTGCTACATAAGCCGGAGCATACGGTCGTGCATACGCAGCTACCCAAGAATGTGATGAATATAAGAAAGTCAAAGAAGCCGTTGAACATCACTCACTTTTACAGGATGTATACTTTTTAAGCCGGTTGATTTAATGTTTTACTACGCGCAGGCCACAAATGGGCTCCCGGACTCCATTTTGTGTGTTAATTCCGTGCTATCTATATTAGCCGTTTGCTCTGTCCTAAATGTGACATATCGACCAACGGACCAACGGGCCGACCAACCGACTGACCGACGGACAGACAAGTAACTGGCAAAGCAATATAATTTGATTATATTCTCCTTGCATGTAATGAATACCTGATTATTTGAAACAAGCTGCGCCGCCTTATTTTAGATGTTTATGCACAACTTGTTTCATTCGTACATAAGGAACAGGGGCCGAATCCACAAATCTTTTCATTCGTAAGTGCTGTTTTTCATTGGCTGATCGTCTTCGGTAATGATATGTCCTACATCACCTGTGGGTGACGCGGAAGTCTTTAGCGTAAGGACTTTTTCTGAATACGGGCCCTGATACGCTTCACATCAGATATTCTGCAACTGCTCCCTAAATTTCTGTACAATTGTTATTACACTCAGTGCTCGGTAACGTTGAGTGCTCGGTTCACGCTTAGATACAACATAGAAACTCCTGCATTCTTTTGCTCCGGAAGGCGAATGCCTGCGAACCAGTGTTAAAAAAGAATTGTTGGAAGCGACAAACAGGTTGTATACGGTATTTCACTTTCATGCGAAAAATTTTAGATATAGGCAAGCGGAAGATGCGTGAATACTTGGCTACGTGAACATAGTTACAACAGCAAACATATCAGCTATCCTGGGAGCCTAGAGTATCGCAATGAAACAAATACTCGTGTTGCAGAAGTATTTGCAGAAGGCCGTGAGTGGTGGCGCCGGCTAATACTCCCAGGACTAACTGTAGCACACATGCATAAATACCCAAGAAAGTGTACGCGAAAACTGCGCCGTGGTAGCTCAATTTCTAAGAGTATCGCACGTAATGCGAGGCCGGGGGTTCATATCCAACCAGCAGGGAGTTATTTTTCGTCCACTATCGTTTTCATTTATTTCTAATTTCTACATTTCAATGAAATTAGTGATTGCTCCTATGCTTCCCTTGTTGTCATTGTCTGTTGGCTTTATGTGGTTGTCACTTACGCAATCCGGGCCCCTTGGTTCCTTTTCTTCTCGTTCAGAAGTATTTATAGAATCGTAGCGCATTCAAAATAGTACAGAAAGGGAAAACATTGTAGCAATCGCCGCGATGCAGATTGGTACGGACACGTGCGTTAGGGCGCCCTCAGTTTCAACATTAGAGGAGGCGCTGACATTTATTATTGGCACACAAAACGAAAGCGGGCTCGATTATAGAAAGAGAATCGACAACGCCGTTTGGAAAATTTCTAAATTCTCTAGAAATGTTTTTTCTAAATTGTCTAGAAATAGAAAAGGCACTTGCCAATATCTTATTTTTGAGCTTAAAACTATTTCTAGCCATGTGCCAACTAGCCCGACAGAAGACGTTACTATTATAAATTCTCCGTTCCACCCCCCCTCCTTTTCTTTTCTCTTTTCGTTGTTGTTGTTGTGTCTAATTTGTTGTTTGCTTCCTTTTTCCCTCTGCCGGGTTTTGACGCGAAATACTGTGCACATACAGTTACCACACGCAGTGTCTCAGTGGCAGTGACATTATCTTGCTGAGCACAAGGTCGCGGGTCCGATTCCCAGCCTCGTTGATCGCATTCCGATAGGGACAGAACGCAAAAGACACTCGTGTACGTAACATTTTGTGCACCTTAAAGAACCGCAAGTATAGTGAAAATTATTCCGGAGTGCTCCTCTACGTCGTCTTTCAGTAAATTTCATTGTTTTGGGCTATTAAAATCAATCAATCAATCAATCAATCAATCAATCAATCAATCAATCAATCAATCAATCAATCAATCAATCAATCAATCAATCAATCAATCAATCAATCAATCAATCAATGGTTTCTAGTCGCACTTTGTCCCGGTGTTTTGTCTGCGTGTTGTTTGAAACGGACGCGTACAACCAACCAGCCGCAACTTTATCCATCATGATTGTTGTGACTTCAGAGTGCGCGTTCAATGGGAGAGCTTCTTCTAAATGCTTGCGTTGTTTGACGTCCTCCGAGAGTTCGTCAAACACAGAGGGCATACAGAGTAGGAGAAAATGAAAAGGAGACGTAAGGCGGTTATCTGGGTCCCAGTAATCGCAAACTACTCGGAGAACTTGGACAATGTGCTCCCACATATTCTGTTGCTATGCTGCCGAAGTGCGATTGGCGGCGGCGAAGGAGCTCGTTCGCGACGCACACATCAAATCTCGGTTGCTGCCCCGTCAGTCTCGTCCTATATAGCTGCCAGTCTACATCAGGATCAATACCTCTAGAGTTGGCAGACGTGATATATCCCCAGGCGCGGCGGGGCGCCGATGTGAAGCTCTATCGCCACGTTCGCATATTGATAGCGCGCTTAGACATGCAAAAAAGAAAGTAACGAAAGAAAGTAAGAAAGTAATTCACTTCATCCTGGCGATTCAACGTCTCTACGTCGAATCGAAACTGGGGAACGCTTTTGCTGAATGTGTGAATTCTTACAGGCAACGGCGAAAAGTCTTGGCCCCGCGAGGCGAAGTTTCACTGAATACAAATACGCTTATCGACTTTAAAAGCTTCCAAGCCACACTCAGAAATTTGTTTACCTTGCACAGAAAGCGGATTGCTGCAGTCGTACGTTTCTCCTGCCGTAGCCCGCCAGAGAGCATTGCGGCGTAACGAGTGACTTCGATGAGATCACATTTAAGCGCTTTTGCTCGCGGAACTTTCCGCCAGAAGCTTTCATGGAACTCGGAAAGCTTCGTACGAGGAACTCAATGTCGACTTGATTATTCTTGTCTTGACATAGGCGTGATTGTAAACGACGACGGATAATCAAGGGGAAACGTACGAAAACAAGATTTTTCTGGCGTCGTTCATCGAGTTACGTATCAGGTCTCCTGTTTCGCTCTCCTATCCAGTTTTGTCCGTGCCGCGAAAGTGTTGACGACTGCCAGCGTCGAGTTGCTTCAGGCGGGCGAAAAAAATAATAAAAAGCGTGCGCGGCATGCCTGCAGATGTAAGCAGAAGGTTATAAGTGGCTCATATGCCGGAGTATCACTACTGTGCAGTGATTTGGATAAAGCACGAATTGTGCAAACGAGAAAATGTCGAGCCACAATACAGACATATGTCGTGAGATCTAACGTCTCCAGTTGCGAATGCTGACAAGGATATGTATCGAAGTTCACGCGCCCCGTTGCAGCGGCCCACAAACTTAGTCCCGTTATTGAGATTCAGCAGTGTTCTCACAACTATTGCAAGTAGACACGGTGTAGCTGTAATTGTTTTTTCGCGTCCCCTTAATTAAGATAAACGCACACCTGTTTAGACGTGTACTCAAAGCTCATGAACGACACAGAAAAAAAAAACATGGGAGGAAGCAGCGTGAGTACGACTGATTTGCTAGATTCTATTTCTCCAGCTTGAGATAGTGCACCCGCCACAGTGGCTCAGCGGCAGTGGTGTTTTACTGCTGAGCACGAGGTCACGGGTTCGATCCTCGGCAGTGGCGACCGTGTTCCGATGGCGGCGAAATTCGTGAAACGCTACTTTACCGTGCTTTTTGGTGGACATTAAAGAACCCCATGTTGTCAAATTAATTTGGAGCTGCCCCCAACGCACAAATGCCTGTTTCAGATTTTTCACGGTGGTTCCGTGCGTTTCCTAAATAAAAAAAAAATGTGCCTTTTCGTGAAGATAGCAGCGCAACACGTTTTCTACTTTCAGCATGCATGTGTAGTGAGCACGCTTGAACGACAACAATCGTAAAAAAAGGAGAAAAAAACTGAAAAAGAACACTGCTCAACCATGCAGTATAGCCCGTGTCCAGCTCAATCTACCTATGCGGTATTTTTAGCTTCAATAATGACAAATGTGTGAAAAATGTGTGGCCTGCAAGAACAGCGGGAGACCCGTAATTTTTGTAACAGAATAGTGAGCAGGACTGTTGAAACCAAGCTTCACCTACTTGTTGCGGCACTTTCGCTGAGGCGTGTTTTAGATCAACATGTCCTGCAAATTGCGATAAAGCATGTTCAACCTTCCGGTAGCAAACGCTTCTACTAGCAGTTGTCGGGAGTTCAGTTAGGTATATCGTTCATTTTTTTCTGTGCGGTACAGGGAATCAAAACCGTCCCATGCATCGCGTGGCTTGACTTGTTTGCGCTATATTGAAGGGCATAAATTTTACTAAGCTTTACCATGTGTCGTAACTCCACATATACGCTGAACGACAAGCTAAGACGTAAGTTCCATTAAAGGCGCAAATAAAAAGTAGTTCAATTTCCTTTAGAAATATATTAACTTTTAATTGGACAAATTATGGAATGTAGCGCGTGAACAACTAGCCATCACTAGCACAGTTAGCTAGTGGAATCAATAATAATATTGGCAGGCTGATAAGAAATGCATATGGCAATTCAATATCAGAATTAAAGAAATCGCAAAAGAAGGATCAAGATAAAGTTTCAGTGGAAACCTTCGCATGTTGGTATCACTGGCGACGAAAGAGCAGATGCCTTCGCCAATGAAGCGCTTTCAAGGCAGCCGACAGTGAGAGCGCGGGTGAATCACCAATTTCCTTAGGAGACAATTCGTTTATATTTTCGTTCTGTTTGAAAACCACCGCGTCAGCCTTGAGTTGTAAAGTGACTTAGCCGCACGGAGGCCGCCTTCCTATACAGAGTAAGAACAAGATCAGCCTACACTTCTGCATGGATGTTCAAAGTCGGCGGCATTGCTTCTTCATCTTGCACTGAACGTGACGAAGTGGGTGACAGAACATTTCGTCTAGCCCTGGAAGCGCTTCTGTCCTGAAGGGAGGACACTTCTGGACAGCGTGGGAAGAAGAGATTGCCTCACGAACGTGTCAAACAGTTATTTTTTCCGGAAGAACCACGGGTAGTACGCGAGGAAGTATCACGTATTCTTTTCACATTTTTGTGAGAGACAGAACTGACTGACACATGGTGACATATTTGGTGAGAAAAGAGACGCACAGGCGGAGCAATTGCCAATCATGTCTGCCAGGCTAACCCCGCCTGTGGTACTGCCACCAGCACCACCACTACCCACTGAAACCGCCACTCTATATCCGCAAACACTACTGCAGAAGAAAAAGAACTGTCAAGCTAGGCCGCACTGTTTTTCAAGAGAATTCTAGAGTGAATGAGGGAGAAAGTAAAAACTAAATCTTAATAAAGCCCCATATTTTTTTTTCAAGCCTGTAAAGGATGCAGCGCCCCAGTGATAGCGTTGATGCAGTGAAGCACGCTGGCATTGAGTCGTTGTTAGGTGATGGGTCGGATTCTTTGTACATGAGGTCGTCGTTGTGTTAAACCGTTGCCATACTAAGAAGACATAAAGCGAAAAGTCCGTCGAGCCATACGTTCTGCAAGGGTCTGAAATGCAGTGCACTCTTGCTAAGGAAACAATGTATCGCGCATTCAAATCAGGACATTTCTATCGCACTTAATGATTTGTTAAATTAATTTGATCGCGCCGTGGAATTATTCCGGTGCTCCTGGCGCTATAGTGCCTCCAAACGGTGAGAAAGACTGTTTGCGCTGTCACCAGAAGTGCAAATGTGCTGGACGAGGGCTGTCATGCTGAAGGAACAACTTTGTGTGTTAGGCGCCTCTGGCGGAAAAAGCTGGCGCCACCTCTATCTCCCGCAATGCTGCGAAGTTTTGTATATGCAGAGTACATACGGGTCAGGACCCGTATTTGCAATACACTTCGAGCTCCAGAACGGTTCGTAAGAAAAGGCGCGGGCCAATCATCATGGCGAGAGTAATATTAGCGAGGGTGGCTAGCCAAGCCGTTCTTGTACGAACAGGTATCACTGTGAGATCGGTCCCCGAGTAGTTAGGCAACGCCGCATACTGGCCCTGCGTCTGTCACGCACTGCATCATGTTATTGTGCCCGCCTCGCTCTCTCTAGCTTTCTCTCTCGCTTGCTCGCTCTCTTATTTCATTTCGTCTCTCATTCTTTCGTCTTTCATTCTTTTCAACTTCTTGCCCGAGCATAGGGTCACCCAACCGCTCTTTACGCCGCTTAAGCTCCCTGTCCCTCCGTATGTTAGTCCTGTCTCTCCTGGTTGACCACATTGCGTATTACCTTTCTTTCTTAGGCATTTATCGTGAATCTAAGCATTATCGGGAAACATAATCATTTACCATGAAACGAAGAAAGTGCTACTATTTTCATTTGCTTCATTACGTTCATTCTGTTTAAAAAAGAAAAGAAGACTCTACCTTTTCTTCCGTGCTCACAGCACAGGCCTAGAGTACCGCACTATTTCAACCAACTCTGCACTCTCCCCATGAGACAAAAATCTCATCTCCCACTTCAAACCTCGTTTAAAGTACGCACACGCAGGGAAGATGGGTACGCAAACTAAAAGTGAGCACTGTAGCACAGGTCATGCATTATTGAGAAAAGGCAGGTGCGCTCTAGCAATCGCGCCGACGCTGTAATCAAGGTTACTTCGTTCCTTTTTGCAGTTGTCAGTTCCCTTAGCTACATGCTCAAACGCCAGCCATGACTGAGCAGGCTCAGAACTATAGCTCCCCGCGCCGGTTTCTTCTGCGATTGCAGAGTCAGAACACCTTTCTCGTTTGGCGAAGTTAGTTGGCTTCGAGATAAGTTGGAGAGAAGCGAGTGTCACATGCCAGTGGAACACCCGAAAGTGCTCACGGAGCAAGGCCGCGCTCTGCTCAACGAATTGCGAGTGTCTGCGTGACATAATCCGCGTGCGACGCGCAGATGGCGGCAGATGACGGAGAGACGCTGCACTGTTTTTCGCATTGATTTGTCTGGTGGAGTGGTGGGTCTCTAGCTTACTGAAGGGCGACTGACAAGAAAGCGCCATTTCGAAGCGTGTGTATATATATATATATATATATATATATATATATATATATATATATATATATATATATATATATATATATATATATATATATATATATATACATATATATTATGTGTGTGTATGTGTGTGTGTGTGTGTGTGTGTGTGTGTGTGTAATGTACTCATGGTGCCCTGTGTAACTTTAGCTAAACATTAAATATATGCAAATACAATGTAGCTGGTCAGATCCAAGGTAATGTTGCTTGCCGTCACTTGGAGATACTCATATTATACTTATCATTGCGCATAATTCCATAATTAGTGCTAATTAATTAATCAATTTATCAAATATTGTAATTACATAAAAAGTGTAGATGATAAAATTATAGAGCAACATGAAAACTCCTGATATAGCTTTCTGTTGCTCAATACGTGCTACATAAAAGTGTTTTTCCGAGCGTGAATGAAGCCGGCGAATAAACGCAAAATGCCTGGAGCGGCCAGTCGCGCGGCAGTTTCGCGGGCATCTGCGGGCTTCTTTCACGCTCGGAAAAACACATTTATGTAGCACGTATTGAGCAACGGGAAGCTATATCGGGAGTTTTGTGCGTGCGTGTTTTGTGTGTTGGGATGCGGTGGAAGACGAAAACATGCTATGTTATTAACATCTGGCAGAATAAGAAAACACGTGGTGAACACTGCAGGTCGTTTCATGGAGACGGCCACACCTGGCTTTAAGCCTGCAATGGTTATACAGGGTGACTATTTTTGGGATTTTACGGAATTTCTAAAAATCGCCTGTTGCACATAACATAATTCTTGTCATTGAGCTTGATTATTCAAATAGGAGGACGTTACTAACACGAGAAATTTAAACACTTTCAAATAATTAACAAAAGTTCAATAAATAACTTCTCAGATAATTAGTTTGCGGCACATATTGCCATTTACGGATTGTAGCCGGTGAGCTTGCAAGACCTATCCACTAGAAATTAATTTGCAGGATGATACCAGTTTCGGGATATTATTTCCAAACGTGAGGAAGATAGTACATGGGCGTTCTAGTTACTTTTGTGGTCGAATGCATAAAAGGGCGTTTTGTTAAAAGCGAGTGGAACAACAGTGCATTTTTAAGGCGAGTTTGATGGCGCATATGTCCAACTGGCCCCATCCTGGGAATTCTTAACAAGCGGATACGCCTTGCAAACTCACCCTCTAGAATTAGTAAATTGCAATACATGCCGTAAAGTAATGAATTCACAGGTTAATTGGGGGGTGTTTGTTGATTAGTTGAATATAAGTTTTGATTTCTCGTGTAAATGTCCGTCTCACCGAATAATCAGGCTATCTTCAAAAATTGTATAAAACTTGAAAATGATCATTAAATATGCTGAAACTGGTGGTATTTAGCTGTTATTTTTTCTTTCTGACGTTGGAGGCTCACTAAAAAAGGAACGAATGCTTCAGACCTTATCAGAAACCACCATGATCCTCCCCTCGCATCAGGAATGATGAAGCTGTCCGTTTGTGATTAATGTCTCGCCACAGCCTCTTTGTAGACATTAAGGCGAGTTTAACGCAACGATTCTTATCCACACTGATTTCTTCGTCACCAAATTGTGCGGTGATAAGTCTGTGTTATTGCAAACATGAGCTAGCACACCTGGCGGATGATAAGATTGGAATGCACCAAGCCTAATGATTTACGCGGTTTTAACTAAGTTTCCAAATTTTCGGACTTTACTAGTAGCGAATTCAGCGCATTTTCTCCCTCTGTTTATTTGTTTAAACAACATTGGTAAGTTTCATTGCAGTGCCACTTCAAAACGTAAAGAAGTAAGAAAGTGGCTACAATCGGTAAGACAAGAAAAGTTGGCGAAACGTTTACATCCAGGAGCCTGCGTCGCCACAGCATAAGCTTAGCCGCCGCATAACTTGATGTGCACTGCTCTCTGAAAACAGCGCACTAGAGGCAACCACACAAGAGGAATCAAACAGGACGACATGGCAACTGAACTTTTAATTACAAAAGCAAGAGTACGGTAATAGAACTTCAGAAAGCCCACCTACAGGTGTTAGTATTTCTGAAAGCTTTTGAAGCCAGTGAGCGTGAGGCCGTGCCTATCGTCGGACCTCCTCCAAACTGTGTCACCGTATTACGGTTTCTTCTTGAAAATTTATTTTCGCTGACAAGATAGCGGTCTTTAGTTTTGGTGCGTACGACTCGCTAGGCGCAAATGTTATCGTTCGGTTTACAGTGTAATTAATGTATATTATAGGTATGCATAACGCCCCCGATTGTAGCAGTACCTGACAGGGTTACCTTTGTGTATAAGGAGTCGGCGCTGAAATTTTCTCAGCTGCCCTAGCGCCGCCTGCCCAGCGCCGTGAAGTGCTGGCCAGCCGCACGAACGCTGCCAGCCCGACGCTCTGCAGGCATGCTTGTCGGAGCGCGGCGCGTTTCACGGAAGTAGCTGAAACTGTAGGGTAAAATTTCAGTGCAAACTAATCGGGCTTCGTGGTGTTTGATGATACCACTGATTACGTGGTCATAGTGCACGGAACTGAAATACCAAGACAAGATCAGTACGCAAACGTTGGTGTATGTTTCGAAGAAGCGTTTCGGTAGACACCGGGACATTGCAACATTGCCGGAAATTGCGCAGCTATAATGCAGCAGCGCGGCGAGCGTATCAAGAAAACATGACGACCGCACTCCCTACAACTTGACCAGAAATACGTTGCGTTTTGAAAAACACGTCTGTGGGTAACAGCAGAAGAAAATGGTTCTACGGAAATTCTGACGTAAATATCCCATTGATCCCATTATTGAACATGATATACCGAGAGAGCTGAGCAGACATCTAGAAAATCTTATAGGCAGTTTGCGACTGGGTACATACTACCAACACAAAATAGTTTCTGTTCCGCATTGGCCGTGCTGAAAACCTTCACTGCGAATATGGCAATGCAAATGAGAACGTGGAACACCTTCCTTTAGAGTGTCGGGCAAACAGTTTTGAAAAAAAAAACAGCGAACTGGTGTCCACATTAATCAGCCTTGTCGGAGACTGCTGAGCATAAAGCAGCTGTTTGGCCCCAACCCAGCAGCTGGCACACAAAAATGTGCACTTGTTGCTCTGACAGTTTTTTTTTAGGGTACTGGTATTGCCAAAAATTACTATAACTGAATGTTATTTATTTACCGGTGACAACAACATTGGTTGTTGTATTTAATTCTCGTTTTCAAGCAGTAGTATGCGTCATTTTTTTCTCTTGTGACCTTTTGCCTTTGTAGTATCAGTCACACGTTCGTAGCGCTTCCTCTCTTCAGAGGATCCCGCTGCGATAATTATATTGAATAGCACATGCCTCTAGGCCCTTGTGGTTCAAGGGCTCTGGCGAGGCAGTAGTGCTGTAAGCAATTTAACATCTCGCATATTTTAAACAATGCATCATTCTTCTACGATGGATTTTAATGTTCATAGTATTCGTCATTAGACATCGCCATAATTTTATAGCACGTAGATTTTACGCACTTTACAGCGACTATTTTAGGCCTCTTTACAGCCAAGTCACATCTTCCATAATACATCCTTAACACTATCACTTGTCATGGCGCTCTTTGGCCAAACCTAGCCCTTGCGCCATAAAACACCACACATCATCATCATTGTAGTATCAGTCGTATTCGTAACTAGTACTGTTCCTTTCTATATTTAGACATTTTGCACTCATAATATTTCTTGCGTTTATGCCATTTTATGACAGGTTTCTTTTACCGTGCCAACAATCTGCCGACATGTCATATATACATACATGTTTCTCTCACGAAACGAAGTCACTGGTATCATCTCTTGGTGCCTACGTATCCCTAATTGTTCGTACCTATATAAAAAAGAAATATTTACATAAGATAATATGAACTGCTAATCAAAATAGAATCCTTATTCACCCCCATCCCATATTAACCATATTAAAACACGGAGTGCTGTGAGGCTATAACAACAGATGAAGTAGTACAAGGCATGTGGTTTGCCTAGGGGTTTCCGTTCCGTCCAAGTCGACATGATGAGGTTCTGCACAATACGCGACAGGCGCTCAGCAGCAATGAGATCTATGGTTTTCCACTGCAATTTGTCTCGGTAGAAGTCACTTTCAAGCGCCGAGGTCTCACGATGACCAGGCAGCGTAACGGATACGCGCCCATATTTACACTTTGGCGGTCTGTGGTGTTTGTTTCCAGCGCTTGGGGGCGAAAAAGAAACTCACGGGCCGAATTCACAACGCTTTTGATTCTGCAATGTTGTTTGCCACTGAACGGCCGCCTTCACTAATATGTGTAATATGATGACAGGCTACAAGCTGTTCTCACGAAGTTTCTATAGCAAGAAATGTTTTGTGAATATGGGACCGGGGCCCGTATTCACAAAGCTTGTCAGTCGTAAGTGTTCTCTGCCATTGTTCGGCCGTCTTCGCTAATGATATGTCCAGTTTCTTGATCGGCTAGAATTTGCTCTGATGAAGAAATATAACGTAAGAGCTTTTTGTGAATACGAGCCCAAGAGCCGAATTTAGAGACCACCTTATCCGTTGGAAAATAAAGTTTATTCTATCTGTCTATCTACAGAGCTTTTAGTTCGCAAGTGCTCTTCTCCATTGTCCAGTCGCCTTCGCTGATAACATGTACAGCTACGCGATTGGCCGGCCTCTAGTCTTACTATCTTACTAACATGTCTAGCGTAAAAAACAAAGAAAATAACACTTTTGTGAATAAGAGCCCAGGGCTGGCATCCCCAAAAATGATATTTCGCTAGAATTGTTCCTAAGTGCGAATCACAGTAAAACCTGGCGCTAAACACATTATTATAGAGCAGCACAGCTTGTACCTCTGTGACGAATAGACTAAGAAACAAACGCGAAAACTATCCCGTTCCTCCCGTCTTTCCCTATTGGTCCGCGCGTCTGTATTAAACAAATGAGGCGAATTTCCGCGACATGGAAGTTCCAGATGGTTCTTTTACGCAGTGTCGCTGGTGCGTGTCTTGTAAACTAGGCCCATCCGTTCTCGCGGCTTTCACAGCCATGTGTACACGTGTCGCTTTTTCATGCTTACACAAACACTTCTCCATCGGCGCGGAATTCAAAGGCGCCTTTACTTGCAAGCAGGAGGGACATTCAGATTTCGCATGCAAAGAAATATTTGCATCCAAATGCACCTCTCAGAGCAGTTATCTACACTGTCGGCTCTAGACACTATGAGCGCAAGACGTTACCGCTGAACCTAGGTTCGGAGCGTCGTGCGATGCGAGGTTCGGTCGGAGACAACTGAAAGAAGCGAACATGTATTCGCTGCTTTGTTTCATTTGGACAAGCAATGTTTGGTGTGCAAGTATGCAACCCAGGTGTAACACCGCCATGCATATTTCTTTCACGCAAGTTAAAATCTTGGTGCTCACTCTCTGCCTGTCTTCCTCTTTGTATTCCCCGTTTTTCTTAACGCCAGTGCAGTGTAATAAGCGGGGCGTTCATCTGACTGACCTCCCCCCCCCTCCCCCCCCCCCCTTCCCCTGTGCTTGCTTTCACTCTATATCTCTCCATAACGTCCTTTGTGCGCTGTAGAATGAGCTTTTATTGGGTAGACTTCCTATTTCTTTGCTTTAGTTGTGGGTCATACAGACAGCTCTTTTGCCAACCATAAACGTAATCAAACTCCATGTACGTACGTGCTCACGAGCGTGGTTTCTTTTGCCAATTGAGATGCAGCCAGAAGGGCCTGTTTTCTGTGAAAAATTTACTTGATAATCAGATCCTTCGCATGGTGCGGACGAAGGCTGGCCGGCATAATGTAACGATTCTATTTCATTCCTTCTCGCACTTCGTCGATGCTCCGAGCAGTGCCCCGCCCACGTAATCATAGGGATTGGCCGGCCGTGAACGATGAGCGAGCTCAATTCTACCGGCCCTGTTTATCGTACTGGTGCGCTGCACACAGATATGTGATACCACTAATCGCATGCGTCTAGAACAGTGCTATAATACCAGCGCATGTACTGCATACATGCGCTATGGGCGCCAGTAAAGTTAAGCGCGCAAATTATGGAGTAATGTGCAAACTATTTCTAAATGTTTTAACGCTTCCGAGCACACTTGAATTCTGTTAGGAACGCACGAGGGCCTTGCCGCATGCATATATGACAGTTCACTGGCTTTGCCGCTTGAAGACGGTGAGCGATTTCCCGCTATATAGCTGCAATACAAGTCAGTGGCCCTACGTAGAAAGAGGAACACAAAGCTAAAAACTGCTAACAACAACGCGCCCGGACGTTGTTGCTAATAGTTTCATGTTTTGCGGACATACACGAGCAACAATAATGCGTGCCAAAGGCGGTCGGGCGCATACGCACCGCATCACCTGCAAGCGCGCTCTTCTTTCGCCGTCTCGCCTCTCCTCTTCTTTTTTTTTTTATTTTTGTCCCACCAAGGTTTATTCTCGCAAATTAGTATCCGCGGACCGACTTCATAATGAATGCACCAGTAGAAAGCGACCGACATAAACGGGCGCGGTTCGTTGCGAGGAGCACGTGACCCTCTGCCTCTCTCCTCCCCGTCGATTAGCGGCAAACAGCGGGAAAGAACGATAATGAAAGCTGGGCTTGGGAGAGGGCCTGGGAACTGCTATAGTATAAAGCACGAAGCGAACTTCCTTCAGGTCGATCCCGCGCTGGTTCCGAGACCGCAAGCGAAGCGCGAGGCGTCTCTGCGAGCGGGTACGCTGGCCTACAGCTCGGGACGGTCCTGCGCCGGGGTCCGCTCGGTGCGCGCGGAGTAATGACATTATTACGTGCTCGAAGAATCAATCGGATTGGCACAGCGCACCGCCCGCAACTGGCGAGGCCGCGAGAGCAAAATTCGCGCACGCCTCTGTTTATCTCGGGATGAAGCCGATCCCGTTTCTCTTCGCACTCGAGGTTTCCCATTGTGCATTCCTGTGTGGTCACTTTCATTTATGTTAGTGCTGTATATTTACATAGCGTCCATGCGGTGGTGAAATCGTAGTGAGGGCTACGCTTTCTATCTCATTTTTGCCTTGCGCGATCGAGCTTTTGTTTTTTGTTGCTTCCCCTACCGCCTCCCGCTCCTCGTAGACTTGAACAATGGAATACAATCGCGGCTCCTCTTTCACGCGCAGCCGCGGGTACACATGTCAGGCACGTCTCGTCGGCCCTCCTCCCTTCTTCACCGCTCCTGTTCGCTCGTCCCCGCGGAATATGCGCGGGCGAACGCTGTAAATTCAAAGCTTACGCCATAAGCCTGCCACGCCTTGCGCCTCATATTGAGTATGCAGCCTGCTCCCGTTGTCGCATACTCCACGGCGCAGTCGCAGTTGGAGCAACCGTGATAAGTCTTGAGGCGAGGGACGTTGGCCACGAAGTCGCACTGATACACGAAACTTGGAACTATTGTGCGTCAGCGTATGAATATGCGATTGTTTATATGTTTTATTTGGCTGGAATCTGTACGAGTGCTGTAACTTTCATAAATGCGCAGCTGTTGGCAAACTTTGGGTCTGGCGATCGACCGTCCCACGGTGCAAACCTGCCCCTAGCCCGCTGGAACGTGTGCGCTCTTGCAGAGCAACTTGAAATGTGAGAGAGACGAGACCAGAGGTGAGAACAAATGCGCCAGCTACTTTTTCACGAGATATCAATGTTAAATACGAGCACTCCCACCAATATATTATTTTGGCCAAGGGGAAAAAACACACAACACAATAGGGGCCGAATTCACACAACTTCTCTTTGGGTTTTTCTTTTCTGTTTTTCTTCTTTCTTTGCCATTGACCAGCTACCTTCTCTAATCATTCTATGCACAGCTCCGGAATGGGCTGAAATTTTCTTTTACAAACAATTATAGCCTAAGAGCGTTTTGTGGTTGCGAGTCCAGGTTTCAGGTTGCGTAGACGTTGTTATGGCGAAAGGAGACAAAACAAAACGATGACGACATCAGATCTTTTCAAGAACATTGCTTCTTTCTCTTTATTATTTTTTTAAGAAATGAAAACAAATTCTACCATAATTGCTGTGTGAGAGAGAGGGAAATGGAAGAGAGGAAAGGCAGGGAGGTTAACCAGACGCACGTCCGGTGTGAGTTTCAATTGAAACGTTACAGATGATAACAGCGCCCCCTATCGCGCGCGTTCTTCGGCACTACCGTTGCTTCCTGTCACATCGTGGCCTCGGATATCTGGGGGCGCGCACCTCTATCTCGGGCGCCTAAGCCAGCGTTGAGCGCGTACAGCGCGAATTGTGCGCATCGTTGCGGGAATCGCACTCCCTTGTGCAATGTTTGAATGATGCTCAGACCTCACGGCTTCATTCCCTTCGTTCTCTTTATTTACAACACTGCACTTCTATCACGTTCTTAGTTATCGCTCACAGTAATCTTTGAAGATTGGCTAATGGGAATGAAACCATGTATTTCATTGCAAACAAATTTTTTCATAGATCATAGTTAGTACTCAGGTTACGACAGAGTGGCGCCTCTTAAACACTTATCGTAATTGAGAATGCTACTGCTTTCTCGAAGGTGACAGTGCAATAAATAAAAAATAAATAAATAAATGAATAAATAAATAAATAAATAAATAAATAAATAAATAAATAAATATGTAATAAAGTTCCTAAGAACAATCTACACCTCTTGGTACAGGCCGCTTGGCACCGATACAAATACTGAGAGGTTAAAAAATAACAGAAATAATAACTCGTGAAATAGAGCGAGGAAGGATGCACAGAAAGAAAGGGAGTTTAACCAGAGGCAGTTCTTGTTGGCTGTCATGCAAGGGGGGAAGGATTAGGGTGATAAAAAGAGAAAGAGAGCAGAAGGGGGAGAGCGAAAGAAAGAAGGTAAAAGAGCACCAAACCTACGCAAGCTCTATGAGAGCCGAGCGTCTCTCCGATAGAACACAGGAGGGCCTGTGGTAGTAGCAAATGTACGGGTCTTCAAATATCAAACATCATCCAATCACACAAATAGCTCGCGTAACTTTTGAGTGGACCCACGAGCAATGACTGAAAATTGAAATAGAAGGACTGTGCGAGAACATTTAGTACAGGCCGTGCTGCGTGCGGTGGATTATTACGGGAGGAATGGAATCGAGCGAAAGAAATCTGCGCATTACACCGACCCTGTTTTTCTCTTGAGGAGTATCAAACCCCTCCGTCCCTAGGAAAATGTATAGACTCTTAGACAAAAAAAAAAAAAGAAAGCAATGACCGCAAAATAAAATCAGTAGTCTCACTGCTCATAAGCTCAAGTATCACAGATCGGCTCAGAATGGAGTTTTCGCATACTTTTAATGAGATCGCGGAGCGCAGTTTAAATCGCCGAGTTCAATTTACGCCTTTCGGACAGCTGTGGCACATGAAAAAGCAAGAAAATCAGACGAAGCGGTTGGATTAATTTTGAAAGCATCTATAGTGAAGGTTTCCAAGTTTGCTATTATTTCTGGACCCGTTTACATTAGTCGCGGTTATCATTAGTAAGAACTATAATGTTACACTGCGTCAGCAAATTATGGAAGCTGCAGGCATGCACAGACTAGTTAGAAGAGCGCTTGGTTTTTAGTTACAAACAAAACCAATCGTGCACCGATGTGCACTGTTCAGTTATTGTCTTGTTCAAGCTGATGATGCACTTGAAGGAGTTAAAAAATTATACTTTTCCATCCTTACCCTTCGTTTTTGCCTCTCGCTAGTAACGAATATTAATTTATTCCAATTATAAAAATGTGTGCATGACAAAGTCCTCACAAAGTATAAGCAACGGTTTCCTCAGCGCTTCTAAGTGATTCTCACACAATCGTCAATAATACATTTCACCCTCGTTGCATAATTACTTTCACAAGTGATGCGATGAATGGTGGCAATTAAACTGAGTCTTGGTTACAATAAAGAAACGGGAAAATTAGTCAAAGTTCGTGTTTACGTAACTAAGTGATCGATTGCACGCGACCGGTGGACGCGCAAATAAGAGGACGGGTCCTGCCAAGCTGTAGCTTAGTTGCTGTTTGTAGCAAGCACGCTCAAACTGTCCACGGACACAAACGTCATACCACACAAGTTTAGTTGTCAAGCAGGGCTTTGAGCGCGAAAGTCTTACGCGGAACCTGAGGCGCTCCGTGTGGCTGAAACATCCGCTGCTCTCGTGCCGTGTACAACGGCCCCATATGCGCCGTTGGGTAAGCGCCTCATACAGCGTCCCGGTGCTAGCATCGTGCCGGACACGATACCCGCATCACAGAACACTGGTGGCCCATTGTCCAGTTATGCGCGGTTTATAGTGCAACCGGTGTGCGCGACCTTTGCAGCAGCCACGACAACACCGCATCGGCAGGGTCAGACGCGGGAGCTGCGGCGCCTGCCGCTTGCGCGCGTCGCACATATATGGCTGACATGTTCGCGTATAATGTCAGCGTACGTGCAGGGTGACTATACCGCAGCCGGCTTTCCCTGGGCCGCTGCGCCCCGATCGACGATGCAGTGAGCGAACCATTGACCTTGCGCCGATTCGCGCACGGAATAATTTTTCATTTTGCTATTCTGTCTCTCTGTTAATATCGACAGTGTTTTCGCTGTGTTCGTTATTCCTGCCAGCACCAAAACACAGGTAGACAGCCTTCTGCTCGAACAGTGACTATTGGCTTCGCGCTCGGTTCTGGCTGCTGCGCGTTTGTATACGTATACGGCGAGTGCCATTGCCAGTAATGAGAGTCGCAATAAAGAGAGGACGGCACATACGACTGGCCGCTTATTTCCACCTTCTTTCCGCTACCAACGTGCGCGAGCGGCCGCGCGTTACGGCGGCTCTGATGGGTCGCACTTAAAAGCAGCTCGCGAAAAAAAAAAGGGGGGGGGGGTGGAAAGAAAGAAAGAAAAACAATAAAAAAGCGAATAAATTCGCCGCAGACAACCGACCTGCTTTCCTCAGCCGCGTCGTCCCCTTTCCTCGGTCTCTTGTCGAGGGAGAGCCCTGCAGAAGGCGAGCAACACAATTACACCCAGGGGCACGCAGGCGCAGCCGGCGTACTACACAGCTGCGAAAACGGCGCCATTAAACGCCCGCGTGGCGGAAGCCGCAGCGCCGTGTTCGCAAGCTGAGCAATATGAAGGAACATGTGTTCTTTAGCGCGCCGGCGGTACCAGATACATACCTTTCTATTGTTGCTCCTTTCTCGCTCTGTTGCTTGGCATTCTTTTTTGCGTCGCTTTCTCCCTATCTGTCTCTTTTCTGCACTCCTTACTCTTCTGCTTGTCTTGTTTCTACTTTCTTTTTATTTATGAAACCTAATATTGGGCTCGCCGCTCGCGACCTTTCTCGCCTCGTGTGTTGGGCTTATTGTTTGAATGTCTCTCAGGCTGCTTCGGTCGCGCGCAATCGTGCCTCCGCAGGTCCTTCCCCCACGTTGTTACGGCGAATACCCCGCCGTCGAACTCTTTATTTTACCGGCATCTCTCTCTCTCTCTGTCGCAAAATCACCATCTCGCAATTTCCTCTTGTTTTCACTCGTAATTCCGCCGTCAAGCCTGGCGACGTGCGTGGCACGGACGCTGCTGTCTGCCAGGGCGCCGCTCATGCCGCCTTATAGGTGGCGGGACCCTTTGATAACGGGCGGCCGTATTTTCCTTGACCCCCATTACCACGGACAACGAAAAAGGCTATAAACACTTTATTGGACTGTCTTTCATTCGGCGGCATCGGGAGCTGTCTCCGAAACACAGCCATGGCTGCTTACGTCAGTCACTGGTATATCCTTCCATGTCTCTCCACCCCATTCTTCTTTCTACATCAGTACCCCTTGCCCCAACCGTGTGCAGACCTTCCTCCTTTTTTTTTTTTTCGCACTGACCTGAGGCTCCGTACGCTCTGTGTCGCAATAATGCGTGTTGATTAAGGGAAGCGAGGAAATTATTGGCGCCTGCCTCGCTGCCTTGGACATTCCCATTTTTACGGCCCTTGAAAATGGCGCCTCGTAAACTCTGGAGCACTTTATCACGCTCTATAATTAAGAAGCCGCTCACGCGTGTGGCATTTTGTGACGCCATACGAAATTTCATCGCTTTCTCTTTCATGCGAGAGTAAAAAAAATAAAAAAATCCATCCCTGAAAGAAATTTTTCGTTGCATTGTTGTTAATTTTTTTTATGAGGGGCCTGTCAGCTCTCTAAGCGTAAAGGATGAGTTTTACGCGGCAGGATGTGTTCATGCATTAGTAATTTCTCATTTACTATACTGCTGTAATGTTTGCCACTATTTCCCTTATAGTTATTTGTCTCGTTCACTCTCGGTAGTACATCGTGTTGGCACTTTAGAGCGCACAATTTTCTGACCCTCGTGTTCTCACGTGTGCTTTCAAGTGGTGGGATATCAGGCTTTATTGTTTATTCCCGTAGCGATACCGATATTGCGAGCCAGTCATTGAATGTGGGGAGACATGGCTGGAATCAAGTGATGCGTTGTGGTTTCGAGGTCATCTTGTTTTTGTTTGTAGGAATCGCAGCTGCGGCCGATGTGAGGTGGGCTGTGAGAAGGTTTTCCTCGGTAGGAAACCGCAATCGCGCGCTTAATTCTCTGTCTGTACGCTTCGCGACACCGCTTTTCTTTTATATCAAACTCAAAGTAAAAAAAAAAAAAGAGAACGTATTCTTATGTTATGTACAATTCGTATGAAAATGATAGTGCTTATTCGAGCCTGTATCCATAGAACACTTCGGGGAGGGATTTCGACGCTCTGTTAAAGATATTTTAATAATATCTTCGTTTCACTGTAGAGTTACTAGAAAGTGAGGCCGCCACAGAAGCGTTACTACACGATCTGACGTCCGCTGCTGTAGATCTTGAAATGTAGTGGGCATTTCTGGCGACGAGTGTAGATACGCCATGAGAGACAGATGCTTGATACATTTGTGAAAGCAAAATGTTATATAAATTTCCGCGCCGCCTACAGTCTGATACCATCTGCTGTCCGAAATCACTCATTTCAGAAAAGAATGTGAGGCTAGACTCAACGGTGTTTGTCGGTCGGTGAATAACAGCGAACGTTCCCACAAGAAGAAAGCCAGGGCAGCAAACACGGCTGCCCTGGCCAAAACAAGTCTTGTCGAAACGTCATCTCTAGCGGCATTCCTTGTTCGACCACTGTTAATAACTTCAAGCCTCTATCTTCCTGCGAATTTCTGCCTCGTTTGGATTCAACTATGGAACTTATCGTCAATGACAACTCACTTAATCTGGGTCCTTGAGCAGGCGGTAAAAGCTCCTCACATTATGCGCAATAACGCACGTTTCTAAAAGTGTGCAGTCTCGTTGCGCGGTACATTTTAGAAAACCGTGAATCCGTCCGAGCCATCAACGACAGACGCTGCAAGGAGGAGAAGCAGAGGACGGTTTTCAATCTGCAGAAAGAAGCTTTTTTTGCCTTTGTGATTCTGGAACTCTGTACCTTGACGAGAAATAAATTGTACTCGTATGTTGTACTTGTAACAGCGTGTATGTGATTACGCAATTCGTTGGTTCGCCACGGCAGCTTATGTCTTCCGCCCGTAAGCCGGCGGCTCAGTGGCTATGACGTTCCCCTGCTGAGCACGAGATCGCGGGCTTAATTCTCGGCCGAGGGGGTCGCATTTCGAGGCATGAAATGCGGTGACGCTCGTGCATCCAGATTTCAGTTCACATTGCAGAACCCTAGGTGGTTAGTCCGGAGTCCACCACTACAGGGGGTATCTGTCATAGCCCATGGTGTCGCTTAGCGGCTTAAACCGTATCCGTCTGTTGCGAGAGGCTTACTAATAAGGATTGCGCAGCGGAAAAGCGGGCAAGTGCGGCACGCACCTGAATCACCAAAAAGCTGAGAAAGCCCGCGATGAGCGAGCAAGCGTTTCTTTTGTCTCTGCCTTCATAGCACTGCCGCACTGAGGCGAAATCGTGGCAGGCGCAGGCAGCCCGCCGCGTTCGTTTGAACTCACTGCGCTTCACCGCATCAGGAACTGAGCAGTCGGACCCAGAACTCTACAAAAATGCTATGCTAGTTCACGCAACCGCAACTCGATCCACCTATCTGGCGAAGCTGTGAGACGGAGTTTAATTCTGGTAACCTTGCACGTGATCAGTACACCGGCGCCTGGCACCGGCGAAGTGGCGAAAATTGGTCTTAGCAACGCTATTTACGCGCAGGTCCATACTGCGTCTTCCGCAACCAATAATAACCAACAGCGCTACGTGCGACGACTGCGGTTGCAAGAAAACTGTATCGACCGCATATTCCGTGCCGAGAGTTCGACGAACACTCGTCTCGTCTGGTCGAGTAGCCTGCGTGTCACGGTTTCCGAACCCGTACGAGTTTGGAAACGTTGAGCGGCCGCAGTCATTAATAAAGCACCGAGCGCGAGGCGATATCGCGGCTGGTCGTGGTGACCTGTCACCACACCGGACAATGAATACCGTCTGCGTTACTTGCTGTTTGGGGAGCTCTTCAAAAAGTGGCGAAACCTGACAATACCAAATGAGTTTAATGACACTCCTTTCGCCATTTTCGTAACCGTTCCGCGCCATAAACTCCCCACGGAAAATTTGTTCCCACAGCAACGTTAGATTAAGTGAGCGAGAAAGAGGGGCGTTCTTCCTTTTTGTTAGCTTCTCCTCTTTGAAAATAAAACAGAAGACGGAAGAGGCCTAGGAGGAGAGAAATATAAGAGCGGTGTGGTAAAAGCGCCATTTATCAAAGTGATGTACATTTTGTTTGGATCGCACCGCTGGTACGATCTGTTGGGAACTCGGCGCTGACGCCCGTGGTTGTACCTGGGTCGCAAGCCCCAAGGGTAGCGTTGGCCTGGCGGCCTGGGGTACAACTGGAAGCATCCGAAGGTCCCGGCAAAGCATGAGTCGACTGGTAACAACGAAACAACTTGTTTATTTTAACATCGCAAAGAGTTGGCGGTCAGGTTGACCGAAGAAGAGAGACGGGAGAGCACTTTACTCAACAGAAGAAATCGGAGCCCTCCTTTTGGCGTCCGGGGGCAGCTGTTTTTATACTCTCGCAGTTGAGGGCAAGAAGGAACCCCACAAAAGACGAGCACGTGAATGTACAATGGGCTAATGGTGACGCACACTGTCGTAGCGCTGCCGTAGCACCATGTCGAGCACGATCTCGTAGCACCCTGTCGTAGCGCTGCCGTAGCACCATGTCGAGCACGATCTCGTAGCACCCTGTCGTAGCGCTGCCGGTCGGGCACAATGACTGTAATGAGAGGATGATCCTTTGCGGTCGCATCGCCGCAGTCGCGCCTGGAAACACCTGCCGATGAGCGTTGCGGCGACGATGATCGGGCCAAAATGTCTGCCGCCCCGCCGCAGTCGCGCCGGCAAAACCACGTGTCGCAGGCGAAACGCAACAGACCGCCCCGCCGGGGGAAGGAGATCCTGATGGACAGGGGACTGCATCCGCTGTCCGGAGGGATGTCGCTCGATGATGCTCATAACCGAAGTCGGGCGTCCCTCGACGTTTCTTGAGCGCAGCGCACAGAGAAGGCCTCGTTCTCTCGTTCAGGTTCGCACGGGACACTGCAAAGTGACTTCGGGAGAGTTCACATTTTTGTTCTCGTTCCCGGCAAGCGTTAGAACTACGCTGAAACTCAACCGCTCAGTCAGCAAGCACGGCACAACCCTCACTAAGCCCTGCCAGGCTCTTTCCCCTTTTTATACCACTGCCTAGTTCCTTACAGTAGTCTAGCATCACTCAGAACGCGTCCACAAATTGAAAAATTGCACTAGAAAGCATATCATCACTTTGAAACACTAAACAAAAGCAATATGTTAAAAAAAAATCCTGCCTCAGGAAGAAAAACATCAGTAACAAACAATTTTGAGGCTGATTCCTACGTTAGGGGCTTCGACTTAAGCCATCGGCGTTACCGTTGAGACTCCCCTTTTTGTAACGCACCTCAAAGGAATATTGTTGTAAAGCGAGGCTCCAGCGCAGGAGGCGGCCATTTTTGGGAGAGATGGTCTGCAGCCATTGGAGAGGGCAGTGATCCGTCTCAATGATAAACCTCGAGCCGGCTAGATAGCATGACAATTTCTGAACGGCCCACACGAGACACGCACACTCTTTCTCGGTGGCGCTATACGCCTGCTCACGACTGGTCAGCTTACGACTAGCATACAGGACGGGGTGTTCTACTTCTCCATTTTCCCGTTGGCACAGTACAACGCCCATGCCTCGCTCACTAGCATCGCACTGAACAATGAACCCTTTTGTATAGTCTGGCGATCGTAGCACAGGCTGGTTTGTTAGGGCACTCTTTAGGGCGCTAAAAGCTCTTTCCTTTGTCTCGTCCCAGACGACTGTTTGAGGCTCTGTCTTTCTTAGAGCATCAGTCAGGGAAGCCGCGATATCAGAGTACCTGGGAATGTACCTCTGATAGTAGCCGGCGACACCTAAGAACGACCGAATATCGGTCTTCGTGCGCGGTTGCGGAAAGTCTCGCACAGCGGCCACTTTTATTTCAGAGGGGCGGCGACGACCCTGACCAATCACGTGACCGAGGTAGACAACCTCGGCCTGTGCTAACTGGCACTTAGGAGCCTTTACTGTCAAGCCCGCTTCGCGCAGGCGGGTTAGCACTGCCCGCAAGTGTGCCACATGCTCAGACCAGGATGCGGAGAATATCGCTACGTCGTCTAGATACGGTAAAGCGAATTCTTGCTGTCCCCGCAACACTTTATCCATGAGGCTTGAAAAACAGTATGGCGCGTTCTTCAAACCAAAACTCAACACTTTAGGACGGAATGTTCCCATTGGTGAAATGAACGCCGCATACCTACTAGCCTCTTCTGTAAGTGGAACCTGCCAATAACCCCTGACAAGATCTAGGGTGGAAATAAACTGAGCGCTACTAACTTTCTCAAGGCGCTCCTCGATGTTAGGGATCGGATAAATTTGATCCTTAGTGATGGAATTAAGCCTGCGGTAGTCGACGCAAGGACGAGGTTCCTTGCCCGGTACCTCAACTAAAATCAAAGGGGAGGTATAATCACTCTCACCTGCCTCAATAACACCGAGCTGTAGCATTTTCTTTACCTCAGCCTCCATAATATCGCTCTGGCGGGGTGACACCCGATACGCCTTGGATCGTACTGGCTCTGGGGAGGTAAGTTCTATATCATGAGTAAGTACAGAAGTCCTACCAGGCCTCTCAGAGAACAGACCTTGAAACTCTTGTAATAGCTGGTGTAGTTCGGTTTTCTGCTCGGGCGACAGCGGTGCTTTACTGATAAGGTCACTAATGACTTGACCGGTGTCTTCCCTGTTCGTCACTGAGCCTAGTCCTGGAAGCTCGACCGGAAGCTCTTCAGGAACGTTTACCATCATGCACACCACTGCTTCCCTTTGTCTATAAGGTTTGAGCAGGTTACAGTGGTAAACTTGCTGTGCTTTCCGCTTTCCTGGCAGACTTACCACGTAGTTAACGTCCGACAGTTTCTGAACAATTCGCGCTGGGCCCTCCCACTGCACGTCTAGTTTGTTGTTTAGCGATGTGCGCAATATCATGACCTCATCGCCCACCTCAAAACGACGGGCCCTGGCGGTCCGATCATAATAAACCTTGGCCCTCTGCTGGGCCTTTGTCATTGCTCCACCTGACAACTCCTGTGCCCTTCTTAAGCGTTCGAGGAGCTTAAGCACGTACTCCACCACGACTGGGTCGTCGCCCCTACCTTCCCACGATTCTCGAAGCATGCGAAGCGGAGACCGAAGCGAGCGACCGTACACCAGTTCAGCTGGCGAAAACCCCGTAGCTGCATGCGGCGCGGTCCGTAAAGCAAACATCACCCCAGGCAGACACAGCTCCCAGTCAGTTCGATGTTCAAAACACAATGCTCTCAACACGCGCTTCATGACGGAGTGGAGCTTCTCAACGGAATTCGACTGTGGGTGGTACACTGAGCTGTGTAACAGCTTTACCCCACACCTTTCGAGAAAAGTTGTCGTCAAAGCGCTAGTAAACACTGTGCCCTGATCTGATTGGATTTCCGCAGGGAAACCAACTCGCGCAAATATGGACAGTAGTGCATTAACTATCTCAACTGAGCTGAGTTCTTTAAGCGGCACTGCTTCAGGGAACTTTGTCGCTGGGCAGATCACAGTCAAAATGTGTCTGTACCCCGTGGCTGTTACCGGCAGAGGTCCCACAGTATCAATAACGAGCCGTCTAAAAGGCTCCGTAATGATAGGTACCAATTTCAACGGCGCCCTCGATTTGTCCCCTGGTTTGCCCACCCGCTGACAAGTGTCACATGTCCTCACGAAATGGTCTGCGTCCCGAAAACACCCTGGCCAATAGTACTCTTGCAAGAGACGGTCCTTAGTTTTCTTAACTCCTAGGTGTCCGGACCACGAACCCCCGTGTGACAAGCGCAACAGATCCTGACGATAGCATTGAGTCACGACCAGCTGGTCGAACTCCACTCCTCGGCGGTCTAGATACTTCCGGTACAGGACTCCACCTCTTTCCACAAAACGCGCAGTTTTCCTGGCGATACCTTCTTTGACATTGCAGCGTATGTTTTCTAGGCTACCATCCTTCTTTTGCTCGGCTATCAAAGCCGACCGGCTGACTTTTAGCAACCTATCAAGTCCGTCTGACGTAGGCGCGATGAGCAAATCAGTAGATAGCTCTTCTAACTTTCCCGTGTCGGGCGTTTCCTCTCCAGTATCTGGCGCCTTTAACGTTACAGACTCAAGTTTATTCAGTTCGGGCGTGCTCTGAATATCAGCTTGCTGCGCCTCTGACCCTTTTTCGTTGTTTGATAACGTCGGCCCCGCAACTACCGCCTTTGCAGCGAGCTCCCGAACCTTCGATCTGGTTAAGGCCTGAACACTAGCTTCACCAAACAAAAGCCCCTTCTCGCGCAGGAGGTGATCGGACCTGTTTGAAAATAGGTACGGGTACTGGGGTGGCAGCATAGATGACACTGCCGCCTCTGTCTCAAGCGCTCCGAAAGGTCCTTCAATAAGCACCTTTGCTACTGGCAGACACACGCTATGAGCTTCCACGGCTTGCTTGATCCACGCGCACTCGCCCGTGAACATATGGGGTTCTACATAAGACGGGTGAACTACATCCATCGTAGCTGCGGAATCGCGAAGCACTCGGCACTCTTTCCCGTTCACGAGGAGGTCTCGCATGTAAGGCTCGAGAAGCTTCATGTTCTCGTCAGTGCTGCCTATTGAAAAAAACACAACTTTTGGTGTTGTTTCCGGACACTGCGCCGAAAAGTGACCCGGCTTCTGGCACGTATAACAAACGCCCGCTCGCCTCATCTCGAACCGCTTTCTGCGTTTGGCTGCCGCCGTCTCTTTACGTTCGGTCGCACTGCTTCCACTCGCATCCGCACTACGCGTGTTCCCCTTTGCTCTCATGGGTGTGAACTTCGGCCTCTCGAACTTCGAGCCAAATTCACCCTTTTGACCGTCCTTAGCTCCGCGAGCCCGACGCGTCACAAACTCCTCGGCTAGCTCAGCGGCTTTAGCCACCGTACAAACGTCTGGCCTATCCAAGACCCAGTATCGCACGTTCTCCGGTAACCGACTATAAAACTGTTCTAGCCCGAAGCACTGCAGAACTTTATCGTGGTCACCAAACGCTTTCTCTTCTTTGAGCCACTCCTGCATGTTCGACATAAGCCTATACGCAAACTCTGTATATGACTCACTTTTGCCTTTCTCATTTTCCCGAAACTTCCGACGGAACGCCTCCGCAGACAGCCGGTACTTTTTTAGAAGACTCGATTTCACTGTGTCGAAATCCTCTGCCTCCTCTCTATCCAAGCGAGCGACTACGTCGGCCGCCTCGCCGGGTAACAAAGTGAGCAAGCGCTGTGGCCACGTTTCCCGAGAGAACCCCTGCTTCTCGCACGTTCGCTCAAAGTTAACCAGGAACAAACCAATGTCCTCTCCAAGTTTAAACGGCCGCATCAGGTCAGTCATTTTGAACAATACGCGTTCTCCTGCACCGTGTGCCTGACTTCCATTACGAGCGCGTTCCATCTCTACCTCAAGACGCTTCATTTCCAAAGCGTGTTGACGGTCACGCTCTTGTTGCTCTCGCTCTTTCTGTTCTTTACGTTCACGCTCTTCTTTTTCTTTCTGTTCTTTACGTTCACGCTCTTCTCTTTTTGCAGTCTCCCTCTCTTCAATGGTCTCAAAGCATTCCGACAGCTCGTCATCCTCAGCCTCTAACTCAAGAACAGCCTTTAGCAGTTCTGGTTTTCTGAGTTTGTCCGAGACATCCAGACCCAACTCTCTTGCAAGCTCCAACAATTTCGGTTTGCGCAACGACTTCAAATCCATGGCTGCTCTGAATGCTGCTTTCTCTACTGCTTACTATTGTCTTGCCGCAAACTAACCCGGCAGCAACGACAACCGCAATTACCAGCTCTGTTTCTAACACTAACAAAAGCCTGGCAAAGCTCAGAAGAAGAAAGTCCCGCACTCACCAAACCTCGCAGCCAAGAGTCCAGCGCAGTCGTTCCGCTGCAGGCAACCAGTCGTCACACAGGGCTCGTTGCACTGCTCCCGGATCGTCGTTGAGCTGCTCAGCATACAGTCAACTGCATCTCTTTGCTGCTGGCCTCCGTTGTCGCGATCTCACCGCTGGCAGACAGATGTTTGAAGTCGGAGGCGATCTCACCGCTGGCAACCAGATGTTTGGATCGCACCGCTGGTACGATCTGTTGGGAACTCGGCGCTGACGCCCGTGGTTGTACCTGGGTCGCAAGCCCCAAGGGTAGCGTTGGCCTGGCGGCCTGGGGTACAACTGGAAGCATCCGAAGGTCCCGGCAAAGCATGAGTCGACTGGTAACAACGAAACAACTTGTTTATTTTAACATCGCAAAGAGTTGGCGGTCAGGTTGACCGAAGAAGAGAGACGGGAGAGCACTTTACTCAACAGAAGAAATCGGAGCCCTCCTTTTGGCGTCCGGGGGCAGCTGTTTTTATACTCTCGCAGTTGAGGGCAAGAAGGAACCCCACAAAAGACGAGCACGTGAATGTACAATGGGCTAATGGTGACGCACACTGTCGTAGCGCTGCCGTAGCACCATGTCGAGCACGATCTCGTAGCACCCTGTCGTAGCGCTGCCGTAGCACCATGTCGAGCACGATCTCGTAGCACCCTGTCGTAGCGCTGCCGGTCGGGCACAATGACTGTAATGAGAGGATGATCCTTTGCGGTCGCATCGCCGCAGTCGCGCCTGGAAACACCTGCCGATGAGCGTTGCGGCGACGATGATCGGGCCAAAATGTCTGCCGCCCCGCCGCAGTCGCGCCGGCAAAACCACGTGTCGCAGGCGAAACGCAACAATTTCGAACACTCGGAGAATATAGAATCTACACCCTTTGCCAGAAACGTTGCAGCACAAACTCTAAAAGATTGTTTTCCACCGATATTAAAACTGAATAAATGCATCTTATCCAGTCGCTTTACACCTGCTAAGAGTGGTTCAAGGCTAAGACGTAGCCTTAAAAGGGTTCTAAACTCGCTTGGCTGCAAAGGCGTGTTTAGCAACCCACTGTTCATTCTGCTTGTTGGCGCACTTAGTTGGACGTTACACGAGTTACGCAATGGCAGTACTGTCAACTCTAGAGAAATTTCCCTAGGTCTAAAACTATTGTGTATTGTTTTGGGAAATAGAGAAATTTGTTCAATTGTATGTAAATCTCGCACTATGGCATTAAAACGGTGAAACTTATTTATTTATTTAGAAAATACTGCAGGCCTTGTAGTGGCCCTTGCAGGAGGGGCAGAAGTACAGAAAAAAACAACAACAAGGAAATGCAAGAATACATGAGTAGCAAAACAGAAATAACAACAATTAATTGCTGCTGACAACTGCTGACTGTTCTCATTCACGAGGAGTGGATGCCCTGATCTCTTTAACGAGGTACTGCTACTACGAGTAAGGCAGTCTCGTACTTCTAGCTGTGATCTCGATGTCTGTGCACTCTGACTGAAATAATTAACTGTAAATGACGAAATAAACGTACACTGGGACAATATAAGCCAAGCAGCACGGGCACATCTGGGCGTAAGCGGATACAAATACCTTCGCCGAGCACGACAATGTGATCGTGGCGCTAAATAGCCGACTATGAACAGGTGTAGTAACATTTACCGGAAACCACCCATAGGCAGAGCAACCTTGGACAGAGTCCCAGCGGTCACGTGTTTCGGCAAGTTTTGCCTTGGAGGAAAGATCGAAATTAGCCGCGTGTTTCTGCACTCCGACGCAAGTTGACGTGTAAGTGCATAAGTGTGGTGGTGCTACGTGAGCACACGGCACGCAAATTTTTTTCTTTACATCTCCTGCATTGATGTCGTGAAGTGGCGCACTGATCTGACACTGTTACATTTTGTAAGGGAGGTACGGCTCCCATCTTCCTTAATATTCTAATAAGGTTTCGTGTAATCTTGGTACTTTGCTGTAGGTACTAAATGACTTTGGACAACAACAAAATATGCATGTGCAGACGCCTCCTTCAGTGAGTGTGACTTCAAACAAGAGACGGTGTTGTTAGCATAACAATTTGCACTGCGATATCATTTGAACTTGAGTCCAGTGACTTCATAATATTTGAATGTTTTAAAACTAGCTAAGAAATAAATTTATATTAATAAATTTGCAGTAATTTGCATAACACAAATATTTATGATTACAAAAATCGCATTACCAAGCTCAAGAACCACATTTTAGAAAATGATGTAGATATTTAGGGAAAATTTTTCGTCCGAGTTGGAGGAACACTGGCTTCAGAGGTCGGCAGCACTGCACGAAAGAAATACATTAACAGCATATAGTTAACATTAAACTCTGCATCAGGATAGGTGAAGCTCCTATGGCAAGACATGGAACATAATTCAGCAAGTATCGGAAGTGCGACATGCTAAAATTATTGCGGCAAGCTATTCGGCGGCGCCGTGCTTATGTGCCGTGGCCTGGACAGTGGTTTTTGTTGCACGAGAACGCGAGCTACCACACTCCTGCATCAGGCCAGAAACACCTGGAAAAATACCATTTTCCTGCTCTGGCAACACGCCGTGGTTGCTCAGTGGCTATGGTGTTAGGCTGCTGCGCACGAGGTCGCGGGATCGAATCCCGGCCACGGCGGCCGCATTTCGATGGGGGCGAAATGCGAAAACACCCGTGTACTTAGATTTAGGTGCACGTTAAAGAACCCCATGGTGGAAATTTCCGGAGTCCCCCACTACGGCGTGCCTCATAATCAGAAAGTGGTTTTGGCACGTAAAACCCCATAATTTTTTTTCCTGCTCTGGCACGTTCTCCGTACTAAGCCCTTACTGCGCAATCTTTTATTTTCTTGCGAAAACATTGAGACAAGCCTTTGTTCAGGCCACGTAAGTAGATTCGATAAGGAAATGCAGATTTTCAATTTTACAAACAAATGTCGCATATCATACATGATGCACCATGCGGTTACAGGTATATTTTGCAAGCATGCAGAATATAGTTGACGAGCAGGCGAGCAAGTGCGCGAAAGTAATGGGATTAGAAGTTCTTGCTTTGTTCGTTTGTTCGTTTTCCTTCATGAGGGCCTCATTTAGGGCGTGTCCACATGGGAAAAAGTCAATCTACGATGTTGGGTACTCTGCGGAGTTCAGCCTGTAGAGAAAGTCATTCCAGTTGCGCAAAATCTGAAAAAAAATTCTGACTCATTAAAAAAAACTTGAAACTTTGCTGCAAAAGTTCGTATTTCTCGTTGTTTTATCTAGTACAACTTTCTTAAAAATTTGTGACGTCGTCCTTGCTTGACTACTTTCTAGTACCAATATTTTGGACAATATCATTATAATGCTTCATCTTATGTGAATGTTTTTCTCTGCATATTTGTTTGGAGTGAGAGAGAGAGGATAAATTTCATTAAAAAACATGAACCAGTCCACTCTGTGAAAGTGAATGACCAGCGAAGCTGTTTGGCGAATGGCACAGCGGTGACACGACATATTGAACAAAGGTTCAAACATATTTAATGTCCTGATCTGTGGTCACTATGAAGATATATAGGTACGCACACACATTCCGCGTATCACCTCTGTTATTAAATGTGTCCGTCACGTAAGACAATGTACCACTCATACCCCTTAAGCAATGGCTCATAGCCCGTAGACGCGGCCTGCCTCCCCATTACGACGACAGAAGAGAAGTGAAATTCTACGCTGGAATGATGAGCGGCAACGGAGCCAGCTGTAGGAAGACGACACTCTAGCCAGTGCTGATGATGATGGCTCGGGTCCCAGGTGTGACAAGGGCAGTTAAAGGGCGCGTTCCGGGTCCCCGAGCCCACAGGAGTATGTGTCATTGAGCTTGGACCCTTACTGCACGATCACCAGGATCGGCCCACATGATGATAGTTGCTGCATACAGACGCCACGAAACCCCGGATCTTAGCCCTATGCAGCTTCGCTGTAAAAAAGTAAAGTAAGTCCGGTTTTTTCTTTTTTTTTTTTGCTCTCTTTATTCAGCCAGGTGCAGCTTTCTGGTCAACTCAAGACATTAAAATTGGAGATACAATGTTATATATCATGCTAAAAACTAGACGTAATATTTCTTCAAATTAAAAGGATAACAAGTGCGCATATAACTATTGAATATGAGCACACTTTCCTGTGCTGAGGAAGTAGTTCACAAACAGAAAACCTCTTATCCCTCGTGCGTTTTGCTCGGAGCGAGATGAGAGAACGCGAATAGCTGGTTGCACCATTCGTTTGACGGGAGCCTAAAGCCCATTCCGAGAACGACGGCGAATTCCTGGAGGCGCGGGAAATCTGGTTTTCACCACGGTCCCTAGAGTTCATTTTTAGTACCCACGTAATTTCTCTGCCGTTGGGCGACTACACAAGGAAAGTGCGAACGCATACACTTTTCTCGCAAATAACTGATGAAATGAACTCGGGTAAGATATGGAGTTTTCTAATGCATAATGTTTAAGGTATGTTAGCACCGTTAAGTGGCGGCGGCCACTTCATTTCCCTTAGAGTTACATAAGAAGAATGAAAGAATAAGATTATACCATGCAGAAAGAAAGAGACCAAATGAATACGTAACGAAACATTCACTTATACAATTAAAGCCAGATCCCATAAGATGCACGACTAAAGACAGCTAACAATATACATCACACATAGCGCAGTGAAATGTAAAATTTGATGCTACATTCCGTGATGCGATGGCACGTACGCTTTGGCTTTGCAGCTTTGGCTGCACAGCCCGTAGCGAGTATACCACCCTGCACATGCTACCGGCCGCTGTCGGTACATTAGTGGCCTCGTAATCCAGCATTTCGGAAGGCCATGCACTCTGTCCAATGTGAATTCGGGGGTCCGTGCGGCCAACCAAGTTTCCATGGATGGTGCCGTGCCAGGTGCCGGGAGAAAGGGTTCCGAGGGACGTTTAAGAGAATGAAAAAAAAAGAATTATATGCAAAAAAAAAGTACATGGTTGAGTTTTACAATACGGCTGCAACTATCGGAGCACACTATGGTAGCGTCTTTGCATGTCCGAGTGTCTCACTGTTTCCGAGCGTCCCCCTCCTCCCCTCACCACCGTCTGGATCCGCTTTTTATGCCCTGCGTCGTCATTGTTCAGTCGCTTCCCCCAGTCCGGCGTCAGGAGACCGATGACCTCAGGTCCCACTAATCCAGAGGGTTGTTGCCCTTTCCCTCCGACGGGAGTTTTGTCGAAATACACGCACATCACTGGGCACAAAGTGGGAAACTGGGATCGTACACTTACTCCGTCTCCGGCGTGGTCGCGCCAATTCGTGCGGCTGACAGGTGTGAAGAATCGTAGCCTTGCACGGACCTCATCTCCGGCGTGGACGTTCAACATCCCATTTGACGAGGCCGTAGGTTGGTTTCCCATAACTGCTTTATCCGTGACCGGAGTTTTGTGGCGGAGTGAACGGCCGACCATAACGGCCTTGGTGGGCTCTTCGTGTCGGTCAGGAAAGACGACGTTGCTATATTCAAGCGAGCTGCCTTGAAGTGAATGATGAGGCGTGACAACTGCATGTCGCTGGGGTGGCATCCCCCACTCTGAAGGGCCGCCGGGCACAACAGCCCATAAGCGGATTTCCCCGTGCGGACGCCTGAAGCACTGCAGTTTCCGCCTTTATATTAGAGAGCTTTAGTTTAGGGGACGCAAGGCGTTGGCGCCCCTAGCGCTTCGGTGCGTTTGTGTTTGGGTACTCAAGCAGAGACGCGTTATATGTTAGCGGCCCCAAACGCAAGCCGCACTGAGGTCGCATGCGCTCGCAGCGCCATCAGCGTCTGATCGTTGCTGCCTTATCGTTTTTGTAAATATGGAATCAAGCACATGAAGTAAAATACATTAAACTATTTTTCTTAAAAGGAGTTAATATTACTTAAATTATGGGGTTTTACGTGCCAAACCCACTTTCTGATTATGAGGCACACTGTAGTGGAGGACTCCGGAGATTTCGACCACCTGGGGTTCCTTAACGTGCATGCACCTCAATCTAAGTCAATCAATCCACGGGTGTTTTAGCATTTCGCCCCTATCGAAATGCGGCCGCCGTGACTGGGATTCGATCCCGCTACCTCGTGCTCAGCAGCCCAACACCATAGCCACTGAGCAACCACGGCGGGTAGGACTTAATAAAAACGATGTCTGTCGACACTAGGCAAAAGATTTATCAGAATATCAACGCGCTTACAATACGACTGAGGCCGAGCCGAAGCCATCCAAATATACATTTGGTAAACTGTAATTAGGCGTCTTGTGCAGCATAATCCGTTGTGGTCTGTGTTCTGTTTATTTAGAGCCTCCTGCAAATTTTGACATGCCGCCGTTGCGGCGACAGCGTGCCTGTGTGCTCTGCGACCAGCTTCTTTAACACGTCGGCCTTGAAATTCACGCGTGCTCACGTCCTCGCCGGTGCAGCCATGATCTTCGTCTGTGTGGCGGGACGGGCGGCTTGTATCGGCTGGTCTCGCTGCTCGTAAGTTCTCGTACACCGCGAGATTCACGTGGGTAACGCGACCTCTTAGGGGCAGCGATGTTTTCGGTCGCCCCAACCCCAACAACCCAAGGACGCAAGTAGACGTAGCGGTCTGCGCATGCGCAGCACCGTCGCCCCTAGTTCTTGCGTACGCAAGCCGCTTGCGTCCCCTACACTAAAACTCTCTATTATTTTTACAGCGCAGCGCTTGGGCGCCCGTTGCTACGGCAAGCATCGGCGTAGGCGACGCAACCGAGCGAATGAGCACAGCTAAAGGATGAAAGAGCGAACGCGGAGCGGGAGATGAGACTCCAGCCGCGAACGGCGGAGACCAATGAGAGCGGCCCCTTCAGTGACGTGCGCGCGAGAAACTGGTGTCATGCGGGGCCGCCCGACCGCTCGTTTCGTGCTATCGTCTGCTAGCGTCAGCTTTCGCTCGCGCTCTGTTTGGTTTACTTGGTTTGGTATCGTTCGCGCTTGTTTCGACTGTCATGGTTTGCGATTTTTGTAATCTGATAGTATACACGACGCGAATTGTTCAGTACTTCCTGGAAGCCACGCGGGCACCAGCGATTACACTGGAACCTTCCACGATTCATGTATAAAAGACGACGCGCTTGACCCGCAGATCAGATTTCCTGCGATCGCCGACTCTGCTCGCCGCTATCGTTGTGCCTGAGTGTTACTTGTTTTGCTGGGCACAAGTTCGCCAAATAAAGAATTAAATTTGTAACTCAGTTTCGACAATGTGTCGTTCTTCACTGTCAGTACCACGTGACAATATAACTATAGCACAAAATAGTGTCAGCCAGTTCTTTTCTTAACAATGAGCGACGCAACCAGAAGTACTACTTCGTCTGCCACAGCTGTTAAACGAGCCGCCCGAGCAGAGGCTCAGCGCCGCCGCCGAGAGGACCCTGTCGTTCAGAATAAAATTCATTGCTACAATATATCGCGACTAGAAGACACCTAAACAGCTGCGCTCAAAATTGACATTAGCGAGTATCGTAATGCGAGTATCAGCGAGTATCGTGCCTGTGCATGCTTGTTGTGCGGAGCTTTTCTTTCACCGTAGTGTGGCAGTAGTGCGGCGAACCCAACATAGATTTCTTTCTTCTTAAGTTGGATTATTTACTTGGATATATCAGGAAAACGTTGGCAACTATTCTTCCGCCGGCTGCGTGATGAATTACAAGTTGTTCAGGGATTAAAGAATAAGATGAGGTGAAATGAGCGCACTCAGGCAATAAAGTTGGCGGAAATGTACGGGAACAGCAAAGGAGACAATAAAAAAGGAAAAATCGGTATGAAAATAGTACGTTCTGTAGTGTTTGAAAAGGACACAAGTCACTGAAAGCGCCATCAATAGAATTTTCTTTCAGCGTCTTCGCCGTTCCTATTAATATAAAAATCGTTATACTTGCATAAAGTGCGTGAGTGAGGCGATTCAACTAAGCGAAACAGTGCAACTTCAGCCTCCATGAATACGTCCTGATGGCTGCACTAAGTAGTTAAAAAATGGCACAAATGAAAGTCACTCGATGAACAGACTGAACGGTGTATTTACGTCTAAATTGCGTGTCAGTCCAAGTCACTACAGTTTAGCGAGGGAGTATGAGAACAAGTCGAGAAAATGAAGCAGCGCCCTCAATACGGTGCAGTGCCAAGAGAATGCAGCGCAGGACGGCGCTCTTCAAAGTCGTCGCGGTTGCCTGCCATTCTGCACATGCTGACGTTACTCACCGTAAATATCGATCGACGTCGATAAACACAGAAGATGGCCACCAACTCATCTTCCGTCTCTTGTAAGACGGCAGCACTGTGCACCGAACATCATCAGCCAGCAGCCAAGATGCACGTTTCCTAAGAAGGAGCAGTTTCATAGATTATTTTCACCCTATCCCAACATCTTAAATCAAGTAAAAAAGGAGCCCCTTTATTCCTATGTCGCAGCGAGCAGTGTAACTTTTCCGCTTCGGCTTCATCTTAGTATTATTTCTTCTGCCATTTAGCGTGGCCAAAGGCCTGTTTCGCGGTATACTGCACGTGGTCTTTTCCTTGTCAGGAAATTTTTATAATTTCGTTCTATTGCCGATAACTTTTCTTCCAGACTGAATTTTTATGACCATCCGAAATTGATCGGCTCATTTTTTTCCCCCGGCAGGATTGCATAAAGCGTCAGCTGGGCAAGATGCTCGACTTGATTAAACCGCCAGTTATTTATTTGAAACAAAGAAGAAAACTGCGCAATTTTGCTGACAGCCGATGTTTTTGGCCGAGTGCGTTATTGAAGAATGCTTCGATAAATTTCTTACTAAAATATAGGAGGGAAGACCAGCAATGCTATTTTCACGGCTTTTGAATCGTGAGTAGAGTCGCTTAAAATGCAATCTCGTGGTCCCAAGACTTAATACTGTGCCAATGATTTCACTTTTATTCCAATGTGTTGTTTATATTTGTGCGATAAAAAATAAAGGCCATTTATGTGACCAAGAATTCCGTGTTGCCACCGCATGAATAAAAAACTAAAAAAAACTGCCTTTCTTTACCTCGCAACCCGCCGGCATTATTCGATACCTTGCACCGGCACAAACACACACACAACCACACACACAAACACACACACACGCACGCACACACACACGCGCACGCACACACGCAAACACGCACTTACATACGCAAACAGACACGCACGCACGCACGCACATGCACACACACGTACACACACGCACGTTTATATACGCAAACACACAATCGCACACGCCTCTCTTGAAGGAAAATAGTGCTAATCAGCCGACCAGAGAACTTCACAGAGATGATGACAGAAGTTATTGATGTGTTTTAGTCGATTATAACAGAAGCCGCGCTTTCACGCCTTCCGTCGGACTTTCTTCCCCAGCACCGAAGCTCTGTTTGTAGCCAAAGCGTAAACTCTGATTCGACAAAGTAATTTTGTTTAATGTGCATTCTTTTACGTTCGTTTAAAGCATATGTAAACGAAGACACCGCCGTAGGCACGTAACGATGCTCTGACAAAAGGACGAGGACCCGTATTTACAAAACATTGCGCTTCATCGCGTGATTGCCACAGTATTTGAATATTTTTTGGTAGCGCTCTGTCGACCCCGAAGATCACTCGCCAGTGAAGCAGAAAGTACCGCGTCTGCGAATCTCCTGCAATCGTTCGAGGTATTTCGGAGCGCGCTGTTCCTGCTACGCAGAGCGCAGGGGAGCGTCTATGCGCACGGATGGGCCGCGACGTCTCCGACATAAGCCGAAAGGATTACTTATACCTGCGCTCGCACCCCCCCCCCCCCCTTACCCCTATTTGCCCGCTGCTATACTGGTTCCGGCGGGATGGATTGAAAGGGCAAATCTGATAAGTCCAGCTTCAGCTCTCCTAATAGGATGCCCGAGGAAGCAATGTCGCGCGGCCTTTCCATTTACGAATCCGGGGCTGTCGGGACCACCGGGTAAATGCATTTTAAGAATGCTCGAGCTTGTTATTGTCATGCACCTGCGCTTTCTTTGTTCCTTGACGAGCTGACGACCTTGACTTCACGTGTCCATTTGCTGGAAAGCTGAGGGCGAAATCACAAAAAAGTGATATTTTCGATCGGCTGCCTGCCTTCGCTAATAATACGTCCGACATCGTGATTGGCTAGCAGCTGCTCTGACGAAAAGTTCTAGTGCAAGAACGTTTTTATGAATACGGGGCGGAATTACCTAAGCTGCGCCGTTCGTAAGTAATTTATTAACCAAAACGTTCTTACGCTAACATAAGGGTGCAACCAAAGTGGCAGCGCATCTTATCTTACGGCGTCGTATGAGAGCGAGAAGGAAGCAAAGCTAGGATTAAACGAGAAGGAATGAAAGAAGCGCCGTCAAGTGTTGGCATGATCGCACATCATGTATGTGTTGTCGAACTTATGTTCTCATGGCAAATGACCGGACACCGCTTTTCGACAGCTTCCTTTTCCGGGCGTCTGTTCTAGCGGCGACTAGCGCCACTTCACTCACCACTTCATTGCACCACCGTCAAAAGAATGGCAGTGGAAGTGCCACGCATTCTGCTCTCATTTCTGTGAGAGACAGGAATAAAGGACACGCGGTGACATATTTGGTGCAGACAGAGGCGCTCGGACGGAGCAATTGCTAGCCAGGTCTGCCGGGCTATGCCCGCTCGTATCAACACCATGCACCACCAGCCTATTACAAAGCGACTATAAGTTATTTTATTTCGGTACTACTTAGGGAAAGGGGAAAAAAATCGCAGACGATTACGATACTCCCTCATGCGCAGTTCGAGCGCAGCTCTAAACGTGTTTTCATTTCGGGATATATTGAGGCAAAGAATTTGAGCGAGACATCTATGTGCGTAGAGTGACAAACCACTGTTTATTTTCCACACATAGGCGACGTTGCTTAGTTTCTACTTCGGTGGCGCGCACCTCTGGATTCTTACGTCGGCGGCACTGAGCCTCATGCTCGAGCCGGTCGTTTAGCAGCTGCGACAGACGAAGCACTTCTACCGGTTGCGTCGCTCATTGTTCAGAAAGAGCTGGTGACACCATCTTGTATTATGAGTATATTGTCACGTGGTAGTGACAGTGAAGAACAACACAGTGTCGAAACTGTGAGTAACACATTGAACTCTTTATTGGGTCAAAGTGTGCTCCGCAAAGCAAGTAAAACTCAAGTACAACGATAGCTGCAAGCACAGTCGGCGATCGTCGAAAACCTAACCTGCAAGTCAAGCGCGTCGGCTTTGATACATGACTCGTCGAAGGTTCCAGAGTAATCGCTGGTGTGCGCGTGGCTTCCAGAAAGTACTACACAATTCGCGTCGCGCTTAAATCGGATTACAAATACTATGCCGTCAACTCGCAGTTTCGTGCGGCACTCTGCTTTTCTCCGCACCCTTTCGCCGTACTCTCCTCTTCCGCTTTCCGCCTCAAGCTTTCGCTGCAGCCTCCTCCTTCGCTCTCCTCCTTGTGCTCTCTCCGCTATCGCCGTCTTTGATTATCCGCTGAGCTCCGCGCTTGCTCTTTCATTCTTCGCTGTTCGCTCGGTTACGACGAGGGAGGACGAGGCACGCCGACTGTCAACGCAGGGACGGGTGCCTAAGAGCTGCGCTCTAGAAAAAGGAAAACTCAATAATAATTAGTTCAAGGCCATATGAACTAAATGAAGCAGCACCCGCACGCCCAACGGGATGGTAAGTAATCGCGCTGCCCACGGTTGCAGGTGCGGGTCTAATGCCGCACATAGGCTCAATATTGTCACCTTGCAGTGGCGGTGAAGAACAGAGTAGTTAAACTGCGAGTTATTAAACTAACTCTTTATTGGGCGATCCTGTGCCCACGAAAACAGGCTACACTCAAGATGCGATATAGCGGCGAGCACACTCGGCGATCGTCGAAATTGGGTCAGCGGGCCAAGTGCGTGATTTGTATAAATGACTCGTCGAAGGTTCCAGCGTAATAGCGGGTGCCCACGCGCCTTCCAGAAAGTACTGCACAATTCGCGTGGTGCATACAAACAGGTTACACAACGTTTGACAACAGAATAGGGATAGAAGCATCGATAACATTCGAGAAACTTCTAATACATGCAGGTGTGTCCTGCGCCAAATGATAACGTCTAACGTTTGTTAGTCCGTGAAAAAGGGGTCACCGGAGTAAGATAAATAAGTACACGAGTCAATATCTGCTCCTTCAGCAGCCGGTACTCTCTAAAGAGCTGGCCGACAATGTCGTCGAGCGCCAACCTACGACGAAATGCACGCTCCATTCACATAGTATCCCTGTCCAGGGCACGTGGAGCTATGAAAGAAGCCATGAAAGGCCAATGCAGAAGGAAGCCGCGACTACCGACACTGCCAAATTTATGACAGAAAACATCGCCGCTTAACATCCTGAATACTGAGGGGACAGCGCACAAAGACCGAACGCAAAGAAGTAGGACACGACACAACGCTGCACTCGCAACTGATATTTATTTTAAATAACGTAGCCTTAAATAGGCGAACCAGCGCACAACCATGTGACAAAAAATCCCTTCATAATAATGAAGAAAAAGAAACGAACAGCAAGAACATAACTGCCTTTTCTGCATAAATTACACGTCAACGATTATGCAAGCTCCCCCACCCCCTCAAAAAAATTATACATAATTCTTTATCGTGCAGCCGGATTGAAGGCTGGCTGGTAAAGCTTTCGTTACATTTGGCGATGTGAAATGCCTCGATAATCTCCCCAGCCTTTTCCGTCACATGACTGTGCACTGGTTTCCCTATTTAGGACTACATTTTTTTAAAATAAGCTTTAGTTGCGAAGGCAACGTTGTGTAGCCTCTTCTAATTTTATTTGCGTTCGGTCTTTGTCCGCTGCCTCCTTCAGTATTCACTATGAACGCCATACTAACTTGCTCAACTAGCGAGTTTAGTGAATGTGACACCCGTACGTGCAAGTTTCGCTGCCTATCGCACTTTGTCGTCGTATCAGCGTTTATCGTTTTTCCTTGGCTTCTGCTCAACTGAACAAACACAATGGTACCTCGCACCAAGTGAAATAGTTCACTTTGCAAGTTCAGGGCAGCCGCATTCCGACATAGGCAAAGCGCACAAAGGCGCACACACTGCAATTTTGGAGCCCAGTAATATGTTGGTGACTTCAAGTAGAAAAAAATGGAGCTGCCACAACTTTGACTGTAGGCATCGCTATCTACCAGTCGAACGCAACATAGAAGTCTGAAGTTCATCGAAGGCTCACGTAGTTGCGTGATCCCTTAAGCCGTATAGAACCTCAAAGCTAGATGTCATCACCCATCCCTTCGAGAAGTCAAGGCCGCGTAAATCATCCAGTGGAATGCAACATAACTAAAGTTACGCCTTTCAGGCGTTCGTCAGTTTATATACACTAACATGTTCCCAATCATTGTGATATGTGAGCTTAACATATCAAAACCAGTCAGATTATCGGGATACGAAGCTGTTAGGTCCCCAACTGGTGCACGCAGCAAAATCATCGTTTTTGTTCGTCGTGAACTCACCTATGTTCACCAGCCGATTCCGCCTCACGATGAAAATCAATGTTTGCCTTACAGTTAAACAGGGCAAGCTCACGTTTATTCATGATCTGAAGCGAAGGCGCTAAAACAACGGAGGACAAAGATGAAACACACACACAGGGCGCCCTGTGTGTGTGTGTGTTTCTTCTTTGTCCTCCGTCGTTTTAGCGCCTTCGCTTCAGATCATGCTTAACCAACACTCCCAATTATCCATCCTAATGTTTTTTCAGTTTGGTTTATATAACGACAGTAATTTTGATTCCGAAAAATTAAACATCTTGACGGCGTGTCCTGCTCCATGCATGGGTCATCATCGGAGATTTTAATGCGCACCATATGGCATGGGGAAGCACAAAGACAAATGCAAGAGGGCAAAGACTAGCAAACTTCGCCTGCAACCACGGCCTTTCACTCCTGAATGACGGCAGCCCAATGTTTATACGAGGCGTGAATTATGGCAGCTGTATTGACCTAGCTTTCATCTCCAGCTCTTTCGGGAGAAGACGAAGAAGTGGCTCTTGTGTGGAACCCCGTTTTCTACTGTTCTCTTTTTGCGAGTATTTTTGCGTGTTTTCGGGAGGCACCGCTTCCGAGACCTTCGGCGATGGAAGCGGAGTCAGCTAGACGTCCGGAGGTGACCGACGTCACAGCGTCGAGCGCTCCGAGGAAGCGCAATCACCTGATGAGCGACACAGGCAGCGAGGACACCCTGCTGTACTACTCTGCTTCCGAAGAAGATCTGTCGGATGACGGCGACTACTTGACAGTTGTGAGGCAAAAAGGAAAGAGGAGAATCGTCACTGCCTCCTCGTCTTCAACAAGGACGACGGCGGCAGCAAAGGCCCATGACACGGCTCATACCATCCTTTTCTTACCCGTGACGCCGACCGACAACCTGAATCGGCTAAACAGGCAAGCCGTATCTGTAACACTAGAGGCTGTTGTTCCAAATGAGATCACGGATATGAGAGTTAACACCCGTAAGAACATTCTCGCGGTTGATGTCAAGAACAGGGCAGCATTGGATATCTTGAGTACAGTGAAAATGCTGGGCAAGATAAATGTTCGCACCATAATACCACAGGACAGCAATACTATATCAGGTGTGATTTATGATGTCGATGAGTCAATCGACGACAACGATCTGCCTATTTTGGTCAAACCCGCCACAGCAGATGTCCCTATTATTGAAATCCGTCGCCTAGGCGATTCACGCTGTGTGAGGATAACTTTCAAGGGAGGTAGCTTGCCGTCCCACGTGAAAGTTGGATTTTTTCGTCATCCAGTGCGACCGTTCATTCCAAGACCACTTCAGTGTCGTAATTGTTTGAAGATCGGGCATGTCAGCGGCATATGCAAAAATTCGACCGTGTGCGCGAGATGTTCTGAGCAGCACAGTGCAGATGCTTGCCGTGCGACTCACTTCAAATGTGCCAATTGCTCCGGTCCCCATGAGGCATCGTCGAAAGACTGCCCGAGACACAAGACAGAGCGGAAAGTCCTCAAACAAATGGTGAGAGACAACTCAACTCACAGAGCGGCCGCCGCCAAAGTACGACGGCGTAGTGTCCGCCGTCACCGTAGACGATCCTCGTCTACAAGAAATGCTGATACCGTCGCGAGACAGCCGATACTTCCTGAGGCTGGTGCTCCCCAGGCGCTCACCCACACTAACAACACGGTGTCTGATGACGCAGTGCATACCTCTACTGCAAACGACTGGCCTGCACTTCCAACATTAAATCCTCCAGCCCAACAAAGGTCGACGGTGGACTACCGACGAACCAATGAGGGCACAGACCATGGGCGAGGTCAAGAGAAGCAAGTAATCGCCATAATAAGATCTCTAATGAATGTCATTCGCGTGTTGTTAAACGACATGCCATCAGCTCGAGGTGCACTACAAGTGCTGGACGGCCTGGATCCGGTTCTTGCGAGCCTCGAGTAGCAAGCACAATGGCTCTACCGCGTCAGCCGTTCTTCAGACAAGTCAAGGAAGCATCTATTATGCAATGGAATGCCCGTGGCCTGAAATCCCGCAGTGATTTTCGCCATTACGTTTTCACCAATCGATTCCCCATTGTTGTCGTCTGTGAACCGAAGCTACAGACACCCGTCCGGATCTCAGGCTATGAACCTCATGTGTCATCGACTTGTACTGACATTAGCAAAGTGACCATCTACATACGGTGTGAATTGACTTATGTTGTTCATCCAGTGCGGCCACATGACATTAATCAGTATGTGTGTTTGACCGTGAAACAACAAAACCTTGCGTTTACTTTAGTGGGCGCTTACCTTTCTCCATCAAGTCGTTTTGATAGGCAGAGACTGAGTGACATTATAGATGCGACACCTGGTCCATGGATTGTTGTTGGGGACTTCAACGCGCATCATTCTCTTTGGGGAAGCAACAAGATAAATTCGAAAGGAAGAAACCTCGTGTCCTTTGCTTGCGACCATGAACTTTGTTGTCTAAATGATGGCAGTCCCACGTTTCTGCGCGGCCGGACATACAGTAGTTGTTTAGACTTAGCATTTGTTTCGCGATGCCTCACTCACCGCGTCCATTGGTTCGCAGATATAGAAACCCACGGAAGCGACCACATTCCTACCTACCTGAAGATAAAAGGCCTCACCAAATCCGTTCCATCAAATTTTAAACAAGCAATAGATTGGCCCGTGTTTAAATCCCTTATGGAAGACGCATGCCACGAAAGCATTTCGTCCACACTAGAATTTGAGATCGCCAAGGCTATGCAGGATTCTTTGCGCTCATTTCGGCCATTAGAGAACCACACGGATTTTGATTCGGAAATACAGAGCCTCCGTGCAATCCGCCGGCGAGCGGAGCGACGGTACCGACGGACTAAATCACTCTACGACCTTAGAGAGGCCAGACGCATTCAAAAGAAAATTCAGCGTCGCCTTGCTGTACTCCACAATCAACGCTGGAAGTCGTTTTGTGAGTCTCTCGACCCACGTAAACCTCTGTCGGTTGTCTGGAGAACAATCCGTGGTCTTCGAACAGCTCCTCAACAGCGTCGTCCATTTAAGTCTCTAGCCCTCCATCAAGGACGCCGAGAAGTCGAGGTAGCCCAAGATTACTGCGCAAGGATTGCGGGTACGGCGCTCACGTATTCACCTTGCGCACCTATTCCCATTGTGCCCCCTTGCTCCCGGGATCCTCGTATGGACACTGCCTTCTCCATCGAAGAACTGGAGGCCGCACTTGCTGGTTGCAGGCGATCTTCGTCACCAGGACACGATGGCATCACATACTCTGCGCTTGTAAACCTTGGTCCAGAGGCCAGAGATGCCCTTCTTGGCCTATACAACGCATCATGGCGTGACGGCTTGGTCCCTACAACGTGGAAATCCAGCCGGCTTGTTCCACTCCTCAAGGCTGGCAAATCCCCGTTGGAATTATCATCTTACCGTCCAATAGCACTGGCCAGCTGTGTCGGCAAGGTAATGGAAAGAATGATACTTGCACGGCTAGAATGGTACTTAGAATTCTACAACGTCTATCCAGAGGTAATGGCTGGTTTTCGACGTGGCCGCTCGTCAATAGATAGCGTTATCGACCTGGTAACATACGTACAACACCAGAAACATCTGAAACGAATCACTGCGGCCCTATTCCTTGATGTTAAAGGTGCGTACAACAATGTAGATCATCAGGCAATTCTGGACGCCTTAGAAGCTGTAGGGATTGGTGGACGCACCTTTCGCTGGATATGCAACTATTTGCATGGAAGATCTTTCTTTATTTTGACTGAAGACGGACCAACGCCATCTAGCTATACCAGTCGTGGTGTACCGCAAGGCGGAGTACTCAGCCCTACCCTTTTCAACCTGGTGCTCGTTGGTCTCGCTGATTCGTTACCGCAAACCGTACAGCTCTCCGTATATGCAGACGACATTTGCATATGGGCTTCAGGCGTGACACGTGTACAAGTCCGCGCACGACTTCAGAAAGCCTCAACGGCTGTGTCAAGATACCTAAGAAGACAAGGCCTGGAGCTTTCTTCTGAGAAATGTGCAGTCGTTGCTTTTACTCGTAAATCGATGTCCCCGTATGCTTTGCGGATTAATGACCAAATCATACGATATAGACGAACGCACCGATTTCTTGGCGTCATCATTGATAGAGACTTATCTTGGAGCCCTCACATCTCGTACATGACGAAGCGTTTGGCCGCCATTGTGGACCTTCTTGCGTTTCTCGGCGGGAAGTCCTGGGGCGCAACAGTACCGTCAATGTTGCAACTATATCGAGCACTGTTTTTGGGCTTCCTGCGGTACAGCTTACCTGTAATAGGTAATACTTGTACTACGAATATTCGCAAACTCCAGAGCGTGCAAGCCCAAGCACTCAGGACTTGTCTCGGTCTTCCCAAAACTACGTCATCGATTGCGACAGTGGCCATAGCCAGAGACGCGCCTTTGACAGTCTACATTGATACAGATGTCCTGAGAGCGCACATCCGACACCTGACTCGGATTCCCTCACACCATCTTGCTTGCTTGCCAGCAAAAAGGCCACTTTCAACTTTTGCTAAAACTATTGTGAGACATCAGTCGTACTTGCCATCAGAATTTACGCCCGCTTCACGATTGTCAGATCCATTGTGGTGTCTGCACCGGCCGCAAGTGCAACTGACAATTCCAGGAGTCAGAAAGAAAGCTGGAGCGCCATTGCAATCTTTGAAGCAAGCAACTTTGGAGCACATTCACAACGTGCACAGATTCCGGAAACATGTATACACAGATGGCTCAGTAAAACTCAACAGCGCTGCTGCTGCAGTCATCATCCCGGCACAATCTGAGGAAATCAAGTTAAGAACTTCATGTGTGACCACATCAACGGGTGCAGAACTCGCGGCGCTCCGTGCTGCACTTGATTTCATTAAGCAGAAACCACCGCAACAATGGACAGTCTTCAGTGACTCCAAGGCAGCCCTTCAGTGCATACGAAGCCCAATGCGCCACGGACCCAATGAACAACTGGCCTCAGAAATTCGGCACATATATCATCAAAGCTATGATAAGGGACACAACATAATCTTTCAGTGGCTTCCAGGACATTGTAACATCAGCGGGAATGACCAAGCCGACGAAGCCGCCCGATCGGCACATGAAAGTGGTCAACGAGTCTTCATTCCGCTTTCGCGAACAGACGCTGCGGCTGGGCTGCGATTGATGTCCCGTGAGTGTACTTTGCCCCTGTGGGACTCAAATGTTTTCACCATGTGTCGGTTGCGTTCGTTGTCTCCGGACATACGGATGCACCTCCCGCCTGGATTACCACGACGTGAACAGACCATGCTTTACCGTCTGTGGCTAGGCGTTGCATTTACAAAAGCCTATGCTTTCCTCATAGGAATGGCCGACAGCCCCACGTGCGACACATGTAACATCGACGAGACGCTCGCACACATTATCTGTGTCTGCCCGCGATACAGTGCTGAGAGACAAGTGATGTGCAGGGTACTGGACAAGCTGGACAATCGTCCACTTTCAGAACTCAAAGCTTTAGGCCAATGCTCCGAAAGAACATCCGCGTTGAAGGCCTTATTCGCGCTATTAACGTTCTTGCGGTCTACGGGGCTTCACGACAGACTCTAAGAATGCCGCCCCCTACCGTTCTGTAGTGTGCGCGCTTTGTTCGTGCTTGTCTCCCTTTCTTTCTATCTCCCCCTTCCACTCTCTTTCTCTTTTTATCCCTCTTAACCCTTCCCCCTGCGCAGGGTAGCCAACCGGAACTACCTCTGGTTAACCTCCCTGCCTTTCTCTGCATTATTTTCTCTCTCTCTCTCTCCAGCTCTTTCACAAGATGTGTATAATGGTTTTTGGATACTCAGACCAACGGGGATGACCACATTTCCACGTACCTTATCATCAAAGGGATGTCCAGGTCCTTCCCACGTAACACCATTCGATTAATTAATTGGACCATTTTCAACTCTGCCATGGAAGATGCTTTCCGAGAGGGCTTATCCTCTGGACTAGAGGAAACAATCAAGTGTGCAATGCGAGACTCCACGCTTACGCTCACGGTTTCGTCTAAGCACACGGCTTTGGATATAGAGTTGGAGCGGCGTCGTGCACTCCGTCGCCGTGCGCAGCGGCCATATCGGCGTACGAAATCCATCCATGAGCTTAGGACAGCCAGGCGATTACAAAAAAAAAAAATCCAGCGTCGCATAGATAGATAAGCATCTCGACCTCAGACAATGTTTTGCCAATCACTAGACCATCGCAAGCCACTTTCCCACATATTGAGAACCGTGATTGGTCCGAGTTCCGTACCTGAACAACGCTTCCCATTCAAAGCGCTGGCGCTCTTCCAGAGGCGGCTGGATGTTGATGTTGGAGAAAAATTTTGTGCGAGAATCGCTGGCCAAGCAACCAGTCCAGGCTCCCCAGGACCCAGTGACATCCCTGCTTCACGTGGCTACCGCATTGATCTTCTTTTCACAATGGACGAATTTGAGGCGGCTCTTGCTCTATGCAGGCGTTCTTCATCCCCGGGACCAGACGCAATATCCTACCGCGCCATATGCAAACTGAGTGATGCGCAAGGAGAGAACCGTTAGCTCTCTACAACGTAGCCTGGCAAAATCGCATGGTTCCCGAGGAATGGAAGACAAGCCCGCTTGCTCCCCCTTCTGAAGCAAAGCAAGTCTCCACTCGAACTCACCTCATACCGGCCAATATCGCTGGCCAGCTGTGTGAGAAAGGAAATGAAAAAAAAATGATCCTTGCCCGCTCCCATGCAGTGGTACCTGGAACACTACAACATGTATCCAAATTTCATGGCTGGTTTTCGACGAGACCACTTATCACTAGACGGTGTTGTTCATCTCGCTACATATGTCCAGCATCAAAATTCAAGTAAAAAAAGTATCCGCAGCTTTGTTCTTAGATTTGAAAGGGCATATGACAACGTATCTCATGAGGCTATTCTCGATGCTCTTAAGATGGTTGGCTTTCGGGGTCGAGTTTTTCAATTGATTTTTAATTGCCTATTTCAGAGCTCGTTCTTTGTGTGTACCGGCGATGGCCAAACCGCACGACACTATATACACCTACCGAGGCGTTTCTCAAGGCGAAGTACAAAGCCCCACCCTATTCAACCTCCCACTCATTGGTCTCGTTGAACATCTGCCAGCCAGCAATCAGGATAGTAATGTACGCAAACGACATATGTGTATGGACTTCAGGTGTAACACGCCATCATATACATGCAAGACTTCAAAAAGCTGCCACTCTGACAGCTGTATACCTCCAAAACCAAGGTCTTGAAACTTCGTCAGACAAATGTGCACTGGTGTCATTTATTCCCAAAACAATGACACCCTATGCCATTTCTATAAATAGTTATAGTTGGCAGAGAACAGTTGTCTCAATTGGGGATAGTCCAGATGGAATGCGTAGTCGGAGGGATGGGTCCAGGCGGTGCAGTCTAGTATGTGAAAAAGCTGGCGTGTTCCCCACGGATCGTGTGGCATCACGCGCTAGTATGCGAAGCTTTGCTGCTGCGTCAGTTCTTGATAGGGGAATGGGTTCCTTCACGGCATCGTCGTGAACCCTCCTAGCAGCTTCATCGGCGTATTTGTTGCCCATCATGCCGCAGTGGCCTTGGAGCCACTGAAAAGTGATTTTATGTCCTTTCCCCGCTAGCTGGTGCTATAACTGCCTTATTTCGGGTACAAGTTGGTATTGTGGTCCACGACGTAGAGCGGACAGCAAACAATGCAGAGCTGCCTTCGAGTCGGTGAATATGCTCCATCTTCGAGGTAGGTCTTCATGGACCATGCGAAGTACAGTCGACGTTCTCCGGTGAGATGTTTTAAACAGAATGGTCACTAATGCATTTGCTTGCCGCACCGGAATGACTGACAGTGCTATCTGTGATAGTTGCGGCAGCGAGGAAACAATCGAACATGTCCTCTGTCATTGTCCTCGCTACAGCTCCCAGAGACAGCCGCTCGTGACGGCGTTGGCACGCCTCGATAACCGGCCGATCGTGGAGTGCCGGCTGCCGCGACCTTCACACCAGAAGGCGGTGAAGGCGCTACTGAGGTTTCTCCGGTCAAGCGACCTGCTTGAACGACTATGACACTTTTGCGTTCCCTTGTGTGTGTGTGTTTCTATTTTTTCCTTTCCCTTTTCCCACTCTTTTCATATGTGGGCATTTCTTTTAAGATTTTTCTGTCTCCCCTTACCCCTTCCTAGTGCAGGGTAGCAAACTGGATATCTATTTTCCAGTTAACCTCACCGCCTTTCTCATCTCTTTTATATATATATATATATATATATATATATATATATATATATATATATATTCTTATGAATTTCTTATGAAAAGACTCGCTGATTTTTTGGCATAATTGATAGAGATCTCTCATGGAGCCCGCACGTGACCTACTTGAAACAGCGCCCGATAGCAATCTCCCAGCTTTTCAAGTTTCTAGACATGGGGAATATCAGTTCATGCCATGTTCGAATTGTACAAGGCTTTTTTTCTTGGCTTTCTGAGATTCAGTTTGTCCGTACTGACCAGCACTTGTAGCACATTATTCGTGCTCTACAGAATATTTAAGATCGGGCTCTCAGGGTTTATCTTGATTTTCCAAAAGGTGCATTAACAGTCGTGACTATTGCAATCGCCCGGGACCAACCAATAGAAACAAACATTGCGGTAGAAGTGCTGAGAGTGCACATTAGGCACTTTGCCCGAGCCCATTCCCATCACCTTGCAGCACTGCCGTCAGAAAAGCCGCAGGCATCATTTTGTGTTACGATCTCGGACTATTACACCGGCCTTCCATCAGGCTTCACCCCCGCAGCTAAGCCATCGATTCCTCCATGGTGTTCGGCTCGACCTGCAGTGCACCTCACCGTACCAGCAATCAGAAGAAAAAAATGAGTTGTCATCACCTGCTCTTAAACAACTGTCTCTGCTCCTTTTGCACTAGAAGTAGACCGGCCACGTACATATTTATACTAATGGATCAGCAACTGTCCAATCTTCCCCTGAAGGCGTGGTTTTCCCAGCGAGAGCCACCGCCATCAGTTTCAAGACGTGTCACTCAACGACATCGACGGCTGCGAAACTTGCAGCTCTTCCCGCTGCACTTCGTCTTGTCGGCCAAGAACAACGCCGAAGATGATCAATATTCACTGACTTGAAGGCAGCACTGCAGTCTTTGCTATCAGCACTGCGGCGCGGACCGCACGAACAACTGGTATTCGAGGTTAGAGAATTAATCCATACCTTGACTGAGAAAGGGCACCATGCGACATTTCAGTGGCTTCCAAGTCGATGCGGCGTCATAGGTAACGAACACGCCGATAACGCTGCTCGGTTGGCTCTTCGACACCGTTATCAAGGACAGTTCCAGCTAGGAAACTTCGAACACGCACCCAGGAATATCGCGTTCTCCACGTTGAACACACGAAGTTTTCAAAGCAACCGGCGACACCACATAGACTCCTATCCGCGTTCGCATCCCAGCTGGACTCTGCCGACGCGCAGGTACACTACTTTGTCGATTATGGCTAGGAGTGGCCTGTACGAAGCCTTTGCATTCCGAATCAGATGGGCGGACGACACCTTGTGTGATGACTCTGGTAGCGAGGACACCTTTCAACACCTTCTCTATGACTGTCTTCGCTACAATTTACAGAGACGATTGCGATAGTGCGCTTTGACCGAAGACTGAGGAAATAACTTTAGAATGCCGACATCACAAGCCATCGCAACGGAGGGCGACGAGGGCACTGTTGAAGTTTTTAAGGACAATAGACTTGGAGAAGCGGCTGTTGCCCCAACTGATGTTTATAGTGTGTTATGATTGGGGGTTCAATCCCATAGCCCGTGATCCGTTGTCAAGATTGGAGTCGGGCATGAATTAGAAGGTAGCTGGCCCATGCCGTCGTCCAACTTATCCACGCTGAGGACGTTGATGAAGGGAAGGACTGCTTCTCATCGAGAACGAGGAATATGGGTTTATTTACAGTGTTTATATCAGCCTAGCATGACTGCTTGAGAAAGTACATCAGTCTAACATGACTGCTTGGGAGAGAGTGTCCTGAGCAGCCGCACAACAGCGGTTTTTAAACACTCTGTCCTCTCCCGATACCCAGGTGACGGAAACGGCCGTCCAAGCACCGTAGGCGAGTTGACCAGGCACCGTAGGGGAGACGCACCGTAGGGGAGACGACCCGGTCCCGTAGGGGCATTTATTCCCAGAACTGCTGCGCGCCCGCCGGCCGCCCATTGTCTGGCGTCTTGGTCGGCGCGTGGGAAGGGGTGTCAGTAGACGTTCCCGCGGCTCAGTAACAATAGTTGGTCCGCCGAGCCCGTTTAGTTACAATGGCGACTTCGTCAAACTCGGCTCCAGCGACGGAGAGTCGAAGACGCACGTATTGTTGTTCACACACAGTCGACTTAGTCACGCCTTGGCTAGAGGTGTGCGGCGACGCTCCCGGAATGTTGCCACCACAGTCGCAACTGGGCGGCAAAACTTGCACTGCAGCTGGCCGTTCTAAAGAAGTGCTACAAGTGCTATGGTGCTGTGCAGTGATAGTACGCGGTGACAGTGACCAACTGTGATTGCCTGTGCTCTGTTTCTTTATCTCTCTCTCTCTACTTTCCTGTCACTTTACCTCCCCCTCCCCTCTCTCCCGAGAGTAGGGCAGCAAACCGGATTTTCCACTCTGTTTAAGCTCCCTGCCTTTTACATTTTCTTCTATCTCTCTCTAAAGTGAGATAAGTGCGTGGGATCAGCAATGGAAGTACAAAGTTAAAGGGGAGCGAAGTTGGGTGGAGCTCCTCCTAAAGCCCATTCACAATGGGCAATAACTTCGCCAATATGGACTCTAAAGTTGAGTGTCATGCAAGCGGCGCCCGATGTGGATCACGAAGAGTCACTGATGTGATCGTCTACAAGCGACACGCTTTAGCAGCAAGCGCAAGATGTCGCTGCTGTTAACTGTGAATAAATGCACCTGTTTTGAAGCAGCAATGGCCGATAATTTAGCAAGATTACCCGTGATACGTCTTTGTGGCAGAGGCGTTCACCTGATCTCGCCTATCAGCTTGCACCCGCTCGACACGTCTATTCGTCTGCGCCTGTTGCCTGTTGTTCGACGTAAAACAATTTTACTCTCTCGATTGCGCCTGGGCACTGCGCGAACCAACGTGTGCTCATAATTGGCTGAAATGACCGACAACGCTGGTGAAAGGCCCTTATTTGCGAATAAATGATACCGCACGGTCTACGTGAACGCTTTTTCTTTGAAGATGAAAGGCTTGCGCTACGCGCTACCCGTAGTGAGCTGGATAAAAGGCCTTCACCTAAGAGCAAGTTCTTGAGACAATGCGCTCGCACATCGTAGCAGCAGAAAGGTTCAAGAACGCTGTTGCGGTTTCTGAAGTCAGCCGTACTGAGTGATCGTTGCATTGCCGGACAAGGCAAGCAGGGCAAATGAGCTGTGCCGAGTACGTATTGTGCCATGCCATTGCACGAGTCGGCGAAGGATGCTGTTGGTCCGCCTCGCTAGTGTCGGCTGGCTTTACATAGTACCAGTGGAGATGAGCGGTCGGAATTGGAAGACAACGGTTCCGCTCGATGGTCCCGGTTCCACCTTCCCGGCCCTTTTCGGGAGACGGGATCCACTTACGCGTGCCCAGGAGAAGAATGAAAGCGGTAGCAGCTGCAACCGTTCAGGCCGTGTTTGAATTTGTCGGCCGCCACCACACGTCTTCGCTTTCTGCTCTCGTATGGAACAGGGCCGCGTGATAACGTGCCAGGAGCGTCGCTTCGTAGGGAAGAAAGAAGGAAGGAAGGAAAGGAAGATACTCTTGGGGAGGAATGAGGACCTGGATATGCATGTCGAGAAGAACCGCGGCCAAACAAAGGATAACGCCGTCGCCTGCGGAAGGATCGTTGAAGGATCTGAAGAGAGAGTGCGCGCGTTTCGCACGTACTCGAGACGGGAGCACCGAAAGTGGCTCGGCGGCCAACCAGCTGGGGCGGCGGCGGCGGTGCGAAGTGCGCCGCTGTTGACGCGCTCCCCGAGACGCGCAGCCAATTTCTCAGCCCCAGCCCGCCGTTGGCCCACCAAATTCGATTACACTAATTGGAAGACCACGTGATGACGGCGCTCTTAGTGGTCGCACACACGGCGAATATGGTGGTGGAATAGCAGAAACGAAGCGAGAAAACACAGGAAAAGAAAAGAAAGAAAGGGCGGAGGGAGGGGTGAGCGCAAAACGTGGTCGGTAAAACCGGGTGAAGCAAATGTTCACGTCCAGATTGGGCCGCGATTCGTGAATCAGTTAAGGCACCACCGGGCATGGGAGGAGGAGTTGTTGGGGCATCAAAATTGGTCAACCCTGGCGTAACTATACTACGTGCTGCGGCGCGGCGCGTTTTCTCCTCCATCGACTTCGCTCGGTATTGTACCCTCAGGAATAATGGTCGATTGGGCGAGTTTCTGAGAGAATTTGCGGCGCCAGAAGCGCGGAATTCACGTGCATCCTTATAACCGTCTATCGCTGGTGCCCGTATGTCGCTTCTCTTCGCGACTCTCCTTGCCACCGACGCAAAATTTATTTCGTTATATTATTTTCTAGCAACGATGACACGTATAAAACACTTGCATAGAAGCTACTAGACATGACTAAAAAAGAGTAGCTGTAGTTTGTAATAATAATAATAATATTTGGGGTTTTACGTGCCAAAACCACTTTCTGATTATGAGGCACGCCGTAGTGGAGGACTCCGGAAATTTGGACCACCTGGGGTTCTTTAACGTGCACCTAAATCTAAGCACACGGGTGTTTTCGCATTTCGCCCCCATCGAAATGCGGCCGCCGTGGCCGGGATTCGATCCCGCGACCTCGTGCTCAGCAGCCCAACACCATAGCCACTGAGCAACCACGGCGGGTAGCTGTAGTTTGTGTAACCAGAAGCGGTCACACACGCATGAGCGCAACTAGAATGGGTATTTAGTTAAATGATCGTTAAAGTTTTTATCTGGAGCCGCTGTCAAATGCCGTTGTGAAGAACGTTGGCGAGAGGCATCACGTTTCTGTCGTAGAAGCCAACATTCAATGGAGCATCCGTGAACTACCTATGGTCATAGATGAGCACACGGAACGGCAGAAACAAACAGAAAAAAAAAACAGCCCAATGGCCGGGACGTAAGGAAGGGACACGCAGCAATTCTGACTAGTAACTAAATGTTTATTGCAAACAGCATGCGTATATATTAAAAAAATAAGAAGACAGAAAAAAGAAACAGAACAGAAGAATGCGTAGATGTGATATGAGATAAGATCACTTCTTTGTCAAAATATCTCCTTCGGAAAGAGTGAAATGGAGGAGTAGCTTAAGCATGCATCACCACTTTCCTGGATGTCGAAGGCCGGTTGTTAGCGCGATTTTTATCCCTTCTTTACGTCCTGTCTATTGCAGCGTCTTTCTTTTTTTCCTTTCTTGTTTGTTTTTTGTTTGCAGCGACGTTGTTTACCTCTAGCCCCCGCACGCATCCCCCGCATGCATTCCCACGGGGGGAGAGGGGTGATAAGAACGCTGAAACAACCAACATACAAAGCCCCCCGGCACAACTTCACGAAATTTCATTTTAGCGGATCCGTATAATGTGGCATCCCAGGAAACACAGTCGTCCATAATTTAGCCTGCGACGGAGCGCGCGCACCGAATGAGGCGTGTCCGGTCCCTGTTTTACAAACCGGTGCACGCAACAGTCTGCGTCAAACGTCTGCGCGAATATTGAGGGATGCGGGGCTTAGAAGCGGATATCGAAATTTGATTTCATTTCATATCGAGACGACAATACAACCGTTTCATATCCTGCTAACGGTCAGCCTGTTTATACAAGCACTATTACATGGAGTCACTGCGTGCAAAAAGATTTGTCAACATAGAATAGCCGAGCCGGGTGCGCATCATGCTCTTGCTCGGAATCAGAAGAAAAAACAAAGGATCGGAACAAATTTTTGTTGTAGTGCGCAAGAAAAGATTCTAAAGAAAAGAAAGGAAAGAAACTAAGCGAGAAACTGCGCTCAAGAGAGAAGATCGCTCTCATTGGTAAATAATATTGGAGCGTTGGCCAATAGTTAAACAGCAAAATAGCGTTTAGTTAGCGCCCTAAAATCATTTTCACAATTTGAAAGTATCATGGGTAACTGCTAGATAAATGTGTGTTCCTCTTGAACTATTCCTTACCTGCAGTTTTCTCTATATCATTTTTTTTACTCCCCTGCCCCCAGTGCTGAGTAGCAGGTCAGAACTTTGATTGAGGCCGACCTCTTAGCTTTTACACCATCTCTCTCTCTCTCTATTTATAGCTTGTGGTGCTTTGTTGTTGTTGTTGTTGTTGTTGTTCTTGCTGAACGTTTGCTCTGCGGCATAATATAGCATGCGACGCCGGTAATGTTACATGTATAATTTGCCGACCTCTCCACCTTTCTGCCATTAATTATTCTCTCTCTCTTTGTCGTGTTCGATGAAGTCCAATAGGAATACGGTGCGCACCACAGATCCACAGATGGTGAAGCCGGGTGGCGTGGCTTGTGTGCATCCCCACTTTTGACCGGTCGTCCAGGCAACATTGAAACCGAGCGCCGCGGAGTCGCCGAAAAGGAGGCCCCGCTCAACATACCAGACCGAAACGCCTCGTGACGACAAGCGCGAGGAAGTTGGAAACCGAACGTGTCGGAGCGTCTCGGCCAGATAGCGGCAGCTACTGATAAGGCACGCTTCGCCTGGAAAGCGTGCGCGGCTGTGTGTCGGGTCAGGGTTGTCATTCTACAATTCAAACTTCGCCCCGTACTTCTTTAAGGGGCGCTGCCGTCTCACGCGCAGCGGGACACGCTCAGTCTCGATTGAATTGAATCCTGGGGTCTTACGTGCCGGAACCACGGTTTGATTATGAGGCACGCCGTAGTGGGGGACTCCGGATTAAATTTGACCACCAGATGATTTTCAACGTGCCTCCTCACGCACGAGACACGGGCGTTATTGCATTTCGCCCCCATCGAAATGCGGCCCCCGCGGCTGGGATTTTATCCCGCGACTTCGTGCTTAGCGCCGCAACACCATAACCGCGAAGCCACCGCGGTGGGTTCAGTCTCGGTATTGCCTCGTTGAGCTTTGGAATTTGATTATGAATATCGCGTATCAGGTGCGATTTTCAAGATGCTTAAAAGGTGGTTGTGCATGGAGATGTCACTGCCTTCAAATTTTCCATTTAGACAACTGCCCTCAAGACTCTAACAAAAGTTAATTATTGAATTTTTGTTCACTAATCTTCTGAAGATTACTTTATTCTCGGCAAAGTATGTCCACCTCGCCTAGAAACCAGTCTGGAAAAACACCACGCTCGCTGCGCTCCTTAGATTTTTATTAAAAAAAATCTATATGGTATAAAAAACACCCTGTAGAGATGTGCAACTCCGTATATTTACGCGAGATAATGTTTACTGTCAATAAGTGAGTTGCAAATTTATTCTTTCTTTACCAAACTATCAGTGCTAACAGAGTAAATTATGCGTGTTGCGCTGTTTAACACACACACACACACACACACACACACACCCACACACACACACACACACACACACACACACACACACACACACACACACACACACCATGGGCGCTATAATAGAAAGCTATTCCATTTTGATTTCCCGTCCATCTCCTGACGTCCCATCTCCTGAAGCACGATGCGGTGTAGAGGGTTTCGGTGGAGCCGAGCTAGCACAGTGAAAGTAGATATCCGGGTGAGGAAAGTAGTGCCGGTGTCTCCAATGGGTCTGCTTCCCTTTGTTTAGATTGCGGTGGCTCGTCGGCGATCACGGTGGGGTGGATCAGAGCAGTAAAATGCCACTAAAACTCAATTTCAACGAAGAAGAGTCGGGAGAAAGATGTCATATACGTGCCGAAAGGGCTCGACAGCGTTATACCGGCACGCTTTTTTTTTTAATATGCGCAACGAAATTCATTCTCGCCGGCAGATACGAGTAGCCATGCCGACAGTCAAAGCTCTCAAACGAAAAGCAAAGTGCTTTCGCTGCCTTTCCATCTTCACAGAGTGGAATAGTTGTCACTTTTTTTTTTTTCAGTAACGTTGCATGCATCGATATAACTCTTTTGTCCAAGGCGCGAACGGAACACGCTGGGTTCAGTGAACCCGAACTGTAACATGCCAGCATGCTGCTGATGAGCCAAGTTCGCGGGCGATGCACCCTGTACCATCGTTTCCATGCAGCGTGCGATAGAACATGCTCTATTTCCGCGCCAGCCACACTATAGACTGTAGAGCATCCAACTTTTGCCGATGAAGCGTAACTGCGCCACGCGTTATCGCGTCCGCGTTAAGCCGGACTATATCCACGCCTTTAGCTTGGCCTCTCCAGTGCGCTCTTCTTCGTGCGGAGGCAGAACGCATCGAGGCTCTGCTGTTGAATGTAGACAACAAGATAGAGAAAACCGGCTGGACTCTCAAAATGTTTGGCATTAAAGGAACATCGCGGGCGCGCAACGGTGTTGGCACAGCGCACGAAGCAGCAAGCAAAGTATGTACTAACTCTGTTGCTATCAGACATGCGGGACCTGTTCGTTGATACATGGAAACGGCATACAAGCAAGGGAAGCAGGCGGCCCGGGCGCTGGTTCTCTACAGTCTACAAAGTACGTCCCTTCCGGTGACTGGTAATGGCGGCGTTTTTCGGCACAGCGCACAAAGCAGCAAGCAGAACATACACTATAACTCTGTTGCTAGACATGCGGGGCCTGTTCGCTGATACATGGAAACGGTATACAAGAAAGGGATGCAGACGACCCGGGCGCTGGTTCTGTATACAGTCTATAAAGTACGTCTCTTCCGGCGACTGGTAATGGCGGCATTTTTTTTTTTATTTCCGGTATGAAATAGTTCAAGGGCGCGTTACAGGTTCCCGAGCCCATAGGGATATGTGCCATTGAGCTTGGATCCTTTCTGCACTAATACCAGGATCGGCCCACATTATGATATTTTCTGTCGCCGGACGCTGAAAGAATTACGGAAGATTAGTCATATACAGCTTTCACTGTAAAGAATTAAGTTTGTTCGGCGTGTTAATGCATCTTTAGTGCGTACACGTCACTCTGACGTGGCTAGTTTACGTGGTTTCGTGACACCGTGTTACAGACCGGTCAAGTGGGCGCGGCCCAAAAAATTTTGCGGAGCGCTAATGACAACAAAGGCGTAGAAACACGAAAGAATTATTTTCTTTTGTTCGGCCTCATCGTGCATAATCAGTGTCTACATATGATTTTGAGACGGATAGTTCTCGCAGCTTTTGTGACGTGGCGTGACAGACAGAGGAAGCGAACGCAGGCCGAAAGCGTTTGACCTATCGCGGAGGCCTAATGACGAAAATGAAATAGAAACAGATTGAGATAGCTTTACGTTACAGTGACCCATAATTCGTAACAGCTGAAATGAAACACATATCCTATTCCATACACGAGGCATAGTTAGTGTTTATGGAAGGGTTCACTGGTGTAACGGTGTAACGGTGCGTATCTCCAAGATCAGCCTGTCTTCAATGTTTTAATTATTCTACAGTATCGAGTACAACATGTATGTAATATGCATTATTTTACGCTTGAATGATGAAAAACTATCAGAAACATGTCGACCTCCTTGGATAGTCTACGTTACAGAGTCAGGAGTGGAACGGGTGCAATAAATTATGACGTGTGGCGTTGTATATTTAGTGAAGTGTGAGGCATGCTAAATGCTTCCGGCTTATCGGTGGCAACCCCAAATACAGAGCATCGTGATGTTCTGTTTGCCCAATCGACCGCTGCGTGCGTCAGAACAAAAAAGAAAGGTTTGTTTGCGTAACCGGTATTTCCCGAGCAATGTTGACGTAGGCTGCACTACGACAATTATAGGAACTGGGTCCTGGCAAAGTGAAGTCAACCACAGAAGTTTACGGACGACGGTATCTCAGAAAACGTTCAATTTCTGAGCAGCCTGTAACAGTAGTCAGGCTACTCATTCAGTGGTTGCTTAGTGGCTATGGTGTTCGGCTGCTAAGCACGAGGTCGCGGTATCCAATCCCGGCCACTGCGGCCACATTTCGATGGGGGCGAAATGTGGAAACACCCGTGTACTTAGATTTAGGTGCACGTTAATGAACCCCAGGTGGTCGAAATTTCCGGAGTCCCCGCCTCATAATCAGATCGTGGTTTTGGCACCTAAAATAAAGCCCCATAATTTAAATTACTTTTTTAATCACAATGTTGTTCACAGATGCTGGTAGAGGCCGTAAATGCGAATATACTAGGATTCGTTGCGAGGCTGCGCAGATATTCAACTTTTTCTCAGACCTCGTGTTGTGTAAAATTTTGTGGTTCACTGTGCTTATTTTTTGTTCGTTTTGTGAGGACTTCATAATCGATGAGTGTGGTTGTTTGAAATCACGAAGTCGGGTAGAAGCTGTAAAATTCAGCCCATCAGTCGGCAAGCATGTCAATATGGTGATGGCATACTGACTAGTGCACAGCTGAGACTCTGCTTATTACGCAACTGGTTAGTACACAACTGGTTATCAGAGAGTTTTCGAATATACAGGGTGTTTCGGCGAACACTTTCAAAATTTGTTTGAAAATTACCTGTGGTAGATAGCACAATTCTCCATGAGCTGGTCTACTCGAAGAGGCGGACATTACTTGCACAACGAATTGAAATTCATAATCAACTAATTAACAAAAAATCACTCATTAAGTTTGTAACTTATGACCTTATAGCACATATTGTAATTTACAAATTCTAGCGGGTGAGACTGCAAGGCAGTCTCACCCGCCAGAAAATAATTTGAAAATAATTGTGTCGATGACACCATTTACGAGATATGCGCCATCAAACCTGCAATAAAAATGCACTGTCGTTCCACTTACCTTCTTCATAAAACGTCGTTTTATGCATTGAAGGACAAAAGTAACTGGAGCGCCAATGCATTTCTTCGCAAAGTTCGGGAATTAATATCTCGAAACAGGAGTCATCCTGTGAATTCGTTCTGAGTGGATCTGCCTTGCGAACTGCCCGGCTAGAATTTGCAAATTGAAATATGGGGCTTAAGGTAATCAGTTACAAAAAAAGACTGAATTAGTGATTTCTTGTCAGTTAGTCAATTGTGCATTTCAATTTTTTGGGTAAGTAATGTCCACCTCTTCGAGTAGAGCAGCTCAGGGGCTAGAATTATGCTATATGCCGCAGGTAATTTAAAGAATATTTTCGATAGTGTTCGCTGAAACACCTGGTATATAACGTACACAAGCAAATATATAAAGACCTTACGTACATAAATATCTAGTGTTTTATTCATTGCTCATGCTCTGTACGTTTGGATGCCTAAGGTGCGCTGTGTCCACGTATACGTTATCTGGCGAGTTTAGCGTATATACCGTTTACGCTAGGATATATAGCATTGGCAAACATAGTCTACATCGTATACCTCCAGCTTCAGTGTAAAGTGAACTGTCGTGATGGCTGGGCTCTCGCTATTGTCGATCACTAATAAATGGTGAATTACGCTTTCGCTTCTTAAATTATGGAGTTTTACGCGCCAAAACCACGATATGATTACGAGGCACGCCGTAGTGTGGTACTCAGGAATAATTTGGGCGACCAGGGGTTCTTTAATGGGCGCCTAAATCAAAGTACGCGCGCGTTTTCGCATTTTGCCCCCATCGAAATGCGGCCGCCGTGGCCGGGATTCGATCCCGCGACCTCGTGCTTAGCAGCCCAACACCATAGCCACTAAACAACCACGGCGGGTGCTTTCGCTTCTTATGAACGCAGCTGAATGCCAATCTATGAGCAGCCCATTTGCTGAAATCGTTCAACGATTTTGGTGTGGGCAGGCCTGAAAAGACGCGTCGTTAGGAGGTAGCACTATAGAGCGCTAATAGATATGCTTGGCTTGGACAGGATTGAAACCAGTCATCAGGTGGCACTACCTCCGCTTACATTTTCTTTATGTTGCGTTAATGTACTAAGGTGCCGGAAAGTGCTTGTGTTGAACGAACGTAATGTCCCCGCACTATTCTAAAACTATATATCGATACATACAAATGATGTATGAAAGCCCTACAATATTCCTACTTGGCGGTCTGTCTGGTGCCTTTAATGTGTTGACTGGTACTGAAGACGCTAAACAGCTATTGCTGACGTTTCTGCTCTCTTGTAAGCTCTAATGTAGAGCAGCTTTGTTGTTTAGCCTGTTCCTTAAGTTATATAGCAGCTAATGTTCCTTACATTTAGTACGACGTCTTTTGCTTGATGTGCTTTGAATACGCGCATGCACGCTTACTGACAGTTTTTTTGTTTTGTGACTCATCATTTTCATTTAGCGCTCAAATTGTTCTTGATCCCTAGTGCTACACGAACGCAATCCCCAACTGCCAAAGCGTCGGGTTCGATCGTGTAGAGAATGAAGACGCAAACTGTTGATGTCACGGCTAATATAACGTTTTTCGCAGTGTGCAACGTTCTTACACCCTTTTACGCCAGCATTCGTATCTCAAGGTATGTATCCTGACAGTCTAGTTGCGATTATGTGAGATTGCTTTATGTTCCCATTTGTTTTATGTTATTTCGTCTGTGAACTCTCTTAGTGCATTTACGTCAGCTGACTCTGACTTTTTCATTATTGTTACCTTTTCTTTGTTCAGTGCCATCTTATTGTTTTATGTTTAGCATATATTTGTTCTATGTGAAATGCAGTAGCTGCAGCTGCCTAAATGCGCCAATATATCCTAATTATCATGTATTAAAAGAGAAGAAAAAGAAGGGGGGGTGGGGATGTAGTAAGAGATGGAATTGTGCCGGCAATGCTGATTAGTGATGCTAAATACGTAGAGTTGACAATCGGCGGTCCATCAGAATAGCAGAATAGTCGCGAAGGAAAGGAAAACGCTGCCGGGGACGCAGAGAACCACGTGGTGTGATGAGATCAGAAAGTTTTCAGGGATCCGATCGAGTCGGCAGACGAAGACATCGTTAATAAGATATCTCCGCGAGGAGATGCATTCCCCTTTTGCGTAGTGAAGTCCGTCTGCTCCTGAGACACATTTCCTGTCGTCTCAGCAAAACTACCCGGTTTGATCAGCAATCTAAAAACTCAGAGTTATACTTTACAGAACCATGTGTAAACCTATCAGTTCCATCAAACTTGAGAGAAAACAGAAAATTGGAAACATTAGTACGTCTCTTTCCGCCCCCGCACCCCAACGCTACGCTTATTACAGACAGATACCTATCCAAACCCGGCCACCTTACACATAATCTACCCGGACGTCTACCCAGACGATGCGTGCCCCTCGTGCGGGGTCACGGCGACACTCGCACACGTGCTCTGGGAGTGCAGAAACGCTCCGCCCGACTCTACCTCCGACAAGTGGGAGAAGATCCTAAGAAGCCCGCTTCTACAAGACCAGGAATGGGCCGTCCAGCAGGCTCGCGCAGCGGCCGCCAGGTATTCGCTGTCGGTCCCTGCGTGGGAGACGCCCACTGCGCGCTGACGTGCGTCCTGCAGGACTTTTATTAAAGTTTTTCCAATCCAATTAGTACGGCTTGGTACTGCATTTACGAGACACTTCTTACGCGGGATAAAACGTGCCTCTAGTCCGCAGTGTTCCTGTGGCCATCCAGACGAAGATGTGTATCATCCACTCCTCGAGTGCAGTAAATATGATTCACGACGAATGGCACGGCTAGCAAATTTGTTGCTTTTTAGACAGAAGACCATTCACACTAAAAAAGATACTTGGTCCATGGCCAACTGCGGGCCTTAAGAAAAGAGCACCTTTTGGTTTGAAAAAGCTTTTCGAGGGCGCCAACCCCATTTTGGGGAAATATTAAATTAAACTGATATAGCTCTAAGGTTTTCTTTGCTTTTTCTTTGTCTTTACTTACTAAATAGAAAAAAAATGGAAGCATTGATATCAATTATTTCTGGCACAATTTTTGGGACATACGAATATATTCTTTTACAAAAAAATACATATTTTACTTGTCTTGACAGTGCGCAGCGTTCAACAATTCGTTTACAGCATCTTTGGCAATGACAGTGCAGTTATTATTCATGTATTTGATCCCTCGACAAATTCTTTAAGGAGAAGGCCGAGCTGCAGCGCAAGAACCTCAAAACGAAATTTCTGGCTACGCCACTGAGGCGGAATGATTTGGGAAAGGGAAACTTCCGATCGACTGATGGGAAACATTTCTAAATGGGAACAGATTTGTAATCGGGAAATTGAGGATTGCTTGCCCTCAGGTAAGAAGAGCGTCTAAGGGGAAAAAAAACGGTTGCAGACGTAAGCATAAAGTGATGGTGCTGCATGTGGTGACATTTTCGAAGCTGCATTAGTAGCGTCTTGAACATTTCTATGCTGCTGTGTGGGCACAAATTGCTATTTAATTCATTTTCCTTAACCCCGCCTTTTTGAAGCAAGCCTGGCTTCCTTTCATTTATTCTTGCGGGTTTTATGCTTGTGTGGTTCCTCTTTTCTTTAAAAGCACTTGGACAGATCATGCCGAGATGCGTTTGAGCAGAGGAAAAGCCCACATTGAAAAGCTAGGGTATTTCGCTGCGGCAATAGAAATTGCTGTTGACGCAGAAGATCAGCAGCTTATGAAAATTCACCGCAAAAATGTCTTTTTTGGAGGGAAATGGCTGTCAGCACTTCCTTACGTCCTTACACGTAGTCGTTTTTTTTAAAGTTATTATTATTTGTATCAGACTTTCAACATAGACACTATCTCCTTCAGGCGGATACCTTCGTACGCCTAGAGGTTTTGCAAAGATACCATGTGTAGATTATTATTATTATTATTATTATTATTATTATTATTATTATTATTATTATTGTTGTTGTTGTTGTTGTTACACGTATTAAATATGCGATGCTCCTTTTAGTTTATAGAAATAAGGATTTAGCATCCGTCGCGCATGGTGCATTTCGGCAGTAAGCCAGCGAGAGATAAAGCGAGAAACAAACGTTCGCTTCGTACCATCCGTTCGCACAACTAAAAGGAAAAGCGCATATTAACAAGGCGTGCTACATATCCACACTGTCGGTCGGTCCTGGCACTTGCTATAGTCTAAGGAGCAGGAAACTTGATTTTCGCCAATATATTAATCACCCGTCGCCCTGTTCTGCTTCACCATCTTGCTTTCGGCAGTCATCCCGGCGGTAAAATGGCTCATCGCGCGTGTCTTGTGGCACTGCGTGGCTCTATATGTATGCGCGCACTGTCGCGCCAGCCGAACGGCACCGAGTATCTCGACCGGGCCCTCTGTCTGTGGTGCGCCGGTCGGCTGCGGTCGCCCACCCCTGAAATAATCATGGCGTGTCGCGCGCGCGCCGCTCTTGTCCCCACGCTCTGCCATTGTTGTCGCTTTCGGTTTCCAGGGAGACCGGGCGGTGCAGTCGCGATGGCACAACTCCCGCGGCCTCACCTTTCTCCCTCCCACCCCTACCCTTTCCCGTACTTTTTATTTTATTTTATTTTTGCATGCTCCGTCCACTGAAGGCCGGCGCTGACCCGCCGTGCGCTGACTGGTCATCTGCTGGGACGGCTTCGCCGGGGTAGAAATTCTATCCCAAGCAGAGGCTTGCCCTTGACTGGCTCAGTTGAGCGGGTGATATGCCGGCTGAAAAAAAAAAAAAAGAAAGAAAACAGCCCTTACTCGAAGGCGCCCCGCAACGCCTATGTTGGTTCCTGTACCGTGTCTCGGTCCTTCGACGTCTGTCGCGCAAACAATTGCGTCCCAAAGGCAGACAGTTGCGTCATTGGTCATTAGACCGGATAACACAGCTTTGGTGCGTTTCCTTGATCGGGAAATCAGAACAGGTTGTTCACAGGCCCACCACCGAAGGAAACTGAAATTTTAAAAGGGAGCCTGATAAAGGCGAATCATGATTGCGCACTAGTGGCGGAGTATCACAGGCGTTGGGTCAAAGCACCGTGGGTCGGGACTCAACGCATTTGCAATGACGAGAAAGAAAGCAGGGAAAATCAGAACAGTTTCAGCGGCGGCGCAATCCACAGCCGTAGTGCTCTTTTCCCGATTACTGCGGGCGTTCTTCAGGGCACACTACACGTCTTGAAAGCTCGCGTACTGAATCGATGAGACTTAATCGATGAGAATTTGGTGACACACCTATACTGATAGCGTAAGAGGTATTCAAGCAAAATAATTACCCGCCATGCACGCCAGGCTAACCTCGCCTGCTGCAACACCACCGCCAGTCAGCGACGGTGGTGTGTACTGCCTGCATACAGGGCCTCTTCGTGCGCTTCAGCAGCCGATCAGCCGCGCATAAGCGGCGATTGTCAAACATCTGCGTGAGATAAAGGCAACTTTCGCTTTCACAGGCGGTAATGCTGCTTCTGACCAACGCGGCAGTACAGAGAACCGTGCGACAGTGACAGCGCTGCGATACTGCAGCTTGCAGATTATCACTCGTGACGGCGACCGGGCTTATACAGGCTGCATGCTGACCTTTTTATAGGCGCTGCCGTGCGCAGCGTCTCGCACCTTCGAGCGTCGTTGCAAACGACATAACACTATCGACTAACAGGCCGATCAGGTACTATAGGCAGTGTTTCTCCTGCGCTTTCGCCTTGAGTTAGCTTCTCTCTTTCAATGATGCGGTAGCTCGTAAAGAGCGTCTGCACATTCTGATGAAATAAAAGTAAAGAAAGGATAGGTGGCGACACGTCTATTGCTTGTCACGCGGCAGCAAAAAAAAAAAAAAAGAAATATTAACACTTGAAGATAGCAAAACAGCGTCACCAGTTGAGTGAAGCAGACACCGAGTTTATGTATATACTACAAATCACAACGCTCTATTCTGTCGATACGAGAGTGTCACGTTTATTCATGTAAAATGCCTTAAGTACACAAACTCGGCCGTGCACTGTAAAAACCAGTCGTCACTTTAACGGTCCTGTTTTATCATTTTTGACAGGCCATCGGCGTCGTTCCGATAAGATGTTTATATCGCCGTGAACAAGGGCAGAAGGAGGGAGTCACAAATGCCGCATGAAAAAACGAACACACAAAAAAATCGCTCGTTATCACAACGTGATTCGATTGGCTGCCGCGTGAAGTAGGTCGTGGTGCATGCCTTACAATATGACGGCCTGCCATCATTTTGACGGTGAGATGCTTGGAAATAGAGTTGCCAAGTTATTTAAGGCCATTTATTGCAGCATTTTGTACACTGCCCAAGAGCAAAGGTGCCAGGAAATGGCAAACGCTTGTTGTCATTTTAACAAAAAGCATATATTAAATACTGGCCTACTTCGCAAGCCCACCGAAGGCATTGACTTAATCTGCAGAAGAGAGCGAAATTAAAATTGCGGAGACCTGCGGAAGCAAGTAGACGGAATCCAGCAAGGTGGGGTACAAAAAAAAAAAAAAAAAACACCGTAGCCAGGTAAGGGTAAACGTAACCCCAGGTGAATGCTGGTCGCCATATACCTCGTTATGAGGATAACTTACGACGCAAGACTTATATGCTTGAATCTCGTGACGCGATGTCTGGATAACCGTTCCTTCCTCGCACACTCAATTTTTGCTCTACCTTTGCACTTCGAACGCCGGCATGTTGGTGAAATCTACCTGTTTTACTCTGGATAATCGCTGCGGCAGTTAACTTTCATGAATAGACTGCGTTCCATGCCCTTCACCTCGTGAGCCCACACACTGAGATTACACCCCAAAGGCAATATTCACAAAACTTCTCGTGCGTAAGAGCATTTGCTCAGCGGCCTGCGCTGGGTGTTCTATTACTCATAGCGAACGCAGTGGTGGTGATATGATCGCCGAAACGACCGGCAATAGAGGGTTAAGAGGGTTAATAGAAGTTTTGTGAATGCGGGCCTAAATTCAAATTGAAGCTAAGAAAATAATTTCTAGAAACTTATTGTTTGTGCGCCTTAAAGCACTCCCGGTTAGACTTGCGCTATAAATTGCTTGCCTCGCACGAAGTCCGTCAGATAGAAAAAGCGCGAATGGATAAAAGTGCCACGTTTTCTGGCGGCTACAATACGTATAGTTACGTAAACACTGCGTTTTTTTCAGTAATGAGCTACTACAGGAAAGTCACTGAAGCGGATGTCTTCCGGGTGCACGGCATTTGAAACGGTCCAGTTTAATCACGTACTATAAAAACATCGTTAACTGTTAAAGGCGCAACAACCCTCATATTAAGGTATATTTCTTTCACTCGTCCTTTCTGAGTAGCTATGGTTACTGAAGAGGATGTTTTGTTTCCCCAACCGTGCGTCAGCACCGACGTCGAATGGATCGACGAGCGGAAGAGCGCAGTTGGGAGCCAAACGACTGGCATCACGCAAAAGCGCCCTAATGTTGCCAGTGGCGCATTCCGCGGACTTTGCGCCACCCTCTTTCTTCAAAGATCACACGGAATGAAAAACTGATGACACCGGCACAACGTTAATGAGATCTGTGTTCTCCTGCCGCTTGCCGAGGAAGCGGGTCATGTTTGCTTACGCGTGGGCCCCAACGCGGAGGCCTTCGACCGCTCCCTTGCGGCAGCCCGCGGGCGCCCCTCCTCGCCGGCTCGCGATATTCTGCCCGTTCAATCTTCTTTTGGAGCGGTGCCTGAAATTGCGCTCCGGCCGGGCGTCCGTGCTGCCCCGTCCAACCGCAGTGTCGCGGCTCGGTACGTCCGGCGCGATGCCGAGACTTGCTTCGCTTCGCTCGTGGCACGCGGAACGCGACCGGTAAAAAATTCGTTCCCTCGGACGACGCTTTCCCATCAACTCCGAGCGACGCCGCGGAATCTATATTCGGAGCTTGTTGTTTACCGGGGAGGACCCCAGGGTGTCGAGTGGTTTGCCAGCTGTCGTCCACAGGCAGCTGACTTTGTGGCCAAGCCAGGAGTCATTGTCTCACCCTGCGCTCCCTACAAGCGTACCTGCGATGCTCCCTTGTTTTGCGACCTAATTCCCGATATGCTTTTTTCCCTACTCGTACAGTTCCTTTTTTACTCGCTGCCGTTGTTGTTGTTGTTACTGATTTTGTTCGGCTGCAGCGACAGCGCCTTGGCTTCAGTTCTCCACGCTTTCATATACTCCTCTGAGCCAAGATAGTTGTAGAGGTGGGACAGTATATATGCTCGAAATACACCATCTGTAACTCAGAATCCGCGTGTGAGTCGTGCGAGTTCACAGCAGTCTCCAGGTTATAACCTGGCCCGTATTCACAGAACAGTTGGTACGCCAGAGCATATCGTAAGCCAAATGTGACGACGAGCGAAGGCCGATAACAAAGCGTTCATGCGATAAGGGGCCGAATCCACAAAATATTTTGTTCGCAAGTGGGGTTTGCCATTGGCGGGGCGCCTCCGCTAAGGATATATCTGGCATCACAATTAGCCGGAATCTGCTCTTACGAATAGTTTCAGCGTATATAGCAACTTCTCGTGGATACCGACGAAGATTCTTTATGAATTTGACCACTGTTACAGGGTTCAGCCTTGAATTGCTTTTGCTACCAAATTGCTTTTCGCGAAGAGCGTCGTATCTGCAAGCTCGGTGATGATGTAGGTAAACGTACACAGAAGCACCATCTATACAGCATCCACTCAGAATGTCCGACCATTGTCGGCGGAAATTCACTGAAAAAACCAGTAGGCGATAATGCGTTTAAAATTAAAGTGGACTTTAGCCATGCTGAGTGTAAATCGGGGAAAGAGTTCGACGTGTGGGAGAGAGAGATGCAAATGAGAGGAAGGCAGGGAGGTTAACCAGACTTAAAACGTCCGGTTTGCTACACTGCACTAGGGGAAGGGAAAGGGGAAGTAAAGACGGAAAGAAGAGCGTGACAAAAATAAAAGCGTGAGAAAAAAATATGAAAAGGGACGAAATGGGGTCATTATAGTCTTTCTAATAGGCCACTGTCACGTAGAAAAGTCAACAAAGCCTTGACCGACTTTTGCTGCGACGACAGTTCACGTCGGCATTCCAAAACTGACTGTTCTGAAAGTGGCCTGTCGTCAAGGCGTGCCAACGCGGTCGCTAGTGACAGCCGGTGCGCGTTGTATCGAGGACAGTGGCAAAGCACGTGTTCGATAGTCTCTTCGCCGCCGCAGTGTCTGCAAGCCGCGCTGTCGTCCATACCGACTCGGAAGGCGAAGGATCTTGTGTAGGCGACACCAAGCCACAGTCGGCAAAGTACTGCTGTTTCGAGTCGAGAGAGTTCAGATGGGGGTCGAAGTCGAAGGGATGGGTCCAGTCGGTGTAGACGTGTATGCTTTAAGCTGGGTGTGTTCTATAAAGTTTTGATGGCTGCATTTGCAAGCACACGAATTTTCGTTGCAGCGTCTGTCCTTGAGAATGGAATGGAGTATTGCAAGCCCTCCTCGTGTACAGATCGTGCTGCTGCGTCGGCATGTTCATTGCCCATTATGCCACAGTGGCTTGGAATCCACTGCAACGTGATGTCGTGTCCTTGCTCGACGAGGTGGTGAAGCAGCAGTCTGATTTCTGGAACTAGTTGTTCGTGGGGTCCTCGGCGTAAGGCAGAAACCAAACAATGATGAGCAGCCTTGGAGTCAGTGAACACGCTCCATTTCTTGGGTAGTTCATCAGAAGTTACACGAAGTGCATAACGAATAGCAGGAAGCTCCGCGGCAGTCAATGTAGTCTGGTGAGATAGTCGAATCTTTATGGTTAAGGGTTTTGCAGGAAAGATCACCAATCCTGCAGACCCATTCACCGTGGTTGAAGCGTCAGTATAAAGATGATGATGCTCGTTGTACGTCTCCTACAGCAAGAGCAGTGAAAGCTGCTTGAGTGCTGGAGACGAGAGTTGGGCTTTTGTTCGTATTCCTGGTACCATTAGTCGAACCTTTGCTTGAGCCAAGCACCATGGTGAAAACGGAACTCTCGCTGGAGCTGTATAACCTGATGGAAGGTATGCACGATAAGGCAGGACTGTTTCACAAAAGGAAGCACGTGGTCGATCCTCTGGCAGTGAGGCTAGATGATGGGCAGGGGCTCGAGCAAGGTGTCTTACGTGTGCTCTGAGCGCTTCCATGACTATATGGGTCTTGGCTGGGAAATCGTGTGCAATGGCAATTGTTTCAGCCGTTGACGAACACCGCGGCAATCTAAGACACACTCTAAGTGCCTGGGCCTGGACGCTTTCGAGTCTACGGATATTACTTCTGCAGGTGTTGGTCAGCGCAGGCAAGCTTTATCGCAAATCGCCGAGAAAGAGCGTCCTGTACAGTTGCATCATTGCATGTACTGAAGTACCCCAGACATTTCCTCCAAGAAACTTAAACACATTAGAGATATCCGTCAGGCGCTTCTTTAGGTAGGCCACATGAGGACTCCAGCAGAGGTCACGATCAATTATTACGCCTAAGAATCGGTGCGTCCTGACATAAGGTATGCTTTGACCGTCGATAGAGACATCGTATGATCTCATTGGCTTTCGGCTAAACGCGACCAATGCGCATTTTTCTGGCGCGATTTCGAGGCCTTGTTCATTTAAGTACGCCGATGTGGACGTGGCAGCTTTTTGAAGCCTGGCGCGTACTTGCGGCCGTGTCACACCAGATGCCCAGACGCAGATGTCATCGGCATACATTGATATTTTACCTGTGTTCGGAAGTCGTTCCACGAGACCAATGAGTACGAGGTTGAAAAGCGTGGGACTCAAGACACCGCCTTGTGGAACTCCATGGTGCGTATAGTATTGCGAGGTTGGGCCAGCTTCAGTGTTAAGAAATAGAGACCGCCTATGTAAATAACTGCGAGTCCAACGATATAATGGATCGCCTAGGCCCACCGATTCCAATGCTTCAAGTATGGCGTCATGAAGAACGTTGTCGTAGGCTCCCTTTATATCTAAGAACATTGCGACAGATAACCTCTTACACGTCTTTTGGTGTTGAACATAGGTTAACAGATCGATAACATTGTCGATGGAACATCGGTGATGTCGAAAACCAGCCATGGCGTCCGGGTAGATTTCGTAATGTTCAAGGTACCACTCAAGTCTGGCGAGGATAATTCGCTCCATTACCTTCCCAACGCAACTTGCCAGCGCAATTGGTTGGTATGAGGTAATCTCTAAGGGAGACTTGCCAGGCTTAAGAAGCGGTACCAGGTGGCTGATATTCCAATCTTGGGGAACTTTGCCCTCCTGCCAGGACTCGTTATAGATATTAAGGAGTGCACTTCGTGCCCGTCCACCAAGGTGACATAGCATGCGGTAAGATATGTCATCCGGACCAGGCGACGACGACCGATTACATAGGGTGAGCGCCGCGTCAAGCTCTTGCGTCGTGAAAAGGAGATCCATGCGTGAATCTGGAATACGGTTCAATGTAAGCGGACCTGTACGAGTTGGCTGGCCCGCAATCATAGCAACGAAGTCTTCCGCCACATCAATGTCTTGTCGGCGCTGGAATAGTGCTAGGGCCTTAAACGGGGAAACACTGTTCCGGAACAGAGCGTAGACCTCGCACAGTTCTCCATATTTGAGATAGCGGTTTGCGGGGATCTAGCGACGCACAAAATTTCGACCACCGCTGAGCCTCTAGTTTGTCCCTGCTGCGTTGTATCTTCTTTTGCATTCGCCTGGCTGTTCTTAGATCCTGAATTGACTTAGTGCGTCGATATCTTCTTTCGGCACGACGGCGAATCGCACGAAGCCGCTCCAATTCCAAGTCGAATTCAGAATACCTTGGAGAACACGTGAGTGTGCGCGTGGCTGTCTGTGCCGTTTCCTTGATAGCTTGTTGGAGTCCACAAGAGAGGCCTTTGTGACAAGCGTCCTCAATCTGGGATTTAAAGACAGTCCAATCTATTCTTCGTATCGTGGTGGACGTATACGTGTTAGACATTCCCTTGATCTTGAGGTAAGTGGGGATGTGGTCACTTCCGTGCGTTTCAATGTCCAAAAACCACTTAACATGTGTGGCGAGGCGGTGGGAGACGAAAGTCAAATCGAGGCAGCTGCTGTACGTTATTCCCCGCAGAAATGTTGGACTCGCCTCATTCAGCAGGTAGAGACCATTGTTGGAAATTAATGAAGCTAGTCGTCTTCCCGTCGCGTTAACCTTTGAGCTTCCGCAAATGGTATGGTGTGCGTTGAAGTCCCCGGTGATAATCCATGGACCAGGTTGCGTTTTTAAGATGTCTTCTAACCTTTTGGTGTCAAATCGGCTTGATGGAGACAGATACACCCCCAAGAGTGCAAAGGTGACTTTCCTATTTTTCAGTCATGCACACATACTGATTGTCGTCATGAGGTTGCACCGGTTGGACGACGTTAGTAAGTTCACGGCGAATAAACACGACGACCTTGCTACTTTTGATGCCGCTTGATGAGAATATTGTCTCGTAGCCGGATAGTCTTATTGGATGGGATAATCTTGGTTCACAGATGACAATGATTGGAAATCGGTTAGTGAGAACAAACTGACGAAAATCGGCGATGCGAGATCTTAGACCTCTCGCGTTCCACTGAAGGATCGACGCTTCGCTGACCTCCTTACGAAATGAATGGTGATTGTCAGTCATGGCTTCACTCAAGGCTTGCTAGGACGGGGCTCAGCGCGTCGAGCACTTGTAGTCCACTTCGAGCAGATGGACTGTCAATGCTTGTCAGCATGGCCCTGATGACATTCACAATGGATCGCAGCACCGGGATCATTTGGCAGTCGACTGTTGAAGCCTCACCAACAGAAGCGGGCTTCGATGGGAGCATCAAGCGTGGAGGCTCCTTAGAAGAGTGAGAGCTTGCAAGCGCCGGCCACTCTTCCACGGGGCCAGCGTTTCCCGTCTGAGGCCTCCTTGCGCTCTCGGGCGTTCTATTTGAGGATGACGGCGTTGGCGCAAGCGGCGCACGAACTCCACCCTGTCTTGAGCGTTTTCGTCGATGACGACGTCGACGCCGTATCTTTTCTGAGGCCTCTCTATAGGTTGAGTTATCCCTGACCATTTGCTTCAGAACTACGAACTCTTTTTTGATTCTTGGGCATTTTTTAGATGTCGCTTCATGGGTGCCTTCACAGTTGCCACACCTAAAGTTTGTTGCACGGCAGACATCTACAGTTTGTGACTCCGCGCACCGGGGGCACATTGGGGAGTTTGCGCAGGCGCCCTTAACATGCCCGATCTTGAAGCACTTGTGGCATTGAAGCGGCTTTGGGACGAACCGCCGTACGACATGTCGGAAGTGACCGACCTTCACGTGTGAAGGGATGGAATCCCCCTTGAACACAATCTTCCCACAACGGCTGTTGCCGAGTCGGCATACGTGCGTGATGACCACTCCTTCGTATGCCGGTTTGATCAGAATTGGCAGGTCCGAGTTCGAAATAGCCAAGTCAACATCGTAGATCACACCTGCAGTGCAGGCCCCGTCCATAGGTATGACCGGTCGTACTTTTGTTGCCCAAATCTGTTATCTGTCGTAGCGTCTCCAGCGTGGTTCCACGGGTTGTGTCGACAGCTAGAACATTCTTTCGTGTGTTCAGCCGGACTTCTTTGATTTCGTTTGGCGCCTTTCCCTCAAGAAAAACAGAGAGAGCTTGCCTGTTCAATACTCGAAGGTTGACGGAAGAATCCACTGGCATGAAGAGGATGGTGTGCGGCCAGCGTTCACTACCTGCCTGCATGGTTGACGTACTCGCTGGTGACGACGCCTTGATAAGCCTCCATTTAGGCCTTCGGCTCCTCACCGACACGAAGCTGTCATCGGATGAGTCGTCACCTGTGATTGAGTAGACCTCTGTGTCTTCGCTGGTGCTGGACCAGGTGCCTCGTTTCCTTGAGGAACTTGTCAATGTAGTGATCTGGCCAGACGGGCCGGCAATAGGCTCTGCATCCATGGCCACAGGAGTAAGGGTCTCTCTTGAGCGTTCACTGGTGGTTGACCAGGTGCCTTGACTCATAGAAGAGCTTGCAGTTGCAGACATCTGGCAGCACGAGCCTGCGGAACGTTCCGCGTCCATCGCCTCAAGCCAGGACGCGGAAAGCGCCCCAGAGACTGATGAAAATTTGACGAAAACTGGCTAGCCGGGACAGGTACGTTCTAGCACTGAGTAACTTCGTCCTTCGACGTGTGTTGTGTAATTATGATAATTAGCGTGTTTTGCGAAATTACCAAATTGGTGTAGAATTGCGCTGTGAAGCTCCGGGTCGTTTTCATCAGCGCGTCGTTTCAGAACGATGAAGATTCTCGGGACTAAAGCTTGTCAAATGAAGTGTGCTTCAGCAGGAACTTAATCTAGAGAAATGTTAAAGTTGTAAGTGCTTTGAAGACGCTGTAAAGAATGGTAACCTTTGTGCTTATTGTTATTAGTGTTATCGGTACTAGCCGGTGGAATGAGCCGTTTTCCGCTATCGAACTACGTATATAAAAATGAAACTTCTTGCAGAAATGAAGTGTGCCTCAGAATGAATAAGATGGAGATAGTTCCAAGTTGTAGATGTATGGGGCGCAAAAAATTTACAAAATGTATTCGGAGGTTTCAAAATGGTCCTTCAAGCAGTGACTTAAATTCTAGAGTTGTTGCTGCGAGCAAACGGTCATATATTTATGCTTGAAACTGCACAGCGCGAGCGTACCTGACACTCTCTAAACTATTTGCTTAGAATCAGCCCTCTAAAATGCATTTCTGAATGCGTTGGCGTTAACTTTAAAGCCTTAATTGTAAGCGCCAACACGCACAATGCAGCTGGAGCAACAGCAGAGCTCGACGCGGCACGAGGAGGTGGTCTGGAGGGTGCACGATGTTGAAAAAATTTTGCGCATAAGTCGAAGCCGCCTCCGTTTGAGGAAAACGCTCCTTTGAAGCGCAAAACTCTGCTCCACCCGCAGCCGCATTCTGATGGGATCTGTTGGGACTCGGTGTAGCGTTTAGTCAAGGAATCCTCCATGCCATAGGGATGAGCACGTCCGGGAGTAGGAATGAGAGATAAGGGGTTTATTTTACATTATTTACATATTGAAACAAGAAGTCAGACTCTAGTCAGGACACATATGTCTGCAGATGTCAGGAGACGTTTGAACTCCAACCGTGTGCTTCTAAAACGCCCTTCTTCCCTAATTCCCTACACAAGGCAATTAGATGACCTTATTGCGGCTAGTCAGGGGGGTCGTACATTTCACAGAACTCCGCCTCTGATATCCAACCTTCCAAGCAAAGACGAGGCAATCTTGAGCAGATCTTGTTCGCACTCCTTCCACGAAACAGTTCACGCAACCTCCACGAAAGTCGTAGACGGGGTTCCTTGCTCTCCGTGACGGCCATCTTGACAGGGTCAGGAGATTACTCTTCGCGCCCGTTAGCGCTTCCACGGAGGGCGGCCCCGTGCTGTCGCTTCCAAGTCAGCCACTTGTTTGCTCGTCATCACAGTCGGTGTCGGGCCCCGTAGCCAGATAGGCGGGCGCTGATGAAGGGGGCTGCCTCAGGGGACGCATCCAAATAATAGGCACTGCCGATTTGGGGCGCAACAGGGCGGGATGCAAAAGCACTCGCGTACCGTGCAAGCAGTGCAGGTCGAAGAGCCCCACATCGTCAAAATTAATTCGGAGCACTCCTCTATACGACCTCTCTCATAACCAACTGTGCAGTTTCTGGACGTTACCACCTCGCAATTTAATAAAGAACTTTGTTCTTGTGGAGTTGTGATTCTGCAAGGCCTACGAATCTATCGGAATGAACCTATGTATGTATGTATGTATGTATGTATGTATGTATGTATGTATGTATGTATGTATGTATGTATGTATGTATGCATGTATGCATGTATGCATGTATGTATGTATGTATGTATGTATGTATGTATGTATGTATGTATGTATGTATGTATGTATGCATGCATGCATGTATGTATGTATGTATGTATGTATGTATGTATGTATGTATGTATGTATGTATGTATGTATGTATGTATGTATGTATGTATGTATGTATGTATGTATGTATGTATGTATGTATGTATGTATGTATGTATGTATGTATGTATGTATTTGGAAAAATTGGATGCGCTTAGACGATCACAAGGAAGAAGACGGGACAGGCGCAAACTAACAACTGAGGTTTATTCAAGGGAAACACTTAAGAATCAGTTCATGCCGCACACCAGAGTATCAACAGCAGATAAGAGGAGAAAAAACAGAAAATCAGAAAAACACCAATGGCGTGGCTCAGCTAATCATATTTTCTAGGAAACGTGCCTCCCTATTGTAAAGTAAGATCGATGTGTCACTGATGCATGCTCGTCCCTTCTTTTTTATATAATATACCCGTAGAAGTTTCCGTGTTTTTCCGCGCAGGATCTTAACCTCGTTGAGCAGAGGCCTGCATTTATGATCTAGGCAATGCATGGGTAAGTGACGTTGCTCCCGGTTTTTAATAGACATTTCGTGTTCACGGATTCGCACGTTCAAACAACGGCCCGTCTGGCTTATGTAGGTTTTGGCACATGTCAGGGGAATGTGATGAATAACGCCAACTTGGCAATCTACATAGGGGTTTTTGTGTTTCACTCCACAGCTGCCTTGCTTCTTTCTGGCGTGAAGTCTCCCAATGCGGGCGCAAAGGTGACTCAGCTTGCAGGGAGCCGAGAAAACGAGTGGGACACCGTGCTTGGTTGCTATCTTCTTCAGATTGTGTGCATTTCTATGAACATAAGGGATTACGACTGGCTTGGAAGCTTTGTTGGCAACATTAGTGTTTACTTTTTGAGGCGCTTTTAGCCTCTTTTCGTGCGTTTCAACAACTGCCAGCACAACTTCATCAGGGAAGTCAGCCTCTTTCAGCCTAGAAATTTGCATGTCGAAGCTGGCCTGCACAGCATGTGTACATGACTTTTTCAGAGATTGCTCGATAATCTGTTTAGCCATGGCCCTTTTGGTGATTTTAGAGTGAGCTAAATCATAGGGTAACAGTTGCTTTTGTGTGCGGGGGCAGAAACAGCAACAAACGTGCTCATTACCAAACGTAAGTTTGAGGTCAAGGAACTGCAGAATGTTATTAACACGGACCTCATGTGTAAAGGTTAGACCTAAGGCATTATGCTCAAATAGATTTAATATGTCTGCAATGGCATCATCATACATAGAATCATTTCGTTCATTCAGCAACACAAGAAAATCGTCAACACACCTAAATACATGTACTACTTTGTCTTTGTCAAGTACACAAAACAAGGTGCGGTCAATACTCGATAAATAGATATTGCATAAAACTGGTGCTACGCACGACCCAATACACACACCCTGTCGCTTCAAAAAGGTTTGGTTGTTAAAGGTGATAAATGTAGCACTGAGATAAAATTCCAAAAGGGCTAGGAAACGGTCTACCGAGATGCCTGCTGAGTTTTGGAAGCCTATGACATCGTTAGCTTCAATGCAGCTGCGCACTGATTCAAAGAGTGGCTGGTGAGGTATATAGTAGAATAAATATTCTACATCAACGGAGAACCCGAATCCGATTGAGTCAACTGTCTGCAGAAGCGAAATAATATCTTCAGAATTCTTAGTGGCAAAGGGATCATCAATTTGCAACATGTTCAAGTGCTTCTGCAGAAAGATACTAATTTCGTGTTGCCTTTCATGTTGCCTTTCTTGCTAACAATGGCTCTGAAGGGCACATCAACCTTGTGCGTTTTTGCGATAAAAAACACGGACAGGCCATCGTTCTTACTGTTGTTAACAACATGAGACAGTTTGGCTAGTTCTAGGTTTTCGCATAAAGAGATTGCTCTACGCGAGTACGTTTCATGGGTACCTTTTTTAAAGTTCTTGAGCACAGCTGCAGTTGCTTTTTCGTTGAAAAGAGCGGAGGGCAGGACGACGAAGCCACCTTCTTTGCCAGATTCGACGAGCTGGAGGTTGTTCCTTACAAATAAGCCGTAAACAAAGCTTGTTGAGTCTTTCTTGTTACCAGTCTGATTCACTGATTTTGCCAAGCTGTCGACGCCGTCCAGCAGGCACCTTTCCTCGTCTTCCGGACCTGCTTTCCTTGATATCTGGCGGTTCGTGGCTAGCCATTCATGGTGTTCCAAAGTTGGTTCGAAGCAAAATTTCGGGCCTTTCCGGAGTAGTGATGACACCTTGTCTGAGACCACAGCTCCGCCCAGACACACCAGGTTACCTGGTTGGGGCTTGCTCTTTTTCTCGAAGCGGGGAAGCACAAGGTTGAGCGTTTGCCTCCAGTAGCGCTCAACCTTGTGCATCTTGCCCAACAACACATCCTGCTAAACTGTGTGTGTGTGTGTGTGTGTATGTGTGTGTGTGTGTGTGTGTGTGTGTGTGTGTGTGTGTGTGCGTGCGTGCGTGCGTGCGTGTGTGCGTGTGTGCGTGCGTGCGTGCGTGCGTGTGCGTATGTGAAGTTGCTGTGTGCTGTTTTTAGATGTGAATATGACTGAGAGAGAACCTACAGAAAAGTCAGCCTCTTTCCGTGGCGTACTGACAAAACATGACAACTAATGCCTTGATCACAGGCGCCCACAATCAAGGGATGGCGGTCAGCACTATCTAAAGGTTCGCGGGGCAGTTGATGTCCAACAGCGGGAAAACCAGATCGAAGATATAACTTGCCATATCACAACTTGTATTTATTATATAAAGAGCGGAAGCACTAGATGCCATCATTTCCGACTCCCATAAAGTTTTCCCGCTGTACGCAGACGACAGAGTTCGTCGTTGTAACCGAAAAAAAGGGCGCGTAATAAATTAATAATGAAAGATATCTGCGCGTGTATTTTCTCCGTAAGAACCTGATTGAGTTATTCGTTGATTTGTTGGTTGATTTGTATGACCACTGAAGCAGTTAGCAAAAATGTCCAGACTTGATCAGTCCGGCTGAATTCCTTAAATTTCTTCTTACGCGAAAAACATCGAATATTATCGTGGATCAAGATGTAGTGATCCTTTAAGACGTGCTCTGCAATGTGGCGCAGGCTTTAAATTAAAAGAAGCATCTGAGGACTACTTTCTGGATATCTGTGAAGCTCACAGCATAAAAAAAATGTCGGGAATAAAATTCGCCAGAAAATAAAATCGATCGGGAAAGCACCATAATCCCTTTTTGCTGTGCCTGTCATCGTGTGGCATTCGCATTAGTGCCCCATGCCCAGCACGACGTTAAGGCCCTTCAAAGGCAGCAAATACATCACAAATGAGGCGAACGAACGAGAAATAAGGTTACGAAATCAGTGCATGGGATTAGGTACCCTACTAGGTCGTGTTCATCAGGAAAAGGCTAAAAAAAAGCAGCAGCTCTTTGATCGTGCCCAAAGCAAGGAGCGCTCACAACTCGTGCCGTTAATGCAGCTGCGGGGGCCCTTATCCTCACAAATAAATGGCGACAAGGCCCAGACAAGATTATACAATTTTCGTTTTCGCTTTCATTTTTGTCGCACTCGTTAGTTTCCGTCTGTTTACAGATGTATACTGTTGGTGTGCCCGAATTATGCAGCCCACTGGTCGGCTGAAACATCCCAGCCTACTCAATGCAGCACCTTAAGACATTACTAGTGGATCATTCCTGTGTGTGCGCGTGCAGACTCACTCACTCACTCACTCACTCACTCACTCACTCACTCACTCACTCACTCACTCACTCACTCACTCACTCACTCACTCACTCACTCACTCACTCACTCACTCACTCACTCACTCACTCACTCACTCACTCACTCACTCACTCACTCACTCACTCACTCACTCACTCACTCACTCACTCACTCACTCACTCACTCACTCACTCACTCTAGAAGCATTAGAAATAATGAATAGACGCCACCGCTCTCAGAGCCACTGTGGAGCACACAGCCTTGCATTAATTGCAGTGCTTGCAGTGACATGGGTTCGATAGCCAGTGGTGGCGGTTGTGGACAAAGATTTTCCGTTTCTTTCCTCTGCGCTATGGTGGTAACGAAACTGGCTATGATGAAGGGGTGAAAACACGCCAATGACGAGCCGATGACAACGGTCGGCCTCGGTGTAACGGAATAGACGGATGGGGACAAGGCAAAAGCCAGTTTTGATCGAGCACGTGTATTTTATTTTTTATTCATTTAAGTACCTCAAAATACTCCTGTTCCAGGGTTTAACATGAGAACTGGTTAAGCATACATAGAAACAATTCAGCAAAAATTAAATTATGGGGTTTTACGTGCCAAAGCCACGATCTGATTATGAGGCACGCCGTAGATAGGGACTCCGGAAATTTGGACTCCCTGGAATCTAAATACACGGATGTTCTCGCATTTCGCCCCCATCGAAATGCGGCCGCCGTGGCCGGGATTCGATCCCGCGATCTTGTGTTTAGCAGCCCAACACCATAGCCACTAAGCAACCACTGCGAATAACAATTAATGAACCTCTCGGGCTTCCTGATCGGCCACTACTTCGCTTCCATCTCTACGACCCTCTACCTTTCTCCCTCCTACCCTCTCTCTCTTTTAACCCCATCCCCTCCACCCTGCTGGCGCTGAGGCGTGCTCCCGCATGGGTTGCAGAAAATAGCACTAGCCTTTTCTCCTTCCCCTCAAGAACCACTTCTTCTAATTACAGGAATACAAAATAACTATGAATAACAAATACAAACAAGTAGTAAGTGCAACGCATATAGCAGCAAAATAAATGTGGAGATGTGTAATATTTCCCGCTTTAAAAAGAAATGTTAGTTGACTTGATGTATACATATAAAGATTTCAATGCAGCGCGTTACAACATGGAAAGAGCGAGCGAGGCATCACACTATTTAATAATGTTCGCCAGAGCCGCTTTAACTTTATGAGGGTCGGTGTTTACAAATCGACCGGTACCTTGTTCCAGCCTTTTGCCATTTGGACGAAACATGAAGTAATGTGCGCAGAACTGTGGCCATGTGAGGGATCATTGGCTTTTTGGTGACTGATGCGAAGCGATAGTCGGTGAGTGGGAGTGCATGATGACGCTGGGGCTAATCGACGAGTGATAAAATTTGTAATAAGTGGAGGGCCTCGAAATTTCGCGTCGGCATTCAAGACTGAGAAGACTGGTCTGGGATTTAGTGCTGTGAGGCTTGTTAGATAAGAGTATATTCTGAATAAATGGACCTTCCGGCACGAATTTGGACTGATTCCAAGATATTTGCAAGGTTATTCTGATGGGGGTCCCAAATGGCGCTGGCGTACTCGAGTTTCGGTGGTACCAGTGTTTGGCAAGCAAGTATTCTTGCAGAGGACGAGGTGTGATGCAAGTTACGACGTAAATAAGCGAGGGTGCGGTTAGCATCATTTATGATGTTAATTACATCAGACGACCACGTAAGATCACGAGATAGGCAGACGGCAAGATATTTATATGAGTGTAAGGAAGATATTTGGAAACCGTAAAGTGGTGTAACATATTGTGGAATACGAGGACCGACAGTGGAAGGGAATGAGTGCGTTTTCTTTGTGTTGAGGGGGATCAACCACATGTAGCACAATTTTTCGACGTGATGCAGATCACTTTGGAGTTTGGTAGAGTCAAGGTTGTACTGGATGCGTCACACACACACACACACACACACACACACACACACACACACACACACACACACACACACACACACACACACACACACACACACACACACACACACACACACACACACACACACACACACACACACACACACACACACATATATATATATATATATATATATATATAATATATAAACGTTGTGTGTGTGTGTGTGACGCATCAAGTAGGAGAAAAGAATCCTGAGACAAATGGTGAAGGACGGCTCGTCACGGTGGCGGTGGCGTAAAGGAACGTTCTGGAGGCAAAACAACACTTTTCTTTTCTTGTAAGCGTGCCGTCGACGGGAACGACGTCATAGTTATCGCTTCCTTCCGTGACGAGCCGTCCTTCACCATTTGTCTCAGGATTCTTTTCTCCTACTTGATGCGTCACACACACACACACACACACACACACACACATATATATATATATATATATATGTATATAGTCGCGGATGTCAGAATTTCGGCATTTTGTTTTTGAGAGCAAGCTCCCCATTATCACAATTTGTGAACCTCATTTTTCAAAGGCAATACGACTTTTAGGGTACGAATCATTTGTTTCTTCATCATGTATTGAACGTAGTCAAGTGGCTGTGTATATCCGAAAGGAGCTCACGTATGTTCCCCAAGTAGTGCAGCTTCACAACGATAATCAATACATGTATCTCCGTGTTAAAAAGAAGAAAGTTTCATTCACACCAATAGGTGCCTACATATACCCATCACGTCGACTTGATCGACAAAGGCTAAACAACATATTCACAAAAAATCCAGGCCCTTGAATAATCATGGGTGACTTTAACACCCATCATCCACTCTGGGGAAGCCTCAGGAGAAATCAACTAGGCACGAATCTTGTTAATCTCGCTGCCGAGCATGGAATAAGAGTTTCGAACGATGGCAGCCCGACTTATCTCCGAGGAGTGACTTACAGCAGCTGCCTGAACTTGACATTTGTGTCGCATAGTTTAATTTCCAAAGTTCAATGGTTCACAGACATTGAAACTCACGGCAGCGACCATATTCCTACGTTCATGACTATCAGAGATCTTGACAGTTCTCTTTACCCTGTGCTCTCAAGACAGATAGGAAAAGTGCACACATGACCATCACGAGCCCCTTGATGACATAATCATACAAGCTTTGCAGGTTTCTATGCGGACGTTTACAACATCTACGACACGAAAATATTTCGACCAAGAATTAGAGAGGCTTCGGGTGATCCGCCGGTGGGCCGAGAGACGATATAGGCGCACTAAGCCAATTTATGACCTGAAAGAAGCCCAACACATTCAGAAGAAAGTTCAGCGTCAAATGAAAAACTTCAGGACCAACGATTGAAGAGCTTCTGCGAATCGCTGGACCCTTTCAAGCCGTTACCTCACGTGTGAAGAACTCTTCAGGGTCTTCGCTCACCTCCACAACAACGTAATCCCTTCACAGCGCTGGCTCTATATCAAAGTCATCCAGAGCTTGAGGTCGCGGGATAATTTTGTGCGAAAGTTATTCGCGACTTCGTTCTGCTGGCTGCCTTCTCTCTACATGACGTTCCCATCGCGACAGATGAAAGCATGGAAGTGCTTTTCTCTATGGAGGAACTGCAAGCGGCCTTGGCTGCGTGCTGGCGATCGTCATCACTCGGTCCCGATGGGGTGACCTACGCTGCGTTAAGGCACTTAGGTTCAACAGCACAACGTTGTCTTCTGACTGTATTCAATCAATCTTGGGGTGACGACATAGTCCCCGACGGTTGGAAGTGTAGCCGACTGGTGCCTCTATTCAAGCCTGAGAAGTCTCCGCTGGACCTTACATCGTACCGGCCGATTGCACTTGCGAGTTGCATCGCTAAGGTCATGGAGAGGATGTTGCTGACACGCATGTAATGGTACCTCTAATACTATAGCATTTACCCTGAGGCTATGGCTGGTTTTTGACGTAGACGGTCTTCAGTTGACAGCGCCACTGATCTCGTGACCTCAGTGCAGCAACAAAAACTATGAAGTGCCTCTCTGTGGCACTCTCCTTAAGTGTAAAATGTGCTTACGAAAATGTAACCCATGAAGCCATTCTCCAAGCTCTTGAGCTGCAGAACTTGGAGGCCACGTTTTTAGGTGGATTAGGAGCTATCTCTCACGGAGTTCTGTATTTCTTTTTACAGAATATGGCCCGACAAGTAGATATATCTCCAGTCGTGGTGGCCCACAAGGCAGAGTGTTGAGTCTCACTCTTTTCAATCTCGTTCTAGTGGGCTTGCCGAAACGCTGCCAAAGACTGCTAATGTCTTGCTATACGCTGACGATATTTGCATCTGGGCGTCAGACGTGACAAAGCCACAAGTGCTCGCCAGAAAACAGAAAGCGGCAACTCTGACAGCGGCATACCTTCGCCGACAAGGTCTGACAATTTCTACAGAAGAATGTGCACTAGTGGCATTTACACGATAACCGATGTCTTTCTACCCGGTGTGTATCGAGGGCCAGTCGATTGCGTACAAGAAAGCTCACAAGTTCTTAGGCGTTATTGTAGATCGTGACCACAGCCGGAGTCCGCATGTCTCATATATGAAGAAAAAGAACATGCGCATGTTCTATTTGTCTATAGATGCCTACGGGTTGCCGTGAATAGACCAGTTGAAAGTTACCGCCCGTGTCGTTTTTGTGTTCTCTTCCTTTGTCCCCGTCTTTATTTGCGGTCAACATAATATTCAGTAAACACCAAGTAGGCCAAACTTAAGTTCTTCCTATACCACTTTCATAAACTGATGCTGCGCGACATCTTCAATCACTTGCTCGCACATCACATTTCTACGATGGAATTCACCGGGTTTCACCAACTCACGCTTGCACTCTCTCGACCCTTACTTGCGACTTCGCCTGCCAACTGGACTGTGTCACTGCCCATCCTTTGAGACTCAACGACGTACTTTACAAGCAAAACTCAACCTGCTAGACAATAGAGTGCTCTCAGAAGAAAAGATCCTTGTACCATGGCCTATGCGCGTTCTTGCATGCAAAAAAGGTCACAAAAGCCCTTCTGCGTTTCTTGAAAGACACTGGATTGTATGAACGCTTGTGACAGTGGAGTTTGCGACTGACTGTCAATGACCGAGTAGTATTTTTCTTTTCTCTCCTTATCTGTTCTTCCCTTTTTCCCCCTCCCCAAGTGTAGTGTAGCCAACCGGGCACGTCCTTGGTTAACCTCCCTACCTTTCCCTCTTCGTTTCTCTCTCTCTCTATTTATATAAATTAGGAAAAGTAAGGGACACAGAACCGTGCCCTGACGCACACCTGAGACAATCGGTGTGTTACGAGACGCACGGTTGTCAGCCCACACAAACTGTTCACGATTAGCAAAGAATTCGTCACGCACCCAGCTTAGGACAATGGGGTTAAGGTTTGAATGAGAGAGTTCCAGTGGAAGACGTTGGTGAGTAACCTTGTCAAAAGCTCCCTCAAAGTCTAAAAAGAGTGCGTCGACGGGTGCGTTAACGTCTAGGCTGTAGCTGATATCGTTAATGAACAGGGCTAGTTGGGTAGAGCACGAGCGATCTTTTATGAATCCACGTAGGCAGGTGTGAAAAAAATTTACAGATAATAGAAATTTCATGACGTGTGAATAAATTATGTCCTCCCATATTTTTGAAGGTACACTTGTAATGAATATAGGGCAGTAGTTTTTTGGCGATGATTTAGGGCCATTTCTGTGCGTAGGAATTATTTTGCCAATCTTCCAGCCATGAGGTACAATGCCGGTCACGAGGGATTGTTAAAAAACGTGCGATAACAGAACACCAGAAATGTATTTCGTATTTCTGGGGATCTTTGCGTTCAAGCAGTCGATTCCAGCTGACGATGTTAGTTTGAGACACTCGATTATTTTTATTGTGTCGTTAGGTTCAAACGTCATACCATACACCTCATGGTGATCGGTGTGGGGATAATCTGATAGATCGCCTATGAGCTCCTCAGTAAACACTGAAGAGATGGTAGGGTTCAGTATTTCAGCGACGTCCTCGTTTCGTACGGGAAAGTTAAGGTCATTGCAGAGTGATATAGGCGGAGAGGGTTTAGGGTTGACAACTTACCTAAATTTTTTAGTAGTGTTTTGTAGCATAGCCGGTAACGGGGATGATGGGCAGGACCGTTTAGTTTTGGCTGCAAGAGAAGCGAATTCCTTTTCGATGATGTGATACATACTTCATGGGGAAAGTGTGTAAGATTGTTTTGCCGAACGAAATAGCCTTTCCTTCTTGTTTTTTTTAGTCGCTTTAGCGTGTTGTATATCTGCGACATATAGCCCTAAAAAATAACAAATGAAGCTGGAGAACAGCTTGAGTGGCATCACTGCTTGACGCTGTTATTGTTGTCGTCCTAGCTGTACAAGCTTCAGAAAATTCTCTTCCGCTAGAATTATCGGTAAGAGCAAATTCCAGGCAATCCTCATGCTGAACATATCATTAGCGAATGTGGCCCGCCAATGGTAATACGCATTTACGAACGAAAGTGAATTCGACCCCTGAATCCTAAATATATCGCCGTAGTTTGCTAGTGTGAACAGATACACATAATTTTATCTCTCAGCTTTTTTCGCTACATTGATCTGCACGTTAATTTCCACACACAGTTTAGAGCTCGGAATTACGATTACTGAACGATACCCGTGGCGTTCTAACGCTTTCCGTTCCGCACGGCGCCTATATACGTCCATGCCTAGTGAATGTCTGAGTTTAGCCTTACATAGAGGAAATAACTGCGCGTGGCCTTTCATGTCCAAGAACCTAGTTTAGTTTCTTTTGTGAGCCATGTGAAATACTGCATTTTCTTGACGGCGATTGCGCTGATGCAAGCGATGCCGAAAGCGGTCAACTTTTGTCGTTTTGTTTTCCTCGAGCTCTGGAATAGTGTTCAGCGCATTAAAGGATGTGTGTTGTCTGCGATACCATGGAAGGCCTAATACTCCCTACTTTTAATCCGAAACTGTCATCGACGTGCCAGTCTTATATTTATCGTTAGCTATCCCCTGCTAGTACTTTGTACAGGGAATCTGGCGACCGGGCTAAACTGAGGCAAACTGTTATCGAATACGCCCTGCCCGAATAAATTGGCAGCGTCTGCGAACGAACTAATTAGCAGAGAACTTTAGTCTCCCATGACCCGCGACCTCGTTGCATCTTCCTATTTTATACTTCGGCTCCCTCTTGTCACCCTGTGTATACGGCAAGGAAATGCGTGCATAACAACTCAATAAAGCCTCTGACGGCAATTCCAGCGTAACAAAATTGGGAAAGCGCTGGTGCGCATTGTTTCCGTACGCTGAAGCGCCGGTAAAATGGTCTTTGTCAGCCGGTATATTTTTAGTTCACCTAGGTGTCGTTTCGGCGACGTCTTTCGACGTCTCGATATTGGCTTTCGGGAGCCGCTTTCAAAAAAGCTGCCTTTGTCAAACTGTTTGGTAGGAGCAGGAGTTCAACATTTGTTCTTAATTGGCGAAAAAAAACAAACATTTCCAGTATACTGCGTCTTACATTCATCCGGTGACAAGATGTAAATGTGAGTGGCCAAAGTGCGCCAATATTGGACCAAATGACCTGTAATAAAACAAACAAACAAACAAACAAACAAAAATAAAGTTCATGAGCCATTCCACTCTGTAAAGGTATAGATGCGAAATGGGAAAACACCCGTGTGCTTAGATTTAGGTGCACGTTAAAGAACCCCAGGTGGTCAAAATTTCCGGAGTCCTCCACTACGGCGTGCCTCATAATCAGAAAGTGGTTCTGGCACGTAAAACGCCAATTATTATTAAAGGTATAGATCACCAGCGAAGCTGATCCGATCGGCGTTGAGCTTCGGAAGTTGCGCCGGCACATGCGGGTACACGAACCGTTCGTCGTCGAGAAACGTGGAAGCGCACCCTTTAGCAGTACCTCTGTACACGCGTTGTACTGAACCGAGGCACGTTACCCTTTATCAGCGCCTCCTTACTCATGCCGCAGACTCGAAACTCCCCAACGTCCTCACCGGGAAAGCACTGCGTCAGCACGTCCACCGCCTTCTGACGTCGCTCTTCCAACCGCATGCCGTTGATTTAATAAAATAAATTGTGGGGTGTCACGTGCCAAAACCACTTTCTGATTATGAGGCACGCCGTAGTGGGGACTCCGGCAATTTCGACCACCTGGGGTTCTTTAACGTGCACCTAAATCTAAGTACACGGGTGTTTTCGCCCCCATCGAATGCGGCCGCCGTGGCCGGGATTCGATCCCGCGACCTCGTGCTCAGCAGCCCAACACCATAGCCACTGAGCAACCACGGCGGGTGCCGTTGATTTCTATGAAGTCGTTATCGAACCATAGGCGATCACATACTCGGCAGCTTGATCCTAAGTTGCAATCGAGTAAGTCTCTTTGGAACCTTGCGCAGGCGCCGTCGAATCCCGGCACTGTGCCCTCGTGGCGTCGACGTCACTTTGCGGCATTCTCGGCTTCGCGATATGCATCGTCGGCTCTTGCTCGTCGCTTAGGTACCACATCTTCTCGCTCATCTTCTCGGACCGCCGAGTTGGCACGACGTCTATGGTCTCTCTCCCGCCGCTGCTCTCGCTGTCGCTCCTCGTAAATACGCTACTCTTCAGGCGTACCGATCACGCGTTGCTTTCCCGTAGCAACGGTGGAGCGAAATGGTACCAAAAGTTCCCTTGGCCGCCTTATCAGGCGCACACTACGTCATGTACTACGTCATACATTCACAGAGAAAAAGCTGCGACGGAGCGCCGTTTTAGACACAGGTGGCCGTTAAACCGAGATCCGACGCGAGCGGCGATATGCGTTTGCTTTTGTTGTTGGCTCTTTCACTCTCACTTTATAGGGGAGAGTTTTTCCGCGCGGACGCCATAAAATCGCGGATCATACGCATAGACAGCTTCGCTGCAAAATAAACAGGGGACGTTAAGCGATATATTCGTTTCCAAAGTTTCTTTTCATTTTAGTGTTCTTTGTGCACCGAGTAATATGTAATCAATTTTCGCCGAGAAAAATACTACATGCCAGAGACCGCAGAGGAAGGAAGGAACTAGTAGGGAGCATTGGTAACAAAATTGAAACCAAGAAAAGTCAGTCCAACAAATGCCTACCACTGCCGCGCTGGCAGCGCAAAAACCGCGTTCAGCGCACGCTCTTCGGAAAAGACAACGAGTGCGACAGCAAGGTGCAGCTGCCGCGCTCACACGTTGTAACGAAGATGATAAATGTATACGTTGCAAAAACGACCGAAGTTACACGAACATATCGGGAGAAAATGTGCACGGAGTGATTTGAAAAGCTTCCAAACAGGTACGCGCCGATTAAAACATACTGGGAACCAAGCACGCTGGCCGGGTCCGCCGAGCTCAGGGTCACGTGTTGAGCCTACTTTATGGGAGGGAAGTGACGAAGGGGATGACTTCACAGAGAGTTGGCTTGCGAAGGCGGGCCGCGTGACGTAATACCCCCTCCATGCCAGAACCGAAAGAAAAAAAAATATTCCGTGGGCAAGAAACGTACGAGTGCTAGACTCCACGCCACCAGTATGCGTGTGCAGCACGTGTCACACCGAAAGGTCACTTGCTTCCTTCATAAAGAGAAGGAGGAGACACGTGGCGCGGCGGTGTCAGTCACCGCAGACGTATCGGGTGACACAAAAGCCGCTTCCAGACAAGCCTTCGCTCTACGCTTCTTCCAGCGGCGCTCTGTGAGCAGCCATGTCAGAGGACAATGCCTGACAGTGCGGGAGGAACATGCCAGCACAGTTGCGTGCCAGCACCTGTCCGCAACATACGGAACGCAGACGTCCGTTATGTTAGGCGCTCTTCTTTTTCCGTTATACCTCACCGCCATAACAAAATCCAGAGATGCTGTTTTGTCTCACTGAACTCTATGCACGGCCCCACCCCTGCCAGCTCGAGGCGCTCGAGATAGACAGCGAAAAAGCATTATTCACGTCTCCTCATCGAATTCTAGAGAGAGACTGGTTTGATGGACATATTATGAAACCTTTCAGCGGTATTGTGCGAGACGCTCGGGCGGAGCAATTGCCGGCCTTGATCGCCAGGCTAAACCCGCCTGTTGCTACAATTCACCACCACCACAATATTAAGCATGCAGTTTATCCTGTTGTTTGTCCGAGTTCTCGCCAAGTGATAAATGAGTGAGCGGTATAATGTCTGCAAAGTGCAGCACAAATACTTCTCTGACATGTTGTGGCGCGCTGACTGCTTTCCTTGGAAAAATTCTTGGAGACGTTCCCTGAAACAGGGCTTTCCGCTAGAGCTTCTCGCGATCACGCGGCAGCAGATGATAGTGCGCAAGAATGTTCGCGAAAGATTAAACTAGCAACTATGTTGCCATGTCACGACGGTCAGATTGTTATAAACATCTCTGAAATTATGTTAGATTTCATCTCAACAGGAATGGATACACCAATACAAATAGACAAGCTTCGCTCCACGAAACATTGGTGCCCTATTTAGTGCTTATAATGCAACAACAGTATAACGTGGGGGGAACCTTTCTGGGATATATAAAAAAAAAAAACACGACATGGCATACGGGAAGCACGAACTCACGGAACAGCAGAAAGTATGAGCTAAGGGCTTGAAAAAGAGTGGAAACAATACGTGCCACACTTCCAGGAACGCATTCTCCCTTCAGTGTTTTCCACTCCACCCAACTGCTCGTGTACACCATGACACGGAAAGAAGCTGTGCTCCAATCTGTGAGTCACTCGTTTCCACCCCCATCGTTACGCGACACGTAGTGTATTAAGCCATTTGTTTGCAGACTCTTGCGCATGTCTCCGAAAAATTGAAACACAAAAAATAAAACAAAACAACGCTAAGATAAAACACCCATAAAACACGATAAATGCACGTTTATAGCATTGAACGGTGCACATGAAAGCATATACCTGCACACTCTTCGGAATTTTTCGTAAGCTTCACGAATTTGGGATCGTTTTACGATTTTGATGTTGTGAAAATTAGGTTCCACGCAAAATCCTGTTCGTGAAAAAGTTTCACTCGTCAGTCTCCGTACCTCCCGCTGGAAGATTTCCTAGGTGAAACGGTGGAAGAGGAGCACTTGCTTCGAGCAAGTTGATACATACAAATTCCTGAAGCCGGCGAAACCTTCGACAGCAAAGGCGCTGAATTACTTGCTGTGATATAAGCAATGCGTGGCTTGTCACTCTCGGCTGCTCCAGCTTTGCTGCTGCTGCTGCTGCTTGTGCTGCGTCTATAGCTAAGCCATCGTCAATAAAATGCATACGTATCCCAAAAAAGGCGTGTGCCCAAGGCAAGCTTTAACAGAATACCTGCTGCCCCCCTTGCTTTTCTGTCTGATGATGCTTACGGATTTTAATGTTCGCCGGTTATCAGTTATGATGAAAGCTATATGCACGCGTGTGTCATTGCTTACATAAAGGCTCATTTATCATGGCCATGTTCCCTTCAGAATGAGTTCAGTATCGTCAACTTTTCTTTACCACCAAAGAGATTCCTTTGAGGTTCAATGTTGAACGACGCGAGAACAAGCCAACGGTGCTTACGCCGTAGCAGATTTAGTGTAGCCGAGGTGTGAAGAAACGAAACTGAGCACGCTATAAACTTTACGAAGTAATACACTTTCTACCTAAAATCACATTCTTTGGGGGTGCGAGGGCTTACCCCCTCCCAGGTCGCTCCTGCCAGCTCCCTCACAACAGACGTGGGAGGAGCTGCTCAGAACGCCGGATCAAGAACTACAAAAAGCCCTCGTTGCCTGAGCCTAAAGGGTCGCTCCTCGTGAGGGGCCATCCTAGGACTCGGGCCTGCCAGATCATAACTGAGCAGAATCTCAATAAAGTTGTTGCCACCAATACACTTTCTTCACGTTGCTTTTCGGGGCAAAACTGAGAAGCATTTGTCTACTTTGGCAGCAAAGAGACAGCGGTTACGATCAGTCGCATTCTAAACTGTTCCAAAGCATAAAAACGATTACTTTATTTCTTATGCAGTATGCATTTTGCGTGAGTTCATGAGCATATAGAAATGTACACGTCTGTGTCCCCGTCCTTCTTCTTGTCCCTTCGAAAAGCATCGCAACTCACGTGAGAATCTTATTTTTCGTATTATATTAAGGCATGTTCAGCTATTTAGCCTAAATAGGGGAAGGAAAGATGAAAAAAAAGAAAAGAGAAAGAAAAAATTTCGGCGCACATCGGATTCAAACTCATGTGCTCTAGATGTAGAAGCCACTATAACTTGACCACTCATCGGTACCACCAGCGTTGTTTCACAGTGCAAACGATAGGTATATAACGTAGGTATCTGATTATAGGTACTTGAGATTGGAGGTAGTTTCTTATGCGTTCTGAGCTAACGTAAGGTGATGCGATTAGCATTTGAATCAAGATTTCATTTGTGAGAGTAAGGAAAAAGGTTTAATACATTGCCCCTCTCACGAATGAACGTGGCAATGTCATTAATAACGGCGACGAAGTAGCCGAAATCAGTACAGATGCTAAACTTGAATAAAGAGAATAAAACAGTTGCGACACTCGGGCATGAAACTTCAGTATAACGCACAGAAACGAAAACAACCGTAATAAAAACGTACTGGGTTTCTGTTCAGCTGATCTGCTCGCATGTTAGCACACTTTCTTGGTGTTCGTAGTATGAATACCAATGACGTTGAGTAAAGCGAGGAATTGAGCTAGTTGCTTTTCACTCATCATGTTGCGTGATGTGAACCTGATTACGGCTACTAACACGGAAAAACACACCCGACAGGACAACAGAGCGACTTGTCATCCTGTCTCATGCGTCCTTGCGTGTTAGTAGTCATACTCAGTTTTACTAAATGCCATTACAAAGATGAATGAATACATATACAGCTTTGTTCGCATTTGTAGTATGAATGGTACTAAGCGCGCAAGATGCATGGCAACGCACACTAAATTAGCTACCTTTGCTGGAGCAAACGGGATCTGTGCTTGTACATTTTTCTGTGTTGGCGCCAAATAGCAACGCACAATGCGGTGTAGCACAAGGGGGTACGGATGGCTTATACTGTATACTATACTGCAGGTAGTGTGAAAGGTGCCCTCCATATATATATATAACGTTAAGAGCTGGAAAGCTTCAAAAACGTATTATTATTATTATTATTATTATTATTATTATTATTATTATTATTATTATTATTATTATTATTTATTTATATTTATTGGCATAGCAATTCTCTGGACACTCCTAGCGCATTGCTGCCGTCGCCATCGCCGTGAGGTTCTGTATGAGTGAAAGCGTTTGAGGGTGAGCCGGCGAACGCGGTTCAATCTCGCGTACGCGAGCGAGGATCGCGGCCCGGATGCCTGTCCTCTCCTGTGGCGCGCGAGGCAGGGAGTGAGGTGAGGGAGGAGGGGCGTTCTTCTCCGGCGGCTGCTACGGTGCCTCGATGTCCTCCTCGCCCGCCGCTCCGTGCAGATAGGGTGGACACAACCGCGGCGTCTACTAACGGCGTTGGCCACGCGAATCGCGGACGCCGTAGTAGACGCCTTTGGCGGAGGCCGTATGGACGCGTCGTCGGTGCTCGTGTGTCTTGAAAGCGGTCTGCGACGCGGCCAAAATGCGCGCCCGCGCGGGCCTCACATTCAAAGCGATCTGCTATGTTTCCAAGGTACGCGTAGTGCCGGTAGCTTCGTATGCGCTGTGCTTTCGACGTTTCGTACGCGTTGAAGCGACAGATGCACGGAGGTCAATTGCCTCGCGGCTTCTGCCGCGATTCCTAACTCCAGCGTTTTCACAGACAGTTTTCGCTGTCATCGAGCGGTGTGTGTTCATGTTTGCCTGTGCGCGCGCGTAATGTCATGCTGGTTAAATTAGTGAAAATACGTTGATGGGCTCGTTAATTTGAAACCATGATAGAATGTGTAAGCGCAACTCAACAAGGAAATAGAAAGAAGCAGACACACAATGACAGCGCTGTCTCCGTGTGTCTATTTCTTTCTGCGTCCTCGTTGAGTCACGCTTACACACTCTATCATTGTTAATTTAGTTAGTAAGAGAATGTTTACAAGTTTATACGGCCGATAAATCTCCTATCCTTACTTCGTACAGCTGTCTGCTAATTTTCTATTCCCATCGGTGCTTCGCCTTTCCGGCAGAAGTGCGAATTTTTTTTTTTTTTGCATATAAACATTTTTCTAGGAGCACGTGTAGTTTCCACCAAGTTGTTAGTAAGCTTCATGGCGTATGAAGTGTCGCAGGATCAGCTCCACCGACGTGACTTTTTGGTACAGCTGCAGCAGCGGTGGCTGTCGTTCACTGGTGTTTTGGGGAGCCACAGAGTGATACTGGCGTAGCCTGTGAAAATTTAAGCGATCTTCTGTATATTCTTATACATCATCTTCAACAATGAACAGTGCTATGCTGCGACTTTTTTTGCCCACTGCTCCCCTTAAAGAGTCCCACACCAGGTCTGGCCATCTTGAGCTGACAAGTGCAGAGCATACAATGCGCGCTAACGATCGTGTTCGCAAATAATTACATCGCTACGCGCCGCGGAAAGGTCTGAAATTTCAATACGAACGCCGTTTCTCATTTTCCTCGTGGCGACCGTGCTCCAAGCCGTACGGTGACGTACTCGTGTCCCTGCGCCTACGTACTCGTGTTCGCAGTGTGACGTCGCTCGTGGTAACACGTGACTTCGAGAATTATTCAAGGCAACATCGTTATTTGTGTGATGTGTTGCTTGAATCGACAAATTTAACTTTATAGAAATAATAAAACACAAAAACCGAATGTCTACGTGTTTTTTTTTTGTTTTACTTAGCACCGAAGCAAGAATGATGTACTTCCGCTACGTCCGCTTGTTCCCACGGTCGTGCAGTCACGTGCGCAGGTACCGAAACTATGCCACCTTCTACCGCGTTCCAGCGCGTGATCACGCTTTGCGATCCGCTTGTTCTGCCTCAGTATTCGTGTAGCACTGAATTATACCGGTAGTCATGTGTCCTTGTGCACTGTGCGCAAAATCGTGCGCTGCGCGAAACCAGACAATCAGAACAGCTCGCGCGCAACTCCGTCAGCGAAAACGCGCAGCGTCGAAAAAGAAAATCGAGGAGAAAAAAAAACGAGGGCAGAGCCCATGACGTATGCGTCACGCGATCCTCGAGGTCCGGCATGGGAGAACACAGGGAAGGCATTTCGCATTGGGAGGTTGGACGGGGCCAGTGGAGAGACTGTTTTGTTTGGCAGTGGAGCTCGCTTCCTGAAATCATGGGTTGGCGGCACTGAAATATTTCTATCTCGGTTATCAATTAGCCGATTTGAAAAATCTTTGCGGCAGAACGCTCCCTACACGTAAGAACTTCCAGCGTATAACCAAAATTTGATATGGGGCCTGGTGAGGGGCCCTTTAACATACGCCTCGAAAAAGCGAGCTGAGCAATGTGGAAAGCAACGGCAGTTTGAAGCAAATATGTAGAATAATCCTCGGCAACGTTCCTCAGCCGATTCTTCAGAAAATGTTAAGCACGCCCCTCGAGGATTAACTGTTGATTACGCGCACATGCGCCACAACAATTAAACATTATGACTGCTTCACATGGTGGAAGTGCCATCTTGTCTTTCTTGTTTCTTTGTCAACGCTATATACTTCGAACGGTATTGCCCTTTCCGTGCTGCATTCAGTCAATAACTTCGTGGTTGCGCATCAGTGCGTTCGTCCAGCCAAAGCACTCGAGCGCCAGTGCTTAAGCCGGGTAAAATATAAATTTTCCGAGCGGACACATAAGAAGCAAAACGGTATTGGTGAAGTTGTGCCCATTTCGTTCAAGTTGGGGTGTTTGGGATATGAAAGAGGTGAATACACAGTCGCCGCAGAACGTGTGAAATCGCGTCCTCAGTTTTAGTGAAAAAAAAAGGAGAGAGAGAGAGAGAGAGAGAGAGAGAGAGAGAGAGAGAGAGAGAGAGAGAGAAAACAAGGATATGAAAGGCAGGGAGGTCAACCACAACAGCATCCGGTTTTCTACCCTACACTGGGGGTGGGGGAAAGGGGAATAGAAAGAGGAAGAAAAAAATATTGACGCGGAAGGCTCCACATAACGAAGTTTCTTTCCGCCCGTCAGAGTAGAAAGATATCAGGCTTTTCCGCACACGTTCAAAGCTGTCCGGAGAGCTTCACGCTCGACGTCGTATATTGGGGACAGATACGTAGAATGTGTTCAATCGTTTCTGTGGTTCCGCAAGAGTAGGACATGGACCATGGCCGTACGCATCGATGGCACAGAAAGCCACGAAAGCGCTGTTGAAATACCTCAAGTCGACAGGTCCTCAACCGTGTGTAGACTCGTTGCGAACCTTCAACTGTGCGTGAAATTGTGCTCTCTCTCTCTTTCTCTCACTCACTCTCTCTCTCAATCCCCATAAGTCTTCCCCCAGTGCAGGGTTGCAAACCGGAAGTGCGTCTGGTTAACCTCCCTGCCTCTCTTGTCTTATATTTCTCGCTCTCTCCGCGCATGTGTATATAAGTTAAAGGATGCGCCGCCTCCTACGCGCAGAGGTGCTAGGTTTTGCAGCTTGGTTGCCGTCAACACGAGCCGAGCACGTGAGAGAAACAAACCCCAAGCAGAAGCCGCGATCTATAAGAATCAGAGCGGAGAAAACGCCTCCCAGCTGCCAAAGGGGCGACGATCCATTGAAATCAATCGTCTCAACGCTCGTGCCCGTATCGATCCTGCATTTCGTCTACGCCTGTGTGCCTCCATTCTTTCATTCTTTCTTTCTTTTCAGGCACAAAACACATGTTCTGCCGTGTCTTTATTTCTTTTTCCCGTGCTTGGTGGGGTGGACTATTTCTTTTTTTTTCTTTTTTTTTTTCTCGCCACGGTTTTTTATTAAAGTCTCCGCTGTAGCTTGACTCTGTCAAGTGTGACGCCGGACCAGATTCACTGCTCAGATAATAGGGAGCATACTGAAACGACTATGTGCTCGTAAAAATCTAACGACGTGCTCGGCGTATGTCAGACGAAGATGTCGAACGAGAACGTGTTGCTCTGAGGCCTGGCAGTTGTCCTTGGCAATCGTGTTTTTTTTTTCCTTTTTTTTAGCGTCAGATAATTGAGCTTCCGCTCAGCAGAGTTTCCTTGCTGCTTTATAGTCTTTCTTTCTTTTTCCGTAAACAACTACTCTTGGCATTGTCGTGCAGTGTGGCGCACACTGTAACCGGAAGTCGTAGCTGCTGTTTGTGTTTCTAATGTCTTGGTGACAGACACGGTTGATTGATTTAACGTTTTAAAGCAACACAGGAGCTATGAGAGACGCCGTAGTGGATGGCTGCGGATTTAACTTTTAACACCTGGGATTCTTTAACATGCACCTAAATTCAATTACACTAACGTTCTTGCACTTCACCCCCATCGATATGCGGTCGTCATGGTCACGACTGATATGATTGGACAGAATTACCTCTGCAGACGGGAAGGTTCGAAGGGCAGCCGAGGTGCCTTATTTTCTTCAACTTCTAGTCTAATGCTCACATTGGCGACACGGCTATCATTACCGAGAAGATGCTACGGCGGCGACCTATATACGCCGCCGCAGCGAATGCATGCTTGAAAGCCCATATAAAAGCTGTTGTTCTAATAGCGCACTCTTTTTTACCATAACACGTAATTCGGCTTTTCAGCATACCTACAATGCAAGCTGGTGCAACACGGTGCTCGGGCGATGGCTGTACGATATTGGCGAAACATGGATTTCGTCAGGTCGCGCTGATCACGCACGACAGAGAGAGAGAGAGAGAGAGAGAGAAGCTGAGGAAAGACAGGGAGGTTAGGCAGTGTTAGTACCGGCTGGCTACCCTGTGCTGGGGAAAGGGATAAAGGAAAGAAAGGAAGAAAGAAGAAAATAGATGTGTCGAGAAAAGTGCTCGTGACAGCGCTCGAAAAAGTTTACAATCTCCCCTCCACAGAAGAAAAAGTTCTAGGACACTGGTCCAGACGGGTTTCGGCACTCAAGGCGTTAAGGGCTCTGCTGAAGTTTTTAAGAGCTTGTGAATTGTGCGACCGCCTTTGAACGTTGTAACGCCTAGCATCGCGTTATTGTGTGAATTTTTGTGACGATAGAAATAGTATTGTATGAAAGTACTAGGAATGCCTGCATGTTAAATATATTTACTCTGGTTATTTTAGCGTTCTTAAGCGCCTGATGGCTGTTGCTGTACACGGCGGTAAGTGACACTGTAGTCGTAATATATTCTTCGAAATATTTTTTTCTGAGCTTCTATAGGTAGCCCTCTCGTTATCATCGTAAAATCGCGTTGTATTCGTGCGTACACGGTATTTAAGGTAATTTACTTGCAAAGCATTGTTTTGATGAACCTGTTTAATTAGTGCATAGAATAAACACGTGTCAGAGCACCGCCAGCCTAAGCCGTTACTGGACAACGCAATGCATATTTTTTCACGGAACCAACAAACAGCAGTAAAATGAGCGTCAGGTGTCTCGTACTTACTGACCGTCAGAACCGCTATTTTTTCTTTTTTTTTAAAGGCCAGCCGAACGAAAACGAACAAACATGCAAGCAAGCAAAGAAAAAGCAAAGTCTAGCCGCCGTTTCCTTGAAGTTGCTGCGAGAAGTTCTCTTCCAATATCTACTGTGAAAATATATAGCTCAACACATTTACCGTCGACTTGCAACTCCGGGTGGACACGACGGAAACTCCTGACACCAGTGGAAATCCATGCGTAGCATATTAGCAGTACGGAGTTCGCATGCTTGTTAACCAAGTACAACGTCATGTGGTGCATTCCTAGTAAACTGTTCAAACGCACATGGAGGAATATGTCATGGTGAACACCATCAAATGGCTCGCTGAAGCATTGAAGAGAGAGAGAAATAAATTTAGTGATAAGAAAGGCAGAAAGGCCTATTCTTCTTGCCACCTACTCTGCGCTGAGGGAAGGAGATTAAAAGTAAGATGAACAAGGTCGGTGACGATGACGATAGAGTGAAGAGAAAAAACATATTGGGGAAATCTACTTGCAGCCTATACAGGTCTAGGCTCGTACTTTAAAGCAAAACATAAATATGGCTCGAAAACTATATTTGCAGTAACGCTAAGGCCCAATGCAAGCTATCCGCGCGTTGACATGGTACATAAGCACCACCTTCAGACTTTACGGGTATAATACCCTGCCGACAAGTGGCATTTCTCGACTCCACGTTCTACACGGTTAAATTATTATCCACCCTAAAAATTATAATCGAGAGGACGAAGCAATAAAATAATGAATTCGAGAGTGACCATCATGCGCAGGAAGGATGGCGCATACGCGCTACTGTATAGATGGCCATTGGGGTCAGTAGACTTCAAGAACTGCAACAGGTGTATTACATAAGCTGGCTGGTATACGACTACATGCGCCTATCGCGACTGCGAGTATACTTCCCAGAACTCTGTGTACTTGTGTCCTTGTTACAACCTCGTTCAACAGGCTGTAAGGTTTGGGGTCGGGTATGAAATAAGTGGTAACTGGTCCGACTCATCCCCACTAAGGACGTTGTTGAAGGGAGGGCCTTGTTCTTATCGAGAACGAGGAATATGGGATTTATTTACAATATCTACATGGAGGGTGGAGAACGATACATTTCATCAGTCTAGCATGATTGAAAAAGAAAGCACACCTTACAGCCGGAAACGGCTGCTTAAAAACCCTCTGTCCTCACTAGATCCCTAGGTGAGGGAAAACTGCCGTTCAACCTTCGTCCAATGGGAGCGTCCAAAGTCATCGTAGTCAACCCGCCTTTGAGGGGGAGGGTTCACACACTCACTTCTGCACTTTGGTTTCACTGAACACACAGAGGTGAGATGGTTCTCATAGACAGGGGTTGATAAGCTTGACCCAAGCAGGCGCCTCTTGATCCCAGAGCTGACCCCGCAGCTAGCCGCCGTGTTTGCCCATTGACTAGGACGACTTCTGCAGCCCGTGAGAAAGCACCGCAAAGCACCCTTTTCCAGGAGTTCTCTTGCTCCAAGCAAACCGTGAATGCGACAACGAATCAACTAACAATACTCGGTCCGCCGAATATGGCTAGACATGCCGGCGCCGTTGGGCTCTCGAGTAGGCACGTTGTTGTCTTTACAAAGCGAGTCGTCGCAGTGGGCCGGGAAGGTTTCGAAGGTCGCTTCTCCGAAGATCGCTATCCCCGCAGGTCGAGCGAAACAACTGCAGCGGGCGGTGAAAGGTTTGCAGTTCAGTACCCCTGCAGGCCGATCGTAACAAGGCTCGACTCTTCCAACGTTTCCAGCGACGTATACTTTATGGCCGTGACTATAGACAACCGTCCGTGGATTAAAATGCAATTAGGATGAGCGGAGAGTCACAGTTACACAAAGTGGCATGGGGCCCAGCAAGCATAAAATCTCAAAGTTGCATAGCATTTTCTCCCCACTCGCATCCAGGATCTCGGTTGTGGGCCGCAATTTCGGAATTACGATGCAAAAGTTTATCCGCCAGGCAACAAAGCAGCAACACGGTGGCTTGTCTGCTACTCTGTCTGTCCCACCGTGACACCATACTGCTGATTCGCTTGTGGTTGAGAACGGAGCGCGCAGAAACGAAGTGTCCATAAAAAAAAAAGACATACTGTGTTTACTCTACTCTAAGCCGATCCCGATTTTGAGCCGACACCCGAAAGTCAAAATGTCAGAAAGAAAAGAAAACTCAGTGCCCTTCACTCTATGAAGAAGAACGACCAGCTAAGCTGTGTATGTGGACCCCTTAATGACGAACTGCACCTCCGCCGCGGGTCGGCCCGGCATTCCAGTATCTTCGGGATAGGCCCACGTATGGGGAGTGCTTAACGCCTGCTTCACCTCCACCGCGGGTCAGCCCGGAATTGCACTAACTTCGGGATGTTTCCTACACGCGGACACTATAGTGTGGAAAGTAGCCCTTAACAGTCTAGCTGTAAAAAAAAAATAGCATATCCCCCAATGTAAGCCAACCAAGAAAAAAAGGCGCTATTCTTTTCAAGTCTGTGGGGATTTGGGGAATTCGACGCACCATTACGCGGGCGCATTTCACCTGTTTCTGCAATCCCTACGCCTCACTCCCTCCTGGCTCCGAACCAATTGTCAGCGGTGGCGCTCCACACGCGATGGTTCGTGGTGAGGGCGAAGCTACGACGTCACGAAGCGGCCACTGGTGGCTACTCTCGTGGTGTTAGCGTGTCTCTTCTCCCTTGGGACTGCGCCGGGTACGTACATGCTTCCTCTCGTCCGCCGACACCTTTGTGACTAGGACTTGAGCTCACGCACGATGCCTTTGCCCGTGCGGGGCGGGCGTATCTTGTGTTGATCTTGTCACGACGCTAAGCCGAAGAACGGGTGCCTAATGCTCGCGCGAGTTCGTACCACGCCGAGCCGCACTTATCGGAGGCCCAAGCCGAAGGCACATTGGTTATCGCGAGTTGGCACACTGGTTATCGCGAGAGCAAGCAGCATAGCCGCCGGGACTTTTCCTAGCGGCTTGTCCCAGCTTGAGCCTGTGCTCTCGCCGCGACGTGCTATGGGCACGTAGCTCGAACCCCCTGACTGCATTTTCCGCCCTTGGTGCGGGATCCCTTTCGTTCCCCGCCGCCCCGGGACCGGCCGTTTGTGCAGTGTCGGGTGCCGCCGGACTCAATAAACTGTATCAGTTAACTCAGGGCAATACTGTGTTCTTGCGAGCGTCGCTCGGTAGCCCCTTGCGGCCTGAGCTCGCACTCAGCGGCGCTAGAGGCTGACGGCTGACGAGGCCCCGTGGCTCGCTAAGCTCGAACTCGCCGTGGTCGGTACTCCTGTGATACACGAAGACCCCACAAGTCTCAAACGATGCTTATTTCGAGAGCACGACACTAGCGGCGAATTGCTGCAGCTTATTGCGTGCAACCGATCACTATATTTCGTCCGATTAAGTCGCAATCCAGCTTGCCCCCTGCCCCAGCGACGGACGCTTGATACGACCAGACGGCCACGTGCCAAATCTTCGAATCATCACAGCAGCAGTGTTCGCCCCAATTTTGTTTTTGAAACATTCAACGTTTTCTTATTGTTACATTACCATCACTCGTAACTTAAAAATCGTCTGTAAATTAATTTATGAAACTACTTTGCATGTGAGGTGAAACATGACAAACGTAGGATAACGCCTAGTATCTGAGAACATCTGTTCAAAGTGTGTAGCAAGTATGTCTGCAGGATAATATTTTATTGGACATTTGATTACGTATACGTTAAAGGCACTGACAACTGATATATAACGCAGCTCTGTTCTATAGTACCACGAAAACCTTGCCGTCCACAGTGCCCAATGTTGTAGCGATTGCGTGGAAAATGCCGCAGAAAAACGAATTATAGTTATTGTTATATCTGTGGTCACACTACTGTTGGTATTGTCATATGCTGGAAAAAGCCATAAGTGAGCGTGATAGCGACTGTACGCTGTCACATAAGAGAAGCCGAAAACAGGTGCAGTAGCAGCCCTATAAAAAGTTACATTTTGTTTATCCACGCGACTGTCATATTGCTCACGCCCTCAGCACTGCCTTAATTGATTCTATGTTACGTAGTACAGGCCCTTGTTATGTCCTGTCGAGTTGACTTTTTGCGCTCCGGTCATTTCACCATGCAAGCCAAATACACGAGAACACCACGACTAGTGTTTGCGCAGTTCCACCTCTGGCAGTGCCGACACTCCTTCGCGGCGCAGAGTTGAAGGCATCTTGTACATCACAGGAGACCAGGAAACTCACCCTTTACAAAAAGACTTTGGATGCTCGCCGCCATCTAAAGAGGAACGTAGCTTAATTTAACTGCCCCTGCGCTGTTCAGCCGTGCCCACACTTGTAATTAACAATTTACGTGTAAATAATCACTTGTAATCAATTATATTTTTGATATTGCTATAATTGGTCGATCATTATTTTTTTTTTACTTGGTGACGCTCGTGGTAGTTCCACAACTTTTTAAACAACCAATTACATCTAACCAGTCACATTATTGACGAGACCAGCTGTAACAGGCAAGAAAGATTTGACCACCTTAACATGGAAGGAACTACGGTATAATGAACGCGGTTGTGCCACGCAGCCGCCTCGTGAATGTGCATGTCCAGACAGGCAAACCTGGGCGCCCAGTTTGTGTTTTCTCATTTTAAGGCTTCACCGGATGTTGGCCGACGATTCGAACTGGTGCTGCTAAATGGAAGCCACTGGGGCGTTGAAACGTGGAAACAGGGACGATTCCCCCCTCCCCTCCCCCCCCCCCCCCCCAGTTTTCCCTCGGCACTACCGGGATCGCAGTCTCCAAATCCCAGCAATAATAGAGTATTGCGCTTCACAGAGGACCCAGACGCGAGCACCGTGATGCATTGAGCAATCACAAGTCCACAACCATGTGCGCAGTACGTTCATGGACTGTACAACACCGCCCTTCCCTCCAACGCGCACATCGAGCGAGTTTTCAGTGTCGCTGCTAGTGTCTTCACAAGAATGTGAAGGAAGATGACCAACACAAATTTAAAAAAAACAATTGTCAGTGAAAATAAATAACGGCTCCAGAGGACGCACTGAAAGAGCGAGGCGAGCTCGCTCTATTTACTGCATCTCTAGAAAGTTAATACAATTTGGGAAGAAAGTAAGGCGAATGTGAGCTATTACGCTTTAGTAATTGCTCAATTACTTTTGTGTAGTCGTAACTGGTCACTGAAATTATTTACTTGTTTAATGAAGTAATTGTAATGGATTGCTTTTTATTTTGTATAACGTGTACAAGTATGGCCGTGCCGCTTGTATATACTCAGGGAAGACCGCACTTCAACATGTGTAACTTTCTTCTCAATGTATTTCGCATTTCAAAAATCGAAGTGGTTATCAGAACACAACAAACAGGTCTTTAAACAAGAATCACGGCGACACTTAATAAAAGCGAAGTTATGTATACCAATATTTTATCACGTTAGGAGCGGAGAATGGGCTCAACGCTAGTACCGAAGTTCCACAGTGAAATGTCACTTCGTGAAGCCTTGCGCGTTTTTCGGTGGCCACGTAAAATTGAAATCGCTCTTTGCACCATTAGTATCATGTTCGATTCTGTCAGTATCGTGCACGATTTTTTGGCTACCACCTTAATCTCCTTATCCACCTTAATCTTTTAAGAGTTCCCGAAGTTTACATGATCCTTTGTTGAGCATATATAGGAACCACGACTAATTCATAAACAAAACGTGTCAGCTGCGGTCATTGTGTTTCTATCGGACATATTGAGGTACATGTTTTTTTATTATTATTATTTTTGTTAGCCAAAGAAATCTTGATCTGGTTCCTGTGTTTTCATATAACTGTTCAATTTAGCGATCTTGAAGGGATGACATCCCACCTCATATAAGGATCTCATACCATCTCGTGAGATCACAGCACATTTCTCGAGTGGGGAAACGGTGCTGCTGCTGGAAAATAAAAAAAAAAGGAAAGAAGGCGAAGGAAAAAAAAACAAAAAACAAGCGGGGACATATGTGACAGCGCTCCTCACACCGACGCATCTTGTACACATAAATTCGGGCGCTTGAGCATCTAAAGTACAGCCTGCATTACAACCGTGCAGAGCACGTGAACGGCATGCTCTGGAACAGGGAGACGACGCTTATATGTGTCGTCGCTACGGTCTCGAAATAGCCTCGTACTGCGGATATACGCTGCCATGGAACAGCGCGTGCACGCAGTGTTGTTACCCGTGTCTTCCAAGCAGCTATCTCGAGCCCAGCAGGCAGCGGCGGTAACTTTTGCTGCGCTGTGGAGCGCACACCGCTCACGCAGCCTAGACACGTTTGATGCGGGTTGTATGAGTACAAAGCGTTCCCGCGCCAAGGCTCTTCTTTTAAACTACCTAGCGCTGCAGCTTTGTTGCACTTGACAGTATTGCCCATGGTCTTGATTGTATGTTTATTTAACACTACACAGGGTGTACTTCCTTTCTTCTTTTTCTTTTTTTACAGCCCTAGACAGGAACTACGATTAAGACTACGATGACCACTGAAAGGCTAAGTTTTGTAGCCTGGAACTTAAAGCAATGTCGATATAAGACGCACTCCAGTGTATTTTTCTGACAGAATTTGAAAATTTAACGAGGTTCTGTTCGTCTGAAAGAAGTGTCTCGAGGAGGGGCTATGGGCGTGGGCATTGAAACGCAGCCGGGTAATTTTTTGACAGCTCTTTTTTTTCATAAAAAAAAAAGATATCCCGAGTTTTCTTCTTTTTGAGAAAGAGATGAAGGCTGAGGGAACCGGTTTAGTAGACACGGCTGAATTTCGTCGTGGAGTGCTGCAAGGACTTCCATCGGTTTTCGTAACAAATGCTCAATAACACGCCGAATATTTCGATTAGTTTTTCGTGCCTCATAAACAGGCTGTGTATGCCATGCAGAAGCGCATTAAAATTTGTTTTTGATTCATGTCTAAAAATTGGCGGGCAGGGGGGGTGGGGGCTGCAGAGCTAAACGGACCACAAAACACATGAAACATGTAAACATGTTAACAAGGAATAGCCAAACGTATGACTGGGCCAATCGGCACATAAATTGCATGACCTTAGCGACGGAAGAAAGAGAGCTTTAGTTGGGCGCCTGCAACCACCCACGAACGCAGAGCGCCAGCTCGTGCGTACGTAGCGAAGCGCGCGCGCATGAAACGGCAATATAGAGAGTTTTAGTTTAGGGGACGCAAGCGGCTTGCGTCCCCTAAACTAAAACTCCCTAATAGTTGGCCGGACGCAGAAGTTCAGAGCGGGATTGCTGACTTTGACTTCTCTGAAGTACTTGTTCGTTGTTCGTATGCTTTACCACAAAGCCCGACATGGAAAGCTCCTTCCAAGGGGAACGGAGGTTAGGTTAGCGGCACCCACCACCTCCCTCCCACTCGGCTCCTTCCGGGTGGGAGGGAGGTTAGGTGGATGCCGCTTTAGCGGCCATACACCAATAAACGATGACACGTTCTTTTATTTCATGTGTCAAAGGCATGTTGATTTGTTGGAAAATATTCAATGGAGGCTATACCGAAGTTCACGTTCACGACTGCATGGTCGGAGGATGCATACTCACAGCGGGCCCAGGTGGCACGTATGCTGTAATATTCGCCTCCCTTGCGGATTACCCGATGGCCATCGCAATAAAGTAATGCCGAAAAATGCGTCAGCGAAAGTTATCTTTGTCATCGACAGATCTAGTTTTCAATCGTACATTATGAACCATTACAGTCTTGTGTTTCCAATATTTTAGGAAGTGTGTCACTGAAGGGAGACAAAAAAAGTCACTAAAGCTCTCGCTCTAACTGTGAAGTGGATTTTAAGAATGTAGGTATTTTGAAACACTCTAATATAAGCTAGCGTGCAGTAAATAATTTACGTAGACGTGTCCCGTTTGTCTAATGTTCGTGCAGCTGAAAGAAAACAGTGAATTTACCGACAGAGTATAGAGGGTTTTAGCTTTCGTAATGCATTTACTATAGTATAGACGAATATCGAAGTTTCGAATATGAATAGTTGGTGTGTAATATTTTATTCGTATTCTAAAATGAACTTTTCGGTATTTTCGAATATCAAAACTAACCAAATATTTCACAACAACCGACAGTTCAAATCGGCTTGCTGTTCTCCCCCTGCTGAACAAAGTATTGCAAATTATAATTATAAGAAGTAAAACAGCGACAAGATTTTTGACACAATGCAGAAACCGGTAATACAAGCGTTGTTTTACGCTTTGCGGGACCAGCCGTGGTTGCTTAGTAGCTATGGTTTTCGGCTGCTAAGCACGAGGTCGCGGGTTCGAATCCCACCCACGGCGGCCGCATTTCGATGGGGGCGGAAACACCGGCGTACTTAGATTTAGGTGCACGTTAAAGAACCCCAGGTGGTCTGGAGTACCCGGACACTACGGCGTGCCTCGATCATAATCAGATCGTGGTTCTGGCACGTAAAACCCCATAATTAATTTTTTTGCGGTGGAAGTTTTGCGCTGGTTTGCACTCCTTGGGTTAGATCTTGTAGGTAGATAAATACCCAAGACTGCATGGGCGTGCGAACTGCCGTCGTCGCCGTAGCACAATTTGTAGTGCAACGCGCGCGTAATGCATGCAGATGTTGTGGATTCGGCTCTCACCGTCAGCGAGGTGAGTTTTCCTCCATTTACCATTAGCCTCTCATTTTTGCACTTCAATTAGAAACTACAAATAATTTATCCTATGCTTTCCGTTTCTTTATAATCTGTTGTTGACTAACAAATACGTGCGAGCGTTCTTACAAAACCGGGCCCCTCGGTTCCCCTTCTTTTCGTCCAATACTTGACAGTCGGCTACATTGTGCTTATGGCCTACCAACTAGTCTTTCTTGCAGCCTAGTCATGTAGGAGTTTCATCTCTTACGTTACAACCAGTGATGTTTTTTTCTTGTAAAATGATCTCTATTCTTTCTAGGGCACACAAATACCTCCTTAGCGTTTTATTTTCCTTTTCCATAACTTCTGATATTTTTTCAACAACTATTTGTTACGCGTTTTTGAAAAATTGGTCAGTTTCAAATGCCTGTCATTCTTGGAAAACTTTTTTGGCACCAGGCTTAAAAATTTGTGTGGTTCTTTTCATGATTGTTGTGATCTTGTGTTTAAAACGATCTTAATTCTGCGTGATAGTTGACCGTCCATTCAGTGAAAGCGTATCCCTAATTATTTTGAAACTAATATCCCTCCTGTAAATGTGTGCGTCTGCGTTTGTCTATTCGTTATTCAATACTTACTATTCGTATTCGATTCGTGTTTGAAAAAAGTCGATATTAGATCGTCTACCTCTAATATTTACACATTGGATTATGATAGCTTAAGTTTTTCATTATTTTCAGATTGGAAGGTTACAAACACATCACCATACAAAAGAACACAAGCAACGTAGTTTTCATAGCACGAAAATAAATTTAGTCTGCATATTATACCTAAATTTTTTGTGTCGACATTCGCGGTAGCAGAACTAGATTCTGTGGAAAGCGCTTGGCCGCATGTTATTAACGTGGCTATGACAATTACCCGAGCTTTGTGCAGGTTTTAAATACCATATTTTCGTCCTTGATCTAGCTGAAATCCGCCGTGAAGTACTGATTGGTCCGAAAGGTGTGAGAAACGGAAGCGATTTGTTCAATCGCGCGTGAACAAGCTAAGCCGTTCCGATATTTACGCTTTTACGCAGTCCATATGTCTTATTCGTCTGCTGTGTTCTAAGCCGGAAGAGAAAAGTTGTTCGACTTGGTTTTGGTAAATTGGTTATCTGACACGCTTGCTAAGCGTCTACCAATCGAATGAATTTAGTGACGACACCGCTGAACCCGCAGCGCTTAAACGCTGCGGGTTGACATAGATTTTGTAATGTTCAATTATTCGTATATTCAGTAGGTTTTGTAAATAATAAATAAACTTCAATTTTGTGACCACACTGTCAAGGCTATGGGGACCACTGTGCTGTACAGCACTATCAAAATGTGAAGGCTACCAATGTGATGGAAACCGTTGGGTCATTATGGTCACGGAGCCTGTGCATCGTACAGCGAGTTTCGGCCACTTGCATGCGGCTCTTCAATATCAAAGCAATTTTTCTAACTTATCAGTGGTTAAGATATCGCCAACTGTTCATTCAAGCCCCTAAAAAACTCACTGATTGCTAAATAGCAAGCTTTGCCCTAAACAGACAAAAAGTCATAAAATCTAGTGTCAAAAATCTTTAAAATGGCAGCACTGATAAAGTACAGGTAAATTACGAAAGCAAATTTGATTTTGTGTGTTCAAAGATGATTAGGTTAAACGGCCCCAACAAACACGGGATGATGCAAGTGATGGTAGATCAAACTTGTTTTGGACAGCCTAGCGATAGATTTCTCAGCAATGCAGGCTTACAAGGCACGTCCCGCAGGTGTCTCGCACCGCAAAGTACGGAGTAACGCGACATCTGCTACAGCACGTGGAGGCGAGGCCCGAAAGCAGAGGATACGTAATAATGTACCTATGTGAGCCCAATTCTGAGATAAAACTAGGCTTCAGCTATTGTTTTCTTGTATTTGTGCAGTGTGCAGCCGACAATGCCAACTTTCACAAGTGTGTGTGCGTAGGGGGGGGGGAATAAATGGCCTACTTTTCCTTTTCAATTCTGACTGTGGGAGGAGGGGCACGTGCACTCCCCCCCCCCCCCCGAACCGGTAGATACACCTATGACAAGCATAGTGTCACGCACGTACAGGCAAATATAAACACATCTTACTCGATGACCACGAGCACTCGCTGTCACAACACTGACGTGATCAAAACCGCCGGCAGCAAGAAGCGAACGCTTCGTGCTGCCTCAGTTTCACCGGGAGAACACCTTTCACGACCAAATAAGTGAAAATAGACTTGAAAGTTCTGGGAACCTCAAGTGCACTATTGAAGTTCAATTGCACTATTGACAGACAAAGTAGCCCGAATCAATGTATAGATGAAGACTTGAGACTAACTACCGCAGACTAGCAGAGGTGGGCAAATTTACGACCTGTTACTACGTATGCTGTGTGTGCTATATAAATGCCAGTGACAAGTGCGCCGAGGAACCAATGTGGTCGAGACTCCATGTGCGGCTGGTGGAGAGGCCAGACCCCCATTACCAGTGCTTCAAGCCGCCTTCTGTAGACCCGAGTGATCTTGGTTGGAACTCTAGGCGCATTCTGATGCGTCTGCCACTGCTACATATTTTTACACACACTACTTCATTATGTTTGTCCATTATGCATGTATGTTCTGAAATCGTTTGCCACGCGTTGTTTACATATATTCTTCTAGTTTTGTTTTTCTGTCTCTTAAATGTTCATCAACTTAGCGCTAAGAGCAGTCTGCATTTTCTTCTTCTGGAATAGTTTGACATTGTTAGCGCTAAACGCTACGTTTTCGCAAATGACACGCTGTTCATATATTCAAATTCAGCGCTATTTTATTTTTGTTCACGCTTCGCACCTTGTACTCAATGTATTGTTTGTCACGTATGTAACCACTCCTGCTTAAGGCCTCTAATCAGAGGCTGGCAGAACTCTTGAAATAAATAAATATATTCCCGGGTTTCAAGAGTGGTGGGGGACCAATGACCTACTTTGCTCCACCTCGTTTGGCCTGCAAGGATGACTCCGGTGCCGCACTGCGATCAATCGCATGCATGCAAACCCTCATGCGTAAGATGCCACTGATCCAGCGACAGTGCAAAGCAATAAAGCTCGCATAACAGGGCGAAGTAAAACACGGGCAAGCTCTCGGTCAAAAATGTGACGAGTACATATGGCTTATTATCGCTCAGAACGGTCTGTTTACTTGGCCAAAGTATATAACATGTAGCCTAAATGCGCTGACGTTGGATTGTGAACCTCTCACAACTCGCCCACAGTGCAGAACACATGCCTTGCAGGAAACGACCGAAGTGGAACAAGCATTCAGAAAAAAATGTGACCAGAGATGCAGGCAGAGAAGCTGAGCAGCCATGGAGGTGAGCAGCTAGCAGCTGCCGGCCGAGCGCGCACCGAAAAAAAACTACCGGTAACCAAACGTCTCGGCAAATCTCGAATTTCCTCCGAGATCTCGACGCGAGAGGCGACGTATTGGGCCGACTGTGGCTTCACGGAGCGTTCGCTTGCCAAGGCTGGCTGCGGGACGTAATGCTAGCTCCTATATTTTTCCTCCCTTAATGGCTGTTACGGACGCCCAACTAAAACTGTCTAAAGGCTGGTCATTTCACATTGAATAACGACACTGAAGTTAGACAGTTTTAGAATAGTGTTTGTCGCCTTACATGCGTTAAACGTAAGCACCTTTGCGGGACGTTACGGTGCGCGTCCTTTCTAGTCTTTTAGATTACCGTAAGCAAGCACAAACTTAAAGAAAATGTATGTATGTATGTATGTATGTATGTATGTATGTATGTATGTATGTATGTATGTATGTATGTATGTATGTATGTATGTATGTATGTATGTATGTATGTATGTATGTATGTATGTATGTATGTATGTATGTATGTATGTTATGAGCGTCCCCTTTGGAACGGGGTGGTGCGTTGCGCCACCAAGCCCTTGCTATTATACTGCCTAATGTACTATCTAGGTTAAAAAGAAAAAAAAGAAAAGAAAACGCACGATGAATTGCCATAACCAAATTTTCTGACCTCCTATTGTGAACTTTGTTTTTGTACGTCTCCGTTTTTAGTCGTTTCCCTACTTTTCTTCTACCAATCTTCCTATCGCCTCTTACTAATCTCTATTGCGGACATGTTTACTTTCCCCCTGCTCTCGCTGAACCCAAGGGTTTCAAGGAGGCCAGTGGTGCCTAAATCAACCACTGGGCAGATATCTTCACATTATAATAAAACACGCTCCATCGCTTCCCTAGCTTTACCGCAGCAAGCACATGCTTCTTCTTCTTCGTTCTTATATGTCGCTTTATAGGCATCCTGATCTCGCTTCGAAAAGTAATGAGCTTCCCTTTCAGTTATCATAGATTGTTTCTTTGCTGATTTTGTTTTTTTTTTCTTCTTAAAGGGGTTGAGACACCAAATTTTGAGGCTATAAAAAGCATGTTGTAGGCTACTTCCGTATGCAAGGACACCCAGAACGAGGTATTGGACGCTGCAAACATTTCAAAATAATTTTAATTGAGCTCCAAAGAGTCATTAAAAACTCCTTCTCGTAGTCGAGACCCATCGCTAGCGCGGCAGTTACTACGTCACAGAGGAGGAACGAAAATATTGACGTCATAGCACACCAGCACAAAAACGTGACGTATGATAAGTAGCGATGAAATGCCGATTACGGAGCCTGCTGAGCCGAGCAACCGAGCATAGCCTCCACTACGACCAAGCTACAGGCATATAGAAATCCTTTGTTAATGCAAAGAAGGGGTAAGGCGTGCAGACACGGACACAGGAGGAGAGAAGTGGACAACACGAACGCCGCACGCCGGCCCGCGAACGGCAAACTGCGTGCGGCGAGTTGCCCTGCGGACGGGCCCTTACACGTTTGAGTGTAACACTAGCCGGCCGACTCCGAAAGGGACCAGGATATGCGGCGTTCGTGTTGTCTGCTTCTCTCTTCGCAGAGTCGCGTAGTTCGGCAGCTCGGAGCGGACTCTCCTTCGCTTGGCCTTTCCACGTTACCGGCCCGTCCACGTTACCGGCACGGAAACTCGCCGCACGCCGTTTGCAATTCGCGGGCTCCCGTGTGACGGCGGTTTTGCTCGCGAACAGCGAGATTTCCTTGCCGTAGAGAGGACGGGCCCGGGACCCATTTGTGCGGCAGCCGTACGGCGAAGCGGCCAATCAGCGACCGAGGAGTGGTCGCTCTGGCATCGACGGCAGCTTCACCGCCTCTGATCGTTCGGCGCCGCCGATATCGTCGCTAGGCCTTTTCCGGTTCACTTCAAAGCTAAAGCTTACGGCGCTTCGGAATGAATCACCGACTCTCACAAGCCGCAATATTTTCTTACCGTTGTTGTCGCTCTTCGCAATGATTATAATAATCGCGACATGCACTTCGAATCGCCACTGGTTGACCTCTGCTGGCAGAGCACGCGTATGCGCGAGCAGACGACGCAGCATAGTTTTACGTCACTATTTTTCGTGGGCCACGTGACCAAGCCATGTTGCGTTTCCTCCTCTGTGACGTCATAGCATCCCCCGGAGCCCAGAAACCGAAACCGAAATCGCTCGGTATAATAATGCTATTATTAAATTATTTATCGGATATATATGAATCCCGCTGTGTGTATCGTGCTCCCTGAAGCATGACGCAACGTTTGAATCAACAAACGCATGAACGAAAATTTTGATGTCTCCACCCCTTTAAGCAGTTACTCATGGCAGGTTTCCATTGCCGCCACCCATGATATTATTTCAGCGTCTCTGACTTTCCGCTTGACGTTCTTTATTTGCTGTGTTGCTCACCCTACAGGCCGCATACTTGCTGGTAAGCTTCCTAGTTCCTTCCCTCCACTGTGAATCAACGTTTTTTCTGTACAAATACCTCAACACTCTCTCAGCCCATTTACTTTCTTCCATATTCCTCAGTCGTTCTTCATAATCAATTTTACTGTGAGCTTCCCTCATTGTAAAATGTGAGGCGTCCCACTGACCTTTGGTTGCCATCGAGTCCTGATTGTACCCCTGATTTCAAGGAAACAACCGTATTTTCAAATGTAAGTCCTGGAAACATTACACCTTTCCAGATACACCGGAGCACCTCGTACCTATTGTATCCCCATAGCGCTCTGTGCTTTATTATGGCTGCATTTCGCTTCCCCTTCACTGTTATTTTTTCCCGTGTTTCCATATATATCTATTGCCTTCGTTTATCCACATACCAAGATATTTATATTCTTTTACCCGAGGTATTTCTTGGCCCTGTATTGCCACTGTCTGTTCACTGTTTTCATTGAATATAATAACACCTGATTTTCTAACGCTAAATTTCAAACCTAAATTTTCGCCTTCCTCTCCACAGATATTAGCCAGACGTTGCGAATCACTTTGCTTGTTAGCTAGCAGCACAATGTCGTTCGCATGAAATAAACCTGGAAGCTGCTGCTCTACTACTGTACCCGCCTGTTTGTATGAGAGATTGAACCCGATATTACTTCCCTCTAGCGCCCTCTCCATCTTCACCATGTGCATCATAGACAGCAGTGAAAATAAAAGGCACCCTTGCCTCAGTCCGTTGTGGATATCAACTTTCTGCTCGCTCATCATGCCTTCCCATTCAACGCAAACGGTATTTTCTAGGTAAATCTCTCTCAAAAGCTGTAGACAATCGTTGCCTAAGCCTTCCCCTTCCAGTATATCCTACAAAATGTTGCCGTTTACGTTGTAATACGCTTCTGTAATGTCTAAAAAGGCCACATATAACGAACTGCTTTCTAAGACGTTATAAAACAGGGCACCATCTGGTGCCTCGTGCCAAACGTATCCAAGCCAAGACGATCCATTAGCAACCATCCTGCTGCTGCTATGCGGACGCGTCTCATTAGGCCTACCGGGGCCAGAATCGCCGAACGATCTCAGAAAATGGACGCGTTATGCACTCATAACTAACATTTCAGGTGAGTTTAGCGAAAGCTAAAGCTCATTACAATAGTCACAGGCGATCAACGAGAATGAGAGCGTAGCCATCACGAGAATTCACGCTGAAGTGGGAGCCATGGGTGCCGCCATGTTCGACAATGCTATTCCTTAGCGTCCGTAAACGTTACGAACGTTAAACTCGCAAAATAACGTACGTTATCGTAGCGCACGTAAACCACAGAAAGCCAATAACGTTCGTAGCATGCGCGTTCGGAGCATGTAGGCAATGCGTTTACGTTTGGTTGCAAACGCTATTCTAATAGTGTCTAATAACTGACTCACGTTTACGTAGGCGCTTCATATATATATATATATATATATATATATATATATATATATAATATGTGTGTGTGTGTGTGTGTGTGTGTGTGTGTGTGTGTGTGTGTGTGTGTGTGTGTGTGTGTGTGTGTGTGTGTTGTTGCGTTTCGCCTGCGACACGTGGTTTTGCCGGCGCAAGTGCGGCGGGGCGGCAGACATTTTGGCCCGATCGTCGTCGCCGCAACACTCATCGCCAGGTGTTTCCAGGCGCGACTGCGGCGATGCGACCGCCTAGGGATCATCCTCGCATTCCAGTCATTGTGCCCGAAACAGGCGATGCCAAAGCAGGGATCTCATTCCAGTCATTGTGCCCGAAACAGGCGATGCCAAAGCAGGGATCTCATTCCAGTCATTGTGCCCGAAACAGGCGATGCCAAAGCAGGGACCATCCTCTCATTACAGTCATTGTGTCCGACCGGCAGCGCCACGACAGGGTGCTACGAGATCGTGCTCGACATGGTGCTACGGCATCGCTACGACAGTGTGCGTCACCATTAGCCCATTGTACATTCACGTGCTCGTCTTTTGAGGGGTTCCTTCTTGCCCTCAACTGCGAGAGTATAAAAACAGCTGCCCCCGGACGCCAAAAGGGAGGGCTCCGATTTCTTCTGTTGAGTGAAGTGCTCTCCCGTCTCTCTACTTCGGTCAAACCTGACCACCTACTCTTTGCGATGTTAAAATAAACAAGTTGTTTCGTTGTTACCAGTCGACTCATGCTTTGCCGGGACCTTCGGATGCTTCCAGTTGTACCCCAGGCCGCCAGGCCAACGCTACCCTTGGGGCTTGCGACCCAGGTACAACCACGGGCGTCAGCGCCGAGTTCCCAACAGGTCGTACCAGCGGTCCGATCAAAACATCTGGTTGGCAGCGGTGAGATCGCCTCCGACTTCAAACATCTGGTTGGCAGCGGTGAGATCGCCTACGACTTCAAACAACTGTCTGCCAGCGGTGAGATCGCGACAACGGAGGCCAGCAGCGAAGAGATGCAGTTGACTGTATGCTGAGCAGCTCATCGACGATCCGGGAGCAGTGCAACGAGCCCTGTGTGACGACTGGTTGCCTGCAGCGGAACGACTGCGCGGAATTCCTGCCTGCGAGGTTTGGTGAGTGCGGGACTTTCTTCTTCTGAGCTTTGCCAGGCTTTTGTTAGTGTTAGAAACAGAGCTGGTAATTGTGGTTGTCGTTGCTGCCGGGTTAGTTTGCGGCAAGACAATAGTAAGCAGTAGAGAAAGCAGCATTCAGAGCAGCCATGGATTTGAAGTCGTTGCGCAAACCGAAATTGTTAGAGCTTGCAAGAGAGTTGGGTCTGGATGTCTCAGACAAACTAAGAAAACCTGAACTGCTAAAGGCTATTCTTGAGTTAGAGGCTGAGGATGACGAGCTGTCGGAGTGCCTTGAGACTATTGAGGAGAGGTCAAAAAGACAGGAGCGCGAACTTAAAGAGCAAAAAGAGAAATATGAGCGCGAACTTAAAGAGCAAAAAGAGAAACAGGAGCGCGAACTTAAAGAGCAGAAAGAAAAAGAAGAGCGCGAACACGCTTTGGAAATGAAGCGTCTCGAGGTAGAGATGGAACGCGCTCGTAATGGAAGTCAGGCACACGGTGCAGGAGAACGAGTATTGTTCAAAATGACTGACCTGATGCGGCCGTTTAAGCTTGGAGAGGACATTGGTTTGTTCCTGGTTAACTTTGAGCGAACGTGCGAGAAGCAGGGGTTCTCTCGGGAAACGTGGCCACAGCGCTTGCTCACTTTGTTACCCGGCGAGGCGGCCGACGTAGTCGCTCGCTTGGATAGAGAGGAGGCAGAGGATTTCGACAAAGTAAAATCGAGTCTGCTAAAAAAGTACCGGCTGTCTGCGGAGGCGTTCCGTCGGAAGTTTCGGGAAAATGAGAAAGGCAAAAGTGAGTCATATACAGAGTTTGCGTATAGGCTTATGTCGAACATGCAGGAGTGGCTCAAAGAAGAGAAAGCGTTTGGTGACCACGATAAAGTTCTGCAGTGCTTCGGGCTAGAACAGTTTTATAGTCGGTTACCGGAGAACGTGCGATACTGGGTCTTGGATAGGCCAGACGTTTGTACGGTGGCTAAAGCCGCTGAGCTAGCCGAGGAGTTTGTGACGCGTCGGGCTCGCGGAGCTAAGGACGGTCAAAAGGGTGAATTTGGCTCGAAGTTTGAGAGGCCGAAGTTCACGCCCATGAGATTAAAGGGGGACACGCGTAGTGCGGATGCGAGCGAAAGCAGTCCGACCAAACGTAAAGAGACGGCGGCAGCCAAACGCAGAAAGCGGTTCGAGATGAGGCGAGCGCGCTTGTGTTATACGTGCCAGAAGCCGGGTCACTTTTCGGCGCAGTGTCCGGAAACAACACCAAAAGTTGTGTTTTTTTCAATAGGCAGCACTGACGAGAACATGAAGCTTCTCGAGCCTTACATGCGAGACCTCCTCGTGAACGGGAAAGAGTGCCGAGTGCTTCGCGATTCCGCAGCTACGATGGATGTAGTTCACCCATCTTACGTAGAACCCCATATGTTCACGGGCGAGTGCGCGTGGATCAAGCAAGCCGTGGAAGCTCATAGCGTGTGTCTGCCGGTAGCAAAAGTGCTTATTGAAGGACCTTTCGGAGCGCTTGAGACGGAGGCGGCAGTGTCATCTATGCTGCCACCCCAGTACCCGTACCTATTTTCAAACAGGTCCGATCACCTCCTGCGCGAGAAGGGGCTTTTGTTTGGTGAAGCTAGTGTTCAGGCCTTAACCAGGTCGAAGGTTCGGGAGCTCGCTGCAAAGGCGGTAGTTGCGGGGCCGACGTTATCAAACAACGAAAAAGGGTCAGAGGCGCAGCAAGCTGATATTCAGAGCACGCCCGAACAGAATAAAATTGAGTCTGTAGCGTTGAAGGCGCCAGATACTGGAGAGGAAAATCCCGATTCGGGAAAGTTAGAAGAGCTATCTACTGATTTGCTCATCGCGCCTACGTCAGACGGACTTGATAGGTTGCTAAAAGTCAGCCGGTCGGCTTTGATAGCCGAACAAAAAAAGGATGGCAGCCTGGAAAACGTGCGCTGCAATGTCAAAGAAGGTATCGCCAGGAAAACTGCGCGTTTTGTGGAAAGAGGTGGAGTCCTGTACCGGAAGTATCTAGACCGCAGAGGAGCGGAGTTCGATCAGCTGGTCGTGCCTCAATGCTATCGTCAGGATCTGTTGCGCTTGTCACACGGGGGTTCGTGGTCCGGACACCTAGGAGTTAAGAAAACTAAGGACCGTCTCTTGCAAGAGTACTATTGGCCAGGGTGTTTTCGGGACGCAGACCATTTCGTGAGGACATGTGACACTTGTCAGCGGGTGGGCAAACCAGGGGACAAATCAAGGGCGCCGTTGAAATTGGTACCTATCATAACGGAGCCTTTTAGACGGCTCGTTATTGATACTGTGGGACCTCTGCCGGTAACAGCCACGGGGTACAGACACATTTTGACTGTGATCTGCCCAGCGACAAAGTTCCCTGAAGCAGTGCCGCTTAAAGAACTCAGCTCAGTTGAGATAGTTAATGCACTACTGTCCATATTTGCGCGAGTTGGTTTTCCTGCAGAAATTCAATCAGATCAGGGCACAGTGTTTACTAGCGCTTTGACGACAACTTTTCTCGAAAGGTGTGGGGTAAAGCTGCTACACAGCTCAGTGTACCACCCACAGTCGAATTCCGTTGAGAAGCTCCACTCCGTCATGAAGCGCGTGTTGAGAGCCTTGTGTTTTGAACATCAAACTGACTGGGAGCTGTGTCTGCCTGGGGTGATGTTTGCTTTAAGGACCGCGCCGCATGCGGCTACGGGGTTTTCGCCAGCTGAACTGGTGTACGGTCGCTCGCTTCGATCTCCGCTTCGCATGCTTCGAGAATCATGGGAAGGTAGGGGCGACGACCCAGTCGTGGTGGAGTACGTGCTTAAGCTCCTCGAACGCTTAAGAAGGGCACAGGAGTTGTCAGGTGAAGCAATGGCAAAGGCCCAGCAGAGGGCCAAGGTTTATTATGATCGGACAGCCAGGGCCCGTCGTTTTGAGGTTGGCGATGTGGTCATGATATTGCGCACATCGCTAAACAACAAACTAGACGTGCAGTGGGAGGGCCCAGCACGAATTGTTCAGAAACTGTCGGACGTTAACTACGTGGTAAGTCTGCCAGGAAAGCGGAAAGCACAGCAAGTTTACCACTGTAATCTGCTCAAACCTTATAGACAAAGGGAAGCAGTGGTGTGCATGATGGTAAACGTTCCTGAAGAGCTTCCGATCGAGCTTCCGGGACTAGGCTCAGTGACGAACAGGGAAGACACCGGTCAAGTCATTAGTGACCTTATCAGTAAAGCACCGCTGTCGCCCGAGCAGAAAACCGAACTACACCAGCTATTACAAGAGTTTCAAGGTCTGTTCTCTGAGAGGCCTGGTAGGACTTCTGTACTTACTCATGATATAGAACTTACCTCCCCAGAGCCAGTACGATCCAAGGCGTATCGGGTGTCACCCCGCCAGAGCGATATTATGGAGGCTGAGGTAAAGAAAATGCTACAGCTCGGTGTTATTGAGGCAGGTGAGAGTGATTATACCTCCCCTTTGATTTTAGTTGAGGTACCGGGCAAGGAACCTCGTCCTTGCGTCGACTACCGCAGGCTTAATTCCATCACTAAGGATCAAATTTATCCCATCCCTAACATCGAGGAGCGCCTTGAGAAAGTTAGTAGCGCTCAGTTTATTTCCACCCTAGATCTTGTCAGGGGTTATTGGCAGGTTCCACTTACAGAAGAGGCTAGTAGGTATGCGGCGTTCATTTCACCAATGGGAACATTCCGTCCTAAAGTGTTGAGTTTTGGTTTGAAGAACGCGCCATACTGTTTTTCAAGCCTCATGGATAAAGTGTTGCGGGGACAGCAAGAATTCGCTTTACCGTATCTAGACGACGTAGCGATATTCTCCGCATCCTGGTCTGAGCATATGGCACACTTGCGGGCAGTGCTAACCCGCCTGCGCGAAGCGGGCTTGACAGTAAAGGCTCCTAAGTGCCAGTTAGCACAGGCCGAGGTTGTCTACCTCGGTCACGTGATTGGTCAGGGTCGTCGCCGCCCCTCTGAAATAAAAGTGGCCGCTGTGCGAGACTTTCCACAACCGCGCACCAAGACCGATATTCGGTCGTTCTTGGGTGTCGCCGGCTACTATCAGAGGTACATCCCTAGGTACTCTGATATCGCGGCTCCCCTGACGGATGCTCTAAGAAAGACAGAGCCTCAAGCAGTCGTCTGGGACGAGACAAAGGAAAGAGCTTTTAGCGCCCTAAAGAGTGCCCTAACAAGCCAGCCTGTGCTACGATCGCCAGACTATACAAAAGGGTTCATTGTTCAGTGCGATGCTAGTGAGCGAGGCATGGGCGTTGTACTGTGCCAACGGGAAAATGGAGAAGTAGAACACCCCGTCCTGTATGCTAGTCGTAAGCTGACCAGTCGTGAGCAGGCGTATAGCGCCACCGAGAAAGAGTGTGCGTGTCTCGTGTGGGCCGTTCAGAAATTGTCATGCTATCTAGCCGGCTCGAGGTTTATCATTGAGACGGATCACTGCCCTCTCCAATGGCTGCAGACCATCACTCCCAAAAATGGCCGCCTCCTGCGCTGGAGCCTCGCTTTACAACAATATTCCTTTGAGGTGCGTTACAAAAAGGGGAGTCTCAACGGTAACGCCGATGGCTTAAGTCGAAGCCCCTAACGTAGGAATCAGCCTCAAAATTGTTTGTTACTGATGTTTTTCTTCCTGAGGCAGGATTTTTTTTTTAACATATTGCTTTTGTTTAGTGTTTCAAAGTGATGATATGCTTTCTAGTGCAATTTTTCAATTTGTGGACGCGTTCTGAGTGATGCTAGACTACTGTAAGGAACTAGGCAGTGGTATAAAAAGGGGAAAGAGCCTGGCAGGGCTTAGTGAGGGTTGTGCCGTGCTTGCTGACTGAGCGGTTGAGTTTCAGCGTAGTTCTAACGCTTGCCGGGAACGAGAACAAAAATGTGAACTCTCCCGAAGTCACTTTGCAGTGTCCCGTGCGAACCTGAACAAGAGAACGAGGCCTTCTCTGTGCGCTGCGCTCAAGAAACGTCGAGGGACGCCCGACTTCGGTTATGAGCATCATCGAGCGACATCCCTCCGGACAGCGGATGCAGTCCCCTGTCCATCGGGATCTCCTTCCCCCGGCGGGGCGGTCTGTTGCGTTTCGCCTGCGACACGTGGTTTTGCCGGCGCAAGTGCGGCGGGGCGGCAGACATTTTGGCCCGATCGTCGTCGCCGCAACACTCATCGCCAGGTGTTTCCAGGCGCGACTGCGGCGATGCGACCGCCTAGGGATCATCCTCGCATTCCAGTCATTGTGCCCGAAACAGGCGATGCCAAAGCAGGGATCTCATTCCAGTCATTGTGCCCGAAACAGGCGATGCCAAAGCAGGGACCATCCTCTCATTACAGTCATTGTGTCCGACCGGCAGCGCCACGACAGGGTGCTACGAGATCGTGCTCGACATGGTGCTACGGCATCGCTACGACAGTGTGCGTCACCATTAGCCCATTGTACATTCACGTGCTCGTCTTTTGAGGGGTTCCTTCTTGCCCTCAACTGCGAGAGTATAAAAACAGCTGCCCCCGGACGCCAAAAGGGAGGGCTCCGATTTCTTCTGTTGAGTGAAGTGCTCTCCCGTCTCTCTACTTCGGTCAAACCTGACCACCTACTCTTTGCGATGTTAAAATAAACAAGTTGTTTCGTTGTTACCAGTCGACTCATGCTTTGCCGGGACCTTCGGATGCTTCCAGTTGTACCCCAGGCCGCCAGGCCAACGCTACCCTTGGGGCTTGCGACCCAGGTACAACCACGGGCGTCAGCGCCGAGTTCCCAACAGGTCGTACCAGCGGTCCGATCCAAACAGTGTGTAAGTAACCAGCCGTCCCTTTGTTGGCTCCGTATTCATGGTGAGTAATTGTGAGCGCGGGCTGCTGTCGGAATTACAACAGAGGTGCATGCCTTGTGGTGGTGGTGGTCCCGATAACTGCTTTAGAATGCGTAAAGTGGGTCTGTATGTGTGCGTGCGTGTGTGTGTGTGTGTGGGAGACTGGAGGATGGGGGGGGGGGGTGAATGGAAATTATGATTAATCGAGAAGGAATGCGGAATGGCTGGGTAATCTGGGCCTGCAAGCGCTCCGCCTGGGCGCACCTTGCCGATTCACAAAGACGTTTCACCACGTGATAATTAAATTAATACCCCACAGAAATAAGCACAAGGTAGGCGACTTCCTTCCCCACTTTGCTTGGTCCCTTGTGCAAGTCTAGTTATTATTATTATTATTATTATTATTATTATTATTATTATTATTATTATTCGAAGCTATACTTCAATGACTATCTAATCAAGGCAAATCGGCATCTGTTCTCGCTTGCCAGGGCCGCAGGCAAGCAAGAGAAGTACAAGTTCGTTTGGGTGAGAGCAGGCAAAATCTTCGCTAAGAATGACGAGACTCTCCGCGCATTCGCATTACCAATGAAACGGATGTTGAAAAAAATCAAATGATTATGACTCGTCCATTTTACTTGATTTTCCGAACTTTCTAACTTTTAAGGACAGCTCCGGTCCGAATTCTGAATTAGGCTTTACTTTGGTCAATATAAATATTCGCAGCCTACGTAAATACTGGGATGAGTTTAGAAATATTGCAGAAGATGCAACAAATTTTGCACTCGTATTTGTGCTAACCGAAATAAATATTACCGAATCAAGCGCACAGTTCTTTGTAATAAAAGGTTATAGTGCAGAATTTGTGACTAGGGGGGGGGGGGGGAGTTCGCACGGCCGAGGGGGTGGAATTGCAGTTTTTGTGAACGAAAAATACACAGTATCATGCATTGATGTAGATCTTTCTCATGCGGAATGCCTGTGTTTGAATGTAAGCTTTTTTCAGACCGCTGCTACTTTATTAGCGACCTACCGGCCTCCTGAAAACAGTGTCGGTCACTTCATACTAGAATTAGAAACTGTTTTGAAGCGTTTCAGTTATGAGGAGGTGTTTTGCCTCACCGGTGATTTAAATATTCACGCATTATGGCCAGGCAAAGCTCAAAGTGTCGGATTATTTGCCCTTTCTTTTGACCACGAAAGCATGGTCACCAACTTCGCACGTGAAGTTGTGAATGGCCGAACAACGCATTCACGCGTGATCACGCAGCGCTTAACAGACCACCACTACACTGTCGGTCGTTTTAGCTTGAGGCACCTTTTTAACGCACCTCACGGTTGTAAAGTAAATAGCTCAGATAGACGAACGCGCGTTGCCTTTGTTGATCAACGCAAATTGGATGAGATGATTGGCAGGTTCGATTGGTCTTCACTGATCGTTTCCGGGCCACCAGTGTTGATTTATGAACAATTTTGTTCGCAAATACGCAACTTTCAAGAAGCCTGTACTCGAATTGTTATAACAGAGAAGAAATCACAGCTGGCTTACCGTGTATATCATGAATGCAATCGCCTACCGAGATTTGCAGTGAAAACGGCTTAAGCGAGCTCCAAGCAATGCTCTGCTTCGCACTAGCTACAGAATCGCAAGGAATACAGTCGTCACCCTTATACGATGCGCAAAACGACGCTAATTTCAACGGCAGTTTCAATTATCCGTTCCAAACATGACGAAGACGCGGCCACTGATAAACCACCTACGCGGTAAAGACACACTACCAATTCAAAGCTAGCCGACGCTTTCCCATGTGATCTCGTGGAGACAGCCACAGTCTTCAATCAACATTTCGCACAACGATGCCAGCTGGCCGCTCTGGAAAAGAAAAAATCATATCAACTTCCAATTTCTTACCGACGATAACATTTGACGTACTCGCAAGAATAGTTGCTGGGTTTAGGCGACATAAGCCAGCTGGTATGGACGGTATATCGGTATCTTTGCTCCAACGAAACTTCAGCGCGCTATCGGTTATTCTTCTTGCCATACCTAATGGACTTCTAGAGACAGCTACGATACCGGCGAAATTAAATACGGCCATTGTAACGCCATTATTTAAAGGAGGAAATAAAGGTAACGTGGACAGTTAGCGACCTATTTCGATCTGGCCGATCATGTCACAAATAGGAAAATTTCTCTTAGAAACGATGACGTCATTTCTAGATGAGTTTTCAGTCATATCAAGCCGTCAGTTTGGTTTCGTCGCGGGACGGGGTACCATTGGGTCTGCTCGAGGAATTTTCGGGCGAATTAAACACAGCTTCAGAACAAAACATGTTTGCATGTGCATTGTTTCTCGATACTTCTAAAGCATTCGATACTACGAACCACGAACTCATGCTTGAAAAACTATACCTGCTCGGTTTCAGGGGGCCTTTTTACCAGTTCCTAAAAAACTATTTGCCCGCCGCCCGCAGGTGATATCTTTATACAACCAGTCATTCATCAATAACAAATTACCTTTGAAAGCTGGAGTGCCTCAGGGCTCTACTTTGTCTCTTCTTCTTTTTAACATGTATATAAATGATATTTCTTCAGATGTGTCTATTTACTTGAGCACCACATTACGAGCCAGAGTCGAAAACCCTGCTTGGTTGGTCACGCTCGGCTCTAGCAGTCTAACGTTGTCAGATTCGTTCATTTTAAGAAGTTGGTCACCCGCGTAGTTTCTCTCGAATCCACGCAGTATTATTCATTCTTTACATACGATGTAAGTACAGTTGCGCAAAGTAGTAGCGATGTATTAGTGTCGTCAAGCAGTGTTGTTTCAGTCGGAGACCTTGGCTACACCAGTAAATTTGTACAACTGTACAGGTTTATGGTAGAGAACTTGTTCCATCGACTTGCTGTGCAACACGACGTGGTGGACGCTGCATATAAAGGGCACATTTGCGTTGTACTGGCTGCATTGATCACAATGCTTCAACCGGCGCAAAGCACCTGACGGGGGCTCCCGTACCTGCCCATTCGTACATCGCGTAGCACAGTCCACACATAGCACAGTACAAGAATGGGCTGGGGTCCCTGCTGCCTCCCCCTCACCCTCCTCCCTTCCCCCACCATTCACATGCCGGCACCTCAGCGCTGACAATACCGTGAGCGGTTTATGACTGCTGTTCTATCGGGGTGACCAGATGAATTCGGTCCAGCAAGCGGAACACACTCCGAAACAAACCGAAATAAGTGACATGGCTTGTCCGAGACAAGCGGAATATTTCACTTAACAAATATATCTCGATACATCCGGTTTCCTTTGAAGTAATAACGTGAATCGTGCCTTATGTTTTCCTACACGCTTTCTGAGTAGGCAAAGTACGGTAAATATTAGAAATAAGCAATAGCGATCGGTAAACTGGACGTGCTCATTATACAGCAACGCTACCTTGAGTATAGCAATGAAAACCATTTTTTTGCGGTTGCTTTGCTCGTATTCAGCGATAGTTACGGATCTAAATGACAGAATTAAAAAGCGTTTAGCGCACGAAGAAGACGAAGTAAGACAAAGAAAGGGCGGCGCACACATGCTTGTGTGTCGTCTTTTTGTTCTCTTCGTTTTGTTATTGTGCTGCAAGGCTTTCAATCGGTAAAGTGCAATCTGCTAATGTTGAATACTTCAGTTCCGGTCAGCTGGAAATTTTCTTCTTGCGAAATGGCTAATTACTGAGAGATTATACACCAAATTACCATTTTCTAATTTAAGAAGTTCGAGCGCCGATTAGCAAAAAGAAAAATAAAGGACTGTGAAAAGGGCTTAAAGAATTTTATGAGCGCCTCGAAGAAACCGACAGGCCTAAATCCTCTTCTAATAAGCGGAAGTATAGTCACCGTGGGTTCTGCATAACTTCCTCGAATAATCGCGTCCAACATAGTGTGCTATGCGATTTGACATCGAGTCCGGAGTTGCTCGAGCACTGCGTCGCTGTAGTCTGAGCTCACTAGCCTTTAGATACGCAGCTGCGCTGCATGCACCGCCTCCAAAGTTATCACCTGTGTATAATATCGTGCGAACATTTGACGACGCTCGAACATCGGTGGCAAGCCCTGAAATAAACAATAAACAATTAAGACGAATCAACTAGAGGATCCGTTTTGTATACGACAAACCCTGGGTATGAATACTATACATTTGTTAACATGCAGCAACTTGTGAAAACTTTGTTTCAACGCTTTCCTCTTGATGTAGTATACACTTATTTCCAATTTCATCGCGCAAGCTTGTGCGCATGTGGTAGGACGGATAAAGAGGCAGTTCATGTGTTGCTAGACTGTCCCTTTTATTCCCCTTCCAAAGGTAGTGCTGTTCAACCACCAACTGCCAGTAGATACCATATATCAGTTGGACCGTGTCATGTTGCAGTGTTCTGAAAGGGGAGATTTCGCTGCCGTGAAAGGCTTCCTTAAGTAGGGATGGGTGTCCGAGGTATAGTAATAAAGTGTATACGTGTACAGGGACTCGCACTTGTTTTATTGTTCTCCATTATACCTTAATTATTTGTTTGACCCGCAGTGGTAGCTCAGTGGCTACGGCGTTGTACTGCTGAGCGTGAGGTCGCGGGCTCCATGCGTGAGACCCGGGTTTGGCGGCAGCATTCTGATCGCGGTAGAATGCAAAAACGCTCGTGTAGCATGCATTGGGTGGACGTTAAAGAGCCCCAGGTGGTCAAGATTGATCCGGAAAGAAGGAAGGAAAAAGTGGAGAAGGAAAGGCAGGGAGGTTATCCAGTTCAGCTCAACCGGTTTGCTACCCTACAGATGGGAGCGGGATGGGGGGATGAAAGATGGGTAGGGGAGAGAACACATAGCACAGCACACACATCGTCAGTTGCAGTCCGTCACTTTTGCGTGGTACGTGACGTCACTGTCACAGCCGCTTGTCTAAGCCCGTCTCTTTCAAAAACCGAAGTAGTCCCTTCGTCGCCTTCAGCTGTGAAAATCGTTTCAACTGACAATGGTCTATGTCAAGGTGCGCCACAACGGACGCCAGGGACTGTCTCTGAACATTATATTCAAGACAGTCGCACAGAATGTGTTCTAGCGTCTCCTCTCAAAGACAGGCATTGCAGAGAGCGTTGTCGGCCATTCCAATGCGAAATGAGTAAGATTTCGTGAATGCCACCCCCAACCATGAGAGATAAAGCAGAGTGGCCTCTCTTCGGCGGAGTCCAGTTAGCATACAGAGATGCATCAAAGAGGGTTGGTGGTATTGACGATTGCTCCGGTTGGTCTGGCTGCTTGGTGTGTACCATAGAGAGAGCGTGATCTCCTGTGCAAGCAGTCGAAGTCTGCTGGCTGCGTCGGACCGTGAAAGTGGTATGGCCGCTTCCTGTGTGTGTTCAAGAGGTGCCCGAGCGGCATTATCGGCGTCTTCGTTTCCTATGACGCCGCAGTGACTTGGCAGCCACTGAAATATCACGTGGCGTCCTTTCTCATGTGATGTATGGAGTAGGCATCTAATATGGAATACGAGCTGTTCGTATGGCCCGCGACGCAGAGCTGATAGCACAGATTGTGGGGCTGTCTTTGAGTCACTGAAGATTGACCATTGTCGAGGCGGTTCCCGATTGACGATACAAAGTGCAGCGCGAAGAGCAGCTAGTTCTGCGGACATCGATGTCGTTGGGTGGTCAGTCCTAAACCTAATGGGAATAGCTCTTGCTGGGACAACCACAGCACCGGACGAACATTGGATGTTTGTGGAACCATCAGTATAAATGTGTACACTGTCCGCATACCTCTCGTGCAGAAGAAAGAGAGACAGTTTCAGTACAGGCGACGACTGCTCAGACTTTTTTCCCGATTCCTGGCACACTGAGATGTACTGTGGGGCTGATAAGACACCAGGGGGGTATCGATGGTTTAGATGCAGCTGTGAAGCCCGAGGGAAGTTTGTCGTTGTACTTGACGATAGTTTTAGAGAATGATGCTTGGTGCCTGTCTCAAGGGAGTGTTGCAAGGTGGTGATAGGGGCCACGTGCAAAATGTCTGATGTGTGTTCTCAGGGCTTCCACCGTAATGTGAGTTTGCATTGGATGGTCCCGAGTAATCGCAATAGTTGCCTCTGTTGACGTGCATCTGGGCAAACCAAGGCAAGCTCTGAGTGCTTGAGCTTGTGTTGCCTGCAGAACACGAATATTTGTCTCGCAGGTGTTGTTCGGTACAGGTAGACTATATCTTAAAAAACCTAGAAAGAGAGCTCTGTAGAGTTTCAGCATTCTGTATACTGACATCCCCCACGTCTTTCCTATCAAGTATTTAAACAACTGGGAAGTTGCTGTCAGGCGCCGTTTCATGTTGCCACGTGCGGGCTCCAACAGAGGTCTCGGTCTATAATTACACCGAGAAATCTGTGGGTTCTGACATAGGAAATGGTCCGCTCATTTATTGAGATGACATAAGGCGTCATTGGTTTGCGAGTAAATGCCATTAGTGCGCATTTTCTGGTAATATGCTGAGACCTTGTTTACACAAATAGCTCGCTGTCAAAGTTGCCGCTCTTTGAAGTCGCGCAGGTATCTGAGGACGTGTAACTGCCGAAGTCCAAACACAGATGTCGTCTGCGTATATTGAAATCTTGATGGTAGTTGGCAAGTATTCAGCAAGTCTAACAAGAGCGAGGTTGAATAGCATCGTTCTGAGAGCACCGCCTTGAGGAAAGCCCCTGCTGGTATAGCGTCGCATAGTTGGGCCATCGTCAGTTAACACAAAGAATGATCATGCAGATAGGTAACTTTCAGTCTACAGAAAGACTCGACCACCAAGGCCAACCGTCGCAAGAGTGTCGAGAATGGTCTCATGTAACAGGTTATCGTGTGCGCCTATCACATCTAAGAATAAAGCTGTAGATAAACGCTCACAGAACCTTTCGTGCTGGACATATGAAACGAGATCAACTACATTGTAGATGGAAGAGCGGTCACATCGGAAACCAGCCATGGAATTCGGATAGATCTTGTAGTGTTCAAGGTACTATTCCAGGCGGCCAAGGATCATCCGTTCCATTATCTTTCGTACACAGCTGGCCAGCGCTATTGGGTTCTAGTGGGGATTTGCCCTGCTTCAAGAGTGGCACCAAGCGGCTTACTTTCCTTTCGTCAGGAACATTCCCCTCCTGCCACGAGGAGTCGTAAAGACTCAACCATTCTCTCCGTGCGGATTCTCCAAGATAGCACAAGGCTCGGTATGATATACCATCTCGACCCGGCGATGAAGAGCGCCTGCAGAGGACTAGTGCCGCCTCGAGCTTCTCCATTGTAAAAGGAAGGTCCATGCGGCAATCACAGGAATGGGGGACGTCACCTCGGGCTGGAGGATCTGGACGAGTCGCTTGGTCTGCGATCCGCGCACAAAAGTCTTCTGCAACATCGATGTCTTGCCGCCCTTGGAAAAGCGCGAGCGCCTTGAATGGAAAACGCTGTTCCGGAAGGCAACGCAGACCTTGCACCGTTTTCCAAATGTGAGACAGTGGCTTGCAGGGGTCTAGTGTCTGGCAGAACGTTGTCCAACATTCCGACGCTAATCTATCCATACGACGCTGAATCTTCTTTTGCATCCCCCTGGCTGCCCTACGGTCATGGATTGATTTGTACGCCGATATCGACGTTCCGCCCAGCGACGAAGTCGCTCTAATTCCATGTCGAAGTCGTTTCGCGTGGAATAGATCATCAACATGCGAGTGGCGTTTTGCATCGTATGTTTAATTGTTTGCTCTAACCCAGAGGCCAGGCCCTCGCGGCAGGCATCTTCCATATCAGATTTGAAGTTGGCCCATTGAATCGTCCGAATGGTATTCCGTGGGCCAGATCTAGACGACAAGCCTTTGATGTTCAAATAGGTGGGAATGTGATCACTCCCATGTGTCTCAATATCTGGAAACCACTTCACACATGTGGCGAGAGAGTTGGAGACGAAAGCAAGGTCGAGGCAGCTGCCGTATGTCACGCCTCGAAGAAAGGTGGGGCTACCATCCTTCAGGAGAGTAAGGCCATAGCTGTAGGCGATGCTTGCTAATCTTCGTCCTCTTGTATTTGTCCTTGTACTTCCCCATGCTGGATGGTGTGCACTGAAATCTCCTATGATGACCCATGGGGAGGCACAAACGCTCAAGATATCCGCTAATCTTTTAGTGTCAAAATTGCTGGAAGGCAATATATACACGCCTATGAGAGTAAAGAAGTGTTTATTCTTTTTAACTGTGATGCATATATATTGATTGTCGTCGTGGGGCGGAATTGGTTGCAAAACATAGGTAAGTTCACGACGAACAAAAACGGTGATTTGTTGAAGACATGATAACTTCGTACCCTGACAGTCTGATTGATTTCGACAAGTTGGGCTCACAAATGACGATGATTGGAAACACATTCGCGTACACAAACTGACGAAAATCAGAAAGACGTGATTTTAGCCCTCTGGCGTTCCATTGGATGACGGACGCTGCCCTGACTTCTTTGCGGAAGGATGGGGTATGGGTAGCCATCTTTCTCGTTGAGGGGTTCAAGCACTGGGCTAAGGCGTCCAGCACTTTAGGTGCGCTTCGAGCAGGGGTTGTCCCCATGTCCACTAAAATTGCTCGGATGGCTTCCGTGAGGGAACGTAGCACCGAGATGACTTGACGATCTGTTTTGGGTGAATCATCCATGGCCGGAGAAGGCTCCGGTGGGGCCGCAACCTTCTGAGGTTCCTTAGCAAGGGGATGGCTCGGTAGCGTAGGCCATTCCTCTAAAGAAAGAGACTTATCTGCTTCCTTCGTGGAAATGATGGGCCTTTTCGCGGCGCGTCTAAGTGGTGCTGCAGGGTAGTGAGTACTATCACTTCGCGCATGCGCCTTCTTTGAAGACGTACGATGGCGCCGACGTTGACGCCGACGCCGGACTACTTCGGCTGCCTCCCTTTGGGCCGAATTGCCTGTGGCCTATTGCTTGAGAACCGTGCGCTCTTTTTTGATGCGGGGACAGTCTTTCAACGAGGCCGCGTGAGGGCCGCTACAGCTGGCGCACTTCAGAACCGTGGCACCGCAGGTCTCTTCTGCATGAGGTTCAGCGCAACGGGGACACAGTAGCGAGTTGGTACACACGCCCTTGACGTGTCCTAGCCTGAAACACTGATGGCATTGAAGCGGCTTCTGGATGAATGGTTGAACCGGATGTCAGAAATGTCCGACTTTAACGTGGGATGGTATACAATCCCCCTTGAAAACTACTTCTACGCAGCGCGTATTCCCAAGGCGGCGCACTTGCCTAATCATCGTGCCCTCGTTTGCCGGCTTGATGAGGCTAAGTAGGTCATCATTGGGAATGACAATGTCACTGTCTTAATTACACCGGCTATGGACGTATCGTCGATCGGGATAAAGGGGCGCATTTTGATTCCGCCTAGCTCCGTGATTTCTTGAAGTTTTCCAAGCGCATTCGCGTTGTACACGTCTATGGGAAGTGTATTCTTTCGTGGATTTATTCTGATGTATTTAATTTGATCCGACATCGCACATTCCAGAAGAATGGATAGGGCTTGCCTGTTCGGCAATCGTAGGTTGCTTGAGGGTTCTTCCGTCATAAAGATGATGACGTGTGTGCAGCGCGTAGGCCTTCACTTGATAGTCGTTTTATTCGCAGGAGTTGACGGCGCTGTGTTGTCGATCTTTCTCTTCGCCCTCTTACTCCGCATGGGTATGAAGCTGTTGTCGGATGAGTCGCCTTCCGAGCTCGGTGTCTTCGGTGTCACTGGGGGAGCCTACTCGCTTCCTTGCGGTTGACGGCCGTGATGACTTCTGGCATGCTCCACGTCCATGGCCGCAACACGGGGAGGCGAGGCACCTCGAAAGGCGAAGATTTCACCAAAAATTAACAGAGCACAGAAACAAGTCTTCTGCCACGAAGACACTTTATCCGGAGTAATCCACTACGGTGTGCCTCCTCATTATCAGAGCGTGATATTGGCAGGAAAAAGTGCAAAATTTAATTTTTAGTTACTTCTTTAGCCTATTCTTGTTTCAATTTGTAAGAATTTGCCGTGCGATAGCATGTCCTTTTTGTTGTTGTTGCTCTTTTTGTAAATATGCTCGTTTCCCCATTAGCATTGTGTAGCAGCCGAAAGCATGCCGTTTTCAACATCTCTATCAGCATTCCAGACCCATTCACGTCGAACACGCCAGGTTTCCGGCATACCCGTCTGCACCGACTGGACCAATCCCCCAGACTATGCATTATATGACTTTCGCGGCTAGATCTAGCACAGCACACGAAACTGGATGGGAAAAGGGTGCTGCGGTAGCTCAACTGCATAAGAGCATAAGAACGCAGCAATGTGGGTTGGGTACCCGCTTGCGGCAAGTTCTTTTTCCGTCTACTTTGATTTCTGTGTGCTTTATCATTTCTACATTTTAGTTAAAAAGAAGTAACATAGTCTGTTGTCTTCCAGTACATGATAGTTACATTGTGAGTGATGGCAGCTGTTAAAATCGCCTTCACAGTGAGGCGGGAAAGCCTGCCCTGACTTCCCGTCGCCCATCGCCAGCTAAGCACCGGTGAGCTCATCCTGTAGGTAAACTGTGCTTGAGTAAGTGTGGCCTTGGTGTCGAACTGTTGGGTGCAATTGATATTCCGGTGTATATTCTGGCGCACACTTGCGATGGGCAGTTATACGTAGTGTTTGTACTGAAACGCCTTGCGAGTCATATGTGCCGCAGAGATGTCTGATGATTTTGCGTGCCTCGGATACTTGCTTTGCACAGTGTCTTGCTTTTCATAATGAAGTAGGACCAACAAGCATAAGTCTAGATATCTTTATAAAAAAGCAATAACTTAGATGACCTATTTCACATTTCTAGTTGTTTCTTAAATGAAATACGACAGTATGCCTGTTCAAGCTTTTTCTTTTTCTCACTTCGGATTTTCCCAATTTTCTTTGTGTTTTGTACACATCAGTGATGCAGCAGTTGGTTCCTGTTGCCCTCTCAAACCACACTGCTGTCATATTGTCAAAACATATTCTTGGCATAAATCAAACGCCAACGTACAAGCGTAGCGTGTTTCTACGGCACTCCAGTGACGCCCTAATTTCTCTGTTTACCCGCCATGGTGGCTCAGTGAGCATGGCGTTCTGTTGATGAGCACGAGATCGTTGGTTCGTATCCCGGCCCAGGAGGCCGCATTTCGATGGCAGCGAAATGCAAAAAAAAGAAGAAAACCACGTGTGCTTAGATTAAGCTCACCTTAAAAAACCCAGAAGTTCAAAATTAATTCTTTGGTTATAGCGCAAAGGGACAAAGACGAAGACTTGAAGCAGACAAGCCCTCTGATACGGCGCATGTCATTACCCTCCGTGCAGTATCGGGGCCTTAAACCCCACAACTTAATTTCGCTTCTTTCTTTACCGCTAAGATATGAGCACGCCTTTTGTAGCAGCTCACTTCAACGAACGTACAAAAGCTCGTTCAATACTCGTAACTTACGAAAGTCGTTATCGCGCGTTTACTTATCGATGCAGTCTAACTTCAAAGACAGGCAAGCAGTTGAATACTCGCTCCCACGGTGATCGTCACAACAGTGCATAGGCAGTCTCCAATAAACGACTGGCTAATCGGAGAGATGAAATCGGTCAGCGCACGGAAGAACAATCAGAACTATATTAACATTCTAATAAATACGCTCGCCGCTCTTCATCAGATAACTTCTGTCATCAATTAGAATTTCTGGCATATAAAACATCGATAGTTAAGCAAACATCACCTCACAAGACGAACGCACAACTGCGTTAGCGTGAAGCAGTGCCACAGTATGACAAGCCACGGTCAACATTGTGATATATTAACACGGTTTACTAGGGGCGTAAATCTTTTCGACTTACGACTCCCCAACTCTACTGATAGCTCTAACAAGGCGGCAGCATTGAAAACAAAGTTGCCGAGTCATCCGGGCCTCACTTAAATTGTTAAGCACAAAGGGTCTTGACTAGCGAGCTCACCAGTCATGCGCCAATGTCAGGCCCTACTCTACGCCCACTTTGTCAGCTCCTTCCTCTTCTCTTAACATTGCTCCAACAGCACACAGCATCAGGAAAGAGAGCTCAACGACCGGCCTACTTCTCTGCTCTGTCTTAAGTAGATTTTATTCCTCACTTTCCCTCGAATTCTGCGGTAGATTTGCCGACTAGATGGAAGGCAACACTCTTCTGAAGCGTGTAATGGTACACCTTGCTATTATAACACTGCTGAGGTGTTGTTAAAGTCTCATTCACACTAAGCGAACACGACAGCGATTTCGCTCTGCCGACTGTCGGCGACACCGTTTTTTCCTTCGTGTCGGCGCCTCTGTCACACTGTACCAACGCCGACAATCTGCCGACGGTCGGCGGAGAGCTCGGCGTCGGTACAGTGCGACAGAGGCGCCGACACGAAAGGAAAAGCGGTGTCCCCGACAGTCGGCAGTGCGAAATCGGCGTCGTGTTCGCCTAGTGTGAATGAGTCTTAAGCAAGTAAGAAGAGACAATCTGCCACAAGGGACACACCATTCGTAACGTAAGCTGACGTGTCGCAGGTGGAGTGCCTGGAGATGAGATTGTTAACTGACGCAAAGGCGTCCCAGCGGTCGCTACACGCGTCGTTCATTTAGTACACGGTCACAATGGCCCTGAGAGATTTGAGAATGCGGAGATACGTGCAGTATTTACACAAAGTTTCGAAACGGCTGCACACGTGACAGCATCTGAAAATTTTGGCTGCGTACTGTATAGTAGCCCCTGTAGAACTTTCATTGCTCAACATAGATCCTTTTAGAGAGTCAGAGGGGGAGCGCAGCTCACTCTCCCAAGCTTGGGAGCTGTAGACATGCTAGAGGAACCCTGCAAGTGGGCCCGATGTCTGATGATATTGTCACCCTCAGAACGAGTTAGAAACTTCACAAAGACTGTACGCCTCGTCACACTAGACTGATCTCGGAGAGGAACATGAGCTCTTCTCGTATAACGTTACCTTATATACACACTATCCTGTGCTGACTGACGCGCTCGAAAGATTTGCCTGGAAGCTGACAACAAATTGTCCATGGAAAAAGAGCGGATAGTTGGGCAAGTTGGTGTATACGTAGTAGTACCCTTGACTCCAGCACGAATGAAGCACAGCACGCTTGGAAAGGACTCAAGATAGCGTTGTCTTACGTCCGTCTTGCGTTCTATGCTTCCTTGGCGCTTGTTCCAAATACTACAAGACGAACCAAGGAGCCAAGCAATATGAAAGAAAAAAAAAGCATCGCTCACCGGTCTCGGCGTTCAAAACGGGCCCCAGCTTGTGAGCGAAGCGCGGTCGCCGGCCACGCGCCGCTCGCACTGACGGCCCACCGACGAGCGTCCTGCAGCGGCGAGAAAACTTTGGCAGCGCGCGCCGACCGGCGCACCCGTCTGACGCTCAGCGACAGAAACGCGTGCTCGGCCAGCGAAGCGCGTAGGAGCGCGTATGTTGTCGCCGCCGTTGTTGGCCGGGGACGCTTCGCGCGCGCCGGGCCAGGGGGCGTTCGCCGCGCTCCCTCTTCCCTTCCTTCCCTGTCTCTTCGCCCACCTGGAGCGCAAGTTCAAGTAGGAGGTCGCTTGTATCCCGAAGCCGTGTCTTGACGTGACGTCGATCTGGAGGCACGGATCACGCGCACGCGCAGTGCGCAGAACCCCCCCCCCCCCGCCCCCTCGCGCTTCTTCTGTATTTCTTTATCTCTCTCTTCGTGTTTATTGGCCTGCGGTTAACGTCCTTCTTTGCCTCGCCGAAGACGAGGGCGGCCGAACTATCCCATTCATTCCAGCGCGTTCCGGGAAGGCAAAAATTAGAGCAATGGGGAACGCCAAAGGAGGAGTGCATATACGTGTATTGTTAGCCCGGACCCGGCTTCTTCCGCTCCCATGTCGACCTTCCCCAGCGCTCTCTTCGTTCTATTCTAGTCATATTGCATACTCTTGCATCGACCTTGCCTTTAATATAAATTTTTCTTCTTACAAAGTAAGACTAAGCGGGAACTACATGTAAATGCCATGCTGCTGTGCCCTTTATCGGAACATCATTATCTTGAAGGCCCTCACTTGCAAGCAATTATACAGGGGATCAGGCTTGCTAATGGCACATGCTTTAGCCCAGTAATAAGAGACATAATACCCCTTGCATTTACTTCTTTCGTTCTTTTATTGATTTTTGTTTCATTTGCCGCATAAATTGCTAGAGACAACGCAATATGAGAAGTTCGCTCTTGAGAGCTATCGTTTAACACAGTGCACGTGTCGGAATAAGCCTAGGTGAAGCTTTCTTTTTTGCATTGTGCTCCTAAATAAGCGATATCCTGCCAAGTGCACAGAGATGCTGGAAGCTTACACCAGCGTGGATCCATGGTATGAATCCGTTAGTCATTTGCGAGCTTTTGGAATGCCAGACCCAAATAAGCGGAATCTATCAGCCATGCGCATAAAATAACCCAAAGCAGAGTTAAGCTTCTGCGAATTCGCTTCTGCTGTTGACGCTATTTCTTCAATACACTAAAGGGCTTGCGCCCGCTGTTATCAAAACTCCCATTTTATTCTGTGTGTGTAATGAAGATAACCGTAAGCTTAGAAGGCTCTTTCTCGTACAGTTTGCAACGACAACAATTGCGAAGCCAGACTTTCTTTTTTTTTTTTTGTTCAGGAAACACGGTAACGAACTCGGCCGAGTTATTGTCAAACATTTCATTATCTCTATGTTTCTGCTTACTGCCAGTTTCGCTGGATCGGAGAAGGAGAAGTAGTGATTTTGTACTTAAATATAACGGTTGCGTTTGCAAGTTGACCGGTTTTGAACAATCCAGTTCTTTGTAAACTCTGTGGGGATTTGGGGAATTCGACGCGCCATTGCGCGGGCGCATTTCACCCATGTCTGTAATCCAAGCCACCTCGCCCTTGCTCCGAACCAGTTTTAGCGGTGGCGTTCCACTCGCCATTGTTCGCAGTGAGGGCGGAGCTAGTGACGTCACGCAGTGGCCCCTGGTGGCTACTGCCGTGACGGAACCGGCTCTCTTCTCCTTGGGACGGCACCCGGTACGTACATGCTTCCTCTCGTCCGCCGACACCTTTTGTGACTGGGACTGAGCTCACGCACGGCGCCTTTGCCCGTGCGGGGAGCGCGTACCTCGTGTTGTTTCCTATCCCGACGCTAAGCCGAAGAACGGGTGCCTAGTGCTCGCGCGAGGTCGTACCACGCCGAGCCGCACTCATCGGAGGCCCAAGCCGAAGGAGATTGCCCGAGCTCTCGCGAGTTGGCCCATTGGTTATCGCGAGAGCAAGTAGCATAGCCGCCGGGACTTTTCCTAGCGGCGCGTCCCAGCTTGAGCCTGTGCTCTCGCAGCGACGTGCTACAGGCGCCCCTAGCTGTATTTTTCGCCCTTGGTGCGGGACCCCTTTGGTTCCCCGCCGTCCCGGGACCGGGCGTTTGTGCAGTGTTGGGTGCCGTTGGAGACAATAAACAGTTTCCTTCATCTTAGGGCAATACTGTGTTTTTGCGTGCGTCGCTCGGTAGCCCCTTGTGGCCTGAGCTCGCGCGCAGCGGCGCTAGAGGCTGACGGCTGACGCGGCCCTGTGGCTCGCTAAGCTCGAACCCGCGGTGGTCGGTACTCCTGTGAGACCCCAAGACCCCACACTGGCGCCCAACGCGGATTCAAAGGCTCATTAAGCCTTTGTCTGTGCTTAGCCGAGTTAGTACGCCTTTGCATATTATACTTGCCGCGTTATGTCTGCTAGGCCGAGTGACCTTTGTCATTTGTTAGGTGACTTTTGCCCTTTGTTACCGCGAGCAGACGCCGCGTTGCTCGATAACGTGGCCAGTGCTCCCCTTGAGCAGCGAACTTATGCATCCTCACCTGTCGCAGCCCCCTGTGGGGACGACAACACGAGGCGCTACGTACCAGCTCCCATTGGAGCAGTAGCGTTGTTTGAGAACGGGGCCAGAGCCCTCCCCGAACAGTGCACACCAGCACATTCGTCTGCCACGATTCCCTTCGGAATGCAAGGCAGTGCGATGTCGCAGCGCTCTCGATCGGCTCCCTGTGGAGTTTACGGAGCGCAGCACGGAAACGGGGCCTTAGCCCTCTCCGACGTTTGCCCGATGGCTGCTACTCAAATGAGCAGCCAAAACCAGTGGCCTGCCACGGCCCCCTGTGGGGATTACAATGCTGCAGCCACGAATTTCGCTCACCCGTCTCCCTTTGGAGTACATTCGGCTGTGCCCAGTGGCGCAACTTTCGAGCGCGGACCTGTTTTGTCGACGCTGGCTGCAAGCGGCCTAAGCAATTCACGTATAGCTGCCTCAAGTGGCGGCTGTGAACGACAGCAGGCGCACCCCGCTAGGAGCCCGTTTTGCTCTGGGGCTGGCGGCGCCGCGGCCGGTATCCCTGTGGAAACCGCGCCGCTGATCGAGCTGGAGGACTGTTCACCCTTGCTCGACCACGCCGCTAACGCGCCAACGGTTCCCTTTGGAGCAGGCGCACAGACGCTGTTGCAAAACGCCGCCGAAATGATTCAGTCACTCTCGGGGGCAGTTAAGGCGCTTTCGGCTGTACCGAAATGCGCGCACCCCGCTGTACGGTTGGCAGTCCCGACTTACAGCGGATACGGTGACCTGCTCAGTGCCAGGGATTATTGTGACTCCCTGGTACGCTACCAGATGGCAAATCGTTTGGAGGATCAGGAGGTGCTGGAACGCGTCGTTCCGGTAGCGCTTACTGACACGGCGGCTAGGTGGTACCGGCTTTCCGGATACCGTGCAACAACCCTCGAGGAGTTCCGCGTGGCATTCCTGCGCGAATTCCTACCCGCTGACTACCAGAGTAGGATGCGGCGAGAGCTTGAGCTACGTACACAAGCTCCTGACGAGTCACTTCAGGAGTACGTACGCGCGATGCAAGACCTTTTCTTAATCGCCGAGCCCAAAGCTTCGAACGAGGAACGCGTCGAGCGGGTGATCAGGCAGGCACATCCGACCTTTTCGGCGTACCTGCGCGGCGGCCGCTTCCGAGATTTAGAAGAATTGGCCGCCGAGGCAAAGCGCATTCAAGGCGACATTCTCGCCGCGCGAGCCTATCGCCCACCGCCGCCCGCCAGCGAGGCCCTTGAGCCACGCTGCGCGTGGGGAGGGCCTGTGCCCCTCCCCCAACGGCAACAACCCGGCGAAGCTGCCTTTGCGGCTACAAGCGGGTGTGATTGGGAGCTGAGCGCGCGCGCTCTAGATCCCTACACGTACGGGAGGCGGGCAGCCTGTGCTGCACCGCTGCCCGAAATGCATGCGCAGGGACGCACTTCGACCCAACGCATCGCAGAGGCGGACGCTCGTGATAACAGGCCCTTTGGTCAAGCAGCGAGTCGACCCCGGCAGGGAGCTGAGGCCGCTCCGCCTCGGGAAAGGTACCGCGGCGGAGTGCGCTGTTTTCGCTGCCAACAGCGAGGGCATATAGCAAGGGACTGCACCGCGCCCAGGCCTCCTGCGAGGTCGGGAAACGGGAGCGCGGGTCGCTCGTGAAGGCACGGGTGACCGAAACCTTGCTTGTCCCCTCGGCGTACCGAGCAGGTTGTGTTGCTGGGGCGCACGCGCCCTTTATTCCGGTGACCATTGTCGGCCGCGAATTTCCTGCGCTGCTGGACACGGGCGCAAGCGCTTCGTTGTTCGGCGAAAAGGTGTTATCCCACTTGCAGAAGCACTCAGTGCACTTGCGGGATTGCCGAACGACATTCAATCTTGCGAAAGGCGTGGCCCATTCGGCGGGCGCCGCAAGGCTGACTGTCAGGTGGGGAGAGCGAATGAGACGCACGCGTTTCGTTCATCTCCCCGGGCTCAGTGTTCCTGTGATCCTCGGAAGGGACTTTCTCCTTAAAACAGGAATCGTTGTGGACATTGCGAATGGCGGCTATCGCGACGGACCGTTCACGTTGCTAAAGCCGTTCATCAGCCCGCCGGCGTCCGATCTTGCCTGTGCAGATGGGGCGTCGGAAACGTGCCGCGCGCCGAGCTCGGGGGCAAGCCCTCGAGCTGTGCGCTCGCCTGCTGAGACTCCCCTTTGGGAACGAGAGGCACGGCACGAACCGCGTCGCGCGCAGAATGCGGGGGCAGGCCCCTGCGCTATGCGCTTGTCGACTCAAAGTCCCCATAGGGATCGAGCGACACGGCACGAAGAGGCACCACATCCTCTGGCCGCCTGTGCGGTTCATTTGGATGATACACAGAAGGCTCGCTTGTCGGCACTGTTATGCCAGCACGAAGAGCTCTTCACCGATCAACCTGGCTGTACCGATTTGGCGAGCCACGCGATCGAAACTGGAGACGCGCTTCCTTTGAAGTGTAACCCCCGGCCCGTCAGCCTAGCCAAAAGGCAGGTGATCGATGGTTTGCTGGACGAGATGCTATCGGCCGACATTATCCGCCGCTCGTACAGCGCCTGGGCGTCTCCAATTGTGTTGGTGCCTAAGAAAGATGGCAGTCATCGCCTGTGCGTAGACTACCGCCGTCTGAACGGAGTGACTCGCAAGGATGCCTATCCGCTCCCCACGATTAACTCCATCGTAGGAACCTTGGGCAGTGCGAGGTACTTTACTACGCTGGTTGCCTCCAAAGGTTACCTACAGGTCCGGATGGATCAACGTGACCGGTGCAAGACCGCGTTCACGTCCCACAGAGGGTTATTTGAGTTTACTCGTATGCCCTTTGGTCTATGCAACGGTCCTGCGACCTTTCAGAGACTCATGGACCGCGTCCTCGGGGAAGCAAAGTGGTCATACTGCATGTGCTACCTCGACGACATCGTGATTTATTCACGAACCTTCGATGAACACTTGGCCCATGTTGCCGATGTGCTCGAGAGGGTGCGGGCCGCCGGGATGACTTTGAATCCTGCGAAAGCCCAACTAGCGCAAACCCGAGTTCAGTTACTGGGGTTTACGCTGGGCGGAGGCTCCATTGAGCCGGACCGGGAGAAACTTCGGGCAATCCTCGATTTCCCCGCGCCCAAGGACGTACGTGGCCTTCGCCGCTTTTTGGGAATGGCCAACTTTTACCGGTCATTCATTCCGTCCTGTGCCCGAGTGCAGGCACCCTTGAGCAAGCTCTTGGGTAAGTCGGCCGCGTGGCAGTGGGGACCTGAGCAGCAGCAGGCCTTTCGCCAACTGTCTAGCGCCATTGCGGAGACAGCGCAGCTCAGACTCCCCGACCTGACCAGACCGTTCGTTGTCCAGACCGACGCGAGCGATCTGGGTTTAGGAGCAGTCCTCCTACAGGAATACGATGGTGTGTTGCAGCCGTTGGCCTTTGCCAGCCGCTCCTTGCTTCTGGCAGAGAGGAATTATTCCGTGACCGAGAAGGAGTGCCTCGCTATCGTGTTTGCACTACGTAAGTTCGATGTGTACCTTGATGGGACGAAATTCGTAGTGCAAACGGATCACAGTGCGCTCAGTTGGCTGATGCGGCTCCGTGAGCCTGCGGGCCGGCTGGCGCGCTGGGCTCTCCTGATACAGCATTGACTTTTCAGTGCAGTATCGAAAGGGGAGCACCAACGTGGTAGCTGACGCGCTATCCCGTGCCCCACTGTGCACCAAGAACATTCCTCCAGGTGTTACAACCGCTGCCGGTGCCTTTGCGCCAGCAAGCGTCGGGGGCGAAACGAGCGCAGAGAGAGGCGAGTCCGCAAGCGGGCAAACCTGTCATTCCGCTCTCCAGGCAAGCAGCGCGCCGCAAAACGAGCGAGCGGGGGAGCTTCTCGAAAGCGAACCTACAACGCCGTTGGCTGCAGTCCTGAGTGGGGACGAGACCAGACTCCCCTTTGGGAGAATTGGAATCGCATTCAGCAGGCAAGAGCTACTGAAGGCCCAGCAAATTGATCCGTTTTGTCGCGGAATGAGCGACGGTCTCAGGGAGACGGAGCGCCGAGACGCTGCTGGTAGTGCGGCGGGCGCAGGGGGGCCGGAACCAGCGTGTGTCGCTGGGTCCCCCGCGGATTCATATTTGCTGGATCACGATGGGCTCCTGCTGAAATACATAGCCACCGATGACGAGGCTGTGGACCCGTTTAAGGTGGTTATCCCCAAGAGTCTGAGAAGCGCACTGTTGCGATCATCTCATGACGAACCATTGGCCGGTCATTTGAGTGGCTCCAAAGTTTTTGCGAAACTAAGCCAAACTGTGACCTGGCCTGGCATAAAGCGGGACATTTTTCGCTATTGCCGTTCCTGCCATGTCTGTCAAACGGTGAAATCAAGGGGTGGCAAGCCGCCCGGGTTGATGAAACCAATTGACAGTGAGCGTCCATGGCAAGTGGCCACCTGCGATCTTATGGGGCCTTTCCCCAGGAGTAAGCAGGGGTTCACACACCTGATGGTAGTCGTCGATCATTTTTCGAAGTGGGTGGAGTTGTTACCGCTTCGAAAAGTGACCGCGCGAGCGGTGCTGGAGAGGCTACAGGAAGTTTTTGTCGGTTCGGCTTTCCGAAAAGACTAATTACGGACAACGCGTCTTATTTCACTGCTCGGGTGTTTGGTGCTACGTGCCGTTCCCTGGGAATTAATCACTGCACCACGTCGCCCTACCATCCCCAGTCCAATTTGACGGAGAGGGTCAATAGAACCCTCAAACCAATGTTGGCGGCCTTTGCCGTGAGTCAAAAGGATTGGGCAGACCACTTGAGTGAGCTCGCGTTCGCAATCCGAACCGCCGAGAATCGCTCGACTGGTTTCTCTCCCGCTTTCCTCAATTTCGGAAGGGAGCTGGCAAATCCGGTGACCAGTGTCATTCAATGTCAGCTCGGGGATGAGGAGGCGCCGGCAGACTGTTCTGCGTACGCTTCAGCACTTCGGGACAGGCTTTGTCGGGCTCTCTGTAGAGCAAGGCAGAGTTTGACTTCGGCCAGGGCCCAGCAGAAGGCTCAGTACGACCGGAAGCATCGCCATCTTTCATTTAAGGTAGGTGATTTAGTCCTGAAGCGCAACCACGCTCTTAGCGACGCGAGCAAGGGGTTCTCAGCCTCGCTCGCTCCTAAGTGGCTTGGTCCGTACCGAGTAGAGAAAGTTTGGTCTCCGCTCGCGTACTTGCTGAAGGATTCCCCTTCGGGAAAACTCAGCCGTGCCCATATCGCCGACCTGAAAGCCTTTGCGTCGCGGTCCGACGAGCTCGCGCCGGTGCCCAGTGGCACCACCCGCAAGCAACAGGGCACACCCGGGGCGAAGGACCGCATTCGGACCTCGCACCGGTACAACCTGAGGAGACGGTCACCTGTGTGATATCGCGCCTCACGGCGGACTCTTTCCGCCACCGAAGGCCCTCAGTAATATTGCTTAGCCTCAGTGGGTTAGCTTCTTTGCGGCCAGTGCACGAAAAGAAGCTGGCCCCAGCCCAGCTTTCTGCTACAGTTGTTAGCAGTGTGTAGTAGCAGTGTGCATTTTATTTTTATTTTTGGGTACGCATGCTGAGTAATTATTGTTTTAATGTTTAAGTGTACAGTTGTATAGTTCATTTTTTGTTACTTGTACATAGATTTTGACCGTTCTTGTTTTCTTCTGTGTGCGTGTTTTTTTTTCTTCTCGTTTTCGTTTTTTTTTTCTTGCTTTTTTTGCCAAGAGGGGGGTCGGTGACTGGCGTGTCGTGCAGCGCGGGGGTGACAGTGGTCCCCTTGACTCGTTGGTGCGGGAGAGAGGGAAGCTTCGCGCCTGGATCGGCGCGGCGCGTTGTGGCCGACGGGCGGCATGGCGGACGGCGAGGAGTGATGCGCGGTGCCACGAGGAGAGTGTGCGTGTGTGTGTGTGCGTGTGTGTGTGCGTGCGTGCGCGCGTGAGGGCTGTTGCTCATTGAAGCAAGCTGAAGGAGCCGCACCAAGTCCATCGGATCGCCGCGGACAACGATGGTGGACGGGACCACCACCTCCACGAAAGCGGAACTCATCGGGCTCGCCGGCAACTTCGATGGAACAACGGTGAGCCCGTTCCTGCGTTACCTGGCCTGCAATCAAGCCTACGCTCGCAACTCCCGCGACTTCGGCCACCGCCCTAGCCACAGAACTATACGCGCCGCGTTCTCTTCGCACCCCCGGACATTGTCCCGCGCTAGCTGCAGACTCTCTTGTTAATATTTCTTCCCCCCCTTCGCGGCGTCATTTTCTTGTATTGTAGAGTGTATTATTTTTTTATTATTTTTCCGTTATCATTGTATCTATGCTTTTTTTTTTTGTGTACGCATAGGGCTTGCTGGGCTGAGGTAGCAATTAGCTAGTGCATGAAAGGCTCAGTTGTCTTTGGTGCATTAGCCCCTACCAGCTTCTTCGCCAGACTGGTAGGGGGGCAATTAAGGAGAGGAGGATGTGGGGATTTGGGGAATTCGACGCGCCATTGCGCGGGCGCATTTCACCCATGTCTGTAATCCAAGCCACCTCGCCCTTGCTCCGAACCAGTTTTAGCGGTGGCGTTCCACTCGCCATTGTTCGCAGTGAGGGCGGAGCTAGTGACGTCACGCAGTGGCCCCTGGTGGCTACTGCCGTGACGGAACCGGCTCTCTTCTCCTTGGGACGGCACCCGGTACGTACATGGTTCCTCTCGTCCGCCGACACCTTTGTGACTGGGACTGAGCTCACGCACGGCGCCTTTGCCCGTGCGGGGAGCGCGTACCTCGTGTTGTTTCCTATCCCGACGCTGAGCCGAAGAACGGGTGCCTAGTGCTCGCGCGAGGTCGTACCACGCCGAGCCGCACTCATCGGAGGCCCAAGCCGAAGGAGATTGCCCGAGCTCTCGCGAGTTGGCCCATTGGTTATCGCGAGAGCAAGTAGCATAGCCGCCGGGACTTTTCCTAGCGGCGCGTCCCAGCTTGAGCCTGTGCTCTCGCAGCGACGTGCTACAGGCGCCCCTAGCTGTATTTTTCGCCCTTGGTGCGGGACCCCTTTGGTTCCCCGCCGTCCCGGGACCGGGCGTTTGTGCAGTGTTGGGTGCCGTTGGAGACAATAAACGGTTTCCTTCATCTTAGGGCAATACTGTGTTTTTGCGTGCGTCGCTCAGTAGCCCCTTGTGGCCTGAGCTCGCGCGCAGCGGCGCTAGAGGCTGACGGCTGACGCGGCCCTGTGGCTCGCTAAGCTCGAACCCGCGGTGGTCGGTACTCCTGTGAGACCCCGAGACCCCACAACTCTTCATGCATATACATTACGCACCGGTTAACTCGTTAACGTTTCATAATCCGACTAATTTCCTTGTTCGGGTCATGCATGGCTTATAAGGTCATGTTCATGCAAGGTACAACTAAATTATTTTAAATGTGCAACTCTTACCATTGCAGATTTATTGCGAAATTTATTTTTAACAGTTCTCTTTCATTTAAAAATTTTGTGCTTAAACTTTAGTCAGCTAAATATAGTTACTTATTATGTACTTGAGCGGGTTAAAATATAATTAGCTGCTTCAGTTTTTTTTCTTTCTTTTTGTCGCCGACAGCTCGCTTTGCAAGAACGCAAATTCTCAATGATGGTGATGATTGCTGACTTCTAATGATATCCCCTTTGAAACGGAGCAGCGACAGACACCTAGGGCTCTATTATGGATATTCCGCCATTTTCTTCCAGGCGTGACATAAGCTCTATGCGTACAAAATGGCGCTGATGGCCCCGATTTGCTTTCGTAACGTGACGCAAATTTGACGTTTCGCCTAAGAAATTGTAATGTGGGTACTGAGCCTAATGTCCCTGATAAAGCAAAACAGTTTCCCTCCTCAGTAAAAATAAAGCAGCTAGCACAGAGCGTACAATTACTCCGTCACAAGCGTATTTCGCCTCCATTGTCTGCTGTATACAAGACCTCGACTGCTTTATTGGACACGATGCGTGTCTCCTAGAAACGGAATGATACATCGTGTATTGGCACCAACTCACTTGTTTTCTACGTTGAGACAGCATACGCGACCGAGCAGAGGCCGCGTTATCGCTATCTCGTGAAACGCAAGCGCCGGCGCTGCCAGATCTTTGTTCACTTCGCTGCTTACTCGCACCGCGTGAAGATTTACGCGAAGAAATTTCTAGGCGCCGCCTTGCGTGCATTTCTTTTATTGCGATATCAATTATATGGACACTCCAGGCGCATTTCTGCTGTCCGTGTCGGCGTCGCCGTCGCCGTGACGTTCCGAATAAGTTCAAGGTCGATAGAATTCTCGCCGCGCGCCGTACGCTGTATATACGACTGAAAGCGTGCGAGGGCGACCCGGTGATCTCGGGCACGCAACGAAGCGCGCCGCCTTCCGTCGCGCGCAAGGCTTCGGGGGGGGGGTAGGGAGGGGGGGCGGCGTTCCACTCCGTTTGGTCCGGACGGTCGCGCGCCTCCCGCCGGGCCGCTGTATATTGAAAGCCATGTGCGACGGGTACGGAGTCCCCGCTGGGCTGTGTTTGCGCGTCGTACTTCGCGTTGATGCTAGCGGCTGCACGAAGATAAATTCGCTCGCTGCTGCTGCCGCGTTTCTTCACTGCAGCGTTTTGACAGCGAATTTCCGCGGTCATCGAGTGAGATCATGTCGGCTTGAGCGCGCGTGGCACCATGCTTGTTAACTTAGTGTTCCTATGTTTAAAAATATATACAACCTAAAGCTGCTGTCCTTACTTCGTATAGCTGCCACTAATTTGCTGTCGAAATCAATGCTTCGCCTTTCGGGTGAAACTGCGACTTTATAAAAAAGTTATGGCTCAAAACACAAATGCCAACACCACCCGAGAGCGATGCAAACGCTATGAGCACGCGTTATGAACAAAACATTTTCTTGGCCCTAAATGCCGTTGGAAATACGGTGATACACATGCCTCTCGGCCGCAGTTGCATATGGGCGTACATTAGGATAATTTTGCGCCGCTCTTCACGCTACATATTATGGCAGAAAATATGTGCAATGGCGGCCAAGCCCAACGTCACGGAACGTGAAATTGACGTTTGCGAAACGGCCCTTCCTGTGACGCTCCTGACGGCATATTCCTTCAGCCAATCATCAAAGTAACATGCCGGCTATCTTAGACCGCCACCACATACTCGCCAAATTGCAGAAGCATTGCATGGGCTTCTGCACGCTACAGTTCACTTACTTTTTGAAGCGCTGACGTCACAATATAGCTGCCAAGGACCAGGAAAAAGTATTCGTCGATAAAATTTGCGCCTTAACGTCACCCCATTTGTCATCTTAATAAAATATCGAGACTGCATTTTGCAAAACTTCCGCTTGCCGGCAAAAATTTTGAAACATGTGGCCTGTCGACAGCCAATCAGAGAGTAAACAAGGCACATAATGGCAGCCGTGCAGCCACCATGCGTATGGAGGATAGAGTCTGCTTGAGCTGATCAACTGCATGTTGTTGACACGAGCAGCCAGCGTTTATAGCGGGCACAAAAATGGGAGCCGACGCTGGAACGCCGTTTTCCATTTTTTCTTTGTAGATATTATCTAATCACACAGGCCTTGATCTGGAAGTGCCACGTAGGAAGTTATTTGTTTTATTTATTTTATTTATTATTTTAACATTACTGCAGGCCAGATTGGCTCAAGCAGGAGGGGCATGAAAACATAAATCATAACGGCATGTACATACATGAAAAAAAATTACATTGCATGTGACATACAACAGAATCAAAAATTAAAAGATGACAGAGCAGAAACGAAAGTAATGAACATTGAAATTTCTGATAAGAAAATTGTTTCCTTTCTACTGAAGAAACAAAGTTTGAAGGGCCTGTTCCACGTCAGGAGAGCGAAAAACCGATTCAGGAAGCGCGTTCCAATCAGCTATTGTTTGAGGGAAGAAACTGTGCTTAAATGAGTTTGTTTTAGCAAATATAGGCTGTGATGAGTGTTGCCTATGTAGAAAAAGACGAATAAACGGGGCAGGCGGGCACTGCGAAAAGAAGTTGGAACAATGAGTAGCTCTTTGTCTGGTTTCTTCGGGTCTCATTAGTTTTATACATTTTTTGGTGCCGAAAACCTCCATGCGGACTCGTTACCTTCATCGCACATCTCCAAGGGCCTTCTGCTCCACCGCTTCGCGCTGCGAGCGGCGAGGAATGGATAACGCATCGTTCATGATCGGCGTGGAGACCAGACATCTATCAAGAGCTAATCGGATGGATCGCCTCAAGACCAAGCGGTGGGCTCGACGAGCACAGAATACGAAGATTCTGCAGGGAGCACAGTTGCAACTTACAGATCCTACCGTGGACAAGCCCAAGCTTTCAGGTATTTTTGACCGTCTATCTGCTAGCGACAACGAGCTCTCGAAACTTAACGATGAACTCGAAGAGCACATTGCCGACGATGAGCTCGAAGCAGAAGACATAACTGCGGCAGAATATAACGATCAAGCTATCAGCATGCTTGATCGACGCAAGATTGACGCTTTGGGACGCGTGGACCGTACAGCAGAGTCTGCTCCTCAGAATGCAACCCCGACAGTTCCTGACGCTATGCCCAGAATTGGCCCAAGGCTACCGAATCTTGATATGCCGACATTTAAAGGCGACATTCACAAATGGGCACCTTTCTGGGAGCAGTTCGAGCAGACTGTTCATCTCAATAACGCTATATCGACAACGACGAAGTTTTTCTATTTACGGCATTATTTTGCCAGGGAAGCGGCAGCGGCCATTGCCGGTTTACCGACTTCTGAAGCTTGCTATTCAGATACCGTAGAACTTCTCAAAGAACGTTTTGGCGATCGTCAAAGGATAGTGCAGCACCACCTGACAGCGCTTCGCCATCTACCTCATCTAAAGTCCGGAAGCGACGTACGCGGCCTCAGGCAGCTGTATGATGCCGCGCAACTAAATATCCGCTGTCTTACTGCACTAAAAGTACCCACTTCCAGTTTTTCTGCAATGCTGATAGATATTCTACAGAAGGCATTGCCATACGAGATCGTTCTTGCATATACGCGAGGAAAGCGAAGTCAGACTTTACGTCAACATGGGCCTGATACGAACCTCTCGGAGCGAGCACTGGCAGCTGCAACATCGGAAGGGGAGTTAAAAGAGCTGCTCATGTTCACAGGTGTTGAGTTAGAAAGCCGAGGGCAGTGCAACACGTCGTCACAACGATCTGTCGATGACCGTGCTGAGAGAACTCGAGGGAGCCTCACAACTTCCATACTGCACAGTGCATCATACAGCTGGAGCAAGTATTTCTTCTGTCGATCTAAGAAGCACGGTACACGTGCCTGCGACGCCAACCTATCTCTTGTTTCCAAAAAAGAGAAGTTAGCTAAGGATAACCCCTGTTATAGATGTACATCACGAGGTCACCAGGCACGGTCTTGCCATGCCAAACTCACGTGCTGAGCTTGTCACGGAAGACACGCCTCGAGTATGTGTAACCCGAACTACAGAAAGAAAGTTACTACAGTGCAAACTTCGAGACCAGCGGTGGCTTCAGGTAGCACAGCAGGGATAGCCTCGTCGCAATCAGTAATGCTTTGCGACGGAGATTCCACAAACGCTTGCGCAAAAACGGACATAGAAGTGTACCTGCAGACTCTTCACGCTTTTGTCGTGAAAAATTAATAGGTCCAGATACATCAGAGAGATTACGGATGGAGGCAGTCAGAGATCATTTATCACAGAAGATCTGGCTGTAAAACTACAACTGCAGGTACTGGCAGAAACCAGAATTTCATTCAACACGTTTGGCTACGCATCCCCAAGTTCTGCTGAAACACGTGAAGGTTGTTGAAGTACAGGTACTGGCAGAAACCAGAATTTCATTCAAGACGTTTGGCAACGCATCCCCAAGTTCTGCTGAAATACGTGAAGGTTGTTGAAGTACCACTGCGTAGTCAGCACTGTTCCGACATCCATATTGTTCAAGCAATTATAGTTCCAGTTATCTGTCATGACATTGCTGCGCCGACAGCTGATAACTTCATTCGGAAGCTGCGATGTGAGGGCAAATTTCTTGCTGACAAGAATTTTCTTGAAGCGAATACTGAGAACGGCCTCAACTTGTTGATTGGAGCTGACCACCCTTGGGAAATCATGACGGGAGAAGTTGCAAGGAGCATAGAAATTCAAGGACTGGTCGCAGTCAACACGGCATTCGGATGGACACTGCAAGGACCGAATCGCCAAAAAGCCTTCCTTGACTGCGACGCTAACGTTATGGTCTGCATTCTGCGAGTGGAAACGATTACTGACGATGACACAACCTCGCAGATTCTGTAGTCGTTCTGGCTGCTCGAAGCAATGGGCGTCACAGATTCTGGCGAACCTCCCTCTGCTGGGTCCACTGCACGGTTCCGAGGAACAATTCGCAAAAAAATGGCAGACACACCGTGGCGCTGCCTTGGAAAGAAGATCAGAAACAGCTACTTGGAAGCAACCGTGATACCGCGCTCGCACGTCTACAAAAACTGGCAAAGAGGCTATCAATGAATGAAGGATTATTGGAGCGATCCAACGCAGTCATCCGACAATACCTGGAGCTGGGACACGCTGAAGTGGTAGAGTGTTCCTATTGATCGGGCCACCTGTTACATGCCACATCGGGAAGTTATACGAGAGGAATCGCTGACCACCAAGCTCCCTGTCGTGTTCGACGCATCGTCACACGCTCAAGGCTTTACATCACTCAACGACAGCCTGGATAAAGGGGTGAACCTCAACCCAGAGTTACTACAAGTACTGCTTCACTTTCGGTGGTTTCCGGTCGCCATCAACTCGGATATCGAGAAGGCATTCTTACAAATTGAGATACAGGAGACCGACCGATATGCATTCCGGTTTCTCTGGTTTGATGCCCAAAACAGTAACATTGTCGAATGGCGCATGACCCGGGTACTGTTTGGATCAACATCAAGCCCTTTCTTGCTCATGGCGACTATTCATCACCACTTGGACATCGCTTGTGAGGACAAAGCGCTTGCTTCTATTTTGAAGAAGTCTTTTTATGTCGACGACTTAGTGGTGGGTGCAGAGACATTCGAAGATGGTCTGAGCATCTATGAGCGATCTAAGGCTATTATGCGAGATGCAGGCATGAGTCTCAGAAAGTGGAAGACCGATAACCAGCAACTACAGAACATTTTCGACAACCAGGAGGAACAAGTGGAAGGTACATCAAGGGAATCAACTGCAGTTTCGGGAATGCGATGGGATACCGAAACTGATTACTTCAAATTTTCTTCCAAGTCTATAGCCCAATGCTTAGCCTCTGCGCAGCCGGACACAAAACGTACACTTCTCAAGGCTGCTTCCCGAATTTTCGACCCTCTTGGTATTCTCTCGCCTATCACCGTCACTGCAAAACTTTTGTTTCAACGACTGTGGGTTTTAGGCCAGTCTTGGGATGACCAGTTACCAGAGATCAAGACGACAAGGACAGCATGGTGCGCAGACGCAATCCAGCTTGGCTTCATCAAAATTCCGCACTGCGTGAGAGATGGGCTATATGGAGCGGTCGAGGAGGCCGAGCTGCATATATTCGTCTACGCCAGCCTGAAGGCTTATGGAGCATGTGCCTATTTGAGAACAGTTGATGACGGCGGAAATACAGCTACATCACTAATAGTAGCGAAGTCTCGAGTAGCACCTACCAAGATTTTAACACTGCCTAAGCTCGAGCTTATGGCTGCTCTAGTAGGAGCCAGATTATTAAAATACATCCGCTAATCGTGGGATTCAACGCATTTTCACTGCGTCATGTGGACAGACTCAACGATCACACTGAGCTGGATCCGGGGTGACCGTAACAAGTGGGGTCAGTTTGTAAAGCACAGAGTGACTCAAATCGCTGCAATTGCTGACCCACTGCTATGGCGTTACTGTCCAGAAGACAGCATGTAAGATTTATTGACTAGGGGCGTATGTTTAAAGATTCTACGTACATGTTGCAGCTGGTGGAGGGGACCTGAATGGTTATCACAGCGAAGGTCAACCTGGCCTACAGACTCGGACATGAGCACACCGATCTACGAAGAGTCAGAGTGTGACATGCAACATGTACTTCTTCAAGCGCCGAGAATAGTGGACATCCTGATTGACTTAAGGAAGTTTGGCAACCTACACAAGCTCCTGCGCGTCACCGCCTGGGGATTTCGATTTGTGGATCGATGTCGTCGTATTCAAACGTCGCTCGGTGGAACTATTTCGACAGAGGAGCTAAACAAGGCTGAAATGTTCTGGATCTGTCGTGTCCAGCTCGAAGTATTCACGAATGACATTGAACACCTTCGGCTTAGAGACACTGTCCAGAAACACTCCGTACTGCGCGATCTCCACCCTTACCTTGATCACAGCGGGCAGCTTCGACTTGGTGGCCGACTTGAAAGAATGAACGCTACGTATGACGAAAAGCACCCAGTTATTCTACCGCAAAGGCATCCCTTCACGGCCTTAGTTGTTACTGAGGCTTGTTAGGAATGGCCTGCCGAGGTGGTAACATGCAAGTTTTCTCAGCCAGCTGCAGCTGCGAGCGTTGCGGGCTTCCCCGAAGAGAACTATGGAAGCCTATCACAATTGCTGCGGTAACTCATTTCGTAGGGACCTCGAGGTGCCGCTTCAACACCCCCTCGGAGCCGTTGTGACTAAACGCGATCGGCGGACCAACTATTGTTACTGAACCTGCCACCGCCGATATGGTCTCTCTGCAGCAAAAAGAGCTTCCCTAACAAAAGGGTGCTTTGCGGTACGTGGGCCCCAGGATTCGTCACAGTCTGCTGACACTCGTGGCGACTACAGGACGCAAAACAATGGACAACCGGCGGCCACGCTGCGGGAGTCAGCTCTGGGAACCAACGCGCCTTTCAAGACGTAAGCCCCGAGTTCTGCGAAGCCCGTCTCACCACGGAGGGGGCAGGGAAACCTGTGCGGAATGTGTGTGTGTAAACCCCCTACCCCCTTCCATCAAAGGCGGGCCGGCCACGAAGAGTTTCTACGCCGACTGGTCGAACGTTTCCCTCACCTAGGGATCTAGGGAACACGGAGTGTTTATAAGCAGCTGTTTGTCGCTGCTAGTGTGTGCTCGTCAGTGTGCTCTGTGATCGTACTCGTGAGCTGTGTGCTCGTTTGCTGTATGCTTCGTCTTGCGTGCTCCATTTGGGAGTCACGCTAGACTGTCGAATGTATCTCTTGTTTAAAGTGTAAATACTGTAAATAAACCCTGTACGCCTAGTTCCTCCCAAGTTCCTTTCTACGACCTTCAACCCTTACAAATGGTGGCAGCGGCGATATCGTCCGACAACTCGTACAACTGTATGCCAGCGGTGGGATCGTCCGACAAATCTAGCACCTGGAAGAATTTCAATGTTGCTACTAGCTTCTTCGCGTTTCGCCGGCCCGCTTGCTGCATACGTATATTGGTGACGGCTCGGATCTTCTCCGTAGCTACAGCCAAACGTCCGGCTCGTGCGCATGAAAGTATGGGGATCTTCTCTCTAAGGCGGCGTTGCGGATAACCTGAAGCACCTCACGTGCTTGACAATGCGTGAGCGCGGGATTTCCGCCAGCAAAGCCCCACCCTACCACATATCCCGAGAACTTATTCTACCGATTTCTTGTCTATCTTCCGAGCTCTTTTTTTTTTCTTTCAATCTATTGCCCAACATCCGTCCATTGTTCATAAAGTACTCGTTTCACCTATCATTGCCTGCGGGATAGTTCATGTGCCCACAAGGCAGTGAGGCAGCTACAGTGGCCATGGCCACACTCCTCTCTTTTCATTTCTGCAATATTTTTTCTCTCCTTCCGATCTGTGTATTAAGAAACAACTCAACTCATGGCGCGGAAATTGCAGTACAGTGAAGTCAATCGGTGGCAGACACAGAACAATCAGCGATCTAGACTAGTCTGGCCATTGCGCAGCTGTGCTATAGCTCAGAGCTGGCACGTGTATAGGTGAAAGCAAAAGTGAACGGAACGTGGTGCTGGCCCTACAGTATACACGAACAGCGTGCTTAGCATCCCGGCGTCGTGCGTATACAGGCGATCACGCTCGTAGGCGAGCAGTGCATCACGTTTTCCGTAACCTGATTAAGACGGGTGAGTCAGTGCATACAGGTTTAATGACAGTTCGTGTTTACACTAGCGCTTTCCCTCGCTTCGAGCATTCTGGGCAGAAGCGGCGCCTCAGTGTTGCACGACCACGTGGACCGACACCCCGTTGTTATTCCCGGGCCATTCTAAAAACGGAGCCAGGGTGCGCCGTTCGCTCTGGCAGTGAACGGCGCTCCTTTATTTCGCCCTGCCTTCTAGACTACGCTGGGCGAGACGGCAGCGGCCGGATCGCCGGATGGAACGGCGAAGCGTTTCTGACTGGGAACGTCCTGTACTCGTCTTCGGCGGCTTCGCTGGTGCTGCGTATTAAGCGCAAACGTGAATCTGCGTGACATGTATGATCCAGAACTCGAACGAGGTACACATCGTATGAAACACAATTGGCATTGTGGCCTTCACCCTTTGGATTTTTTTCTTCTACCTTTCTTATTTTTTTCTCCTTTCTGTTTAACAAGAAACATGCGCTGTGCAGTAGCATGTCGCCTACAAGTAGAGGGTGGCTAAAGAATAAAGCGTCAGTTGAAAGTCAGTGTTTTAAAGGATACTAAAGAAAAAAAACATAACTTGAGATGTATTATTAAGTTTCCCTTTTACAACACAAGGAAAGCTACTCTTACCGCGAGAGACGGATTTATAAGCCATGAAAGGCGCAAGAAGAGTAGTAGGGTGTACAGACGCCTGCCTTGAAGTTCCCACGCCAGCTTGCGGCGGCGTGATGGATTTTGACGGCGTCTTCTCGGGCCTAGTTAAGTTTTTATCGGTAAAGATGGATTACATTGTATTCAAAATGAGCAAAAGACTGAAGTTTACAAGTTACCAGGACATTTACTGCGTCACAACAGCCCAAATTATTTTTTAAAGAAGAAGAAACATTGAAATCCATGACATCACACTGAAATACATGTGCTGAGTTTTCCACGGGAAATAAAAAAAAAAGAACTTTCTGCTTCATTTCCTTTTCTTGTATTCAGTATCCTACCGCTAAATTAACAGAAAAAGAGTTTTGAAAGAATTTACCAATTCAAACTGACTTATTGTTTCTCTTTAATGTCGCTCTAATTCTCCATTTTCTTCTTGTGTCTCTCACGGTCCGAATCTTCTCGCGCTGTTGTTAGTAAACTTACAATGGCGTTGAGAATGTCATGTTACGATATGTAGAGACTTCTGATTAAATTGGGACTTTTCTGTACCAATATTTAGATATTTCTCGTTTATCGTGCGAGGAATCAGACTGCACACACAAGAGACACTTCTTCTCTCGCTCCCGCACCCATTCGAATGCTTAAAAAATTAAATTATGGAGTTTTACGTGCCAAAACGACCACCTGATTATGAGGCAGGCCGCAGTGGGGGACTCCAGTCCAGATACCTGCCCCGAGAAAAGACGTGGCGACACTGGTGTCTGCACACGTTTGGCGTTTGCAGCGATCCCTCTGGACAGATGCAAGCCATCAGTACGCACCCCTAGATAACATCGATCCATCCTGTGGCTTCTATATGCCGAAAGGTCTCAATAGGCAATTCCAAACATACCTTCACCGCACCAGACTCAACGCGGGCTACACAAACTACTTCAAGTTCAAGATCCAACTAACGGATTCGCCAATGTGCTCTGAATGTAACGCCTCTGGAGACCTGCACCATGTTCTGTGCGACTGCTGGTGGTACGTGTCAGAATGACAGCCTTTGGAGGCGTCACTACAGCTGCAATGGGACTCGAGCTTGGCACTACGGCACTACGGCAAAGCACCCCCTCTGCGTTACGCGCCACGAAAGCGCCGCTGACGATATTGCAGGCCACAAGCTTTAACAAAACTTTGTAAATATCTCTATAGTGTGTGTGCGTGCGTGTGTGTGTACTCGTATTTCGACTGTACTTCGAGCTTCCAACTCTCTCTCTCTCTCTCTCTCTCTGTATGTATGTGTGTGTGTGTGTGTGTGTGTGTGTGTGTGTGTGTGTGTGTGTGTGTGTGTGTGTGTGTGTGTGTGTGTGTGTGTGTGTGTGTGTGTGTGTGTGTGTGTGTGTGTGTGTGTGTGTGATATTTTACGTGCCAAAACCAAGATCTGATTATGAGGCACGCCGTATTGGGGGATTCCGGATTAATTTTGACCACCTGGGGATCATTAACGTGCCCCTAAATCTAAGTACACGGACGCTTTTGCATTTCACCCCCATCGAAATACTGCCGGCGTGGCCGGGATTCGATGCCGCGACCTCGTGCTTATGCAGCACAACACCAAACCACTGAGCAACCACGGTGGCTCATTGTTTATATGGTTATCCCTGTGTACCTCATAATCATCACCCAGCACCTGAATTAGCCTTTCAGGCGATCAGCCAGACAAACAATTCCAACATATCCTTAAAGCTTGTATAACTCTCTCTCTCTCTCTCTGCCTCTCTCTCTCTCTCTCTCTCTCTCTCTCTCTCTCTCTCTCTCTCTCTCTCTCTCTCTCTCTCTCTCCGGATTAATTCTGACCACCTGAGGATCTTTAACCTCCACGCAATGCACGGCACATGGGCGCTTCAGCATTCGCCCCCATCGAAATGCAACGTGATCGGAGACTCTAACTCGGCGAGAAGTATGCGCGAAAGAAGGCGTATCTCATCACATCTAATTTTCATCTGTCGCGCATAACGTTCCAATGCCTGCAACTACAGGTTTTAGTACAACTGTCTTCTCACTGCCCCATAGAGCTCCAGTGCTATAGATTATATTCCTCCGCATAGCACGCGCAACGTGACACACCTCACCGCATATGCATGCGTACAGCTGGGCAACATGCTCCTACCATTTCGTCACTTCAACGCAACTGCCGCGGTGCTGCATTTGTTAGAACACCTGACTCGTACCAGCACAGGCACGAGTTCGAACCCAGATGCGGAAAAATAAATGTTCTATTTTACAAGATGGTTTCGCATAGGCATTTTTGCATGCACCTTGGTAATGCCGCGAAAAAAAAAATGCCTTGAAATTGGCATAACATACCAGAGCTTTGATTTTCAAGTAAAAGAAATCCGCATGTTAATACATTTGAAGCACACACTTTCCGTTTAGTATACTGCGAAACTTACTCTGCAGAAGGAAATCTGCAGGCTTCTAGCTGCCCCCTTGTTGCTGCTAGCCATAATCATTTTTGCCCGCTCTTTTTCTGTGAAGAAAAACCGAAGCTTGCCAGGGTTTTTGTTTGTGAATAGCTAAATAGTGTATATACTGAATTATGATGACAAACCCAGCGTGTGTAGCCACGCTGTAGCCATTAAATTGCAGCTTCGCTTGCTGACGTCAATACGTTGTTACGCGTTTTACAGTGGAGCTGTATATGTCTAGCCTCCCAAACATTCAATGTCCGTGCCTCAAAATTCCCGCGCCCTCTATGAGAAGGCAAAGCAAACATGTAAGGCATGTGATGACACCTCGCGCAGCAAGAGGGAAGCTGTAGGAAACTGGCGGCGAGTAGCAGCGAAGATCGTGCCCGAGAGGCTGCCCGTGAGCGGCGGGCGGGACAGGAAGACGGTTGCCGCGAAGCGATCGAGAGTGCGGCGAAGCGACGCAGGTACCTCGCCAGTAAATTGGACGAGCACAAGGGTGCGCATGCGAAATTTCAGAGGGACTTTTTCGACAAACGTTTAAGATTCATTTGTGCAGTGTGCGACAGACTGTGGTTCGAGAACGACATGATGGTGATTGGTAACGTTCGAGATGACGCGAAGAGTGAACGTAATGCCGTTTTGACAGCTACCCCAGCTACTAATTTAGCCAGCTGCTCGGTTTGGCTGCGCCGAGGGAGCGCTAATGGCTGTTGCGCGCATCGATCATTTGATGTGACAGGTGGTTGCTAAGAAGCCATTTGCTGCATTTCCGCGCCTGCGCAAAGAACCGAATAGGCAGTTAGTATGTTGCGTGCGCTGGTATGGAGAGGCCGCGTGTAGTGCGTACTGCCGAACAACAAGCTGCTCACGAGGCCCGACTTCAGGACCGCAGAAGTGAATGTGAGCGAGAGCGACGGGACGCTCGAACCGGCGAGGAGCGTGCCGAGGAAAGCCCCCAGATCGCGAAGCGATTAATGAGGCGCAACGACGGAGGTACAACGCTCGGAAGGCCGATCCTTATAGTGGTGCGGATGCGCGATTCCGCCGAGTCTTGTGGACGTTTGGCTTGAGTTGTCGTGTGTGTGAGCGATTGTTGTTTGAAAATGATCTATCGGTGATTACGAACATTTCTTACCACGATGTTTGCCGCTCCGCTGGTCCTCCACCTTCGCAAGGCGGAATGACCTTGATTTTTTTTTTGGGGGGGGGGGGGGCGAGTAGCTTTTATTTGCTCTTTCAGCCATTTTAGTTGTCGGACTTTCTCCGCAGAAAGCATGTGCGCTCGCGCAACCGAGTTGCGGAGCCGCGTTTGTCTCCGAACGCCAGCTAGATCGTTGAAACGCACGGGCTGCAGCGCGAGAGCTTCAGTTGTCGCGTCTGAATGTTGCAGTGGTCGGTGGTGGCGCTCTGTCGCCGCGCAATGCACAGACAATGCAAGGAAGTTACAGAGACTTGCGAATATGTGTGGCAACGCAGCGACAAATCTACGCCTTAAGTTCAGCACAGAAATCCGGAATTATGATCTTTAATGAAGAGATGACTAATTATGTGTTATCAACTGAACAGTAAGTCTTACCCATAGTCAAACAATATAAGTACATCAGCGTATACATAAGCGAAGGAAGGACTTACTCAAGCATCCACCACGATAATCTGAACATAAAGGGGAAGTGGATATGCAGCGATTATGAAACATAGCACATTTTGGGCCCACAATAAGTATGAGGTGGTTTGTGGAATCTGGAAAAAGGTAATGGTGCCAGCGCTAACTTTGGCAAAATGCCCGTCTGTTCTTAAAATCAGATGCCTTGGCGAGGCTGCAAGTTAACCAAAGGTTGGTAGGCCGGTTGCCTTTAGGAGCCCACGGTAAAACCACAAACGAGACAGTACAGGTTGACATGGGTTGGGCTTCTTTTGAAGTCAGGGAAACGCAGAGCGAGATTAGTTTTGAAGACTAAGTAATATGGATAAAATAAATGGGCGACTAAAGTGCACAAGTATGTGTACCTGAAAAGCGTGGACACAGAATCGAAGAAGAGGTCAAGAAAGCTGGCAACCAAGCGCAGGGTAACTGAAAGTGTAAAAAGACAACCATCAAAAAAGAAAGTGAGAGAAATAGAGACAGTGAACTGGACCCAAAGAATGGAGACAAAAAAGACAATGGAGATTTACAAGAATGAGAACAAAGAAATTAGAAGGTAAAATCTGTACGATAAACACAAAGGGCAGTGCCTTGCTATTTGAGGCTCGAGCTTGTTGTCCAAGGACAAAAGCATACCGGAGCAAGTATTCGCAACAAGATTAAGAATACGAATGCTGCAGCAAAAAACGTCCGACCATAACGATACTCCCTTATAATGCGAAATTTGAGCGCAGCTGTATACGTAGGGCGCTATAACGTAAAACTATTCCAAATTTTTGTATTCTAATTCTGCAATCAGCCCTCTGCAATTGGTCAAGAACTTTTTGGGCCACCCCCACTTCACCTGTCTGTCACGCGACGCCACGAAAACCGCGATAGCTCCGCATCTTATATGGCGTGTACACACTGATTATGCATGATTTGACCGAACAAAAGAAAAATTGTTATTTATGATTCGACGCTTTTTCGCCATTAGCCCTAGGCTATTGGTCAGAAGTTTTCGGGCTGCAGCCACTTCACCTGCCTGTCACCCAACGTCACAAAACCGCAGAAACTCACCGCGTCAAAGTGACGTGTACGCGTTAAAGGTGCATTAATATGCCGAACAAACCTGAATTTCCTTCTGGGGCCCTATAACGTAAAATTATTCAAATATGTTTTTATTCCAATCTCCTGACGTCAAATTTGCGTAACCACCGATGCAAGCATCGGGCGATCACCTGCAGTGTTGTCTGAACAGACCAATCAAACGCTCTCCTAGTTCATAGGAGGTCACTTTTGTTTGCTTGAAAAACGAATAATATTACCTACACTGAGCGGGTTAGCCTATTTAATTGGCTGACAAGAGGCGAGGAGCACGCTCAAGTGGCGAGGGATTCGATGGGGCCCCGAGCCAGTGCACTGAAAATCGATAACCGGATGAATAGTGTGGTGCCGGCGTCGGCGATTGGTCCGCTTTCCTTTTCGTAGCTTGCCGTGGCTGGTCGAAAATCGCGGTGGCATGCAACGGAAGCTTAAGAATGACGCTAAAAAGGATCTTCAGCAAAGAAGACTTGGCAGAACGAGGTCGTAATCGTGCCGAAAGTGCTCGAAAACGATACACGGCCACGCAAAAAGCTTTATTATACCCAAATAAACCCATGCACTCCGGCAGGTGCAAGTAGTCAGTGCCGGAGCTATCCGCGGCAGCCATCTTTCATTCCTTTCAGAACGGGACAGCCTGAGGCTATTCAGAAGGAAATTCAGCTTTGTTCGGCATATTAATGCATCTTTAACGCCTACACGTCACTTTCACGCGGTGAGACTATGCGATTTTGTGACGTCGCGTGACAGGGAGGTGAAGTGGGTACAGCCCGAAAACTTTTGACAAATAGCCGAGGACTAATGGCGAAAAGGTGTCGAATCAGAAATAATTTTTCTTTTGTTCCGTCAAATCATGCATAATCAGTGTGTACACGTCTTATCAGATGGGAAGCTATCTCAGTTTCCGTGACGCCGCGTGACCGACAGGTGAAGTGGGGGTGGTCCAAAGAAGTTTTTGGCCAATCGCGGAGGGCTGATTGCAGAAGTGGAATAGAAAAGTTTGGAATAGTTTTATGTTGTAGCGCCCCTGAATAGCCGCAGGCTGCCCCGATACGAAAGGAATAAAAGATGGCTCCGCCGATCCCTCAGGCACTGGCTACTCGCACCTGCCGGAGAGCATGGGTTTATTTGCGTATATTAAAACTTTTTGCGTGGCCGTGTGACGTTTTCGAGCACTCTCGGCACGTTTACGACCTCGTTCTGCCAACTCTGCTTTGCTGAAGATCCGTTTTAGCGGCATTCTTAAGCTTCCGTTGCATGCCGCCGCGAGTTTCGACCAGGCACCGCAAGCTAATTAAGGAAATCGGACCAATCGCAGACGCCGGCACCACCCTGTTCATCCGGTTATTGATTTTCACTGCAGTGGCTCGGCCCCATCGAATCCCTATCCACTTGAGCGTGATCCTGGCCTCTTGTCTGCCAATTAGATAAGACAAGCCGCTCAGTGTAGGCAATGTTAGTCATTTTTCAAGCAAACAAAAGTGACCTCCTATGAACGAGGAGAGCATTTGATTGGCCTATTCAGACAACCCTGCGGGTTACCGCCCGATCCTTGCGTCGGTGGTCACGCAAATTTGATGTCAGTACATTGGAATAAAAACATATTGGAATAGTTTTACTTTATAGGGCCCGTAGTTTCATTTCGCGATATATTATGCCAAAGAATTTGAGACCAATGTTACCGCACCGACTGACAGTGGACCAGTGCCATCAGCGCCTTCGCAGAGGGAGAGGCATTATGTGAAGGCTGGCATGATGAGCGGCATCAGCGTCAGCTGTGGAAGACGACGACGAACGCGCGAGCAGTGGCACGAGCACGTTCGCGCGGTTACGCCGAGGGACGCCGACAATCTACCCAGGAACGGCTGCCCAAGAGCTGCGCTATAAAATACTGTAATAGACAGGCTAACAATGGAAGACATGAACTTGATTTTATTTCTTGCACTGTTAGCCTGTATATTACTGTATTTACTGAAATATATTTGTAGCAGTTATTTGTAGTTGTGGCTCCTTTTCCACTGTAACTTAGTAGTTTTGTTGCAAACATAGGGATTAGATTTTCTGGTATGATTTTTTCTAGTGACTTTTTTAACAATCTTTGCTGTTTTGGTCCCGGTTCATTCATTAGCCTTCCAGGTATGTCATCCATCCGGTGTTCGTGCAGTTTCAAGCTCGAGCTTTTACGTGTTTCAAGTCTCGAATCTGAACTTTTTCGAGTTGAGATTATTCATAAGCAATTGCTCCTCTGCTTCTTTCTTAGCCTCACTTCTTTGTCCTTCTTCGACTTCCTTCTGGTCGCAGCGCAACGTCCGAAGCCGCAACAGTTCGGTTCTCCACCCCGGTGTGCCCAAGCTGGAACTTGCTTGGTGGTTTGGCTGAGTTTTGGGTGGATTTGACCTAGTTATCTCACTTATCTAATTTTTTGTAGGACTTATTTCGTGATTGAATCAGCACTGATGTCTAAAAACTCTCCTGGGCAAGGGCCCAGCCCTTGGTCAGCCTCCCTTTCTCCTGATGATTTGCCTTTGCAATCTTTCTTCTGCAGCGGTGTTAGCAGCATCCCTGTCGCGCTGGTGCCCTCGAACGGTGGATTCATCCAGCTGAACAACCCACAAGCTGTTCAGGCCGAACTCCAAGCCATGACGCATAATTTCCAGATGATAAGCGATGACCGACAATTTGGAAGAGGTGGGATAGTTTGTAGGCCATCAGATTCGACCTGTGTTGCAGACCTCTTAAAGTGTAAGACTTTCGCATCTGTCCCGGTGAGTGCGTTCATTCCTCCTCATCTAGCATGCACTAAAGGCATTGTCCGGGGCGTAGACTCTCGATTGAGCCCAACTGAGACTCTGGAGAAACTGTCTGATGCTGGCATCATAGCTCTATACCGATGTAACCGACTCGTAAACGGGGAAAAGGTTGCCACAAAATCGGTTATTGCTACGTTTGCTGGCATGTCCTGCCCATCTGAACTAAAAGTGTGGCCACTTATTTTTAGAGTGGAACTTCTCGCTTCCCGTCCACTTCAGTGTCGGAGCTGTTGGCGTTTTGGCCATAGTGCAGGAGGCTGCAAATCAAATGGACGCTGTCGCGCCTGTGGTGGCGATCATTCCCCCAATGAATGCACAGCTGAAACCGAGACGTGCTGCCTATGTGGAGGAAACCATGCGGCTGACTATGGAAGCCGCTCGGCTAGAGCTAACGAAATACAGTTACTAGAGATAATTGACAGGCGACGATGTTCGCGGCGAGAAGCTATTGCAGTCGTCAAGGAAAGAGCCTTTGGATACGCTGGCGTCACTGCGAGGCAATCTACTTTCCATGAAGACAACTTGCCTAAACTTATTGAATCAGCAGTAGAAAAAGCAATGACAAAGGCTATGCAACATATTGTCACAAGTGTTACCGAATGTATTTGACAAGTGTTTACTGCGCAGATGACACAGCTGTTGCAAACAGCTGCCACACCAATCACCAAATCGATTGTTTGTGCTGCAGAACAGGTAGCCAGTTCAGTACTAGCGCCGAGTACCACATCGGACCCAACATTTGCAGGATCCGATCCTTGTTCTTCGCGTCAGTCAGTCTCGCAGGTCGACATGGAAACGGGCCATGATATCAGGCCGCAAAAGCGAACTGGGTCTCCAGTAACTACTTCTTGTCCTTATACCAAAAACAAAAAGGGTAATCCTATTTCTCATTCTGGCATCCAAGAAAGTTCATCGCGACGGTAGCCGCTGAATATCAATTAGATCTTCACCATAGCTTTTTTAAAAGTGCTACAGTGGAACTGTCGTTCCTTGTTCTCTGCTTCAACAGACTTAAATTACTTAACTGAAATTAATCCTGACGTCATAATCTTACAAGAAACCTGGCTTACTCCTGAGAAAAATTTTCATTTTAAAGAAGTTCGATCTTTTCGATTAGATCGCCTTTCACTAGGAGGTGGCTTAATGATTTTGTTATCTAAATTCTGTCATAAGGCGAAAATAGCTTTCAGGTTAATGTCTCCAGAATGTGAAATTTTGGCAGTGCACCTTAGCATCCCAGGCTACCGTTCATTTTCTATTATAGATGCTTATTTCCCTACGGGCGTACACAGTACATACCAATTGGATAGTGCGCTTGCCAGCTGCAAAAATGAAGTCGTCCTTACTGGTGACTTCAACTCGCATCACGTGTCATGGGGTTACAAAACAGATGCATGTGGGACACGTCTACGGGACTGGACCATAGATAAAGATCTTTCATGCCTAATGTCAGACGACCTACTTTTATCCGTGGGTAATCTCGCTCAGTGTTAGATTTGACGTTTTGTAGCACAAGCGTCGCCGTGACATCTTGGACTACGATTGATTTCGGTAGAAACAGTGATCACCTTCCGGTATACTTTGAAATTGCATGCCCTTTAACATCAGTTGATCGACACGGCAGAATATTTGTGAATAGCAAGAAATTTAAAGACTGCTTGCGCTCCACCATTGCATCACTAACTAATAGTAATAACGAAGAAATTGGCTTTAATATTTGTTCAGCGTTACAGATGTCCCGACAAAACTCTGAATTTGTAATTCAGACCGCTAAGCGTTCCCCATCTAGTCCTTGGTGGAACAGTGAGTGCACACGAGTTTATCGAAGAAGGAAAGCTGCTTGGAAAAAACTTCTATATAATCAGAGCCCACAATATTGGAAAGATTATCAATTTATTTCGGCAACCTTCAAACGTGCGAATAAACACGCAAAAGATGAGTACGATAAAAACCATTTCGATTATCTATCTAAATCCAAAAACAAACGTGCTTTATTTAATTACCTTCGGTTTAGAAACAGACTCGCAATGACCGTTAATGTAGACTCAATCGTCTATACTTCACAGGAAATGCATGAGTCCTTAGAGCTATTGGCTAAAGGATTGGAGAGCCGGTTCGCAACGCGCCTTCAAGCTTCTGTTTTTACTCCTGCATTATCGGACTACAAAGAGATATCCTATTCGGAAGTAGCACAAGTTATGTTACGGCTGCCAACTACAGCGCCTGGCCCGGACGGAATAACAAATGCAATGTTAAAGATTTTCTTTCAAGAAGCTCCACGTGAGCTTCTGAACTTGGTAAACTACTCTGTTAGCAATGCATGGATTCCACAAGAATGGAAGATCGCCAAAATTATTCCGTTACTTAAAAAGCAAGGGGCAGGGTACACTATCGACAACATCAGACCAATTGCGTTGACATCAAACATAGTGAAACTTATTGAAAGAGTGCTTCTCGGACACATAATAGAGTTTATTGTCGAAAATCAATTGTTGAGCCCTTGCCAAATTGGATTTCGATCTGGCTATTCAATATGGCAAGCGCATGTAGACCTTGAAAGTCGAATTAACATCGCCAGACAGAAAAAGCAATACGCGGCTTTAGTTACCTTAGATATATGTAAAGCCTATGACAGCATTGAACACAGAATTTTAACAAATCGGTTACAGAGCCATTGTTTTCCAGGCTATATTGTAGCATGGGTGCATGAATTTTTAAAAGCCAGGGAATTCTATTGTTTTCGAAGCGGCTATTCTTCTAGAAAACATAAGCAAACAAGAGGTATGCCTCAGGGATCGGTACTCTCACCAGTATTATTTAATATTTTACTGAGCAGAATCCCCGTTCACCCAGGAGTCAGTACCTACGTTTATGCTGATGACATTGCCTTTTTTGGTATGGCTAGTGACATATACTCTCTTTACGAAATTTTGCAGTCGTATCTAAGGGAACTGGAACACTGGCTGGATAGCTTACACTTAAACCTGAATGCTAATAAGTGTGATATACTTGTTTTTCCAGTTAAAGACCCAGTATACATATCGCTGAACTACCATCTCGAAGATATCCCGCAAGTAGAGTCACTAAAGTACCTTGGAGTTATTTACAACGGAAATCTTAACTGGCGGCCACACATTGAATATATTGCGACAAAAGGAGCTCGTACAATGGGCATTTTGCGCAAGTTAAGTAATCGAAGAACAGGTATGCGCAGAAAATCCCTCTTGATGGTATATAAAATGTACGTTCGTCCAGTGTTAGAATTTGGATGCGTTTTATTCTCAGGTGTTCCAGCATACAAGCTTCGGCCGCTAGTTTTGTTAGAACGAGAGGCGCTACGACTGTGCTTAGGCCTCCCAAAATACGTTCCGAATGCCGTATTATACATGGAAGCAAGAATCCCACCCATATTATGCCGATTTCACCTTCTGACCATTCAGACCTTCTTAAGGCTGTATGAATCACCATTAAACCATCCTCAAATTATTTTCATCTCCGATCCAGAATTATTTTTTCCTGTTCATTGGCCCAGGTTTCATAGACCACAGATTATATTTGTGCAAACATTACTTGAACCACTAAATGTGCAAATTCGTGATGTGCTTCCTAATAATACGCATTCAAATTACCCAGAGATCAGGTTCGAGGAAATTTTCCCGAACCACGCGAAACTACTCCCTCACGGCATCTTAAATGCCATGTTGCAAGACCACCTAAGCACCCTAGTAACAAACATTATCATTATCAGTGCGAGGAAAAAGCTGGCATTGGAATATTTTGTCCTGCGCTCGACTGGTCTTTTCCTTTAAGATTGCCTGATCTTGTGCCTATTTTTCTGGCCGAGTTGTTAGCAGTAATCCTAGCTTTACGTAAATTAGACCAAATGATTACAACGGCTGCTATTCTTACTGACTCCCTTTCTGTATGCTCTTGCCTTACCGCTACTAATGAGTCACCCATGCTAAAACTCTTCCACTTACTAGTTCCTGCCCGTGTGCAATGCATTCATTTGATTTGGGTGCCTGGTCACAAAGGTTTGTTTTTTAATGAAACTGCCGATTCACTGGCACATGCATCACTAGCGGGCCCTGTTCTTCCTATTCTACCAGTGACAGCACAGATCACGGCGGCAATATTTCGGATGAGATCAATTAGATCAGCCTTATCAAACCCACATTTGACAGCTTCTCCAGAGTATAAACACCTGGCATTTCCCTGGCATAGCGAATCTTGTTGCACAAAGATGCTTGAGGTCTGCCTCACCAAATTACGCTGCCGCATTCCCTCCCTAAATTTCTATTTACGCAGGTCGGGTTTGGTTTCCTCTCCCCTTTGTTCTTTTTGTGAGGAGGGGGAGACGATACAGCACTTTCTTCTATCTTGTCGCCGCTTTGCTGCGTTAAGAAAAAGATTGTTAGAGATACCTTTTCGAAGAATTGGCCTGGACTTGACAGAACCTGCAATTCTTTCGTTCGGGGCGTCCACTTTGGTATTCAGCCACAGGGATGCATGCTTCGCTGTCCAAACATTCCTTACAGAATCTAAATGAATGTCCTGCTAAATTCTATTTCTTTATTACTTTTAAATTAATTATTACTCATTCAACAGCACCTTCCTGATTTTATTTTAGCCGGTAATTCAACCCTATTCAATGCTATTCCCATAAATATTAGGAAATTTATGCTCTATATTATTTTGGAATAATCCACCCATTTCTTGGCCAATCCCCCATCGTGGGTAGGAGCCCCACGTGCCATAGGCTACAACAACAACAACAACAACAACAACAACAACTTCAGTGCGTACTCATGAATAAAGGCAAGCAGAGCTTGAAAATGGCCTAGTTCGTCTTACGTTGAACAAACAAGTCGGTGCTTAAACGAGAGGCTTAAGGAGCATAGATATGCTGTCAGCCTAGTTAATGCACCGGACGATTTGGCTGCACATTGCACAAAATGTTGTTGAGTGACATCTTTTGACAGCACGGAAGTTCTGGTCAGAAGCAACAATAAAGTGACAAGAGAGATATGGGAAGCGTTTTCCCATGGTTGCAGCTGGTGGAGAAGCCTGCGTAAGCCAGTAGTCAGTATCACTATTTCGCCTTCAAACCCAATTCTTCAGATAATATTGTTTTTATGACTCAAGTGGGGATGTGCGTCAGAATTTTGTTTTCATGCTGTTATTTTTTAAATTTTATGTGCTTTACACCTTTTTTTTCTATTTTCGCATGTAAACGGCTGCTGCTATAGTGATAAGAATCTACGGGTATAATTCTTTATTTTTAAATAAAACGCAGTTTCAGTATGTCACAATTATCAACATCTACTTCATCGACAGTTGATAGTTTGAGCTTCCCTTGTCGTGCGTTCTTTGTTTTCTAATAACTTCCGTGTGTCATCATGCCTGCCACAGGGAAATTGAACGATGCCGACTCTTGAATGACTGAGTTAAGTTTCGTCTCACTTATTACGCATGCCTTCGAGTCCTTTATAGATAGAGTTTTCATCTTGAATTGAGGGCTGCACTTTTTCATTTGTTCCCCCAAAATATTTCACATAATTGCTGAATATCGTTGGCGCACTTTTGGTTCCAAAGCGTACTCCCGAAACTGACAGATTATTTCTTTTGATTTTCTCAGCCATGGATCCACACTTTTCGGCTGACAATATAATTCCCGTTTCGCGTATGTTTCATCCTGTAACATATCTCGTCTTTTTTTTTATTCGATCTATTGCGTGTAATGCAGTTCTTTGAACGGTCGGGACAGCTCTTCGTGAGCACCCCCGATTTATTTCCACAATCTGTCGTTTTTCTTCGCTTCCCACCAAACATTGCTTCTTCACTTTGCGGTTGATAGGGTGGGGGCACCTTCTGATAGCAATATAGACAATATCATGTACTGTTCCGATCCTCGGTACTTTCAAAATAGTATACCCGCCGCGCTAGCCCCGTAGCTATGGCGTTGTGCTGCTGAGCTCGGGGACGCGTGTTCGATCCGGTCGCGGCGGTCGCATTTCGATGGAGGCGGAATGCAAAATACGCTCGTGCACCGTGCAAAGGGTGCACGATAAAGTACCTCGGATGATCAAAATTTATTCAGAGTGCCCCGCCACGGCGTGTCTCACATCGAGGTTTCGACCCGTAATACCTCCGAGCATAATTTTCGGAATGGTTGGCGCTACAGTGGGACAGAGCCGCGCTATCTCGATGCCGATACAAAAGTTCGGTGCTGTGATAGGGCGGAGCATGGTTAACATCGCACCGCGTGGTCGCAGCGCGCAGCTTCAACTGCAGCAGGAGCGACGAAAAGGAAGGCAACACCACGAGGATGCGGACGCAGCAGTGTTTGATTGCCGACGCGATTGCCGATAGCTCAGTTAGCACAATGGGCATTTCAGAACATTCATGAACTCTGTGTTCGAAAGGATTTGTGACGAGATGCCCTACAATAGCAGACGTCCTTCCATTAAATCCGTTGCAGGGACCCTGTAAGTGGGTGAGAGTGAACTGTGTATACTGCCTTACCGCGCCCGTTGCGGCACTTACCTGCCAGCGACAGCGCATACGCGTCAAGGCATAGCCTGCAGGCGCACGTGAATCTGCCATTTCGCTGGTCCCTCTGATACAGTAGCGTGTGCGCAAAAACATTTATGAAATAGACTTTATTTCATGTGTAATACATCAGATTAGGACCGTAGCAGTGAAGTGATTAAGAGCTACGGGCAAGTCCAGCCGGGCATCATTACGTTCGTTTTTATGATATTCCTGCGCTTTTTAGGGAGTCTTTCACAGAGCCCGCTTTTTCCAAAGATGAATCAAGGGCGCAGTAAACTAACCAGACACATTTAGTACGAGTAGACCTTGCAGAGTATTCGGCAGGGGAAACATGACGCGTGATTGCACGGAAGAAGGTAGAAGATTGTTGTTTAGAGGAATTCACATAATATTACTTTATACAAATTATGAAATGATTGCAGTAAGCGCGGTGTACATAAAATCACGAATAATATCATTGGGCCATAAATTAGCCTTAAGCTGTCTTACTCAAAGCACGTAAGTGCATAAACAAAAATGTGTAGTGTCCACGGTGACGCCTTCAGCTGACATAAATCTGTCGTACGAAGCCCTGTAAAGGGATTTCGCGCGGAAAACAACGCTCGAAATATGGATCCCGTTCTCTGTGCGTGGAAAAAAAAAAAAGATAAATCCTTACTTTCAGGAGACCCCATCAAAATGTTTTGGATTATTACGCCAAGCTCTAAATTCAGAAAACTGTCAACGCGTCGGGTGACGGAAGGCCATTCACAGTATGAATATTTGGCAAAAGCATACATACAAATACTTGCGCTCTGTCACGGCATCAATCCTTCGCTCCTCTCAATTAACGCACGAAATTCAGCTCAGTGAATGCCGTAATCAAGGAGGTCATCCACCGAATGTTGTCGGATTTTGTCGATCTGCTTCTTGATCTCTTCCCAGGAGACGAGCGTTAAGACGGACGACGTCATCGTGTAGAAGAAAGCACCGCCGACGCCGCGCGACAGGCCTCGAAGCCCCTCTGTCTGCTTGACCTTGATGACGCAGTCCCGGATGTTGTTGTAGTATATGCCTTCGCCACGCGGGTTCGAAGGCTGCGCGTACATGCGAGCCCGCAGCACGTCCAACACCGCGATGAAGGGCGCCGAGGCGAGTCCCGACAAGAAGGCCGCAATCAGCGTGTTGATGAAGAAGTAGCGCTCGCGGCCTTCCACCGCCGTGTTTAGCAGACTCTTGAAGCCGCTGAAAGTGGACATTTGCAGCGCCGACCCCGTGGACAGCCGCAGCACGTTCGAAGAAGTGGCGCGCCAGAGCCCCTTCCAGACACCCTGCGTCTTGTAGATCTTCACCAGCGCCGCTAACGCGCTCCCGTAACCGTGCTGGTAGCCGACGGCAATGGCCGCTGTCGATGAGTACAGCTGGATAGAAAGCAATGAACAGCGCACGTCATGCTATGGAACCGCAAGTGCGTAAGGCAGATTGGTAGCACTTCATCGAGCAAAAGTGTACGGACCGGTGACGGTGCAATAAATCCGATTTTCTTCTTCGCTTACGAATGTAGCGTGAACTTGAGGACTGCCGTTCAAACTTGGGCATTGCAAGGTTTCCACTACATTCGCCAGTTTCAACTTCTGCGTTTGGATTACGAATACATTCAGTTTCTTCGACGAGAGGTGACCGCCATGGTAGTCGGTGTTAAGGCGCTCCTTTCGATGCAGTCATGCTGCCGAAACTACATAGCACATGGGAGGTGCGGGTACGTCGCATAACATGTGCGCCAAATGGGAAGCGCAAAGTGAAAAAAAAAAGAAAGTGCAGTAAACTTTTTGCGTCGGCTGCGGCGGACAATACATGAATATGCAATAACCACTGCCTAGCTAATTACCTACCGATAATTGCTAAGTAATATTTCATTCATTATGTTATAGCACATGTTGTCGATGTGGAATTGAAGCTGGCCAGTGCTCACAGCAAACGTGAACGGACCATAGGTTTCTCGAAAAAAAATTCGCTTTTTCGATTTCGTATACGCACAGCTGAAAATTAACGAGTGTAATGTGGTTTTCATGCAGTTCAACTTTGTAGTACATTAGTCAATTTCAGCATAGTCGGCTACACTGTGATGTAATTCAGCTTTTTCCTAGGACCGCACACTTTTTCTCACGGGTGTACTAGCGTCATTTTCTAGATACCGTCCCTCAATCTCGCGAAGAAATCTCTCGGCGTTCCGGTTAATAAATTGCCAAAGAGCCTAGCTGTGACAATGTCGCGCGTAAGTAAGTTGAACGCCAACTCATTTTGAGAGACTTTGAGGACCACCATCTTGAATCCTGTGATAATTACAAAATTCCTACTGAGTGAACATTCTTCCTTTGCTTTAACTTTATTTTGGTGCGAAGGTGTTAAATGGCCCATTGAGCGAAAAAGCCAGCGACTGTCGTCCGTAGCAGCGAAGTGGCAGGTACATTTACACCACCACTTTTACACCAATTACACCATTGCAACCTCCCTGAAGATGTTTGTTCAATTTTAATTTTGTATATAGTTATTCTTGGCTTACTTGATACTCGTTTAAAAGTTGTGAAGGTCTGAAATCCCGAACTCAAATGCGGCTTCCAAGAAAACACCTATAGACCACTTAAATAAGCAGACGTTTACTGCGCCATCTTGACTACAGCTTTGCCACCTGGGTGCACAAGGCGCAAACGCGACAGATCAGGCCATATTTTGCCACTGGCGTTAATACGCCAAGTAGCGACTAAGAGGCGTGCCTCAATCTCTTGTGTTCCTTTATAATATACAGGAACACTATCAATACTGTCGAGCAAGTCCAATAAGAAGACAGTAGGCTTCTACTGATATCACTCAAAAGATAATTCACTTAGACATAATTGAGATTTACTAAATCTTCAGTCAAGCTCCTGCTGAGTGTGTAGAGTCACTCTATCTGCACGCTTCTTGTTAATCTGACACTGCAGATCATCCATTTACCAGTAGCTCAGAAAGATACATGTTAGAAGCGAGGATACAGTTTATGCATTGGTCAGTCCTCTCTCATTTAAGTGAGCAAAATTAACAAAAAAAGTAAATTTGATATGTCACGCGCCCAGGCGATAAGGTGTCACAGCTAGAAATGCACCGTGGCAGCGGCGCGAGCGTTATCACCCTTTGGTTGTGCTGATATAAGCGCCGGCATTCAAGGTGGCGCGGGCTTTCATTCCTGTAACAGAACCGGGCAGTTTTAGCTCGGGCCGAACTCCGACGCGGCCTATTCAAATACATGTAAAACGAAAAAAAACGTTTTTCTGAGATAACTTCTGAACCGATATTAATGAAATTTATTGCATTTGAGAGAGAAGGTTAAATTCTAGTGACTGCTGCAAGCGGAATTTCGATTAGAGCCTGTATTTTGTTTAAGAAATTTTTAAAATTGGAACCTTTGAAAAAAAAATAGAAGCACGAAGTTTACAAATCAATAGCTTTGCATCAAGAACCGATATCGCGGTTCTGTAAACGTCATCCATTAGATCATTAAAAGCGGACAAATTCGATATGTCATTTAATATATTATGCAAATTTGTTAGGCTGTTTACAAAGGTTCTGCAAAAGCTGTATTTCCATATTACTAAATTTTTTTAGTCATGTGTAACACATTAATTTTGTCCGCTTTAGATGTACTATGAGATGCCATTCACAGAATTGTGGTATCATCTTTAGACGCTGAGTTACAGAGGTGTAAACTTGATAGTTTAGTTTTCTGAAAATTTTCTATTTTTGCCAATTGTTAATAAAAAATTGACGGTTTAAATCAAAATTCGAAACCAACAGTCACTAGATTAAGTGTTTCTCTTAAATGCAACAAACCTCGCCAAATTGGGTGCACTGGTTGCTGATAAAAACGAATTCTCCGTTTGCATGTATTTAGATAGGAGCACCCGAGCTAAAGCTTCCTCTTAAGTTGGTGGCTAAATAAAGCCGTATTGTTTTCGCTCCACCGTTACGCTGCCCTTCTGTCAGGCACGACAGAATTATTATCCTATCATTTTGAGCTAAATAGGCTCCCCATTGTGTGACCGTCAATAGGCGATATAATGAGTCCTTAATGACTGCGATCCCAAGAAAATAACTTTGATAACAATGTTCTGTGGTTATTCGTCACTTTTATTCAACAGTGAATTATGCAAATTGACACAAATTTGCATCTGCGTCTCAATTTGTAACGACCCAGAGCAGGATTAGTGTCATTAATATTTACTGAGAAAATTATTTATCTTGAGCTACTTTTCACTGGAGCCTGCGGTGTTGTTTTTCTTGTGGGCTATATTACGATGTAAGAAAGTACGTGCTTGCTAGGTGATGAGTGTTGTAGCTGCTTTGTTTGTCGAGTATATTCCTGCTGCACTTGCATTAGCTAAAGGCTGTCCCTATTACATGTACCCACATTTAGGTGGTTTACTGCCCATTAAATTATCTTTCGCCTCGTACAAACTGAATAAAAACATGATATAAATTGAGATCACACTCGACACAGTGTTTTATTTAATACTCAGTGGTCGGTTTCAAAGTGAAACACGGTGGCATGTCAGTTTATAAAACTTAATAAAAAGCAATTTAATAGAAACAATAGCAATAGCAATTTAATACGAACACACTAAGTCCACATGAAGTTATACTAATTATCGATCATCACACATTTACCAATGTCCGCCGCAGCTAGCAACACGTCGCTGAAAAGGAAACAATATTATTTTCACTGCAATGTCTTTGAAATATTTGGTGCTTCCTATGTGCAGCAAGCGAGAAGAAAGGGGGTTAACCGAGTGGCCCAATTTTTATTAGTCATATCATATGAAGCCAAGAAACACTGACACCGAGGACAACATAGGAGAAATTACTTGGGCTTAATAAATGAAATAAGAAACGATAAATTAATGGAAATGAAAGTGGATTAAAAAACAACTTGCCGCAGGTGAGGAACGATCCCACAACCTTCGCATTTCGCGTGCGATGCTCTACCAATTGAGCTACCGCGGCACCGAATCCGGCAACATTGATGCCTTCAGGTAGCGTGTGTGGGTTTATTGACCGGTTGCCTTTACCCAAAAAGATCACGTTCTCGTGAAGCCTGCGGCAGAAGTGATGTTCCACATCCGCCGCCAAGGTCTATGAGTGGTGCTGCTGGCTAACACCACCCAGGGTTCTACTAGGAAACATAATTACCCAAGAAAGTGGATGGGAGAACGGTGCCGCGGTAGCTCAATTGGGAGAGCATCGCAGGCGAAATGCGAAGGTTGTGGGATCGTTCCCCACCTGTAGCAAGTTGTTTTTCCATTGCCTTTCATTTACATTAATTTATCGTTTCTTTATTTCATTTATTAAGCACAAGTAAATTCCCCTATGTTGTCCTTGGTGTCAGTGTTGGTTGGCTTCTTATGATATGACTATGTGCAGCAAGTGGCACAAGCATATAATGTGCTTACGCTGATGATCATTATGTCTGAGTGTCCTTTGAAACTCCGAATGGAGGTGGTTCTAGGTCACAAAACATACTGATGTCATATCCGAGTGTGCTTCGGCAGCCAAACTATCAAGACATTAAAATGTTTTACCGTCTCCATGTATGCCTTCTCACATGTGGTGATTTCTGCGCCTCGACAAACGCTTTATAGTTAGTTTACATGATTTACCTTACTTGTAGCCGGTAAAAAAATAATAAGTTCACGGTGGTCTCCACGCTCAATAGTATAAGCATTAGTTGGAAAGTTGACTTTCAGTTTCATTGCAATCATTTTTTTTTTGTTTTTGCAATCGCAAGCGGAACGCAAATACTGCTATCATATGCTGTTTCTCCTTTTCTTTTTTTTTTCAATATCCAGCAATGGCCCCTATGAACCAAAGTACGACTGTTCTCTTCGCATTCGGGACTGGACAGTTATTCTTTAGAGCATTGTTCAAGAGTCGCACAGCAGCAATTAAGTGACATGGCACAACACTGTACTCCCATCAGTAGACACAAAAACGCAGCTCAGCATATGGAGCGGGGAGCGCTGTGTCTACCCCCATAGATCTACGGAAATCGTCTCCATTATTTCCGCTCATGCAAAAGCCATACTCAAAGTAACTATCAGCAACTTTTTTTTTGTATAAAAGACAGAAAGCGCAGAAGAACAGGTGTTTGGTTGTATGTGTCGCAATGATATCTGCAATCATGGGTGGCCATTTGGTATCAATAGGTCGCATAACCGAGCCACCAGTACGCTAAACAATATGGCAGCACACGACGTCTCGCTTCGTCAATGCGCGGTGATAAAACTTCTGGTGAAAGCGCAAATTTTAGCCCCAGAGACTCATAAGGGCTTTCAGCTTGCGTATGGCAACGCGTGAATAAGCTCGATCATTGTGTGAAGATGGGACATGCCTTTTAAAGATGGCCAAATGAGCACTGAAGATCAGCCTCGGAGAGGTCGCTTTCAGACGTCCACGACTGACGCCAATAAGGAGACCATTGATGCATTCAACATAGAAGGCACGCGAGTAACAAGAGACGGGATAGCGCTAATGCTTAAAACAGACAGAGTGTCGTACAGTAGATGACTTACAGCTTAGGTTGCCGAAAAACAAATGCTGTTTGATAAGTTGAATCACTCTAAAAGCTCCATCGCTGATTTCGCAATAAGCGACCTACCAGAAAAGTTACCACCAAGCACGACAATGCTTACCTTTACACTCGTAGCTTTACACTGGAGGGAATTGACAGAATCAGAAAGGAAGCCTTTCCACGTACACCCTCCACAAACACGATTAAATGCAAAGCGAACGACAAGAAACACCAGAAGCGATTCGTACAGCAGTGCGTCGCTGTCTCAGCCGAAACTAGGAAGCGTATATTCAAGCTTCCCGATTTGTGGGGAAAATGCATACAGGGAAATGGAGACCACATGTAAATATAAACAAAAGCCCGGAAAATAAAGTGATAAGGTTTTGCTTCCAGTAATTCAGCGTAATACTTTTTTTGAAAAGTTGTTGCTCGTTACTTTCAGCATATGAACCTCGTAGCATTTCGATGCGACTTCTTGCGTGCTGTCTCTTTCTTCCGTTCGCGCAGTATGATTTCCTATGGCAATCGTGATCCAACTAGCCCCATCAAGACATTTGACGAAACCAACGTCGCTCTACTTGACCGTTATTTCCCGGCTCCCGGTGATCGCACCTGTTGGTGTGTCTTGAGCAGGAAAAGTGGCGAGCTCACGAAGGCCCCTAAGGCGCCAGACACGCCGCCGAAGACTCCACTCAGGCGGATGCTGGGCTCCAGGTTTCTGTCCAGCGTGAAGCCGAGGTCTTCGCTGATCTGGTAGATGCCCAGGCGCAAGCCGTTGGCCAGTAGCTGGTAGACAAGGTTCGTCAAGAGCCCTCGGTAAACGGCGAAAAAGCCATCGTACCGGTACACCGTGTAAATAGACTGCAGGGTGTTGCGGTACACGGGGCGTGCCCGCGCCGACCTGTCTGCGCAAGCCGGGAGGCAACAGTGGTGCTGTGTCACGGGAAAGCAGCTGAGGTCATGCAGGTACCTCTAGGCCTGACATACACTAGCTTCTGCAAAAATCACGCCTAACGACACACCACGTTTCCCATTCATTTCGCTTGTCTTTCACATCGTACCCACAATAGAAAAATTGAACAAGATATGAGTGGTATACGTATTCGTGGCACCTGGGTAAAAATATTCAGACTTTTACAATAAATTATTCCATAGACATCGCAGCATGGCTTGCTGTCTCCACACAGGTGACCAACGCATCGTATTGATCGCGATGGCGAAGGTTATATTCGTTTGCAAGCTTAGCTTCCCTCTTTGTGCATGTTTATCTACTTTTCGTGTTCAGAACTAATGGCGGAACAGCGCATGATAATGATTTTGCCCGTTTGAACTATGCGCTCAACAAACGTGGTCTCGGCATTTTGAGAATAATGTTGTACAAACGCGCTTACATCGACGTTATTCGGAAGTGTTCCACTTTTCGTTAGCCATGCAGTTATGCAACCTGAATGGTGTTCACCTGTATTGTAAAATCGATGTAATCTGGCATTCATGAAAACTGCGTATACACATGCAGGTCCTTATAACAATATTAGCGTCAAAACTGCAAATATAGGGGTAGCGTTATGAAAGGACGAACTGGTTTCCCTGTGATATATATATATATAACATCAGTGTGGTCCACCAAGTTGACATTTTCAAATTGCCTGAGTTTTCCAGGTTTTCCCTGAATGCCATTGCAAAATTCCCTGAGTAACTTTATTTTATGTCAAGACGGGTTGACAACATGTCACTCGATGGTATCACTGTCTAGTAAGCTTGATAAAGGACAAAAAACGACTTAATCCAAATTGCTAGTAAGGAGTATTTTTTATTTTATTCAAAAAGAAAACGGAAGGGAGGGGTTAGCAAAATGCACAGCAAATAAAATGTCTTCGAAAAAAATTGCAAATCGAGTCGAACATTCTCAAATACTAATAAAAATGAGATGCATACACAAGCAAATATTTTCTAAAATGAGCTATTTCTATCAACTGATAGCAAGCCCAGTGGTATGAGGCCCGAACTTTGTCACAATTGAGATTCTCTCTCAACAGCTCGTAAGTCAACTTCAACAGTCCTGACATACTCTCAGCCCGCGCACGACGCCTCAGAGTTGTGCTTTACTGCTTTAAAGAGTTTATTTGGTTTGGATGAGGGACACCTGCATCTCGGCATCAGACAACGCTTTGTTTTTTGAGCTCAAGCTCCTTCAAAACGGCGGCAGCACGCTTCCTTTCCCGTTCATTCCTCAATGCGTAAATCATTTCTGTTCTCGTCCTCCTTCCCTCGTTCGCCCCACGGTCCATTTGAAGCATCTTCTTGGTTAATTGTACAGTCAACGTCTAATTTTTCGAGCTCCCTCGGGGCCGCGAAAACGTCTGAGAAATCGGTCAGTTGGACAAAAATGAATGCGTGTCTTTTACTGCCCTTAAGGGCACAAATGGCCACAAGCACATTAGAAAAAGCTTTAAAGACCTGTCGGTACACGTACTAGGCATATCGGTGCTCGTACTGTAACAGGATATACCGGGTGCACGCCTGTATAATTAGGGAACACATGCTGTGCCCCGTGGCAATAGCCCCTTCTCACGCTTGTTATGCTTCACCGCAATACATTTGCGTATGCTTCAATAAGTAACATTTCTGTATAGAGGCGACACTGACTTTCAGGAACCGGCATTATGCAACGCACCGTGCTTTCCGAGCTTCTAAGCCAATCGCGAGGACCAAAAAGGTGTAATCGGTGCCATTGTTGACAACGCGAATTCTTTCAATGAAAAACACGGCACACAACGGCAAGAAGTTTAATAGCAAACGTCGAAGTAGCTAGGCCTAGCATTGCCGCAGTGGTGGCTACGGCTGCCAGCGGATCGGCGTACGAGAGCACCGGTTCGAGGCGGCGAGGTAATCGTTTGCAGCGGTGGAGGCTTTGATTAATGCCGTTTCGGACCAGCGGTCACGGCAAAAAGTCCGAAAAATTGGACGGCGAAGGGCTCTTGCGTGCGAAATTTCAGACGTTCTGATACATTGACTCTATGGGATACGTGCATGGTGCCGCGAAGCCAGCCAAATTATCGGGCATCCGGAAAGTCGGTGGTTCACTGTACACTAGCAACTCCTCCAGCCGACGACAGGGCGTCAAAGACGATTCGTTACGATTCCTGTCTCTTATTCGAGCCAGCATTACCGCGACTTTCGTTCTCTTTCAATAACATTACAGCTAATTTTCCCTGATAGAAGCACAAATTCCCTGAGTGTTCCCTGAGCTTTTCCAGACTACTCAAAATCTCGGAGAATTCCCGGTTTTCCCGGTTGGTAGGCACCCTGATATACATATACCGTGGCGCTTAGCGTATTCCCGGAATGGCGATTGCGTTTGCAGTCCTTGCTTTTCCTTGCGTGAAATATGCCTTTGCGGTAAGCGAAATTATTTTGTGCGTTCGTATCGACGCGCCTCAACTCTGGCTTCAGCAACAAACGCTGTTATCATGTTTCTGATGTATGCCCGCCCATGTGCTAGAAGGCCAGCGTCGTCGAAAAGGGCAGAGCGCCCCTGAGACGTTTTTCATATACAGCCTCCACTTGTATCAGGAAGCGCTAGTGGGGGATCAACACATTGCATACCCGAGACAGGCGCACACAGAGCTGAACGGTATTCGGTGGCGAACCTGCAATCGGCGGCTGGAGCTCCCCCTGCAGCTGTATGCGCAGCTTGGCCACCTCAATTGGGTGCGTCACAAAGGAGGTCGAGCAGGCGGCAATGGCGCCTACCACAATGTTCGTCACCGGCTCGTTGGCGTGAGCCTCCAAGAAGGCGCTCAGCGGAGCCAGTAGCCGCGGCGTCCAAGCGTCTCCGTGGGGCCACCGCCGGGCTGCGTAGCCGGCGTTCCAATTCGGTGACGCCGAAGGACGCATCCTGTCGTCACTGTCGTCGTCTTCTGAGCCAGCGAGCTGCTAAGCAAAGCAGTGCCGCGCTGCGTAATGTTGTGATGATGGTGATCTCAAATACAATGGCACCTGTCCACTCAGGGGGACTGGCCAAGAATTCGGCGGATTTAAGAAATGTGCTAGAGGTATGAATTTAGAAATATCCAGTTATGATAAATAAGTTAAAGCGAGTAGAATACAGCGATCTTTTCTTGAACAGTCATTATGATTGGACAGACAAAAAAAATTTATGGAGGGATAACGCGTTTGCTTCCAACGCGAGAGCATGCGAACGAAATTCAGTAGACGGCGCTACTGCTTACACAGGCAACGACGCTGAAGGCAGCAACCAGTCCTGCAATGATGAGGTCGACTTGAGTTTTGCCCTGGGCGATGTCTTTTTTTTTTTTAAAGCGAAGTTGTTAAAGGCTACTTTCCCCACTATCGTGTCCACGTGTCGAAAAGAATCCCGAAGACAGTGCAATACAGGGGGGCCGACCCGCGTCGGAGGTGCAGTTCGCCATTAAGGGTCCCACATACACAGTTTCGCTGTCATCCTTCTTCACACAGTGGAAGAGCACGGAGTTTTTTTTAAGTAGTTTAACTTTCTGACAGTTCGTCCAAACCTTTCGTCTTGTTAGGGTCGAATTAACGGGAGTCGACTGTATATATCCAGTGATTGTTTGCATAGTGTTCGGCGCCGGCCAATGGTGCAAGACAGCATCCAGCACACGAGGCAAGAAAAGCTTCGCTTTTAAAATGGGGATTCGAGATTATTTTTACTCCCCAAGCCTCATTGTGCGGGGAAGAACACAACTTGCGCGATAATGAACAACACGATTAGTTCACAAAGTTCACTAGCTAGCTGACTTCCGAGGAGCGTGTGATAACTGCAGAACTAAAGTCAGCCGGCACTTGAAAGATCACCTTTTGGTAGAGAATCTTTGCATTGCATCACTCTCGTGAAATGAGTACTCAAGGTTTCCAGCGGAATGCATTACTGTTACACTTAACGTTCCTGCATTTGGGAAAAATGAAGTATGGAAATATGTTAACTGGAACAGCAATACATTTTGCAGAGCATTTTGAGCCGTGTGTCTGGTTACTGGTGCTAGGCACAAAGTCACTAGCAAAACTTTATGCTTTTAGCACTGGCTCAATTCCATTTTGAAACCACGCCTTCCCGGAGTTCGGCAAACAACTTATGCCCCAAAAGTGACACGTTCTTCGCTACAAAAAGAAAAAAAGAACAGTTAAGGAAAATTCTAAGCTAGTCTCTCACCGCCATCAAAACATCTAACAAAAAAAACGCGCCAACAAACAAATGGGAATGGAACTTTAAACCTCTAGATTGTGGGCGACATACATACATACATACATACATACATACATACATACATACATACATACATACATACATACATACATACATACATACATACATACATACATACATACATACATACATACATACATACATACATACATACATACATACATACATACATACATACATACATACATACATACATACATACATACATACATACATACATACATACATACATACATACATACATACATACACGTTCTTTACGATCCTCTATCCCCTCGCTACCTCTACCGCGTAACCGGCTTCCCACACTTCACACGCAACACATACAGTTATTTCGAGGTTGTGCATACACAAAACCCCGACAGCGATAAGGAATGAGGAGTTTGGATAGGCTGGCACTAGAAACCGAAGGCGACCACCGCCGTCACGAATTCCGTCGCTAGGAAGGAGACGTCAGTAAAGTCATGCTGAAGAGAGGGCATTGGTGGGGCCCGCTTAGAAAATGGACGAAGAGCCGGCTGCGCGTTGCGACTATAGGCCAATGCTTCCTGCAGAAGCAGCCTTTGAGACACCATCGACTGTGGCGTCAACAGCTTAGTTCAATACCGCAAACGTGCCTGCACCACCATCTTGTCGCGTTGCAATGTAGAAGTGCCCCCCAATTATTGTACTCAGTTAGATACACCTATGTTGGTAGATACTCGGGAAAGAACCGCTACACGCTTCCGCTAACTTTCGGATGTGAATAGGACGGCGTGTTCCCTTTTGTTTATTTTTGTTGTACTTGTTAAAAGAAGCTGGTACCAGTGGCAATACTAAGCACAGAACAATGCGCTGCATGTTAAAAAAGAAAACAGCAAACACCATAAAAGTATGCGCTACACTAATTACGCCCCGGTAGTTTTATGTGCGGCCTACCATGGTGGCTCAGTGGATATGGCGTTGGCCTGTTGAGCACGACGTCGTGAGGTCGATTTCCGCCTTGGTATAGGTGATGTGCAGACAACTTTTGAAGTGCATGGGTTTATTAGGCGCTTAACTAAAAATGACGAAGCCATTGTCGTCTGCTTGCTTATAAATGTTACACGAAATGCTTACAAACATTTACCGCTATCTGGTAAAAACTGAAGGTGCAAGCAAATTTATATTTGGGGCAAATGGGGGCCTTGCTATGGAAGACGTGAACCGAAATTTTGAAGTGTGTGCCTTTATTCTGCGCTTTGAAAAGAATAATTTACTATTAGTTTTTTCCCTATTTTCATTCGTTATTCGAGGCACGTAGTCGGTTTTCCCGATCACCTTGCTGAACTAAACGAGGGACGTTGTTTGCATTTCGGTGAGTAGAGAAAACGTTGTGGGTGATGAATGGTAAAAGTTTAAACACTGTATGTTAAATACAGCTTTTTGTAGGAAATTACTTATACAAGCGTTTCGGGGTTTTACTAGGGTAATTTACGGGCCGCGTAGAAAGTTTGTCTAAGGTCCTCAAAGAACTGACTCGAGCCGCAATGTTGACATTTCGAGAAAATAGGAAGCATCTTATGGGTCATGTGTGGGCAAAGTTTCAAGAGGCCCAGTTATTTCCTTAAGTGCTTCAAAGCACATATATACAGCAGTTATCCGCAAGGTTTCACAGTGCCCAATATGTGATGTCAAGTTCTAATTAGGAGCAAATGTGGACCATTAACGTTTCTAGCTTATTATGAGCCTTGTAAATAATGAATGAATACTCGTTTTCTGCCTATTTTCATGCGTTTCACGAGGCACGTAGTAGGTTTCGCTGGTGTATTCAGTGAACTAAACCAGGTACCGTGTTTATTTTTGGTAAAAGTAAGGGGCAAGTTATGGACGATGTGTAGGCGAAGCTCAAAGTGTGTGGGTTAACTGCGGCATATGCAGTGAACTGCGTATGCAAGAGCTCAGAAGTGTTACAAATTTATTTTACGAACGGTACAGAGTGTGACCCCTTGTCTACGGGAGAACTATAAAAGCCACCAAGATCACATTTGATGAAAATGAGACGAAAATTAATTATGGGCAATGAGCATGCGAAGTTACATGCGTGTCGATGAATTACATCGCTTGTGAAAATTCATTCAGCGAGTGCTCGAAAGCGTTACACGGCCATAATTTTCTATGTTTCCTAGTGTCCTAAGAGTGCTCTACATCACACCGAGTTTATACTTGTTGAAAATGGAAGGAATGTTAAGTATAATGCGTGGCGAAAGATTGTTCCTGGCTGAATGATGAGTTTTCCAAATACTGAACCCTTGTTTGCTCCCTATTTCCATGTGTTGTACAATACTGGTAATATATAGGCCTGTCCGGTGTAATTTGTGAACTAAACGATCATGCTGTTTATATTTCTTTGATTGGGGGCAGTTTGTGGCTGAAATTGTAGGCAAAATTCAAAGTGTGTGGGTTAATTGCGGCACTTATAGTACATTACTTATGGATGTGCTCCGGAGCTTTATAAGTGGCTTCACGAACTGCGTAGAGTTTTGCTGACTGTACTGGAATAACCATATACCAGCCACGGTGACAAACTTAGGTGAAAAGGGGAGAACATTATTGGAGATGTATATATGCGAAGTTAGAAGTAATTTGGTGAAGTACGACCTGTGATAAAAATTCCTTAAACAAGTTCTCAAGAGCGGAATATGCGGGAAGCGTTTTAATCTACTCATTCGTAATATGAGGGCAACGTTTCAAAGTGAGTGGTTTGATTAAAGGGAACTTAGCTTCTCGATGCAACTGCCCGATTTCCAGCTTCGCTGGAAATTGGGTTTGTGATTACGCAACGTCGAACTAGCCTGCCTACCTTTTTTTAAGCTGTTTTGCGAGGTACAATCAGCCGAGCATATGACGCACGGTTGAAAACAACGACCCCGTCAAGACGCAAAACAACTATTCCCAGATATCAAAACATCACCACGTTGTCACTGTCATAACGTAAAGGAACTAGCGTACGCCGCTGTGCGGTTGTAATTCCCTGCTTAAGGCTCCCACTTTGCCGACAGCTCGTAAGCAGGACGCCTCGTGTTGACATTCAGCGGATTCCCAGCTTTTTTCGGAGCCCTCAATTAAAATTGTTCGACAAAAAATAGTATGTGCCAAGCCACAACGTTGACTTTCTAGCAGATTATGGATTTTAATAATTCCCTTCTTAACGAATGGGAAAACGAGAAATTCCTAGTACTTCATTTTCGTATGTAGTCATTCCAGCCGACAGAAGATTCCAAATATAGCACTTGGTTTTGTGCTGCATCTGCTGAAAGGAGACCAAGAAGCATTCAGACGCATAAAACATTCATATGCGCGCAGTCCGCAGAGCAATTTTAAATCCATGCACCTAGCACTTAAATTACGTCGGGCGGTGTGCATAAATATCACACGAGAAAAATACGGCTGCTAGCAAAACGGCACCGAGAAACGACGTGACCTTTTAAATCAAAATGTGCCAACGCACAGCCTGCTTTAAAAGGAACTGTCGCATATAACGTTTTATCCCGATTCAGCAAAATGCAACCACGGCCGTTTCAAGAGTAGAAACAAAACAATTGAAAGTGTTGGCAGAGCCACTTTTCTCTGTACCTGTCCGCAGCCACGCTATAGTGCTGACTCCAGCAACTTCAGTCACCGAGTCAAGTCAGTCACCTGCTTCTTTTCTTAATCAATCTGTTCTCCATTGACATGCCCATCAAATGCTGGTGCCTTGAAAAGTGGTGGTTGAGTGAGTAGTTAGGTACGTCCTCATTAAAAGCCCCGAAAGTGCCACGCTTCCACTGGCCGAGGCACTTGTAGCACCCGGTTCAAAGATAGTTAATGTAGCCTCTGTTAGGAACGGCCCGCTGACATGCAAGTTTTGCCAACTAGTTGCGACCGCGGGCGTCATCTTTTCCTGGAGCGTCGCCGCAAACCTCTAGCCACGGCGTGACTTACCCCCGTATTCACAAACGCCCCTCGACTTGACCCTCCACTCGAAATGCTCCTTGAGGGCGGTTTTTCATTTCACAAATCGCCCTCCACTTGAAACGCGCCTTGAGTGAAGGAAAGCTAGAGCGCTTTACTCGAGAATCTCAAGGTAGCCTCGCAGCTACCTTGAATCGCTCCTCGAGTGAAGTTAGTGCGTAAACATGGCTGCCTTGCGATCTGTCGCTCGCCTCGTCAGCATTTTCCGATGGACGCCAGTTGCCTCCGTAGCTTATCTTGGTTTAACCGTGCTGCGCATTTTCAAGGGCTTCGTTTTAGGGACCGTTGCCCTCCTCTGGAGCGCTTCGGCACCGGAATTATTCCACTGCAGCGCCGAGACAGATCGGCCGTCCTGTCACGAAGACTGCGAGCTGGTGCAGTGATTGTCGTCTTACTCCGTGCATGAGCCAGTTGATGACCTGCACACGGGTATTCTTCGTGCCAGTGCTCCGAACCTACTATCGGCGTCAGTGCATTCACGTGTCAGTTCCGCATCAGTTCAAGCACGGCGCGATACATAACTGCGGCGGACTTCGAACTTGCAAAAAGAAAACAGCTACGAAGATTCCTGTCACCAGTGGGTGCATTGCCTGTGTGCGTGTGTCGCTTGCGCGAGCGCCGGCCGTCGCCCCGTCGGCGCTGTTTGTACTCAGGAAGATCGTCACTGCCTACGCTAATCCAAGGACGGCGAAACACGCCGCAGCAAAGCGAGCATCTTTGTAAACGAGCAGGTGCGTTCACTTTAATTTTTGCAATTTTCTTTAATTTGATGCGGCTAGTTGCGCTAAGGAAAATAAGAAATGGACTGTAATTTCGCGCGGACCGTGTGCAGTTGGTGCAATTTAAAGTCGTAAGCAATAATTACGTAATCCTTGCTTCAAACCATTCAGTTTAATTAGCTTGTCATCCCTATGAAGATCCAAGCTCAACGAGGAAGTCACCAACCATGAAATGGCATTCAGAATTATACCTGCACGTATACACAGGTTAATGTAATATTTTGTTCGAATAAAAGAGACAGAATAACAATACAACAGAGTAGAGTTTTGTGCATCACATTATTTTTTATTGCGATAAATAAAGGTGTAGCAGTGTAGTGACAGCACCTTATACAGACAGTGCAAGCAAGTGGGAGCAGATATATCTCGCACACCTTTATTGCGAACATCCCAGCTTTCTACAGGGTTCATTATGTAAGTGTTAGATCGCTGTTGTCGGTCTTGCTGAGCAAGCGGTAGACCCGCTGAAAAATGTTTCTTTGCAAATAAAAATAAATAAAAACAGTATGAGCTAATTATAGTACAAAAAAATCGCGCTCTAGAACACAAACTTCTTAAAGTAATGTATTATTACGAAATGTAAACTAAAGAAAACGAATACAGTACTTAAGCTAGTTTCATGGACCTTCTTTAACATCGTTGTATGTTTATTACCAACCCCTTCTCTTTGCAGGAACCAGGTTGCCAACACACGCACGAAGAGCAACTGCCTTTCCAACTGTGCTGTGTGTGCTGCGCTTACATTGGTGTGCAAGTGGAGGAGAGGTCCAGTTAATGTCCTGCTGCACTATAATAGCCGTCGAAATATTCTGCTTAAGACATCTATCATTTTCCTGATATCCTACCCCCCAGCTCAAACGTCACCACTAAAAGCAGTTTGACCGCATGTATTTGCCTTCACAGACGCGTTGTAGCTGAAGTCATTGTATTTTTCATCCAGATGGCCTTTCTTCAGTCATATTTATTAAGTCAGTATGTACCCCTTAATAATTTATGGTCAATTCAAGTGCCAATTTTTTTTCTAAAACAATAAATTAACATTATTCTCGCCTTTTTGTACTTTGATAGTATGCAATACAGCGTGAACTCTGATCCTACAAACAGAATGCAGTAATGAAGGAGAAGAAAGGGGGTTGACCGAGGGGCGCGATTTTTAATAATCATATCATGAGAAGCCAACAAGCAAAGTCACCGAAGACAACATAAGGAAATTACTTGTACTTACTAATTGAATTAAAGAAATGATAAATTAATGGCAATGAAAGTGGATGAAAAAACAATTTGCCGCAGATGGGAAATGGTGCAGTTCTAGTAGTAGTAGTAGTAGTTAGTTCTAGTAGTAAAATGTAAATACACAAGAAAGTGGATGGGAAAACGGTGCCGCGGTAGCTCCATTGGTTAGAGCATCGCACGCCTATGGCAAGTTTTCTCAACCACTTTCATTGCCATTAATTTGTCATTTCTTTAATTCAATTAGAAAGTAGAAGTAATTTCTCTTCTGTTGTCTTTGGTGTCTTCGTTTGTTTGTTTCCAAGGATATAAACAGAAGGAGTAGTACTGCTGACAAATATATTCTAGACTAAAACACCATCTCTGTTCAAGACAGTAGTCTGTCGGGTGTAGCCACCCGACGGCATGCAGTGGTAAATTCTTGTAGAATATATGCTGCTTCTACCCTGCTTCTAGCTTCAGCTTAAGATAAATTACGACGGCCCGAACAATGAGTTTCTGCCATTGGATGCGGATGGTAGTTGGCTTCAATGGGGCTTGCAGAACTTCAGCAACTGACCGAGGTACACTACCCAGGGTAGCAGCGTGTCTTGTGGGATCCCAAAATAGGCCAAATGGTGATGCAGACTGTCACAATGACAATGCTGAAAAATACAGTATAGAGCGCATTACTACCGTTATTTCAGAAAAGCTGAGATCAACCACAAAGCTATGGCATATTTTTAATCTACACTTGCTCATGCTAAAGTAGCTTCAGCATGCCACAAAATACTGAAGTGCTGGCTACAAATACTACGAAAGTGTTACTTCACAATTGTGCGCAACAAAAAGATCCTGTCGCAGCTGCAAAGCACCACGGGCAACTGATGACCTCGCCCATCATATTCATGCGATTTAAAACAAAAATTATATGACAGCTGAAGGGGAATAAAAAATTAATTTGATTTCATTGACCTGGCTTTTTCATGTTTGTGGTTCTAAATAACACGGTGTCCATTTCGCCATTTTGTGAATGTGGGGACACGTAACATGAATATTTTTACAAAGTTTATGAAAATAAGCACAGACTAATTAGCGGGTAGGTTAGTCAAGTACTTCTTCAGCGCCTAGCTTTCAGGGAAGCGAGCTGCTGCGATTTGTACAGGCAGGCACCATATCTATCGTTGCTTTCAGGTCTGCCAGAAGCCTTACTGTGCAGCACAGGCGTTTATTTTTTCATCAGCTGGTCCTTCCAAAGCCCACATCCTGCACCAGAATGCCAAAACTTTTATGTAGACAGGGCGCTCGCGCGCTAAGTAAATTCAATATACCTATGCAACGGAAAAGAAAAGACGTAGCCCAACTAAAAATATGTCGAAATTGCGTGAACTTGAAAGCATAGTTTACGGAACGCACATCAGCTGCTACCACATAGCACACTGAAAAAGCTAAGACGAAAAAACAAATGGCGGTGAAGTATTGACAAGTGAATTTTCGGAAGATTAAAACATTGCGTAGCGCATATGTGAAGTGAGAAAGCACAGGAAATGCAGGCACCAGTGCTGGCTCGTTGACCATATGTGCTACAAGTTGAGCAAGCCGACTGACCACCACGTCTTCTAAAACAAAGTACAGGACTCAAAAGACGCTTTTTTCTCCCAACCTGCTGGAGCTACGCACTCAACCATATACGCATTCTGCCACATGTATACTGTAACTGCTTCTCCTCTACCGAAAGATTTCATACGCGATACTGGAATGATCGTTGGATGCAGGCGCCGATCCGTACCTTCCACATTTTCGTTTAAAAAAGCGAAACCAACAACAGATTGTCGTGCCGAATCTGCCACAAGTTCCCATTAGCAAAAAAAATATATATATGTGTTTTGCACAAGCTTATGCTGCCTCGAATATGTTCCAGGTACTAATTAATGCCTGCAACATAAGCAACTGGAGTCAATCATGCTTGTGCACATCGGAAACGGCTTATCGACAGCGCCGCGGCAACCTCAAGAAAACCTCATTAACATACTGTGCTTCCATGAAAAAATGGCTCACTCACCCATATTTTCTGTCCTGTTGTTGCGTTCAGCAAACTCGCAGCACCACTCGGTCTTGAAGGTAAACAAAGCTGCCCATCGGCCGTTCCATCTGTGGCCTCAGAAGTCATTCAGGCTCGGTCACCATACGCAGAAGGACAGAATTGCCCATCATAACCGCGTTTAACAACCGCAACGTCAGTCACCAATGAAACACTAGGAAACAAACAGCAGCGGACAAATGCCGGCGGAAATTATGAGCCATGAGCCATGCTCTCAGCTGTTGGGATGCGATTGTTGCCAGACCTCAAACACAGCTCCCGCTTGCTCTATCAGTCGAGCGCTCACAGTGGCAGCGTTGCCGAGATAAAGTTGTGCATTGCGCCGTGTAAATTGTTTGATTAGGAGGACGAATGAACTGAAACACATATTTGTCTTAAATAATGGGACCTTTAATAAGCACATTGAAGAATAGTCTCGATATCAGACGCTTTTCTCGGTCGATACACTTCACTTAAGTCGAGGGCGCATTTTCAAGGCGTTCCTTGGCGGAGGAAAGGTGAAGTAGCGTTCATGAAACGCAACGGCGCCTTGAGTGAAGGAAGCCCCGTCGCCTCGACTTGGCTGAGTCGAGGAGAAGCTTCAAGTGAAGGCGTGTTTAAGAATACGGGGGTAAATCGACTTTGTGTCGAGAACAGTACACGCGTCCTCCACTCTCCGTCGCTGGAGCCGGGTTCGACGAAGCAGGCTTGGTGCCTGGACTCGCCACCGCCGCCCTGGTCGGCCGCGAGCGGGGAAGTGCCGCGGGAACATCCACGAAGACCCCTTCCCACGCACCGTTCTTGAAGTAAGCCCCGACTTCTGCGAAGACAGTCGGGCGGCGGCGGGTTCCGTGAACCTGTGTGTGTGTGTGTGTGTGTGTGTGTGTGTGTGTGTGTGTGTGTGTGTGTGTGTGTGTGTGTGTGTGTGTGTGTGTGTGTGTGTGTGTGTGTGTGTGTGTGTGTGTGTGTGTGTGTGTGTGTGTGTGTGTGTGTGTGTGTGTGTGTGTGAGAGAGTAAGCCCTCGCGGAAAGAGGCGGCCGTTTCCGTCCCCTGGGTATCGGGGGAGGACCGAGTGTTTATAGACCGTTTTTTCGTAGGCGCGGCCATATTGTGAACGCAGTGGCGCCGCCTATGAGTAGCGCCATACTGGCTTGTGTGAAAGCGGTCTTTTGCATGGCAGGTATACGCTCGGCGGTAGGTTCTGGCGTTTGTTTTCGCGGTCGTGCGGTCTGCTTAGTATGACGTGCGTCTTCTACGTGGTAAACGGTTCTGTGAGACGTGCTGAAGTGGTTTAAGGCGTCATGACCGGAATTTGTGCTGGCGTTGAGGTGGACGGAACACGCAGCGCGATGTGTGCGCGCATATTCGAGTCTACAATCAGCCTTGGAGATGAATTGTGTATTTCTGAATGTTCCAGTCACTAATGTGACCTCATTGCAGTATTATCCTCTATTTCTAAGCTGCGGTTTAGGAGCCATGAAACATACGCGACGATCGTAACAGCGTGGGTACCGTTCTGCTACGATAGAAGCTGTGATGTTATACTTTGACAATTGTTCAAACTGTTCGCTGCAGGTTACATTGCGTGACTACTTGGTTCGTTGGATGAGGTTTCCGCCCCTGAATAAAATAGTTTTGGCAAGTGATAGCAGCATACCTTACAGTCTGAATTACGCTTGTCCAGCAAAGGGACTGTTTACGAACTGCGCGAGCGTCCTAAGCAGTGGTAGGTGCTGGATTACATATATATTTGTTCTATACACCGCATGGTCCAAGCATACCGCATCGGCGGTTATATATTTATAAACGTTGTGCGGCGTAACTATGCGAGGCCCTATTGCGGTGTTAGCCCGTTTTCTCTTGCTTTTTCGAGAAAGAGGCTGATAACCGAATTTCTTTTTCGGTTGTGTTCGTTCCGTTCTCTACGACGCACTCACACGCATTACGGAAATTTTGTCCTCAAAAATAGGCATCGCATTCTTTTTATGCGATCCCTCATATATTATGGCTGTATGCAGGCCAAAAAGGCAATGCCGAAGCGCACAGCTTACATATGTACCGTGCTGGTTCACCAACCGCAGTGATCGCTGTTTTGAGCAGCGCCATCGGCCTCATGCAGGAAGGCTAGCGTAGACATATGGTAATTTGAAGCCTACTGGACTTGAAATGCGCGAGAACGATGCAGGTGCATCACTAATATTTGATTGCGCCTGCCGCTTAGATGTTTCGTGGTTGCCTTAGGTTGGCCGTGCACGAGCATGCGCTCTTATGCTTTATGTTTTACTCCCTACGCCAAGCGATAAGATATTGAGCAGATTTACCATTTCATGCTGCTAATACAGAGACACAGCTTTTCTTTGTTGAATTAAAACCGATAGGAGCAAAATGGTTCACAACACATACACACACCGCGACTGATAATGTGCGTACACCGCGGCTGATAAAACGCGTCACATTTTTGCGCCCCCAAAAGATATTTCCGCCTACTGTAGTCACCGATGCACCGAAAGGCTTCCCTGACGACCTTATATGAACGGACACGGCGTAAATTTCACAAAGTACCATCTAAAACATCTCGAAATCGTTCCGCAGCACGCGACAGCAATACTTTCAAGCAGCGCCGCGCCGGATCACCCAAGCCAGAGAGGAGGAAAGGCTCTCCGCGCGCCCTATCCTCCTCGCCCGATGAAACGGTCTATACACCGATGTTGTGCGGATGCTCAGTACACTCTCTCAAGCAGTCATGTTAGGCTGACGTACTTTCTCTTGCAATCATGCTAGACTTATGAACTGCATGTAAATACTGTAAATAAGCCCATACTCCTCGTTCTCGATGAGAAGCAGTCCTTCCCTTCATCAACGTCCTCAGCTGGATAAGTTGGACGACGGCATGGGCCAGCTACCTTCTAATTCATGCCGGACTCCAATCTTGACAACGGGTTACGAGCGATGGGATTGAGCCCCCAATCCTGACAACTGGCTGACAGCGGTGGGATGGATTTTGCGACGTGGTGCTGTGTCTGCGGTGAGTGCTTGGTTCTTGCTTTGACTCTCTAGGCTTCATTTTGTGGCTGTTCTGTTTAGAACAGTAGGGAAGCTAGACTGTTAAGTGTTAGCTAGGTTGTGTTTTCCTAGCTAGATTTAGCGAGCAGGACCAAGGCAGTAAAGCAGCAATCTTGGAGTTAAGGACACTGCTGAGAGACGAGTTGTTGATTGTTGGTGAGGAACTGGGCGTAGATGTACGCAAGGAAATGCTAAAATCGGAAATATTGGAGCTAATTTCCGAACAGGCCAGTGAGGAAGAAATTGAAATGGGCTTTGAACTTCAGAAAAAGAGAGAAGGACGAGAGAGAAATGACCAAGAGAGAGAGAGGAACGCGATAAAGATCGCGAGTTAAGAAAAATGCAACTTGAACTTGAAAGCAAACGTTTGGAGTTGTCTGAAGCAAGTGAAGGGGCTCTGGGACGATCAAGTGAGGCAGAATCATACCGCATGGAAAGGCTATTAAATCCATTTGAGGTCGGGACTGACATAGGCTTGTTCCTCAGCAATTTTGAAAGGACTTGCGAGAAGATGAACTTCGGCCCGAGTACATGGCCACAGCGGTTGCTGTCTATGTTGCCGTGTGAGGCGGCGGAAGTAATCGCCAGACTGAGTGCACAGGATGCATGTGATTATGCAAAAGTTAAGGCTAGTCTCCTGAAGAAATACCGCCTTTCAGCCGAAGCTTTTCAGCAAAGGTTTAGGAGCACAGACAAGAAAGATAGCGAGGGGTATATGGAGTTTGCATATGGCTTAAAGGCCAACCTAGTCGAGTGGCTGAAAAGCGCAGAAGCGTACGACAGCAGAGACATGATCATAGAATGCATGTGTCTAGAGCAGCTCTACAAAAGCATCTCCCAAGCTGTGAAACTGTGGGTGCAAGACAGAGGGAATGTAAACACTGTGGAAAGGGCGGCTGAATTAGCCGAAGAGTACGCAACGCGTAGAAAGTTGAACGCCGAGGACGGATACTGGGACGGTCGAAATGGACCGCGGAAACCATTTCCGTTCAAAGAGGGTTCGCAGACTAGACGATCGGAGCCTGTAGACGGGGAGGAAAAGCCCGCAGAAAAGAGCGAAGAGAAACTTAACGGGGAAACCGCACAAAAGGAACAGAAAAGAAAATTCGAATCTTTTAGGCCGATCCGCTGTTATAAATGCCACAAACTGGGACATATAGCTGTAAACTGCGGGAAAGTTAGCGTAGTTTTCTCCTACGTGGATGAAAAGGACGAGAATATGGAACTTTTAAGCCCATATCTTCACGACCTGCAAGTTAATGGTAAACCATGCCGGGTGCTGCGAGACAGTGCCGCCAACATGGACATTGTCCATCCGTCTTACGTGACGGTAGATGACTTCACCGGAGAAGTAGCATCGATCAAACAGGTTGTAGAAGAACACAGCGTGTGTCTGCCCATGGCCAAAGTCAATATCAGTGGACCATTCGGGGAGCTAGAGACTGAGGCGGCAGTTTCCAAATTTTTGTCACTGCAGTACCCTTACATCTTTTCGAATCGTTCGAATCAGTTGCCGCGTGACAAAGGGCTTAAACTGGGAAGGGGCATAGTACAGGCATTCACCCGAGGCCAAGCTCGTAAAATCGCGTCGCTTTCGGCTGAAAATGTACAAGCTGCTCCAGCGGAAGCAGAAAACAGGATAACTTCAATACCCGAATCCGAGCTAGGCCCGAGGGACAAAAGAACAGTTGAGGAGTGCCTGCCAGCTGACCAGCTCAAAGAGAGCGTAGCACTAGAGTGTCAAAGTTCAAGCCTGCAGGAAGAGCAAGCTGACGCAATCGCAAGCGAGACAGGGTCGTTATTATCACCGGCCTCAAAGAACTTTGGTCAGCTCTTACGTGTGGATAGAGAGTCATTGGCAGCCGAGCAAAAGAATGATGAGAGCTTAGCTAAATTACATCACACAGCCAAAGAAGGCACTGCTAGGCGCAACGTGACGATACATGAGAGAGGAGGATGGTTGTATCGGCACTACAGAGATCGAAAGGGTAGGACTTTAGATCAGTTAGTCGTACCTACTAAGTACAGGGAGGACCTTTTGAGTCTCTGTTATGGAAATGGGTGGTCTGGCCACCTAGGCATAAAACCATCAAAGGAAAGATTGCTTATGGAATACTACTGGCCTGGCTGTTTCAAAGACGTAGAAATCTTTGTAAGATTATGCGACGCCTGCCAGTGCTCGGGTAAACCAGGAGAGACATGGAAAGCTCCACTAAAGGTAGTGCCCTTAATAACAGAACCTTTCAGACGACTTGTGATAGACACGGTAGGGCTTCTGCCAAAAACAAAATCGGGTTACAGGTACTTGTTTACCATGCTGTGTCCGTCTACAAAGTTTCCAGAAGCAATCCCTCTGAACGAGCTCTGTTCCACCGAAGTAGTAGACGCGCTTTTGACAGTGTTTGCACGAGTTGGGTTTCAGCCGAAATTCAGGCAGATCAAGGGTCAGTATTCACCAGCGCACTGACTTCCACATTCTTGCAGAAGTGCGGGGTAAAGTTATTACACAGTTCCGTCTATCACCCTCAGTCAAACAGTGTAGAGAGGTGGCATTCAGTGCTTAAGTGAGTTTTGCGTGCGCTCTTTTACGAGCACAAGGAGGACTGGGAGAACTGTCTGCCGGCAACTTTGTTTGCTTTGCGAACGGTTCCACATGAAGCGACAAGGTTCTCGCCAGCAGAACTAGTGTATGGGAGGACACTCCGTTCTCCACTAAGAATGTTAAGAGAGATGTGCGAGGAAAGAAAAGAGATTCCTAGAGTGGTTGAATACGTGCTAAATCTGCTGGAACGGCTAAGCAATACACAAGAACTAGTCGAAAAGAACATGGGAGTAGCTCAAAAGAACGCCAAATTCTATTACGACAAGAATGCGAGGCTTTGTGCTTTTAACGCCGGAGACCCGGTGATGATCCTCAAACCTTCAAGAAAGAACAAGCTTGAAGTTCACTGGGACGGGCCCGTTAAAGTGTTGCACAAAGTTTCAGATGCCAACTATGCTCTCAAAATGTCCGGTCGCAGGAAGGAAGTGGGGATATATCACTGCAATTTGATGAAGCCGTATGTAGAGCGGAGCGGAGTCGTTAACTATACCATCAAAGAGCAGGATGGCACTAGTACCAAGTTTAAGGAGTATAGGGCGACCTCCAACTCTGAAATCGGCCTAGAAGAAGTAGTAAAACATTCGGTAAGCTCGCACGCTCTAAGACCCGAGCAGCTAGATGAGCTAAAAGGGGCGTTAGGAGAATATCTCGACACATTCAGCGATCGGCCGGGTAGAACCGAACTAATAACGCATGAAATAGAGCTGACATCAACCGAACCCGTAAGATCTAAGAATTGCAGGGTGTCTCCAAGACAGAGAGAAATTATGGAGGCAGAGATACAGCGCATGCTAGAGTTGGGAGTTATTCAGCCCGCTGAGAGTGACTACACGTCACCGCTAATACTGGTAGAAACCCCTAACAAGGACCCTCGTCCGTGTATTGACTACAGGAAGTTAAATGCCATCACTAGGGATCAGCTGCACCCGATACCCAACATTGAGGAACGAATTGAAAAAGTTAGCGCTGCTAAATACATATCAACTACAGATCTCGTGCGGGGGTACTGGCAAGTTCTCCTTTCAGAAAGTGCCAGCTGCTATGCCGCATTCATCTCACCTGTAGGCGCTTTTCACCCTCTCGCACTCAGCTTCGGGCTGAAGAACGCGCCGTTTAGCTTCTCTAAGTTAATGGATATTGTTCTAAAAGACTTGCAGGAGTTCTCCTTGCCATATCTTGATGATGTAGCAATTTTTTCGAACAGCTGGGAACAACACGTATCGCACCTCAAACAGGTATTCTGACGGTTGAGGGAAGCCGGCTTAACGATGAAAGCGGAAAAGTGTAGATTTGGTTGTTCACAGGTTACTTATCTGGGCCATGCTGTCGGCCAGGGCACGAGACGGCCGGCCGAGCTGAAGATAGCTACGATTGGAGAATTTTCTCAGCCGCGCACGAAAACAGACCTTCGTTCATTTTTGGGACTTGTGGGGTACTATCAACGGTACATTCCGAATTACTCGCAAATGGCAAATCCATTAACGGAAGCCTTCCGAAAGGGAGCACCGAGTAGCGTACACTGGGATTAGGACAAAGAGAACGGTTTCCAAAGTTTGAAAACGCTATTGGTTTCTCGTCCTGTGCTTCGCGCGCCAGACTACGCAAAGGGATTCATAGTTCAATGCGACGCAAGTGACAGAGGTATGGGCGTGGTACTTAGTCAGGTCGGCGACGATAACGAGGAGCATCCTATCCTCTATGCCAGCCGTAAACTAAATGCAAGAGAGGAAGCCTACAGCGCTTCAGAGAAGGAATGCGCTTGTTTAGTTTGGGCCGCCCAGAAGTTGTCGTGTTACTTGTGCGGAGCGAAGTTCATCTTCGAGACCGACCACTGTCCTCTGACGTGGCTCAATCAAATGTCACACAAAAATGGCCGCTTGCTCCGAATAAGCCTCACTCTCCAAGAGTACAACTTCTCCGTTAGATATTAAAAGGGAAAGTTGAATAGCAATGCGGATGGTTTGAGCAGGCTAATCTGAATTCTGCGGTCCCGCCTGAATTTTAGCGTTACTAGTGTTAATTTTGTTAAGCCAAGAAGATCCCCTCTCATTTAGCAGGATTCCCTCCATGATTGTTGAATTTGTCAGCATGAAATTGCTTCAGAAATTGGCATAGCGAAATGCAACATTTTTTTTTGTTTCTGCACTTATGTTTTCTTTGAAGCCTAGCGGGTCTACGGTGAGAGCCAAGGTACGTCATCTCGGCGCAGAGCCGTGTTGTGGGGTTCGTTTTGCAGTTGCCTGTCCTTGTTGGATGTTTGGGGCGGTGACATCATTACACAAGTGATCGTTGCGAGCCAAGGCATCAACCCCTGGCCACCAGCCGTTCTATTCCTGCCCAGCGGTTTTCAGCGCTGGACAGTCGAGATTTTCCGGGCCATGCAGGCGCTGTTAAGAACGGCCCGCTAACGTGCAAGTTTTGCCAACCAGTTGCGACCGCGGGCGTCATCTTTTCCTGGAGCGTCGCCGCAAACCTCTAGCCACGGCGTGACTAAATCGACTTTGTGTCGAGAACAATACGCTCGTCCTCCACTCTCCGTCGCTGGAGCCGGGTTCGACGAAGCAGGCTTTGTGCCTGGACTCGCCACCGCCGCCCTGGTTGGCCGCAAGCGGGGAAGTGCCGCGGGAACATCGACGAAGACCCTTTCCCACGCACCGTTCTTGAAGTAAGCCGCGAGTTCTGCGAAGACAGTCGGACGGCGGCGGGCTCCGTGAACCTGTGTGTGTGTGCGTGTGTGTGCGTGCGTGCGTGCGTGCGTGTGTGTGTGTGTGTGTGTGTGTGTGTGTGTGTGTGTGTGTGTGTGTGTGTGTGTGTGTGTGTGTGTGTGTGTGTGTGTGTGTGTGTGTGTGTGTAAGCTCTCGCGTTAAGAGGCGGCTGTTTCCCTCCCCTGGGTATCGCGGGAGGACCGAGTGTTTATAAACCGCTGTTGTGCGGATGCTCAGTACACTCTCTAAAGAAGTCATGTTAGGCTGACGTACTTTCTCTCGCAATCATGCTAGACTGATGAACTGCATGTAAATACTGTAAATAAACCCATATTCCTCGTTCTCGATGATAAGCAGTCCTTCCCTTCATCAACGTCCTCAGCGTGGATAAGTTGGAAGACGGCATGGGCCAGCTGCCTTCTAATTCATGCCGGACTCCAATCTTGACAACGGGTTACGAGCGATGGGATTGAGCCCTCAATCCTAACACCTCTTGATATGATGTTAGTTTCGTTTCTTGCCCAGTAGGCCAAGCAAATATATTGTTCGAAATATATTGTTTCTGTTGCTAAGTGCCGCATCTGCAAGAGAATAATAAAGAAAGCGTCATCTATCACTAGTGCACATCGATAACTACGTATATAATCCAAATTAAAAGGGGCGCCGATAGCAGGAGTAGCACACTAATGGTATAAAAGTGCCTCAGAAAGGCTGGCCAATGTTTTGATAGGAGGTCCTATGACGATAGGAGACCTTTGACAAAGAGAGATCCTTCTATCGAAACGTTCGCCAGCCTTTCTGAGGCACCTTATCCCTTGCTTGTAACTTTTCTACTACATGTATAGCAGAAATTGCATTGACGGTCTCCCGCTTGCCTTTTAATGTAGCCCAGCATGCGCACACAAAAGTGTACACATTAAGGTGGAATTCCCTTACACTACACCAGCGCCACCTTCATTTTGTTTTGCACTGCTTCCAGGCGATGCGCAACTTACATAATGTGTTTAGTTCGCGTGTAACTAAATCGCCCATGTCACAGAGTTGTCACGTCTTCAGGAGTGTCGAGATTAACTTGGAATCTTAACGGTGGTTCAATGTAACTACCATGGGAATTTAAGGCATTGTATACAGTAGGCTCGGACTTGGTATCACTTTTAAATGGCAACCACGTGAAGCGTATTTCCGGGGTATTTCGGCTCTGGCGTGGAGTAGTCGCCCAGCGTCGAAGCGCTCATTTCATGCCGTGTTGTGACCACGCTGTTATCCCGGACGAGTAGCGGGTCATCCGCTATCAGCTTCAACCGGCAACCACATTAAACACATTTTGGCCATGCCAGTATTACAGCGCTGTCTCTGCGCCACGCAGATTGGATATCTATACTGCTCGTGAAGCGCCCTGTACGCTGCTCCGCAATAACTTTCAGAGCGCAGCTTTTAGGCGCCCGTTCCTGCGTTTGGCGTCGGCGTCCCTCGGCATTGATCCTCGGGAGAGAGGGAAGTGTTTCTTGTGGGGAAGGAGAAAAGGCTAGCGCTATTTTCTGCAACCCATGCGGGAGCACGGCTCAGCGCCAGCAGGGTGGCGGAGGTGGGGTTAAAAGACAGAGAGGGTAGGAGGGAGAAAGGTAGAGGGACGTAGAGATGGAAGCGAAGTAGTGGCCGATCAGGAAGCCCGAGGTGGTGGGATGGCCGTTAGGCCATCCGTCTTTGTAGAAATGTCCTATAGTCTCGCCGAGAGCCCCGACGAGTCGAGGTACTCGACGACACTTAGGAAGGCTGGTAGCTGATTACGAGTGGGGAAGAGGATATCTTCCTGTCGTGAACATGGGAGCCCCAGGCGGTGGAACTCTTGCAGAAGTCGACCGCGGTGCTGCAGGTGAGCAGGGCAGGCCAGCAGGAGGTGCTCGAGAGTTTCTGGTTCACCACAGGAGGCACAGGCTGGCGAGGTGGCTTTCCCAAGGCGGTGCCGGCGGGCTGCCTCGGCGTAACCTAGCGAAAGAGCACAGCGAAGGATGAAAGAGCGAAAGCGGAGCGCAGCGGGGGATGAGAGAGAGTGTGATTGTGAAGAGGAAGAGGCGCTATGTTCTGCAGCCCTTTAGGGAGCACGACTCAGCGTCTTGGAGAAGGGGAGGAGGACATAGAGAAGAAAGGAAAGAGAGAAGAGAGAGAGGAGAGAAGAGAGAGGCGATTGCAGACCCCGTACCGTTAGGTACCGCTGTCAGCGGTAGCCATGCGGCGCAATTCACAATACACACGAAAGCCCCGTGACCTCCAGGAGCGTAAGAAGGAGCCTGAAGGCGAAGCCGTGGTGCCGGCCGGGAAACAGCAGCTTGGATGTCGAGACCGCAGGGAGTCCGAGGCGTCGGAATGAGACGTAGAGAAAGGCGGCGATAGCGAAGATAACGCGAGGGGGAATGCGGAGGAGGAGGGTATGGCGAAAGCGTGAGAAGCGTAGCGCCGCATGGCGGGCTCCACGGTAACGACCGCTACGAGATGGCGCCGGAGTAGGGCGCCGTCGTCCGTTCACCAATGACATGCGGCGAGCGCGTCCACCGATGCCATATTTGGGGCGAGCTCCACCACTGGAAAAGCTGGTGCCACCGTCGACGTGACGTGGCATGAGCGATCACGTGGACACAGCGGCAGCGTCGGCTGCTTCGGAAGCGCCGAAGCGAGCTGAAAACGAAAGTTTAAAGTCCCACCTGCGCCGATGTTCTGATTAAATGGTGAGGCTTTACCGCCTTGGGTGTCTGCTTGACAACATTTGAAAGTACTGTAATAGGTAGTGGCTGCCTTTGGAGGCGTGCAACATGGTAGGCTACTGCTCGGTGCCGCAGTGCCGGACGTACGCAACAGAGCCCGGTGTCAGCCTTATTCACAAGTATACAAGGAGCTGCGTGAAGCTTGGCTGGCGAAATTTACTTAGAACCGGCAGACAGCCATCGGCTATAACTCGGGTATGCAGCAAGCACAGACGCGAGGATTTCTGCTACGGCGCCGGGACTGCGCGATGTTCGGTGAGTAGAAGAAAACGTCCACTGAGACGCTCGCCCGCGCCCGCTGCTCGGCTAATTTCATGACGGTTTGTTCTAATAACTTGTGGATGCTAGATACTGGCAAGTTCACTGGAACGGAAAGGGAGCGGTAAGGCGCACATTAAAAAACAAGGCATGACATATGGTCATGTTTGTGTAAAGAATTAATGCACTGGATTATGAAAAAGAAGCAGAGGGAAATCGCACGCTCAGAAGACCGATAAACAAACAGTTCGACGCAACTTGAGAAATAATGTTGAAATGTCCAAGAATTTGGAAGACAAAAGAAGATTTAATCGTCGCGACGGCATATCACAGTCGCCGTATGCGTCGAAGTCTCTATAACGAAATTATTTTTGAACAGTTCTGATAGCGCCAACGCAACAGTGGTTTCTAGTGTGCTGTCAAGTGCTCATATTCTGCGGCCTAAAGCTCACGGCACGGTGCGAAAACGTGCTCACAGCGAAAGCCAAACATTGTGCGCGGACGTGCATGCAGACGCGCAGTCGGTTGCTGCGAACACGTGCGATCACTGCATTGAGGCTTCATCCTCTTGTGCCCCATTTGGTTATACAGACAGCCCACTATAAGAACATATTTCACATAGTTTACTCCCAGCGTTTGTCCACTTTTCACGCAAGAAACCGGTTCGGGAGACTCCATCGCGGCGACCGCGCGCAGTGGCGTTCACTGTACATATTCGGTAAAGATATAGCGTCTGTAAACGATTCTGCGCTTTCAATTTGCCCAAGATTATTATATGGACCGTCAAAAACTGTCCACGTTTTGAGAGTACCTACATCTATGTCCAGGAGGGCTGCCGCGTGGTGTTTTTAATGAGCGCCGTAAGCGAAACCTATAGACCGTTTCATCGGGCGAGGAGGATAGGGCGCGCGGAGAGCCTTTCCTCCTCTCTGGCTTGGGCGATCCGGCGCGGCGCTACTTGAAATTATTGCTGTCGCGTGCTGCGGAACGATTTCGAGATGTTTTAGGTCTTACTTTGTGAAATTTACGCCATATTCGTTCATATAAGGTCGTCAGGGAAGCCTTTCTGTGCATGGGTAACTACTGTAGGCAGAAATATCTTTTGGGGGATCAAAAATGTGACGCGCACAATCAGCCGCGGTGTACGCGCATTATCAGTCGCGGTGCGTGTATGTGTTGTTTACTATTTTGCTTATATCGGTTTTAATTCAACTATGAAAACCGGCGTCTCTGTATTTCCAGCATTAAATGGTAAATCAGCTCACTGTCTGATCGATTGGCGTAGGGAGTAAAACATAAAACATAAGAGCGCACGCTCGTGCACGGCCAACCTAAGGAAATCACGAAACATCTGAGCGGCAGGCGCTATCAAATATTTGTGATACACTGGCATTGTTCTCACGCATTTCAAGTCTAGTATGCTTGAAATTACCATATGTCTACGCTAGCCTTGCTGCATGAGGCCCATGGCGCTGCTCAACACAGCGATCACTACGGTTGGTGAGGCAGCACGATACATATATAAGCTGTGTCCTTCGGCATTGCCTTTTTGTCCTGTATACAGCCGTAATATATGAGAGGGTTCGCATAAAAAGAATTCGATGGCTATTTTTGAGCGCAAAATTTCCGTAGTACGTGTGTGTGCGTCGTAGAGAACTGAACGAACACAACCGAAATAAAAATTCGGTTATCATCCTCTTTCTCTAAAAAGCAAGAGAAAACGGGCTAACACCGCACAACGTTTATAAATATATAACCGCTGATGCCGTATGCTTGGACCATGCGCTATATAGAACAAGGATATCTTTAATCCCGCACCTACAACTACTTAGGACGCTCGCGCAGTTCGTAAACGACCGCTTTGCTGGACAAGCTTAATTCAGACTGTAAGGTATGCTGCTATTACTAGCCAAAACTATTTTATTCATGGGTGGAAATCTCATCCATCCAACCAAGTAGTCACGCAATGTAACCTGCAGCGAACAGTTTGGACACTTGTCAAAGTATAACAGCACAGCTCCTATCGTATCAGAACGGTACCCACGCTGTTACGATCGTCGCGTACGTTTCATGGCTCCTAAACCGAAGCTTAGAAATAGAGGATAATACTGCAATAAGGTCACATTAGTGATTGGAACATTCGGAAATACAGAATTGATCTCCGAGGCTGATTGTAGGCTCAAATATGCGCGCACACATCGCGCTGCGTGTTCCGTCCACCTCAACGCTCAGCAGAAATTCCGGCCATGAGGCCTTAAACCACTTCAGCACGTCTCACAGAACCATTTACCACGTTGAAGACGCACGTCATACTAAACAGACCGCACGACCGCCAAAAACAAACGCTAGAACCTACCGCCGAGCGTATACCTGCCACGAAAAAGACCGCTTTCACCCAAGCCAGTATGGCGCAGCTCATAGGCGGCGCCACTGCGTTCACAATATGGCGGCGCCTACGAAAAAACGGTCTATATGAAGAGCGCGCCGCGTGACCCCTCATACTATGCAAGGGAGGCGCTTCCGACAGATGGCGACTCCGTCTCCGTAACTCCACTCCCCCAATATGGAAAAAAGCGCTGCATGAGCGGAGGTCTGTCTGCGGCGGCTGCTGTGAATCACGCTCACGCGTCACCCATGCGCTGCCGCTCGCGATCTCCCGATGAGCGAGGCAGTCGCGCCACACTTCACTCCGTTTGCAGTGTGCTGTACGAGACAGATTGTCCTCGCCAGTCATATTTGGGGAAATGAAAACACGTATAGAGCTGCGATCAAGCTTCGAATTAGGGAGTATTGTAATCGTCGGTATATTTTTTGTTCACGGTTACTGTGTGAAAACGTGGGGCCGTATAACGTAAAACTATGCCAATATGTTTTTATTCCAATCTCCTGACGTCAAATTTGCGACGCAAGCATCGGGCGGTCACCCGTAGGGTTGTCTGAACAGACCAATCAAATGCTCCCCTTGGTCATAGGAGGTCGCTTTTGTTTGCTTGAAAAACGAATAACATTGCCTGCTGTGAGCGGCTTGTCTTATCTAATTGGCTCACAAGAGGCGAGGAGCATGCTCAAGTGCAGAGGGATTCGATGGGCCGAGCCACTACACTCAATATCGATAACCAGATGAAGAGGGTGGTGCCGGCGCCTGCGATTGGTCCGCTTTCTCTTACTTAGCTTGCGGTGGCTCGTCGACTATCGCGGCGGCATGCAACGGAAGCTTAAGAATGACGCTAAAACGGATCCTCAGCAAAGAAGAGTTGGCAGAACGAGGTCGTAAACGTGCCGAAATTTCAGGAAAACGTTACAAGGTCACGCAAAAAGTTTTATTGCATGCAAATACACCCATGCTCTCCGGCAGGAGCGAGTAGCCAGTGCCGGAGCGATCGGCGGCAGCCATCTTTTATTCCTTTCGGAACGGGGCAGCCTGCGCTTATTCAGTAGAAAATTCAGTTTTGTTCGGCATATTAATGCATCTTTAACGCGTACGCGTCACTTTGACGTGGTAAGTTTTTGCGGTTTTGTGACGTTGCGTGAGAGGCAGGTGAAGTGGGTGCAGCCCGAAAACTTTTGACCAATAGCCGAGGGCTTATGGCAAAAAGGCGTCGAATCAGAAGTGACTATTTTTGTTTTGCTCGGTCAAATTACGCATAATCATTGTGTGCACGCCATATCAGATGGTGAGCTATCGCGGTTTTCGTGACGTTGCGTGACAGACAGGTGAAGTGGGGGTGGTCCAAAAACGTTTTTTACCAATCGCGGTAGGCTGATTGCAGAATTGGAATAGAAAAGTTTGGAATAGTTTTACGTTATAGCGCCCGTGGTTACGCACAGCTACTTCAATGCTAACGCCTAGCACGGTTAACTGTCCATTTCCTGAAGAAAAACATAAGAAAGGTAAATTCGTAACGCAATTGTTTATTCCTTTTGGTACACAATACAACTGTAAACAACATTCATAACACTCCTTTATATTTCGCACGGAGACAGCTCGATCTTTTCAAGCTCGAGCAATGCTTGGAGTCTTGCTGCTTCCTCCAAAAACACTCATCGTATAGCAGCAACCACTTCGGCATGCACTTTTCTCAATCACATGATGTGCGTGGGCGCAGATTTCGGTTGACACATGTGCAAACTTGCGAGATAATATACTTTGCATAGGTAGCACGAAAACTCTTGAACAAAACATCACTGTAACATTGGGGGAATGCTCTTCTTGGATAAAATACACGCGCAACTTTTGTCACGCTTTCCCACGAAATCACTTTCTTTTTATTTAGCCACAATCATTGCGCGTGCTGTTGCAGCTCTAAACCATGGAGAGGCTCCTTTGAATACACATTCGTTTACTGAATCCAGGGTCGGGATAATGTAACGATCCTATTCCACTTATTTTCCTTTTAGCCCTTCGTCAGTGGTACGAGCGGCGCTCCACCTACCTTATCACTGTGATCGGCGGTTCATGAGCGGTGGATGAGAAGAAAGGAACAGAATCAAGGGAAAAGAATCGCTACATTACAGCGGCCAAGTTTTAAAGCATACAGTGGCTTCACGGCGGCGGAGTCACATGGCACAGCCAGTACGTGGATCGTAGCATAGCCAGAGTGTAGTGCGCGCATACGCACTGCCTAGAAGTGGCGTACGTTTCGCCTGCACGTTGCGCGCCTGCGCACAGTGCGCATGTGAGATCAAGATTGTCAAGGCAAGCGGCGCGAGAGGCCAGCGACGAGTGCAGTCAACCTCGGCCGCTTTCGTTCCGGGGAGAAGACGAGGAAGAATAGCGCTATGGCTATAGTTTTTCTGCGTTGAAACGGCGTCACTCGTAAATTGGCGCAAAAACGTCTCAACAAACGCGCGTAAATGAGCAGGCATATCGCGAATACGGAAAGTTGCCACGCGCTGCAAAAGTGAAAGCATGGCAGTGTGACAGAATACTTGCCGACCTCCTTCGGTGGCTCAGTGGCTGTACAACATTCTGCTGCTGAGCACGAGGTCGTACGTTCGATACCCGGTCGCGACGGGCGCATTGCGACGGGAACGGAATGCAAAAGCGCTCGTGACCACCGAAATTAATCCGGCGTCCCCAACAACGGCGTCCGTCTCATGCGGTGCGTTGTTCTTGGACGTTAACCCCGGTACTTTGGTAGAATACTTGCTCAAACCGTGTGTCGTTTTGTCGCCTACTTGGCAGAATCCAAGGGTGACGTAAATACTTGCGCGTGTATGGACGTCTGTGAGAACAGCCCGTGCGAGGAAGTAGCGACGTGAGGCAGCATTATGTGCCTGTCAGACTCTAGCGCGGTAAAACTAATCCGGCACCGCCTGTACCACCAATCTTATCCGTAGCGCGCACCTACGTGCCATGTACTTCTCCTATAGCATAACAAAGTGAGGCAAATACTAAAGAGCAGCGCCTGTCTACGTCGTTTTGTGTTCCTTCACATTCTGTTCATTTTTGCGCTGCACAAACATAGCACTAAAATATATGTACCAACTAGCCTGCGAGCGAATCCTTTAGGAGTAAATACTACATTTTGTCAATGGCACGTTATTGAACAAATAAAGTATTGCTGCATTGTTGCGCGTCCATTTTATACGTGCTGTCGACCAACTAAAGCTTGCGCATGTTTAAAAGGGTGGAAGCAATCAATAGTGCAATTACGTCACAAAAAAATAGGGCAAACGTAAGAAAAGACAAGAAAGAACGATGCTTTCGAAGTCATCGCAAGATTCATATGTGGTGAAAAAACATACGGTTGAAACGAGTAGAAAGGTGAGGTTACATAAGCATATTGTAGTTAAGACAGTGTGCGCACACTAATAGAGAACTGGGCGAGTGGGAATGCGTTCATGTTGCTACAACCGTTACAATGCGAAGGCGGACGCCGAGAAACAAATAAGAGAGAGAGAAAAAAAACAGGGATTACGTGAGCGCTTTCCGAGCGAACGCACACGCAACGTCACTTTAGTCAAGGTCGAGTTTCTCTTCGGTCTATTCTGTAATACAGAATAATCGTACTAATGCTTTAGGGTGACTGGCACTCGCTTTTATGCATCGTTTTCCGGCCAGTATACTATAGCCAGTGACGCATAGTCGTTCTAGTCAAAGACACAAAATGGCCCCCACACATCGCGGTGGCTACGGCGTTCAGCTGCTGAATACCAAGTAGCAAGTTAGACAATCTGATTTCAGGTAAAAGGTAAGCTGCTCCATGAAACAAGTAGCGTTCAGTTTTGATGCTTTATGTAATCGCACATGATCTGCTGAGCATTCTGTCGAAAAGGAAACAGTTTTTTTCTTCTTTCTTCATTATTTTTAAAGGCACGTGGCGCACGGCAGTGGCGTGACTGTAGATTCTGCCTTTCGGTAAAATTTGCAGTATTTTTAATGCGCTAGCATCAATACTGTCAAAGCGGGGAAAAATGTATGTGCGTGCAAGCGTAGGCAGTCGGCCACGTGACAGCGGTAGCCTGTCACGAGCAGACCAACGTCAGTGCAACTGTCTGTTCCAGGACCACCGTCAGTTGCACTTCGTTCCTCGAAGAGCCAGGACGTGCGTCGAGTGAGCTCCTGAACAACACTTTGTAATGTGGTGAACGCGGTTTCAATCATGGATCCGGGACTTAAAGAGGTGCGACGTAATGACAACGTATTTCTGTCGCATTTACCGCTAAATCACCACTGAATTTGGTTGTTTTGTACATGTGACTCAGCAAACGGTGAAGGCATAAAGTGCTCTTGAAGTCATAACTGGTTCCTCTTTCTTGCCTTACTTTATAAATGCTTCAGTTTTAGTTTAGTATATACATGACTAATAGGCCCCTTAACCTCTTTTTTCCTCGTAAAGAAAACATAACGGATATTTTTAAGGTGAATCTCTGACGACATAAACAGAACAATTATTTTAACTTACACTGCATGCTGATTAGTTGCCATCGGTGTCTAATATTTGGAATTAACATCTGTTCCTGTGGACATTGCCCGGGATTATTTCTCTCGGTTCCTGTTGAGATAGCATGTCTTTGCAAGTGAAGCGAAAACACGGGGAAGGCGGGAGATGGAAATTCAAGAAGATCAGCAAAGCAAGAACAAGGTGAAAGCAGGTGCCAACGTTTCGACAAGTGGACAAGGCCTTAAAGAAGAGAAGCCCACTTGTCGAAACGTTGGCTCCTGCTTGCAAGTGAAGTTGTTTACAGAAGTGAAGGTCGTCTCTGCGATCTAAGGGATGTGCACGGTTGCAGTACTACCCGAACACTCGGCGTCAACTGCGTGTCGTTACATGATCTATATTCTTCCAGCCATCATGCATGCCTTAATCATTTTTTTCCTGGCAGAATATCGCTTCTGAACCGACAAAACTTCCTCCTGAGATCCTGAGGTCTGAGGTCTCCTGAGGTCTGAGGTCTCCTGAGGTCTGAGAAACGGAAAAGCTTTTTTTTCACAAGAATGAAGGTTTCCGAACTTTGCGAGACAATTAAGTCGAAGTTGCATTCAATTCGTGTGCATGTGTGCAACAATGAAAATGCTGGGACGCCTGGAGACAAGGTCTGTCGTCTACCGTAAGGAGTGGTGGCGCCAGCAAACGCAGTGCGCTGTCCACCCTCTTTGCCGATATCATAAAATAAATATGATTTCCATCACATATTTTAGGTATCGATACCGAAATATTCAGTATTTGCGTTGCTCGGCAAAAAATACAAATAATAAATTCCTAAGTAACGTTCCGATGCAGGAACAACTCTCGGGTTTAACGCCGGAGATCTGACATCGCTTACAGGTGCTGCGCGCAGAATTCAGATTCTCATACCACATTATTCGTGATTCGGTCATGGAAAACGTGTCATAAAGCTAGTAAAACTAGACGAACACTCAAAGACAGGTACGTGCTCCATCGCAGTCAGCCTACTTCTTCCCCAGCGCGGGACATTACGCCATGCTCACGTTCACCCAAAACAATATCAGATGAAGACACACCACAGGGCGACTCACAATGCGAGTTTCGAGTGCATAGCAGAACCAATTCACATTCGCGGCATCGAAGTTTCTTCCGTTAACCTTTTCTTCCACGCTGTTCACTACAACGGACAAATTTCAGCGATTTTCGGAGCTAGTGCTTCCGAGAAGTTTTTCCGCATAGTGTCCCTTTCAGTGGGCAACAGAACTTTTCTATAGCCACCCTTGTACGGTGCCACCAACCACCGTTTTCCCCCACTCGGCTTCAAAGATCCCGTTGTTCCGGCGGGTATACCCACGTGGGTCCTCGCGCTTTTACTTATACATCTCGTGACATTGCGGTTTGGTACATGTAATTGCCTGCACGTGATTTAAGAAGCCTTCGGAGGCAAAAGCTGCAAATATTGTGGCTGAGTGAAACGAAGTTCTTCGGAACACATATTCTAAAATGTCCACTGTAGTGGACACCACGCATGGCAGGAACAACAACACGTGCGTTGGAGCAATTCTGCGCAGTGTTTATGCCCCTTTGACTTTCAATTTCTTTTATATATATTTGCCTCATATTTTCATGTAATAACAATTTGCTCATCTTATTATGCCGCGAGCTAATAGGAAAACATAAATGAAGGATTTACCAGAAGCTCCTGCCACAGTGAAATGAATGACGCTTGTGAAAGCAAGTTTAGTTGCTGCTGCGTGCGTTATGGCAATGTCAGTCATTTCCCCCTCAGAAATAATGCAAAGCACAAATATGCAAAATCTGCGTAGGCAAGTGCGAAGCGACATAGATGCGCGAAATGCAAGGTATTAGGGGCGTAGCCGTGGAGTGCCCTGAATTGCATTCATATCAGAATACGTTGCATAAAGCGATGTGCGACAAACAACACTCCCAGTCACCCTCTCCCCACTCAAATGTGTGCCCCCATCCACCCTCCCCAAGAAATACATTACTGGATACCCCACTGCCAAGCTATACTTGCGTACTACCTGCAAAATTGACTGCTTTTTCGTATTCAATAACGTAGAGTAACGTGGGCCGCTCCAAACATTTTGTATTAAAGCTTACATTTCTTAATGTGAGGGCAGGAACTTCACCTGCTGGAACAAAAGAAAGCTGTCGGCATCCACGCTCACTAGAACTGGTGCGCATGTTGTTCACTGTGGCGGACATTCTCCCTCTTGTGAAATAAACATTTGCAAGCACATGCGCACAAAAAAAAAATCTTGAATTTTTCTGGATGCACATTAATAAAAAATTAAAAGTAAGAACTGTTTACATGTGTAATCTTTCTTCATGCAACAAAGGGTTAAGGCGGTTTAAACCTTAGTTCACAATGGGTGAAGGCGCAAGCGTACTAAAGAGAGAGAGAGAGAGAGAAAAGGATGCATAGAAAGGCAGGGAGGTTAACCAGAGGCAGTTCCGGTTGGCTACCCTGCACGGGTGGAAGCGTGAAGGGGGATAAAAAGAGAAAGACAGCGGATGGGGGCGATATAAAGAAACAGAGACAAGCACGACCAAACCGCGTACACTAAAGAGCGGTAGGGGGCGGCGTTCTTACAGTCTATCGTGTAGCCCCGCAGACCGCAGGAACCTGAATAACGCGAGTAAGGCCTTTAGCGTGGATGTTCAGTAGAAGTGTATTTGACACTGGCCACAAATACTATGCGAACATAAAGCTATGCTCTTTTACCGAAATACGTAGAGTGCACTTCTATTTCGTAGCGTATGGCAGCAACTGGCTACAGTGCACCGGACCGCACACAGCTGTCCAGTACATGAATCAAGGAATATGTCAGCTGCTATAGTACAGGATCACCATGAAGTAAGTAGAACTCGAAGTTCGTCGACAGACCATGGCTACGGCGCAGTGCAGTTTTAGTAGAACCGGCGTATACTTGAACCCTCGTAGTTCGTTGATTATAGCAGATTCAACACGCCAACCGCGGCCATGCCAAAGCAACTGGTTGGCATCATCAGCTACAGCTTAAGCTGATCGGGCGACCAAGGTAGCAGACGAGCATGAACGAAAGCTCCAGCGGCCAAGCGTGTTCGTTGTGTCTTGGCCGTCAGGCCTCCTTCACTCGCTAGTCGGACACTGCAATACAAACACTCGTGCACGCAGCGATCGATTCTCCTTAAGAAGGCCCTGCCACGCGAGCATTGTGTCCTGAACAATGCAGATCGCTCAGTGCTACTGCCTTATACATCGTGAATTGGCCACCGCCGATGACTTCCCAAGGAAAAAGCCATAAGAGTTGCAGCGAAAATGCAGAAATCGCAAGACATAAACCTACACTAGTTTCTCCAAGGTACGTCAATGCCTCTATTTCACTAGATAGTTTCGCAAAAAGATAAGTGCCTTGAAAAAAATGGCTTGCACAATACCACGCGCAAACTGGCCCTAGCTTTGACACAAACGTCCCAACAGATATGCTGTGTTGTAATCCTGAATGTAGTGGCACATGTAGAAACGCCTGTTGCTGGCGAATGGTGTAAAAAATGCGTCCTTAAATAGCAGTTACACAACTTACACTCCGAATGAAACTGAAGTTATCCACTTTTCCCAGGCAATGGAGAAAAAAAAAAAGCTATCTCTATGCGATCAGGGTTATCAAGGAATTAGCGAAATATTTGGCGCTCGGGCTGACGTCACAAAGAACAAAACAATTTTCCCCTCTATGCTCTAGGTGGTTATAAACTGAATTTCAAATACGCACGTACTTAGACATATATTTACGAATGGGCACCCCATTAAGAATGCAGTGGATATTCCGCACGGAAACTTTCTGCGTGTACGCGTGTCTGAAAGCTGATGACTTGGCGACGCTCCGCACAGGTTCAGAACATAGAGTTTGTGTCGGTTTTATAAAGCAGCCCAAAACGAAAATTATTACCTTGTACCATGTTTCACGTGAGACGGCAGGAAAATAATGTGAAAAGAGGCACCTTGTGAAAGGAACAACGCATGTTCATATTCAAAGTTGTAGTGCCGATAGCGTTGCTTTGTTGCCACTAAACTTCCTTTAGCGCACCACTGTGTCGAATACAAGGTATAATAAGCGGTATATGTAAGATGGAGACCTGCAGAGGATATACGGGAGAACAAGTGAACAAGATACCTCAGTCCAGAGCAAACGTTTCCACAAAAGGACTTCTCTTCTTGTCTTCGTCGAACGATGGAAATTCATCTCGTCCAAACGTCACCGCCTTACGAAAGAGTCGCCCTCCCTCGTTCTCGGATATCTCCTGAATCGAATCACTTATTCCTCGAGTATGAAGGACGTACCTGTGATTTGTTGCCGTGTAAGTAGGCACGATCGAGCTATAATAGCAGTGGCGCAGTTATGTCATTATGTGACAGGGCTACAGATATGTACCAATAAATACGTCGCACACAAAGCCGGAGATAATTTCATGCACGAGTCGCACTGAACAGCAGTAACTGGTCACCAGAAAGGAGGCGACGTCATTACCTCCTGTACACATGAGGTTTGCAAGTTAACAAAGTTGGTATCGATAGCCAAAACCCTGTCGCCTTCCACATAAACGCGACGCCACTGCAATCCAGTTAGCCACCTTTTCTATGATATCTGTAGCGTTAAAATGCTCGGCATGCAGCGCGTAAATAAGGAAGAAAGTCTTTTGATTCACTTATTAAAGGAATAGCGTTAGCAGAATTGAACCAGAGTGCTCCTAAAAGGCATGAACCAATAAAGAAATACCTCAGGGCTTCTGGTTCACTTTTTTGCCTTTTGTGTATTCGGTTTTGATTAGTTATGCTTCGTAACCGCAATTCACGGACATCAGGCCCCGGCTTTACTGCATTATTGCTATTGAAATGACCAACAAGTAAGTTAACTAACCGGACAAAGGCAAGCTTATGCTATGTAGTTATGTGGCTTCCACGTTCTCCTCACCGACATAAATAATTTTCTCAGCGTGACAATGCATTTCTGCGATTCGGCAGTTGGTGTCAAAACCTACCTGCTATCTGCGTAGTTCGTTCGTTAGCTTTATTTCAATTCACGTGCACAGACCCGTTAGTAAAGACCCACTAACTTTGCGCGCAACAGTACCTCTCTCTCCAAGCGATCAAAGTTCGCTCTAACCTTCAGTATGCGTTTGAAGCATTTAGCCTAAAACTATTATTGTACAAGAGTATAAGATGCTTCACGCTTCCTCTGTTTTGTTTTGTGAAATCTCAGGATCGCCAGAGGCAGTGAGCACCGGGGGAATAATTCAGCCTAGAATAGACTTGCTCAGTCAAAACAAGCAGTGTCAACAACAGCGCATATTCAGAATCGGAAGTTCGAGAGGGCTACTTGACATACATGCGCGGAGCGGTAGTCAGATCACTCTAATGCGTGTTAGTCCTTTTGCTGGCTTTCGGAGAACGATATTGGTGGATACGTACGTAATCCGAGTTTTGCGCTAAGGTTCGTACTACCTTCGTGGAGCATTTTCACTATAGTAAATGACTGGTCAAGAATGCAGCAGCAAATGTCCTTGAAAGAGAAAGCATATAATGGCGCTAGCAAACCACCTCGAAATTTAGAATTTACCTCTCCTTTCTCCTTGCTATTCATGTCCCCACTTTCGGTTTGCTCGGAAAAGTCTACTGGGGTAGGGACGGTGTTCGTCGATGCACCCTAAGTGTCAAATTGGATTAGCTCTATATCTTCTGTGGTACTCCCAAACTGTGCGCAAGGACGTTACGTGGAGGCTAGGCGATGTCACATATATCCCCCCTATAATCACTTTCGAGAGTTCTATGCGCTGTTTGTACACGTGAGGTGGCCTTCCTGTTCCCTGCCGCTATTGGCTGTTGATGCACATGGAGTGTGACCGCAGCGTGTTCCTGGTTGCTGAACACTCGGGCGCCTCCTGTTCAAGACTACGCAGAAGCAAACCCAGGAACCTTTCGTGGGAACCGTTTGCATTCTTTAACTGTCCATGACTATAGACTTTCACAACTTGCGCCCCTGAAGCGCTGACCAAAAACGCATGCAATGGCCTAGTGCCGCTTCTTTCCCTCTACCCTCAGCAGTAACAAGGTATGCATGTGTTCCAGGGGAGCCTCCTGATCGTTGCTGTACCGAGCAAACTTGTCATGGTATAAATAGTCTTCCACCAGACTCGAATACGGGGGAAAAAGTAAAGGTATACAGGTAACCGGGACCACTGGCTAGAAGTAACGTGGGGCATCACTGGTAGCCGAAGTCGATATAGTAGTCCCTCGAGTGGCGACGTTCCCTGCGGGCGTTCTTGAGCTCGTCCCACGAGATGAGCGTGATGGACGAAGTGGTGAGCGTGTAGAGGAAAGCACCCCCAGCACCTTTGCCAAGACCCCGCAGGCCCTCAGTGCGCTTGATCTTGCGCACGCAGTCCCAGATGCTGCGATAGTAGAGGCCCTCGCCGCGCGCGTTCGACGGCTGCGCGTACATGCGTGCCCGCAGTACGTCCACGGCCGCAATGAAGGGCGCCGACACAAGGCCAGAGATGAGCGCCGCCAGCACCGTGTTGATGAAGAAATAGCGCTCGCGGCCCTCCGTGGCCGTGTTGAGCAGCGTCTTGAATCCGATGAAAGTGGACAGCTGCAGCGCCGAGCCCGTGGAGATGCGCAGGATGTTGGCGGAGGTGGCGCGCCACAGGCCGTTCCACAGGCCCTGCGTCCGGTGGATCTGCATGAAGGCCTCTCTCGCCGTCCTGAAGCCGTGCTGGTAACCGACCGCGATGGACGCCGTGGCGCAGTGCACCTGCGAGTACGCGGACAGCGCCGACGAGCGAGGCGTTATTGATTGCTCACCCGCGCATTTCCAGCTTTTTACTTCATGCATGGTTAAACATAAACGTACGACTGTGTTTACTACAGTTGTGACAAAGGTGCAAAGTTGAGTAAGTTGGTTCGTACTGCCTTGCGAAAAACAGTATCGAGAAACAAGGGACAAGTTCACGTCCTTGTTCCTTAGTGCCTTTTTTTTTTAAAGGTGGTCTTCCTGATACCACACAGTGAGGAAGAGATGTAACACTGTTATGTGGTCAGTACTTAGAGCGACAATAAAATGACACGGGTCGCTCACCCGTGCTCAATCTACATCCGGGTGCGCCAGATCTAAACTCGATATATGATGTGGAGTGGGAATAACTGCATTATGAAAAGAACACACAGAGTTTGACTCTTCAAGGGGGCAACGGCTTTCCCAAATTCCCACCGACGCCTCCGAGCACTACCCATAAATTTGGCCCAGGCTTGCACGTGTGTGGTATCGCATGGTCGACTGGCTGGCGTTGCCGTTCCAATACGTGACTCGTCACGAGTGCGCGAAGATTTGCGGACGCTACAACGGTAAGGCCCGTAAGGCGTCATCCCATATGCAGCAGCATGTCGTCGCTGTCAAGTGTGCAACCTACGAAATTTACGGGCCTCGACGTGACTAGGCTCGGCAATAAGATTATAGTGAGCGCTTTTTGAGCACGTGCACATTATGCTAGCGCGCCACGGCAAGCAGCGCTCTTCCACGGTTACGAACAGAATCAATCGGACGGCGCGTTAAACGCACGAAAATTCTCAACATGTCGAACCTGCATGTGTGTTTTGAGAAGGAAAAGCGGCGAGCCGGCGAACGCCCCGATGGCGCCAGCCACTCCACCGGAGATTGCACTCAGCCGGATGCTGGGTTCGAGGTTTTCGTCCATCGTGAAGCCGAAGTCCTCGATAGTCTGGAAAATGCCTAGCCGGAGCCCGTTCGCCAACAGCTGGTACCCCAAGCCCGGCAGTAGGCCGCGGTAGATGGCGAGGATGCCGTCGTAGCGGGCCACCGTGTACAGCGCCTGGGGCACGTTACGGTACACGGGCCGCATCCGCCCCGACTTGTCTGCGCCAAAACATGCGCTGTCACTTGAAGTCCACCCGACTCTGCACAGCCTACCATTACTTCCGTGAAAGTTTTTTTGTTTACCCTTGTACAGCTCTTATTTATAGCGTTCCAATCGTTGATCCCAAAGGTATATATAGATGATTACAAGAGTGCTCACGCTTGTGCGTGGCTATACCTCATTCGGTAAAACTTTGAAGAGCTACAACCATTAAACAGAGGAAATATTACAGCTGTAAGTAGTACATTTCATCGACTACGTGTCGTGCAATATTCAGTCACAGAAGACGTTAGCGTATCAAACAACCACAACAAAGACGTATCTTCCGACAGCCATCATCGAACGGCCTTCCTGAACAAACCAAAGGTTTGTTCAAGCCGCACCGACAAATGATAGTCGATTTACGAGAAAGGTGCTCCGGTAACAGAAGCGAAACGTAGAATCATTAATAGTTCACGATGCGCCTTTGAAAGCCGTAACGCGATTAAGACGTGATGTGATATAATCTAAGAGCTTCGAACTACCATTGCAACTTATCCCGAAATAGATGTGGATATGTGCGCCCATCTTTAGTGCAAGTCTGCCGCAGAAGTGCATCTGCTATGACGTTTAAAGCCAGTTACTGTGACAGCTGTTTCTTGTCCCGTCTGTAAGAGCGCTAGCAACCACTGCACACGATCGCTTAAACAGTTGGTCACGAATGAGAACGTTATGACGTCCTCAGCCGTAACCGACCGTTTGCGCAGTAATGGATGCAGACATTTGCTTTGTTCTTTTTACGCTCTTCGCAACAGACGATTGCAACCAAATCAAAACAAATTATCAACCAACGCTATATTATTCGAGCAAACAATGTGCTTGAACATACGCAGTACACCACCTTGCAAGCCGTCATCAGTCACTGGTACGTCTTTTTTTCCCTACTACATCCCAGAAGGCTACCTAGTCTTTGCTACCTGCGATTTAGCAAGCAGCATGTATATCATTAATCGCACTAAAGCGCATGCAGCACGAAGCACGAATAGACGAACAGATCGGCAACCACTGCGTGCATGCCAGAACGTAGGTCAAGTCTTCGTTAATATAGAATCGAATACCAGCTAATCCCGAAAGGAAGAGACGGTGCTCGAGTCTGAAATGAAATTGAATATCGTCTTTTCCCGTTCCGAGAAGCCGGGAAGAGAGAAAATTTCCTTTCCGTGAGGCACGCGCTCGTGCATCTGTGTGCGTGTGTGTGCAAGGTTCAGGGCTGGTTCAAGGTGGACAGACGTACCTTTCATCGGTGGCTGCAGCTCCCCTTGTAGCTGGATACGGATCTTGGCTACCTCGATGGGGTGCGTGATCAGGCTGGCCGAGCACGAGGCCACAGCGGCGACTACTATCTCCGCCATTGGAGCTCCCCTATCTTGGTTCTTTCTTCAAAGTTGACAGCAACCCGCACAGGATCCTGCAAGCACCCCGGCGACACCTAAAATATACAACCACAACCAAGCCAGATACCAGCTTCATTGCCCCCAACAGTCACTGCCGTCATACAGATTTCAGAAGTCCATCAAAATACAGTTGACCCGCCGCAGTACCGCTATGGTGTTACGCTGCTAAGCACGAGGTCGCCAGATCAAATACCGGCCGCGGCGGCCACATTCCGATGGGGGCGAAATGCAAACAGCCTTGTCCCGTGCATTGGGAGCACATTAAAGATCCACTGGTGGGCAAAATTAATCCGGAGTTTCTCACTACAGCGTGCCTCATAACCAAATCGTGGTATTGGCCCGCAAAGCCACAGAATTCGTTCATTCAAAATGCAGTTGGTGAGTTCCGCTGACGGCTAACCACCCACTTATGTTCACTTTTCTGAAGAAAACAAAATAGTATGAGTTGTCAGTTTTGGGCTCTGAACGTGGCACCTCTCACACGTCACTCAGCACCAAAACAAATGTACCAGCAGAACAAGACAACAAACGCCTCGGGAAACTGAAGCGCACGCAAAAGGTGCGGCCGTGCTTTGAGTGGTCGACTGTGCCTATGTCTGTTTTGCTCGCCTGTTTTCTATAAGAAAGTAGCTTTTGGCTGCAGAACTATGCTCATATCCACAAAAGAAGCAATGGCGCACCGGAAGCCGTTGCTAGAACACCAACAAATAAACAGGATTTCTCTTCATGGACAAAGCGGAAACTAATGTAGCCGAAAGAAAGATGTGTGTGCGGTGTAACGAGAAAGGGGGGGGGGGGTAAAATAGCGGAATAATTGAGAGTGGAGGAGAAGTTAAAAAAGAAATGTTATAGCAAGCATGGTCAGTTCTTTATCTACAACACTGGTTCTCAACGCCCATATATAGGGAGAAAAATAAAGCTCCACCGCTATAGAATGGAGGGCACGTGTCGACTAACTTTCTCTTGCGCAACAGCGTTTTTCTGAGTGGCCGGGCGCACGGGCGCCTGTCGCTCATGACACAGCCACCGAACGAGACAGTTGCCGCTGCAATGGCCAACCGCGGAAGGCAGTTACGTAACAGAAGTTGGTGGATTGCCCTAAAGTAAATGCGGATTGCATTCTTAGGCTTCTGAAAACATTTTTGGCGCGCTTACTTTTGGGACACATATCAGTGCCAGGCGTGCAAGAGCGTCAGCTTTGTCATTTTCAATTCCTACGTGGGATGGGATCCATTGAAATTTTACGTTAAATCCCTTGCTCATTAGAACTTTTATCAGTACCAGAGATTGCCTTGCAAACTTGTCTCGAGGTAGGCCATGGTGTAATCGTTGTAACGATGATTTTGAGTCCGTCAGCACCGCGACGTCACGTGCGGAATAAGTGCGCAAGGCCGCGGTAATGGCGGCACTTTCTGCTGTTGTAGAAGAAACTACGCGATCAAGGCGGCCAGTCCATGACACATCAAGGGAGGGTATGCAGAATGCCGCTGCGCAACTGTTTTTCTGTGCACACACCCACTTACATTTCCTCAGGTCCTCAGGTGGCTTTGAAATGCTGTGCTCAGGTGGCCTAGCACACGAAACATTGCTTCGGCAGTTGGAATGGTGCGTTTCGCCGGTAGATGGGGTACACTGAGGCTTCACTTAATGTCCGAAAAAGACCATGGCGGGTCGAGGTGACTCCGTTTAGGCCACTCCCATCCTAAAAATCGAAAGGTGTTCAGCGCCGCATGGAAATGGGAGCGAGTTCTTGCTCTTAGCTCTAGGTAGTGTTCACATCAAGCATAAGCTGAGACTGGAACGTACACGTAGAGACGGAATAGAATGCCTATCACGTGGCGGTATTTGAGAGTTCAATGCGAAATCGCTACGGAGCCTTTTGCCGAACATGCTGCAGCCCTCATATATAATCAATGCCCGTCCCTGAACTGAATCACGCACAATGCCATTCATATACTAGCAAAGCTCCGGCAGTGATGTCACAGCAGTGAAAAGAAACGCTCGTGATAAAATAAACTAGTACCCGAGCGACCACTACACTTGAGGCAAAATCACTCTGGTCACTTTCCGCAAATACTGACTGAGCCGTGAGGCTCCGCGTATTCATTTTCCTCTATTTACTGTAATGTGCATTGTTAAATATTTACACCCGCGTGAGCGGGTATTAAACCTTTCAAATAGCAATACGCACTTATTTTTATTATATATATCTTAGTAATCGTGATCTATAGAAAATAGGCCATTCGTGTTCGTTAGTGCGTTACACTTCGTTTTAGAGACGGCACGACGTGTCGTAAAAAAATAATAATAAAAGATATCCGACCTGCAAACGAATCGTATTATTATCCCCGATGCAATCGACAGTACTATTAAATAAAGTAAAACTCCGTGATCCCCCTGTTCCAAACCGAGAATTTCAGCCACAACGCCGAGACCGCTTTGTATTGTTCTTTCACGGTGTGGGTTGCAGCCAGCGCTGGAGCTTCGCGTGCTAACAGCAGCGCCGTAACACACAGCGAGCGGTGGGCACAGTTTTCAGTAGGACATACCGTAATTTCGTGTCAGCAAATTCACCGATCATCTCGAGGCACACTTTTCACGGCTCCTCAGCGCAGGGAGCTGACGTGCTACGACATAGCAGCGCATGCGCTCAGCGCAACGCGCATGCGCATGGACAGAACTTGGCTGGCCGCATCGGGCTAAGCAAACGGTGATACAGGCGCGCGTCTGTTATCGTTAAATATGTTGTGCCACCTTAGTAGCCTCCCTACCGGACGGCGTCAGCATATTTTAGTGGCACACTAAAATTGTCGTAGCGCCTCCTGGCCATCGCTGGTTCCCCATGGGCTACAACAAGTGAATTGACATGTACAAGTAACTGCAAGCACCTGATTAATAGACTGCTAGTGAAACCAATGACGGACACAGTGACAGAATAAAACGATAACCATATGCGCATACAGCTACATTCAGAATGGTGGTTATACAATTACTCAATCACACCGGCAAATGGGGCACCATCAAACAAACCGTTGATACTCCCAAGGGAAACGACATCTTTCCGTATATATCCAAGGAAAAATAGTGTTAAACGCCGCATTGGCTTTCTACAAGCTAACAAATACATTAGACGCTGACAAACGCCGACAGTTTTCCGTCGGGCTCATCTCGTGCACGTTATACCACAACACCCTCCCGTGCACAGCGTTTGCCGAGACGTGCTTCGAATGCTGGCGCACATTCCCCGTGGCGCGCTCATCCTTCGTTCCAGCGACGATCACGGGCCTTCTGAGAGAATCGCGGCTTAGTGAAGCAAATGTGCAAGAAAGATTGCGCGGGGAAATAATGCAGATACAGTAAAATCCATCTCGTGAAAGCTTTTTTTTTATCCGGGCGTGTCTTATTTTGCATGTCCTGCTTGCCCATGGATGGCACTGCAGACGGAGCACGTCTGCTGCAGCACGCAAGCTGCTTGCTCCTTCGTATTGCGTGGGAGCCTCGTAGCGTTGCCCTGAAATTTTGCTGCAGTGGTTATTTTAGTCGTACTAGACTTCTCTCAAAGTCTTCCAGGAATACTGGGAGGACCTCCTCATGATCACGTGGGAGGATATAAATGTTATCGAGGAGCCGAGTACTCATAACGCATGTTCGTTGAAATTGAGTTAGGGGAATAGGAGTCACTGGATCCTGGGAATTCTTTTTTTTTTTAAGACGCCTGCCAGTGAGCTTGCGGACCATGCTCCTCTTTCGTTGTTGAGATGTGGAAGGGTAAAGCCTCCCTTCCTATTATATTTGGCGTAGAACGTGTCTTTTTCATGCATTCAGAAAAAACATTGTATCTATATCAATTGTTTTTAAAATCACGTGTACCAACATTACAAATATGGTTTCTTTACAACGACCCGCCGCGGTGGCTCAGTGGCTGCTGTACTGCTGCTGAGAGCAAGGTCGCGGCTTCGAATCCTGGCCACGCAGGCCGCGTTTCGACGGGGGCGAAATGCGAAAACGCTCGTGCACCTTGATTTACGTTCACATTAAATAACAGGTGGCTAAAGATATTAAAATTAAATACCAAGGTTTTACGTGCCAGAACCAGGATGTGATTACGAAGCACGCCGTAGTAGGGCCTCCAGCTTAATTTTGACCACCTTGGGTTCTTTAACGTGCACCTAATACACAGTATACGGGCAGCTTTCTTTTTCTCTATTTTTTTTTTTGCCTTCATCTAAATGCGGTTGCCGCGGCCGGGATTCGATCCCGCGCCCTCGGGCTTAGCAGTGCAAAGCCACCGGGAGGTCAAAATTTTTATTATTATTTTTTTATCTTCATAAACGACATTGCTCAAGACAAACCGATAAAAAATCGTTTACTTGCAGACGATTGCATCCTGTATAACGAAATTCATAGTTCTGATGACCAGGTTTCTCTTAACAAATCCTTAGCCCAGATTAAAAATTGGTGTACTTCGTGGAAGATGCAAATAAACCACAGCAAGACGGTAGCAATGACACGGGTAAGAGCAGTCCACTGAGTTTCACCTCTAATATCAGCGGTAACAATCTTTCTTCTCTCTTTCTTTCACTCTCTTTCTTAACACTGAAGCTGGCCTAACCTCGCAATACTATACGCACCATGGAGTTCCACAAGGCGGAGTCTTGAGTCCCACGCTTTTCAACCTTGTACTCGTTGGTCTCGTGGAACGACTTCCGAACACAGTTAAAATATCAATGTATGCCGATGACATCTGCGTCTGGGAATCTGGTGTGACACGGCGGCAAGTACGCGCCAGGCTTCAAAAAGCTGCCACGTCAACACGGCGTACTTAAATGAACAAGGCCTCAAGACCTCGCCAGAAAAATGCGCATTGGTCACGTTTAGCCGAAAGCCAATGAGATCATACGATGTCTCTATCGATGGTCAAAACATACCTTATGTCAGCACGCACCGATTCTTAGGCGTAATAATTGATCGTGACCTCTGCTGGAGTCCTCATGTGGCCTACCTAAAGAAGCGCCTGACGGATATCTCTAATGTGTTTAAGTTTCTTGGAGGAAATGTCTGGGGTACTTCAGTACATGCAATGATGCAACTGTACAGGACGCTCTTTCTTGGGTATTTGCGATACAGCTTGCCTGTGCTGACCAACACCTGCAGAAGTAATATCCGTACACTCGAAAGCGTCCAGGCCCAGACACTTAGAGTGTGTCTTGGATTGCCGCGGTGTTCGTCAACGGCTGAAACAATTGCCATTGCACACGATTTCCCAGCCAAGACCCATATAGTCATGGAAGCGCTCAGAGCACACGTAAGATACCTTGCTCGAGCCCCTGCCCATCATCTAGCCTCACTGCCAGAGGATCGACCACGTGCTTCCTTTTGTGAAACAGTCCTGCCTTATCGTGCGTACCTTCCATCAGGTTATACAGCTCCAGCGAAAGTTCCGTTTCCACCATGGTGCTTGGCTCAAGCAAACGTTCGACTAATGGTACCAGGAATACGAACAAAAGCCCAACTCTCGTCTCCAGCACTCAAGTAGCTTTCACTGCTCTTGCTGTACGAGACATACAACGAGCATCATCATCTATATACTGACGCTTGAACAACGGTGAATGAGTCTGCAGGATTGGTGATCTTTCCTGCAAAACCCTTAACCATAAAGATTCGACTATCTCACCAGACGACATCGACTGCCGCGGAGCTTGCTGCTATTCGTTGTGCACTTCGTGTAATTTCTGAAGAACTACCCAAGAAATGGAGCGTGTTCACTGACTCCAAGGCTGCTCTTCATTGTTTGGTTTCTGCCTTACGCCGAGGACGCCACGAACAACTAGTTCTAGAAATCAGACTGCTGCTTCACCACTTCGTCGAGCAAGGACACGACATCACGTTGCAGTGGATTCCAAGCCACTGTGGCATAATGGGCAATGAACATGCCGACGCAGCAGCACGATCTGCACACGAGGAGGGCTTGCAAGACTCCATTCCATTCTCAAGAACAGACGCTGCAACGAAAATTCGTGTGCTTGCAAATGAAGCCATCAAGACTTTATGGAACACACCCAGCCTAAAGCATACACGTCTACACCGACTGGACCCATCCCTTCGACTTCGACCCCCACCTGGACTCTCTCGACTCGAAACAGCAGTACTTTGCCGACTGTGGCTTGGTGTCGCCTACACAAGATCCTTCGCCTTCCGAGTCGGTATGGACGACAGCGCGGCTTGCAGACACTGCGGCGGCGAAGAGACTATCGAACACGTGCTTTGCCACTGTCCTCGATACAACGCGCACCGGCTGTCACTAGCGACCGCGTTGGCACGCCTTGACGACAGGCCACTTTCAGAACAGTCAGTTTTGGAATGCCGACGTTAACTGTCGTCGCAGCAAAAGTCGGTCAAAGCTCTGTTGACTTTTCTACGTGACAGTGGCCTATTAGAAAGACTATAATGACCCCATTTCGTCCCTCTTCATATCTTTTTTTCTCACGCTTTTATTTTTGTCACGCTCTTCTTTCCGTCTTTACTTCCCCTTTCCCTTCCCCTAGTGCAGGGTAGCAAACCGGACGTTTTAAGTCTGGTTAACCTCCCTGCCTTCCTCTCATTTGCATCTCTCTCTCTCTCTCTCTCTCTCTCTCTCTCTCTCTCTCTCTCTCTCTCTCTCTCTCTCTCTCTCTCTCTCTCTCTGTCTGTCTGTAGTCTTAAGCTACAAATACCTAGGCGTGGTTATTACATCTGATCTTCGATGGAATAATCACGTCACCTAAGTACACAAAAAAAGCCATGAAACAACTAGGCTACTTACGGCGAACACTTCCCAAAGCTTCGAGCGATGTAAAACGGTTGGCTTATAAAATGTACGCAACACCAGCACTCGAATACGTAGCGGCAGTACAGGATCCGTACGCAAATACAAATATAAGCCAACTCGAAATTATTCAGCGAAAGGCAGCTCGGTATATTTCTAATTCGCACAGCAGCTAAACATCACCAACTGCTCTTTTAATTTCTGAAAATCCAGAATCTCTACAAACAAGACGCTATCGCGAAAGGCTAAAAACATTCTACATGATATACCATGACAAGCTTGGAATGAAGGGAAGCATGAACTTTAAACCTCTTATGTAGCGTCCCACTCGTTCTCTCCACTACCCGCCGTGGTTGCTTAGTGGCTATGGTGTTGGGCTGCTGAGCACAAGGTTGCGGGATCGAATCCCGGCGACGGCGGCCGCATTTCGATGGGGGCGAAATGCGAAAACACCCGTGTATTTAGATTTAGGTGCACGTTAAAGAAACCCAGGTGGTCGAAATTTCCCGAGTCCTCCACTACGGCGTGCCTCATAATCAGAAAGTGGTTTTGGCACGTAAAATCCGATAATTTAATTTTTTTTAAGTTCTTTCCACTAAAAAAAAAGTTAGCGAAACTTCGTGCCGAACTAACACTATATGAATTCTTTTTTCCCGTGTACCATCCGTGATTGGAATCGTTTACCCGGAGAAGTGATCGAGTGCTCTTCTGTTTCCAGTTACACTGCCGCACTTCAAAACATGAAATGATAGTGTCTTATCACCAATGGTCTCGCAACGTGCCATGAAAGCAGCGCACTTATCTCTTGTTTTTCTTTATTTTATGCTTTTCCAGTTATGTTTTCTTGATACTGCTCATTGTGTTGACATGTCTAACGTTTTTAAATTAATAAATATCTTTCTATTTTTTCACATTGCCAAGTGTTGAGCAACACTCTGTATAAAGCGTCACCCCACGTGTTGATATATGGAATATTTACCATATGAAATTATATTATTGTATTCAGTGCCGTACTTGACCCACCAATCGCATTTCTCCAGTTGCGTTTATATGTATGTCTGCTCTTTTGTTGTCCAAGTACATCTGTACCGAAAGTGTAACCCACTCCTGCTTAAGGCCTGGATAGCAGGCTGGCTGTATTCAATAAATAAATAAATAAATAAATAAATAAATAAATAAATTAATTAATTAATATCCCGGAATTCCCCTTCTACGTCGTCCTTCATAACCCACTGATGAGCAAAACGAGAACAAGGTAAAAGCGGAAGCTAACGTTTCGACAAGTGGACTTGTCTTCTTCAAGGCCTTGAAGAAGACAAGTCCCCTTGTCGAAACGTTAATTAGCTCGCGCTTTTACCTTGTTCTCGTTTTGTCGTCGTCTTGAATTTCGATCTCCCGCCTTCCCCGCGATAAACCACTGAGCAATTTCTGGGACCAACACTGTAATTACCTTTTACAACCATCACATCTTAACATTTGAAGGCAGCTGCACTCGTTTCACTGACACACTTTTGCACATACTTATACAAATGTGCCTGCAAAAAGATTATGAAAGAACTGAAACGCAGGAAAGGACAAACTCGGGATCTTGCGATTCTCCTTTGGAAATGTGTTTTTTTTTTTTCAGCAAAATTGTCGGGTGCGCCTTTTCCATCGAGCAGCAGTGGCAACACCGATACCCGCCGACAAAACATTACGAAGGGCTGTAACTCAAGAATAGCAGACGTGGCAGGTGCCTCGTGGGGCCCATTTGAAAGTAATGCGCGACCCCCCTCCCCCCCCCCCTTTTTTTTTTAAAGTAGTGACTTAAAAAATGTGTTGGTGGTCGAGGTTCGCATGGCTGCCGTTCACGCTACAAGTACAAGTTTCTGTGTACTATAGTGCACGCTTAATCTATCGGCTTCTATATCACATCTTGAAAACTCTCAAATTCGTTCGTCGCAACGGGAATGTCGCGAATGAAGCAGCTGTACATATCGGTGGAGGTGCTCAGAAGGCAAAGTGGCGGATAGGAGGTTCTATCGCGTTCAACATCGTTACTTTTTTCCCTCACAAAGCGGTTGCGCAAACTTCGAGGCCAGCATAAAAGGCCATTGTCTGCGAGCCTTTTATGCAATCGAACTAAGTATACACGCGACTGCTGCATCTGGGTTAAACGCGCATTGTGTTCCGTAATGAGGTGCTCGTAATTTCTGCGCACCATGTTAATAGCAACACGCCTAGCGGCTTTCACTTGCCAAGCGGCAGTGTATATTTTTTTCCTGTAATTAATTGCTCCTGCGCCATTCATTCTCAATTTCCACTTTCATATCATTCGCCTTGCACGCTGATTCAGTTACCCGCTCCATACGAAGCACACATTGATGTTGAGCTTCCTTTTTATTTCTTGCCAATGTACAGCGTAAAGGAAACTAGAGCAAGAAATGTGTCAAGGAGCTCCGCTTTCTTTTTTTTTACTTCCTCCATGCACCATGCAGGAAAAGAGGCTTAGAAGTATGTGCTATGTCTCTTTTGACACTAATTGCGGGACTTTTGCAAGCCCGCCTAATTCTCTGCATCGATATGTGCAAGGAAACGTTGGCTTCATTGTACACTGTGTGTGCTACTACAGCTATTTGCGCGCTGCAGCTGAGACAAGAGACTACCAGCTTTCTTCATTGTTTTTTTTTTGCTTTTTCACTGTTAGCGATTGAACGAGTAAAAAAAATTCACACTCAGTTTGCAAACCGCTTCTTCCTTGGAAAATGTAGAGCTCGAAAAAGAAAAGAAGAAAGAAAGCCACCATTTCGCCTGAAATGTGAAGCATTGATAGTGATAGCAATGTATTCAGCAACTACAAGAAGTAAGGTTCGTAGTTTTATCGGCCGTGTGAAGTGCAGTTAACATTCGCTTACTAATCAAATCAACAAGCACGGTGTTGCGCGCGCACAGGCAAACATGAACAGATCTCACTCGATGACCGCGCACACTCGCTGTCAAAACGTTGGCGTGATGAAGAGGGCAGGTCTCGGAGAGCGAACGCTTCGGGCTGCCTCGCACTTCAACGCGTGTCCGACACTTGATATCACGGGACCTCCAACGCTATAGGCGCGGGAAGACAGCGCCCGTGAAGCGAACAGCAAATATCAGCTCGTGCAGCCATTGCAACTGCCGCAGGTTACCTCCAGGATACGGCGCATGGCCCGCGCACGCGCTCAGCCGCGCGGAGTAGCCATGCTCAGCCACGGCGGGGGCCGAGGAGGAGAGAGACGCTCGCGTCACCTCCACCCCCCCCCCCCCCAAATCAAGCGCGCGTTTGATCACGTGACCTCCAAGACTGGGCACGCGGGAGGACGACAGCGCGCATCAGGCTACCATCCTTCTCGGCTCATTCTGGCATGCTTTCCCACGCTCCCACAGCAAACGGTCCCGCTTTCTGCGGAGCCTCACGGCGACGCCGACGACGGCAAAATTCGCCTGGAGTGTCCATATAATTGCTATGGCAATGAAATTTCCGCAAGACAGCGGGGCGAAAAAGGTCGTCCCGGCGCGTTTCTAGAGGTGTGTGGCCCACGATGAACAGCCTCGGCGAGGGCAATATACCTATCGCTGAATAACGGGATCGTGTGGCCAGACACCCGAGCGACCTCTGCTTCTAACGTCAAAATGTAAACTTCTTCTTCTTACCTTTTCTTTTTGTTGTTGCTAATATTGCCTTCAAAGGTACCGCTAGTGACTTTTTCCTTCGGCGAGCTTAATGTACATATAGCCTGTAATGTAGCTATATTAGCACCACTGTTGACCTGAGAACATAAAAAATACTATTGAAGTACAAAACCAATCATAACGCCATTAGAAGGTAAGAAAACAGTAGTCCCGCTCTTCTATACCCTTTGTGAAAGGTGTGCCAAGCATATCTTTTGCTTTAAAATATTGTATCCGTTATGACTTTTTTCTTTGTGTTCGCCTTTTTTCTTTCTGTTCAAATGCGACGCACTGCAAACAAAGCCGAGAAATAATCTTCAACTAAGCACTCACGCAAACTCTTCAGTTCCGCACGTGTTGCAGTAATATACATTTCACAAATCGCCAAACACCAACGTAACACGGCAATCATCCCTCCAGGAATCTTTTTCTCAAGAGCGCAGACGGCAGCGCACTGTACCATTACCACTTCTCCCGGCGCCCTCCCTTCCATTTCACCTTGAAGTTCACCGTTGAGACTGACGTCTTCTTTCCTTCGATGTATGGGAGTAGCGACAGCGGTCATATTCATGAAGCACATGGCAGCTGTGGGCCGCGTGCGATTCTGGGCGAATCACGTAGTTGCACTTAGAGGTTCCCGTGCTTCCTATTAAGTTACTGTGTGTTATCACACGAGCCATATTCACGTGCTCCATTCTTCCACGCGTGAGCCACTGCGGCGTCCAGGGTGACGCATTGCCATTCGGCAAAGATACTACCGGCACGTGCTGGCCGTACACAGCGTGTCCGCTGTCTCGTTCATTATGAATGACTAGCGGCCCCGGATTCACCAGCACTTACGCGGCTTGGCGCCAGTTGTAGCCCTGAGGCGCCTCTTTCTGCCCTGTCGTTCCCTCTTCTTTGCTCTCTCTGGGAGTCGGAGGGAGGATCTGCCTCTCGCACAGACGTCACTAATAAATAACGCGGGGGAAGGTGTGGTATGCCGTGTGGCTGGCATGGGGGCTAATAGGTATACGCGCAAACCTACCCGAGTAGCTCTCGATAAGCAATACGAATGCCACCGTTACGACCACATTTCTCTTGATCTCGTGTAAAGACCAGCCCCGTCGTATACGGTATCCCGTAGTAGTACGCGCGCAATTACAAGAGGGAACGGCAAGAAGTAACGAACCCGTTACGGCCTGGCGCAGCTCGCGGACGCCGAACCGTCGGTCATTAATGCGGCCCAAGAAACTCTTCCGGCTGGCTTTACTTGCCCGCCGCCACCCTTACGCAGAGTTTAAGTGCCGAATACCTGCAGAGTTGCCTGCCACGTGGTTAGTATCTCCCAAAGGCACTCTGCGCGGTATAGGGTTAGCTGGGTCTACTAGAGAGCAGGTAATACGCACACGCAGGCAGTGCCCGATCGATCTCTGCAACACCGCATCGAAGGTGTTATGTGGAGAGCGCAGCATTCTTTTAAGCACGACCACCCAAGTCACAAGGCTTACATTCTCAATCTTCAGTCCGTTTTTCAAGGTTTCAGAAGAACCAAAGTAAGCAGAACTATATTTCTTAGCTCTTTCCAGGGCGACGGAGAGGTTCGCATTTTTATATCAGTGCTTATGATATCTCATCTTATTTATGGAACTCATCTCTCACGTAGCTGACGTTTGCTCTTCACCTCTCTTTTCACTCCTTCGCTACAATCCTAACATACCTTTTCACTTTATTTATTTATTTATTTATTTATTTATTTATTTATTTATTTACTTACTTACTTACTTATTTAGCTCCTTTACCGAAGCTTCAGTGAGACATATGTCCTCGTTTCGGACCTCCTAAACAAAAATAAATGCGGGGCAGACGGTGGGACCGAACCTCTGACTTCGACCACAGCAACCCGATGCTCTAACAATTCAACCACGACCGTTTCTTTTTATTGTGGTTGTTTGTTTTTGTTTCATTATTGATTGCATAATCCATAACAATACAGGAATCACTTGGTGTTAACGCACAATAGCAACCCATACATCACGTTTACGCAAAACAAGAAAACTATGGAGGTGTGAACAATTCTATCTACGTCGGCAGAGCCTTCCCTCGGGCTGACACCATATGAAAACCCTTTTAAAGTCCTGAATGATTTGACGTTTTCCAACCACTCTGGCACACATTTCAGGGTATTTTGGGCTTGCAGAAAATTGCTTATATCTCCTCTCAATTGTTGCGTCGATGAGCGGGCGTCAATGTCCGCATGTCGTATTGCCATCCTGTACCTACATATGCTGATGCAGGGCCAGAAGCATGATTACATCGAATGGGGTGCCATCATCAAATTGAACGGCCAAGAAACGGATTCCGCATGGGTCCATCGGAAGTTACGTTTTTGAGAGCACGTTGAATCACGTCCCATAGAAAGCCACCGTTCCAACAATGATGAAATGCGTGTTCAGTAGTTTTCTCCTTTCTGCATCTATACAGCACAATAAACGTCGCATGGAACAAATTACCCTTTCTCCGCTCAGACATTTCTTTATTGGCAATTGCACCAGCGTGCAGGCCAAAGAAGAATGCTTTTGCCGCTGTTTGTGTCATCATTCTCTCAAATCGCTTAAAAACATCTATAAATTGTTCTGTAGACTAATACAATCATAGATAAAATGGCACAGGGAGAACTAAATCCCAAACATCATTGTGCAACTTTTTGCGGCTTCACTTAAGTGCTCTAAGGAAAAGCGTACACACAAAGACCGACAACCAACACAACTTATTTAAAGAATCCATGAAGTGTGTGTGTGTGGGGGAGGGGGGGGGCTTTCATTTCGTCAGCCGCGACTATAATATCAGGCAAAGCTATACTCCCAAGCGGATCCGGCAGACTGTACGTAGAAATGCGTCTTTAAGCTAGCCTAAGCAGGACTCTATGAGGAACTATCAGGCATTGTTTGGGATATCATTGGCCTTAGTGAGGCTAGAATAACTGGTGAAACTTATACAGTGCTGACAAATGGCCATGTCTTCTGCTATAGAGGACTTCCAGATAAGAAGCAGCACGGAGTATGATTCCTAATCCATAAGGACATAGCGGGCAACACTGAAGAATTCTGCAGTGTTAATGAGAGGGTAGTAGTAGTCGTAATAAAACTTAATAAGAGGTATAGATTAAAAGTAGTTCAAGCCTACGCTCCAACCTCCAGTCATGATGATGATTAAATAGATCAGTTTTATGAGGATGTTGAACTAGCAATGAGAAAAGTACAAACTCAGTATGCAGTAGTAATGGGCGACTTCAATGCAACAGTGGAGAAAAAGCAGGCTGGTGAAAAAGCAATTGACAACTACGGCGTTGACTCTAGGAACGCTAGAGGAGAGGTGCTGGTAGAACTCGCGAAGAGGAATAAGCTGCGAATAATGAACATCTCCTTCAGGAAGCGTAGGAACAAAAAGTGGACGTGCAATAGCCCTAATGTCGAAACAAGAAATGAAATTGATATCATACTATCTGCCGATACCAGCGTACACTCTAAAAATTTTAACACCCTTAAGGGTGTAAATGACTTGTCCCATGGGTGACACCCTTTTTGGGTGTATTGCTACACCCCAAGCAACGGGATGCAAATTAACACCCCACAAAAGAAGGGGTGTTAATATGACGTCACCTCGCCTATGGGTGTAAAACACACAACACCCTTTCTATATGGGGTGTAACACAGACACCACCCTTTCAATATGGGTGTAGCATGGACAAAACCCTTCCAAAAGGGTGTTATCCCTGCAAGTATTTTAGCGTTCACTACAGCCATGTAGTTAATGGGCAGACTAGCTGTTGTGAATGCTGCCTAGCCTTAGCTATGGTACTACCTTGTTCAGTATGAGCCAGAATCTGTGAGGCGTCGTCATGTTGCGCTTCTGGTCCGTCATGTGGTAGCATAACGTGCGACCCTTTCAGGCAAACAATTTAAGGTTTCGCCATTGCAGCAAGGCACACACGCCATGCTTTTCGTAATCTTCCTCTGCAGTGATAGTACACTGCCGGCAGGATGCAGAGCGCAATAACAATGCGCGCTGCACTAAGGACACAGGATCTCCCGCACCTTGGTGCACCAGTACTTATAACCCCGTGGAAACAGCACACAGCCAAAAGCATGGTTACATGCATTTCAGAAATAATTGAAAACCTCCACTTTTCTTGGTCAAAAATTTTCGCAACACCAGCTCGACCAGGAGGGAAAGACACCACAGCTCGTTGTTTTAGCTCATATTGAATGCAATAGAGCGCAAGCAATGCATGCATTGGCCGCGGTAACAAGTGCAGTACTACAGAAGCATACGTCTGCCTGTCAATCAGTTTTTTGCCGTTTTAAGCACACATTTTATACCTCTATTCATCAAAGTTGTCATTTATCTCCACGGGATGCTTCTACTAGTACTTTCACACATACGACTTAAAGGTAGCACTGAAAGCCAAAGAACAAAGTGCTTCCACGTCGAATAATGTTTCAGCATTTACGAACAAAACAGCATGTGTAGCTGTGCATGCTGTTCAATACATAAGCATGCACTATTTCCTGAAATATATGTATGCTCCATTTACTGCCAGTGACCTGCTTATACCCAATAATTTAGTTTATTTTTCACTATGTGCTTGCATTGAATATTCCACAGGCATTGTAAGTAAAGCTACCAGAACAACAATCAGCTAGTCTAAGGTTACCTAATTGAACAAAATCATTGTAAAATTTGTGACGAAATGTCAGAAGAAAAGTATTTATTTAATTAAAGAGAAATGGTTACATAATAATGTTTGCACATTTTAAAAGTAACAAGGAAGATAAGGAGTAAAACCATACCAATACAAAGACATAAGCACCGAATAATGGCACAGGCTTGCTCAATTAAATTTTAAGCAGAACAGTTTTTTAAAATAACCTGACTACGAACTATTACATGTTTTCATTCGAAAAGCACTGCATCTTATTATAAAGCACAAAAATAACCGGTCACATAAGTAAGAACAAGTCAGAGTGTGTCTTTAACACAAGGATAGAAAGTTGGGCGAGTTGGTACAGTAACATGATTGATCTTGGATTGTAGCGCGAAGTGACACGGACACAGACTAGAAGCAGACAGGATGAGCACTAACTCTCAACTAAATTTTTATTGAAACGAACATATATATATATATATATATATATATATATATATATATATATATATATATATATATATGTGACTGCAAAAAACCGCAGCACATCTAAACGAATATTGAATACAGAGTAGTAACATGAAGACGACAAACAAAAGCCATCAGCCATCAACTGCGTGGCAAATCTGAGTGCAAGCTATTCTCTTATCAAGTATACCTGTAGGCATTGCGACCAATGTGCTCCCAAGATGTTTGCGGCATTAGTCATTGCAGAGTTGTAAGGACATGACAATCCTAGGATGATTATGTTCTTGAGGCTTTTTCCCCCACTTTCCATCTTTTGAAACGTGTATACTTTAGTCATGAAAACAAAAATGCTACAACTGGCGTGTGATAAGTTTTGCGTCTTATTTCCTAGCAGCTCATTGAAACGAGCCACGATGACAAATTCAAATGCCGTTACCTCATCAGACATTCAAATTTCTTCAACACAAACAAAACCAGATAGGCATTAGAGTGAGCATCACTTAAATACATTACACTGGTTTAAAGTTATTGCACCACTTTGTGCCAGGTAAAAATGTTAGAAACATCAAAAATGTTAAGATTCTACGGCCAACCGTGAAAACTAAATAAAAAATCATTAAGCTTTGTTAAACGGGTACAGGAGCTTTACTACTGGCCGTCTTGGTGATGGACACGCAGATAGATGAGCAGCCATTCCACTCAGACGAGAATGTTGAGGGCTTCGCATGGAAGTCTGCGAGACACTGCAGAGTAGTTCTTGGTCCACATGAAGGAGGTTGCTTGCATACACATCTGGGCCACCATACTGAATGCATGGTGTTACCGGAACCTTTTCCCCCTGCACTGTGGTAAAAAAGCATGGTTAAGTTTCTACGATATTTAATATGCAAAAAAAGAGGTGAGGCATGCAGACAGGACACGAGAGTAGAGAAGTGAACACGAACGCGCAAAACATGAAAAATTTCATTAAATTGTTTTATTAGATAAAATTTTTATACTGTGTTTCATTCATTATGAGGGTTCATAACCGCAATATATTTATTATATAAGCAGGTGGAATTATCAGCTTGGTCAGTTTGTACAAGCTCGTTTGAGGCCAGAAATCGAGTTTCACAAACACAACCTCAACATTCTTGATTGAAAAAGGAACACCTCAGATGACATGCAGTCCTGTGAGTGGGAATTGCACAGTTCAAGAAAAACAAATTAAAACTGTCAGCCGGGTCCTGAAAAAGGAATAAGCACCTACTACTGCAAAAAGCGAATTGATAGGTTTTAGTAGCACAAGGGCATCTCTGGCCAATGAGCGCCAAGTCTATACTGCAAAAAATAAACTTAGCGCATCTTTACAAAGCAAATATATAAAAGTGACTAATGCCTCTCTGCACTACAGTTCCTTTGCTCTAGAGTGAAGTCATTTTAATGCATGCACACGTACATACACACGCTACACCCAAGTGTAACAGCTGCAGAATTAAAATTGGGCAGCAACAAAGTCGCAACCTTTAACCATTGATCCCAAGCTGTACTAGTGACTGAAGGTAGTACCAATATCACCAATGACGAGTCGCACTCTTTCTGACCGATGTTATGCTGCTCTTATTGTCAAAGATGAGTTACAGTCGGCATTGAGGGAAAGCTGCCCTCAAGAGCAGCTCTTATTTTTGTGTTATTTCTAACCAGAGACCAATGAAGTAATATATTCTTAGAATGAGAATGACACCGAAAAATTGAGTACGTAAAAAATTTGGTACATTTTTCCGAAATTAACTTGAGGGTTAACGGCTAAAGCGGCAATCCAGAAACTAGAACAAGTTTTGATATGTTTGCTACCAGTGAATGCTAGAAAATATGTTGGCATTCTGTAGTTTTGTCCAACAATGCAAAAGGGATTCTTAATAACTGAGGAAATAAATGGAAAAGTATCATGAAGTATATTTCGTGAATGTAATGCAGAATCACTCAACTTCTGTTACTATATAATCTCCACTTGATTAACCTGCACTTTCTGAACTAGTTCAGGAGGTGCTGCATTTCACTACTCATTCCACCAGTTCAACGTGACAGCAACTGCACGTTGTGATTTGTTTTGCTTAGTGCAGGCTTTGTACAGGGCGAGTTCACAGCATTCCCTGCACATGGCCGAAAGGTAGTGCATGTTTACGCAGCAGGTGTGGTGCCGCTTCTGCACGAGCGAGGTGCAGAAATCAGAGTTTCATACAATAATTACTAGAGGGAACTCTGACGTTAGTGTTCACAGGAGATCAAACAAGAACGGCTGTACCAGCATGGAAATTATGGGAAGTACATGGATTTGCCTAAACTTTGTCTGTTTGGCTTCAAACGGCTTTGTGACTTTGTAAACTAGTCATTTTCAACAATATACTGTGTAATAAATAAATAAACATTAAAATCGTCCGACGACAGGATTCAGACACAGGAACTCTAGAACAGAAGTCTGATATTGAAACCATTAAGCCACGGAGGCATGTAACGACAAGCGAGTGCAACGCCTTGATGAATTTATCGCGGGCATACCAGTGCCTTGAGACGCTTGGCGCCTTTCGATTTGGCCACCTTGACAAGCTCAATCGTTGCAATTAATAGCAATTGTGCGTGTTGGCGCCGTCTTCTGCACTTCGAAGAGTATAGACATAGATTGCGCTGAAATTTACGACAATAAGATTTATATAGCGTATAATATACGAAGCCACAAGAACGTCTGAATTCACAAGCGCGAATATCAGACAAATCCATGTGCTTCCCATCATTCCCATGGTGGTACGAATGCAGCGCCAGAGTTCCCTCTAGTAATTACTGTAAGAAACTCTATGGCAGAAATAACCGAAGTGCCTCGCATTTTGTTCTGGAGTAATAAACTAAGTTTTGCTGGTCCCATAAATCTTACTTGTCATTAATTCCAAGTTTTAGTGCAGTCACATGTCTAGTAGGCAATTGTGGTATTTTGCATAAACATTGCAAAGCCAACTGTGATGAATGTTCACTCTGGTAAATTGTTTATGATCGAGTAGCATAGACTACTGAAGCAACCCCTGGAAGGCAAGTGAATAAATTTTCTTATTAGCAGCCTTTAAACAGCATTCGAGCATATGACACATGCACCTCAGATATGCAGATATTTCCTTGACTCAGCAAGAAGCGATGCTTCATGTTCCACGAGGCTACTCCTATCAAAGCAGTATTGGTGCTCTCTAAAAAGAATTCCAATGCAGATGATCCAAATATTTTTCAGGGGCAACAGTTATGCCTGAAATCATGCTAGATTAGTTTTTTTAAACACATGCTCAGACCATGTTAGAAGTGCTTCTTAATATCCTCCTATTTATTAGACTAGTCCTACATCTGTACACAAAGGCTACAAATTAGGTCCCATGCTATATCATCATCTTAACAAAAACTTCACTTAGTAATACACATGCTGTGATAAGATTTGAGACCACATTGAGATGCTGAACAAGGTGAATTCATTATTTTTAAAATGAAGTTCCTGTTCTTCCAAACGAGAAGAAAGGATACTGAGGGTCAAAGTTTTTCTGAATCACAGCTGGAAGATGCCAGGGAAGGCACGTGGAAACTTATTTGTAATTTTCTATTTAAATGTAGAAATGATGAAGGGAAATGAGAATGGTAAAAAGAAAACCAGGCATGGGGGGAGAACCAACCTACAGCCTTTGCATTAGGCATGCGATGCACTAACCACTATGCCACCGAGGCAGCATTCAACCGTCCACTATGGCCCCTCAGATTGTCGAAGCTCGAACACGGCCGTAGTACCACAGTGGTTAGTATATCACATGCGTAATGTGAAGGTTATGGGTCCGTTCCCCACCCACAGGTGGATATCTTTTAATCCACTTTCACTTACCTAAATTTATCATTTCTATACTTCATATAAAAAACTTAAAACATGTTCCTGTATGCTTTCCTTGGCCTCATTATCTGCTGGCTTCTTCCCGTTCTGTTACTTCCAACACTTATACATATTCTAATCTGGTAAGTAAACAGTTTTGCATGATGCTGGAATGCAAGATAAAACATTATTGCAGGGTCATGTTATGTAGAATGCCTTACATTGCCCAGGCAAGGTGTATTAATGTCAATCTGAAAAAAAAAACAATTCCCACTCTAGGCAGAAATGCTGTGTACTGCTGTGTGCAACAGGGTTTAACGAAAACAACTTGTTCAGAAATAAAGCCACCAAACAACGAGGAAATATGAAAACTAGATGAAAATTTGTGCAGTTGCATGTTAAAAATTTAGCACAGCAACAGATGAAGACATAATGAAGGAAGCGCGAGGATGGTTTATTTTGGACACACGAGGCAACATACTTGAAAGATGCATATGAGCTTACACGTGGAGAAATATTGTTTATGTAGCAGCTAAACTACGAACAGGCCTAGAACACACTGATACAAGGTGTCGAGCATGTAAATCTTATCATGCTCTTAAGTCAAAGAAACATGGCTATTTTTCATGATTCGCTACACATGGCTGGCTCACACAACTTAGCCACTTCTATACATGCCTTGTAATTACCAGGTGGCCTGTATGACATGTGCAAGCTTTAAATATGTACAAGTGCCACGTAGCTGGACAGCACCAAGGTAATGTCGTTTGCAATCGTTTTGAGGAAGTGAAACCAATTCTTACATTTTTCCTAATTAGGTAATTAGTTATTAAAGATTATTTAACTGCTGAATTATATTCAAAGCAAAAGTGTCAGTGCGAAAATTGTAGAGCATCCTGAAAAATTCCCAATCCAGCTTTCTACTGCTCAATAGGTGCAACAAATTTTTTTTTTCAGGCTTGAAAGAAGCCAGTGAACACATACAAGAAGTGCCGTGCAACTAACCGCTCGTGCACCTGAACACCGTTTGGCTCCTCTTTTCATGCTTGAAAAAAACTTTTTGAAAAGAATATTTTAGAAATCAATTAATTATTGCTGACTATGTTTTAGGCAAAATGCATGAAATGGTGTGACTGCCACCTCCATTTTCGGCGACATGAATTGACTCCATTTTCATGTCCAAATCCAGCTATACATTGTGCGTGTTTTGAGCTGGTTCTGAAATTTAGGCTGGTTTTGACTAATTGAAGCTTCGCATCCTAATAATGCAGTCAGCCTAAAAAGAAATTGGTACATAAACGGTCGCTGTCAGTACTCCATACTCCTTTAACTTATTGCAAAGTGCTTGTGAGCCAAGAAGTTGGTAGTTCTAAGCAGTATTTCTCATTTTGACCTGGTGTTATAGCCCACTTACAATGATGCCATGCTGCTCAGTCATGCTGGTCCCAGCTTCAATCTAGACCAAGGCAGCTGCCCTCCGATGAGGGTAAAATGCAATAACGCTTATGCACTTAGATTCAGGTGTACATTAAAGAAGGGCAGGTTCCCAAAACTTTAGGTTTTGGAATGTAAAAGCCCATAATTTAATTTTAAAAGCTAAAGGTGCTTTATTAGGAGCAGGGGCATCATTTTGAGCTTTTACTGCACTGCCATGGCACCAAGAAGCTCCAAGTAAATAAAAACAATTTCTTAGACAATGTACATATCTTGCAAACATTTACAAACACTTCTCCGCATGCACCTCTGTTGCTGTTATATTTAGATCCGTATGCTAAGGCGGGTTATGATGTTAGAACATGTTTCAAACTTTTTTTTTACCACTTTAAAGTTGTTGGTTATTTTGCATCTCACTATGTGTCGAACGCACATTTCAGTGCATCAATTTCTTCAGAAAGTGCACTCCTCTTTATTTATTTTTTGTGCATGCAAAAAGGGTTCAGAAGAACTGCTTTCTGAAGGTCTGTATAACAAGCAAAAAACGATTCTATGTAGGCTGCACAAAGAGAAAGGGTTGGTTTGTAAATATGTTATTTAGTTCTTAAAAAAAGAGGCAGCTGTCAGTACTCTGTTCCAAAGTAAAAATTGCCCCTACCTGGCTCTGCTTCATTTTCCGATGTTGATGGTCCATTCGGGGGCAATCAACTGATAGGCTGCACTTTGGCGATGTCGGGTGCGCTGTCACCAGGCCCAAGGTCGATCGACATCCTCACGAAAAGTCGAGTCCAAACGCTATAAAAGAAATATCTCATCATTTTGCTATCAGTTTTGTCATCTTGCGTGTTTCACACACGGCCGTCAGTGAAATATTTCGTCACTTGGATACTGAAAAAAATTCAAGCGTTTTCTGGCAACCAAGCTGATGATGATGATGTGTGGTGTTTTACGGCGCAAGGGCCAGGTTTGGCCAGAGAGCGCCATGACAAGTGGTAATGTTGACGATGTATTATGGAAGATGCGACTTGGCTGTAAACTGGCCTAAAATTGTCGCTGTAGAGTGCGTAAAATCTACGTGCTATAAGATTATGGCGATGACTAATGACGAATACTATGAACATTAACATCCATCGTGGAAGAATGATGCAAAATAGAAGATATATAGGATGGCAAAATTACTTGGAGCACTGCTGCCTCGCCAGAGCCCTTGAAACACAAGGGCCTAGAGGCATGTGCTATACGAAAGAGCTATCACAGCGGCATCCTCTGAAGAGAGGACGGCAGCCAAGCTGAATACACAGTAAATGGAGAACATTAAAGAGCAAATGCAGTTGCCACATTAGATTGATCAAGTACAGCAGAAATGGAAAATAAATGAGTGATACTGTGTCGGTTGGCTTTGAATGCAAGAGACGTAAAAACAGGAACTTGCAGCCACGCCACTTCGAATTTCCCGAGTTTGCTACACCTCACAAGTTTGGCATCGTCCGGTACTCGGGGATAGTAACCGCTTAAAATCAAGATGAACGAGCGTCGGCATAAATTAACAGGATACTTAACCGGGTAATATTGGCGCATAAAACAACTCACGTAGCGAAGCTACTGTCAATTACCCGATGACGCATCTGCGGGCGGTGCGGCTTGGGCGAACAATTCAAAAAGGAATGAGAGTTTCACTTGTTTCACGCCTACTAAGCTAAGACAGAATTCGAGTTTCTTATTAAACTATGCTAGATATTTACGCTCCGAATAAAACTCTGGAAATTTTGTTACGTCACATTGCATACGTATGAGTGAGGAAATTGCTTTTATTGTGTTCTGCCCAGACGGCATGCAGCAGCTACCACTCTCATGCAACAAAAGCATGAAAGTGGTACTCGTGACACCGAAAATAAACATATACAGCGCCAACGTTACGCCCCTTGGAGTTGGAACTAAGCACGATTAAGCCAGTTAGTTTTCTAGCTTTCATAACGCCATGAACACGACTAAACATCGAGCGAAACAACTCTCTGCTCTCGAAAATTATTACCGCTTCCATTTATATACCTATCGCTGCCACAAGCAAAAGTCAATGGGCTAGCTGTCCACAAGCCGCAGATTAGACTGACAGCAACATATTACGGTAACGTAAAACAATCTCCACGCTGACTTAGCAGCCGCGGTGTGCTCTAAGTGCCAAAGTTCTCGTTTGCCGCTCGAAATTCACACCATGATGACGGGCACTGCATCTTTCACATGAAATATTGTACGCTTTGCTCCGGAGCTCAATAGGCGGGCGAAACGCATTTGCACGTACCTGAAATCCGCATGCTGGAAACCCGTCGACGCTTCCGAGAACGGGGCGCACAGCCATACACCCGTACGGCGGCTAGACTTGGACGTGAGGCACTTCTATCAAACATTTCACATGCGACATGTTTCACACCGATTGCGCGAACACCAGAAAATGACGCAGGCCGCATTGCGACGCCGAGCAGATGTGAGCCACCGATGAGCTGTGTGCGCGGATTGCAGAGAACAAAACCATACAAAACGTTAGGCGCGAGAAGATGGCGGCTCTCGTTGCGGAGACGAAGCGGACGAAGCAATGACGCGCGAATAAATGTTGCCAACTGTTGGTTCCGCGTTATGCCGGCGGTGGTGGCTTTAGTGGCGTGCGTTGCGGCTGTCTAATTTTTTTATTTCTTTTCCCCAAACAGTATAGCTAAGATCAGTTCTTTGTTTGAATTTTTAACTGTGTCGTTTGGCATTATCTTTGTCTTTTTATGCTATTAAGCGGCCAATTATGGCCTCTCAGGTTCGCGCGCGCCAGCTTCGCGCGCAAATCTCAGAGGCCATAAGACAGCTCGTTAGTAAATGCAGTTATTGTCGTTGTTAACGTTTCATCATCCTTTCTTCAACTGAGATAGAGAGGTAGTGTTCCTTTTCCCGGGGTAGGGTGGGGGCGATCAAGACAGCATCGCTAAGCGGGGGGCGGGGGACAAGGTTGGTGTTGGTTCTTATCGCGAAATTCGCGAACCCTGCGATTTTTTTTTTTTTTGTATAACGTAGGCATTTCTATATTTCCCCAACAAGAAAAACCATCCGTCCGTCAGTCCGTAATAAAAGTTCTTTGTCTGTCTGTCCGTCAGTCCGTACCGCACGATATCTTTTAAAATAGAACCCGCAGCAGCGAGTGAATTCATCTTCGTGCTAGCTCTCGCTTCAACGCGACCGAAGCGGCGAGAACACTGCGCTCACGAAGCTTTCAGCATATGCCGCACTATGCGCTTTTCGCAGATCACTTTCAAGATAGGTGTACGCGCGTCTGTTTTCAAAGCGAAGTAAACGGTGAGAACACAGCGCGTGAAGTTTTCAGCAGTGGGCACACTCTGTCCACAATGCAGTTATACGGTTCGCGCGGCCGTGCCACAAGCAGCCGCCGCCGGAGAACGGTTGATAATGGTTCGTCGCGGATGAGGAGGGCTAAAGAGCGATAACGGCTCAAAACGAACGGAACGTCACCAGCGCGCCTGGCCCCGCCACCTGTAGTACTTTGCTTGCGCCGCCGACCAGAGCAGTTCGTGTCGCCGCAGCGCTGTCGCTTATACTTGTCGGATCAAGTCTCATAACATTGATAACGACATGGACTGTGTGTAGATGAGGAAGAGTCACAATGCTTACGCACACTTAGACAAATCCGAGAGGAGTTCCTGTGTGGTTTTTTTTTACCGGAAATGTGCAGTGAGCGGTAGGACCCAGAGTTGACAATGCCTGTAAGAGGGGTGCCAAGCTTTTTTCTTTTTTGTGAGAGTCTTGCCCAGCTCCCAAAGACCTGCTCATGCTAAGACTTGCTGATGGCTGTATGTGTTTTGTTTTATTGTCGCATGCCCTCGAACCGCCACAATCCTACAGTGCAATGGCATTAGAGCAGTATTCACGTCCAAAGGGAAATGCAGCCGGTAATTGGGCTGCCTAAGGTTTGCGGCCCGGCGGCAGCTGCCCTCCCGTCCCCCGTTTCCGTTGACAAGTTAGGGGGAGGGGTCTAGAGCAATCTTACACCCCCCTCCCCACAGTGGCGTAACCAGCAAATTTTTTGGTGTGAGGGGGGGTCCCAATTGACCCCCCCCCCCCAGCGGGGCCATTGCCATAGCAGCAAAAATTTTACTGTTAGTGAGCGGTACAAGTGCCCGGCGTGCCCCACTTGGCTACGGCGCTACTAGCCGCCCCCCCCCCCCCCCCCGCAATCGACGCAAATCGAGCTATCAGAACGTACATGACACGCATGCATGACATAACATAAATGACATGCCGCGAAGCTAGCATGGATGTCGTCACATCATCATCATCAGCTTATTTTGATGTCCATCGCAGGACGAAAGCTTCTCCAGCGATCTCCAATACCCCTGTCTTGTGCTAACTGGTTCCACGTGTCGTCAAGTTTCCCAATTCCATCACGTCCACCTTATTCTCTGCCGTCCTCGACTGTGCTTCCCTTCCCTTAGCACCCATTCTGCAACTCCAATAGACCAGCAGTTCTCTCCCTTACGCATTGCAATGTCTGCCCAGCACGACTTCTTCCTCTTAATGTCAACCAGAATATCAGCTATCCCCGTTCGCTCTCTAATCCACATCGCTGTCTTCCAGTCTATTAACGTCATGGCTAATAATTTTTATTCCATCGCTCGTTGCGCGGTCCTCAACGTCTTCCCAAGCTTCTTTGGTAACTTCCAAGTTTCGGCCCCATACTTTAGTAACTGTAGAAAACAATGGTTAGCAGTAAGCTCCCTGGTCATGATTTAGTAATGCCTGCCGTAAGCTCTCCAGCTAATTTTTTATTTTTGTTAATTTCCTTGATTAGAGGCCCCTGCGAGTAATTAACCTCAATAAACGTATTTCTGCGCAGGTTCTAGAGGCTGACTGCCGACCATGACATTCGTTCTCTAGCCAGGCTGCGGAACATTACTTTTCTCTTGTGCATACTAACTCTCAATCAGATTCTTACACTTTCTTCGACAAGGTCCTCAAACGTTTGGTGCAAATAGTCTGCACCGTTGCTAAGTATGCCAATGTCATTTACAAACCGTAAGTTGGTGAGCTATTTACCGTTAGCCCTCACTCCTAACCATTCCCAGTCTAACTGGTTGCACACCTTTAAGTATTCAGTAATAGCATTGTAAATATTTTGCCATTGATCATATGAAGCGTTTTGCAGATATCTGGCTATGCAAAGTCTGCGCGTTAGTGTCATCCGTTCGATGTCAACATTCGTGGGAAACTTCATTTTTGACCACTGTTCGGAGCCAGTGCGCTGCTGCCTAGATGCCCCGATCTAATCATTCCAGCTACCTGATTCAAGCGCAGGTAGCGCGCGTTTCATGTATAGCCAATATCAACGCCTTAACTGGCAATGTTCATTTATCATATACTGTAAGCTTGTTCACTTACTCCCTTATAATTAGGGTGTAAATTAGAAAGACTGGGGTGTTCCAAGGGTGTTTTCTTGTTGAACACCCTTTTCCGTTAAAAAAGGGCGTTTCAGGGGTGTTTACAAGGGTGAAAAGATTAATACACCCGCATTACACCCATAAGGGTGTGAAAATTTTAAGAGTGTAGTGCAGGATGTAGAAGTGTAAGGTAGGGTAAAGTGCAGTAATCATAGGTTAGTAAAGGCAAGGATTCACCTCAATTTGAAGAGAGAAAGAGTAAAACTGGTCAAGAAGAAACAGGCCTATCTATACGCAGTAAGGGTGAAAGCATACCAGTTCAGGAGTGTACTTGCAAATAAATATGCAGCTTTAGAACAGAGAGATGATGATGACATACAGGGTAATGAATGAAACCGTAACTAGGCAGGCTTTAGAAGCAGCAACTGAAGTGGCAGGTAAGGCACCAAGGCAACCAGTACGCAAGCTCTCCTAAGTAACAAAGGACCTAATGAAGAAACGACAAAGAATGAAAGTGTCCAACTCAAAAGATCAGATAGAATTCGCGGAACCGTCCAAACTGATCAACCAGGAGAAGATACGAGATATTCGAAATTATAACGCGAGAAACACTGAGGAAGCAGTAAAAAATGAACGCAGCATCAAATCACTGAGAAGGAAACTTGGCATAGGACAAACCAAGATGTATGCACTGAAAGATAACTAGGGTAACATTATCAGCAATCTCCAAGATATAGTAATGGCATCGGAATAATTCTATACTAACCTACAGTACCCAGAGAAGCCACGATACCTCCATTCGAAGGAGTAATGAACAGGATACAGAGGTTCCGTCTTTAACAGGTTACAGAGGCTCTTTCTATAACTAGCGATGAAGTTAGAAGGGCCTTGCAAGAAATGAAACGGGGAAAAGCGGCAGGATAAGATGGAATAACAGTCGGTTAATTCAAAGATGCAGGAGATATAATGCTTGAAAAACTGGCGGCCCTTCATACGAACTGTCTGCCGAGTTCAAGGGTCCCAGAGAACTAGAAGAATGCCAACATTTTGCTAATCCACAAAAAGGGAGACATTAAAGAATTGAAAAAAAATTATAGGCCCATTAGCTTACTCCCAGTATTATATAAAATATTCCGCAAGATAATCTCTAAGAGAATAATGGCAACACTGGACTTCAGTCAACCAAGAGAACAGGCTGGTTTCAGGAACGGATACTCTACAATGGATCACATCCACGTCATCAGTGACGTGGATGTGATCATGCATAACGAGGGTCTCGAATCCGGCAATATCGATGCCTTCAGGTAGCATGTGCGGGTTTATTGACATGTTGCTTTCATCCAGAAAGATCACGTACTCGTGACGCCTGCGGCAGAAAGGATGTTCCACATCTGCCGCCAACGATTGTGAGTGGTGGCGCTGTCTAACACTTCCAAGGTTAGTTCTACCAGTAACATATAAATACCCAAGGAAGTGGATGGGGAAACCGCGCCGCGGTAGCTGAATTGATTAGAGCATTGCACGCGTAATGCGACGACGTGGGATCGTTCCCCACCTACGGCAAGTAGTTTTTTCATCCGCTGTCATTGCCATTAATTTATCATTTCTTTAATTCAATTAGTAAGTACAAGTAATTTCACTTATGTTTTCCTTCGTGTCATTGTTTGTTGGCTTCTGATGATATCAGCAGTCATAGAGGCATTACGTAATCAAGGAGTACAGGACGTGTACGTAAATATTTTGGAGAGAGAAGTGGTTCTTGTGGGGAAGGAGAAAAGGCTAGCGCTATTTTCTGCAACCCATGCGGGAGCACGGCTCAGCGCCAGCAGGGTGGCGGGGATGGGGTTAAAAGAGAGAGAGGATAGGAGGGAGAAAGGTGGAGGGTCGAAAATATCTACAGAGATCCCACAGCTACCTTAATTCTCCCCAAGAGAAGTAAGAAGATACCTATAAAAAAAGGGGTCAGACAAAGAGACAATCTCTCCAAAGCTATTCACTGCGTGCTTGAAAGAATTATTCAAGCTATTAAAATGGGAAGGGTAAAGAGTGCGGATCAACGGCCAATATCTCAGCAACCTTTAATTTTTTTATTTAAATTAAAATAAAAGAAAGAGACGTAGTCACCTTATAATGGTGACGGCTAGTCCTTTTCTCAGCGGAATTCCTTTTCTCCTTTTCTCATCACTAGAAGTATGTAATATTATCAATTCTCTTAAAACAACCGGTCCAGGCCTCGACTTTACATGCGCCTCTAGCATTAAGCTTGTGTCTAACGAAATCTCACCTGCGTTAGCACATATAGCAAACAAATTATTTATAGATGGCATCTTTCCTAATCGCCTCAAGACAGGTAAAGTAATCTCAGTATTTAAAGAAGGTGACTGTAAGTGCATAAGTAATTATCGTCCTATCTGCATTTTGTCTTTCTTTAGTAAGGTGATCGAAAAACTAATACACAATCGCTTAACTAAATACCTATCCAAATTTAATCTTTTAACTCCTCATCAATTTGGCTTTCGTGACAATTTTTCAACTGAACTAGCGCTTATTACTTTTACTGAGAGGGTTAAATTAGCCATCGATCAAGGCCTCTTAGTCGGTGCTCTCTTTATTGATTTCACTAAGGCGTTTGATACAATTAACCATCGTATTCTTTTAAGTAAACTTGAATCTTATCGCATTTCTGGGCCGCCTTTACAATTACTTCGCAACTACCTAATAGACCGACCATATATGGTCCAAGTTAATGGTGTCTTCTTATCAAAAACTGTAAATACAGGCGTCCCTCAGGGATCAATACTTGGGCCACTTTTATTTCTCACATTCATTAATGACTTGCCAAAAATATTAACACATGCGCACTGCCTTCTTTATGCTGATGACACCATTATTTTCGCATCTGATAAAAATTTATTCGCATTGCAGGACAAACTTGACCCTGACCTAGCGAATGCTCATTCATGGTGTGTAAAAAACAAGCTAACCATTAACCCATCTAAGAGAACATTTATGGTATTCCATTCTTCAAAAACTTTGCACATTGACTGTCGTAGCGTCTCTAAATAATAATGTATTTGCAAGATCCGCGTCAATTAAATTTCTTGGTGTAGTTCTAGATGAGAACCTAAAGTTCCAGTGCCATATTCAATCACTTATTCAAAAAATCTCATTTGGCATTCACATCATCATAAAAACTCGCTCTTTTTTTCAGCAAACCCTTCTCATGTCTTTATATTACGCGTATATACACAGTCATCTCTCATACTGCCTGTCATCTTGGGGTAATACGTATGCCACACATCTTCATCAGCTAGAAGTTTTGCAAAAGCAGGCATTACGATTAATTGCATTCCAATCGCATACATCTCTCTCTGCTCCCATATTCCGTTCCCTAAATGTTTTACCTTTACGCATGTTAATCACTTATAAGCTGTCACTACTTATGTTTCGTCTTATATATACCGAGTTTAATATTCCAGGTTTTACTCGCTCTAGCCTCATCAATTATAACAACACAAGATTTTCAGCACAACTCAATCTTCTCCTTTCAAAAGCAAGAACTAATTATGAGAAATTTACCGTCGCGTTTTCAGGGAATTCTGTTTGGAATTCAATACCATCTGATATGAAGTCATCTACATTATTATCATTCAAGCGTAGAACGAAATAGCATTTCATGAACACTTTATTTGCCGCATAGTATAATCTAACGAACCTAGAATTAATCATATTTTGTTTTGCTTTACCATCATTCAATGTACTGTTCAATAACCGAGTCACTGAATTTCGCCTATAATTGATACTTCTCCTCGTTGTTAGTTTTACGTGCCATTTATCCTCGTTTGAATTTCTGCGAGTTATTTTTAAGATTTTTTCAATTATTTTTCGTTCATTTTAACTGTGTGATTATACTTGTGATATTTTCATAGATTCTTTTTTTTTCAATCTTACCGATTGTTTCCGAGGCTGATGCAGAAATTGTATAATATATAACATGACTCACTATTTGCCACGATCCTACTATCCCCTTTTCATGTCTTGTTAGGAGGTCCCCCCGACAGTTGTTACTTCGGGACCTCCGAATGTGTACTTATACCCATCTTGTATTTGATTTCGTCAAAAAGATTGATTGATTGATTGATTGATTGATTGATTGATTGATTGATTGATTGATTGATTGAATTTGCAGATGAGGTTGTCCTGTTCAGCTACACTGGGGACGAGTTACAACAAATGATTGAGGACCTTTACAGAGAGAGTGTAAGAGTGGGGTTGAAGATTAATATGCCGAAGACAAAAATAATGGTCAATAGCCGAGCAAGGGAACAAGAGTTCAGGATCGCCAGTCAGGCTCTAGAGTTTGTGAAGGAGTACGTTTGCCTAGGTCAATTTCTCCCAGGGGACCCTGATCATGAGAAGTAAATTTACAGAGGAATAAAAATGGGTTTGAGTGCATACGGCAGACATTGTGAGATCTTGACTGGAAGCTTACCATTATCCTTAAAAAGAAAGGTATACAATCAGTGCATTTTCCGGGTGCTAACATATGGAGCAGAAACTTCGAGACTGATAAAGAAGCTCGAAAACAACTGAAGGACTGCGCAAAGAGCGATGGAAGAGAGAATGCTAGAACGTTAAGAGACAGAAAGAAAGCGGTTTGGATCAGAGAGCAAACGGGTATAGCCGATATTCTAATTCACATTTAAGAGAAAAAAGTGGAGCTGGCCAGGTCATGTGATGCGTAGGGTTGATAACCGGTGGACCATTATAGTTACAGAAGGTGTGCCAAGAGAGTACGACAGAAGACTGGGTGGTGCGATGAAATTAGGAAATTCGCGGGTGCTAGTTGGAATCGGCTGGCGCAGGACTGGGTTAATTGGAGATCGCAAGGAGAAGCCTTCGTACTGCCGTGGACATAAAATAGACTGATGATGATTATCTCTAATAAATAGAAACCAGTTAGCCACTCTTGGCGCAATTAAAGGTGCACTAAGCCCAATCCGCCGTCGCAGACGGAAAAGGTGTGCACGACTCGTCGTCTCCCAGAAGCATTCCCAAAAGGAAGCCGCGAGAACTCGATGGAACTTTTGTATGTTAGCCCTGGAACAGTGCGGCACCTGCAGGACATACTAAATGTTGTTCACCAAAAACAGTCTACGCACAGTGGACCTACCAAATTTAAGCTGCTGCCATCATTTCCATTTGTCTGCTTTCTCCCGGCTGAAAAGGATATCCCAGTCAGGCCGGCGCGAATTTCAATGCAGTCACAAAGTAATAATCATCATCATCCTAAACACAGTAGAAAGTAAAACAGTAACACAGCAAAAGGTCATAGCCTATTTTGTAAAAAGCATTGAGATCATCGTTCCCCCAAACCCAGCGGCATTACAGGATTGTAGGATATAACGCACTACATGGATGTTTGTAAAGGTTGATCTACCTTTTATTCCGCACGTTTGGTGAGGCGCTACTAATTCATTAATAGCAAAGTGCTCTCCTTTTGCAAATATTTTCATTGGGATTTTATAATCTACATTAGTTAAGGTAATGGGCCGATAGGGCGTGACACTGCGTAAGCTTTCCGGGTCGTCTGCTTTGAGTATATCCTGAGTGTTGTTAACAATTCCAAAGGAAAGGGCCAATACAATAAGATCATATGTTTCATTAAAAGCCATAGACAGTTCATTCAGTGAAACCATAGAATGATCGCGCTAACTTGTCTTTCGGAGCTTCTTAAGAAGATGCACTCACTTCAGGTCCGGGAGCTTTCCGCGATCGAGGTTGTCAATGGCCCAATTTAGCTCGTCCTCACTAATTGACCATTCCAAATACTAGTTTGCATCTTCCTCGAGACGCGGCAGCAACGAAGGAAACTATGTACTAAAGTGATCCAAGTCTACGGTTCTGCGCACAAATAGCTCACTATAGTAGTGACAAAAAGCGTGTGGAATTTCTGTTGGTTCGCTCGTACCAGTTCCTTGACAATTATTGTGCGCCGCGTGTTTCTACGCGCTTGCCATTTTACTGTGCCGAGCGCTCATTTCGCAGGCGCTTCCCCCGTCACCCCTCCTTCAGCCCTTGCCCTCACCAACGCGCCTCGATACGTTGTGAATCAAATAGTTGTAAGCTATGTTTCAGTTCCAGACTGTCTTTAAACTTGTTTTTACATTTCTCCTCGGCCCCTTGTGGGAATGCCCTCTCACTCTCCCCAATTCCGCATTAAGAAAAACAATACCTTCGAAACTACCACTTAACAAGCCTCCTGGCCGCTGTGTAGAGTGCACCACACCCCCACGAAAGTTTGAAAAGCTATGGTGGCCGCTTATGATGCAGCACATGAAGAACGTGCTCGGGCAGGAGGCATGAGCCTACCAGAAAGCCCGCACTGGGGTCTTAGACCCTTTGGAACTAATAAATGTTATTTCTTCCCCTCTCTCTCTCTTTGATGAGCTGCTGCAAGTTTGCCTGCGTTGGCTTTTATTAAACTTTTTTTTTCTTCCCTTAAGATGCGTGAGCGTTCTAACGCTTTCATTTTACCTTGGTGTTTAAGGTATCCATCCGTGCGATCGTGGCCTAATCCCACAATAAGGGGGATTAGGCCAAGATTACATGAATATATTAAACACGAAGTTAAAATAAAAGCGTTAGAATGTTCAAGCACCTTAAGTAAAGAAACCAAAGATGTAGAAAAAATGGCGAGCACATGATCTGCCGCACTTTAAGCCAGACTTCTGCAGCTTTCGAGACCAGCGCATCTAATTTCCTCGGGGAGCGTTTCCCGATGAGACGAGCGTGTACGCCGCACTGGGGAATCCTGGGTGCACTAATGTCTGGGTGTACTGATGTCCGTACGCTTGTGCCAAGCGCTGTGAAAGATGCCGTCGCATGTAAGATGGCGAAGAGGTGGGGCGGAGAGAGCAAGTATATCTTATTTTTCATATTCAGAAGTTCTTCACATGCGCCAACATCTGAGCATCCAATCTTTTTTCTTTCTTTATTGCGTACCGCTCCTATCAAAATTCGACAGCCGCAGTCAGGTCTCAAAACGTATAGCTTCTCTCTTGGTGGCACGGCGTTCATTGCTAATGTCGACGAAACCAATGAGCGCCCGTCTGCTCAGGGCACAACTTAAGGTAGACAAAGCAGGTGTGCACACACTCACGAGAGAGCCCAGCGGTCATTCCATGGCAATGCGAATTCTCTTTGCAAAGGCCAACAATCTATGTTAGGTAGGGGTCAGCGAATATCAAAATTTTCGAATACGGAATCGAATATCGAATAATGATTTGCACATCCATTTATTAGCAAGTTGGATTAACCTGTCATGTTGTAATATGAATTGTCAATGTTCAAAAACTAGACTAGTGAGCCATTATATTAATACATTGTGCATTTGGTTCATGTTAACTTGGAAAGTTTAGTAATTCCCACTAGCTGTCCTTGCCGGCCTGTGCCTTATTATACCGCATCAAGTATCTTTAAATTTGAAGCCATTTGACCCTGCACCAGTCGTCACTCATCGCACTTGCTGTCAAGAAATACGCTGAGAATTGGGGATGGCGCTGCAAAAAAAAAAAAAAACATGGAAAAAATAAAGTGCACCCTCGCTGTCTGCAAACCCGTGCCCCTTGCTACTGAGAGGTTGGCTTTTCCGCAAGATTTAGACGTTTAATGGCTAAGTATGCTTTACACGCAAAATTTCGCTGGTAGCACGAAATCATCACAAAATTCGGCAAAATATCGCCTCAATATTCTTGGATTAGATAGAAACGAATGAAAAGAACTGTGTTTGCTCCCGTACAGCCAGATATATTCGATTTGATTAGAATATTTCGTATCCAACCCAATATTCTAACGTTCCCGAATATCTATTTTTCGAATCGAATACGAATATTCGAAATGTAGCATTCTTTAATATTCGAACTTTTTGAATATGCGCACGCCCCTAAAATTAGGCGATTCTCCGTCATACGGAATACCTGCAGGCAATACGACAGGTGGCAGCATTACAATTTTATATTGCATTGTATAAAATGAACGAGGAGAAAGAGGGTTTCAATTTCAATTCAATTCAATTTATTTTTCATTGATAATAATTTGTGCAAAGGAACTGTTGGGCCAGTAGCCAAAGGCTAGTGTAGGCCCATAGTCATATATGCAGTAGCAGCTACAATGTCACGCGCATATCCAGTTTTTAATGGTACAACCTAATACAGTTAGGTGGATACATACAATTGAAACCATTAAAAAAAAGCAGTGCTTATCAAACCAATGGGCCCGATTTTTATTAATCATATCATGAGAAGCCAACAAACAAAGACGCCAAGTACAACATAGGGGAAATTACTTGTACTTACTAATTGAATTAAAGAAATGATAAATTAATGGCCGGGAAGAGCATCACACGCGTAATGCGGAGACGTGGGATCGTTCCCCACCCGCGGCAAGTTTTTCTCGTCCACTTTCATTGCCATTAATTTATCATTTCTTTAATTCAGTTAGTAAGTACAAGTAATTTCCCCTGACTTGTCCTTGGTGTCTTTGTTGGCTTCTCAAGATTGTTTAAAATGCAAAGGCAATCAGCAGACTGCAGCGAATCCTGCGGCTCTGAATGCATTTACTGCGAGACAGCATCAAGTTTATTCTCGCAGCGGACAGCACCACCTTCTCGAGAACAATTCGTTACTTGCTTGGTTTGGTTTCTCTTATCCAGTGGCGCATGCCCACTATGAGGGATTGACCAAGATTCGGGTGTAATTAAAAGACACCTAGTTCAGAGATGAACACATTTCGGGAATAATCAAAGGAATGGAGAATAATGCACACTGAACTCGCGATGCACAAAACGTCGCCTTCGCCCGCGACAGGTGTTTCGTGTCACGAGTGGGCACGAGGCACGAAACACCGCGGAGATTGCCACACTCGACTGTCGCGCGATAGCTCAGTGGTTAGCGCGTGTGGCTCCCCACTGCCGCGCGGGCGTCAGTTCGAAAGTTGCTCTTCACCGTGTGGTGGGGGTAAAACTGAACACGACCAGTAGGCCTGGCGACGACACGACCGTAACGTCGACGCGACGACGGCGTAAGGGAAACGAGGGGCGCGGACGGACATGGAGAAGTATTTTGGGCAAGATATTTCTTACGACGAGAAAAAAAGGTTTTGGACGTTAACCTCTATCTTTAAGCGAGGCTTTGTTTGTCTCATCGTGCCCGCGGCCTGGCGTGGGTCGGTTTCTCGTCGGATATATTTGTTAGTTAGTTAGTTAATTCGGGTTTAATGGCGCAAAAGGGACTATCCCTTACAAAAATGACTTTAGACTGTCTATAGAAAGTCTATAGACATTTTATAGACGACCTTGCCTTTCTATAGATTTGGACTTTTGTTAATACAAAGTCTATAGACTGTCTATAGACGAAAGTCGATAAACTTTCTATTTCTTTTTGTCTATTCGCAGTCTATAGACAGTCTATAGAAAAAAGTCGATATGGTGTTCGTTTCTTTTTGTCTACTTTCCCCCAACAGACACCTATAGACGACAGTCGATACAGTCTCTATTTATTTTTGTCTGTTGTTTGCCTGTAGACTTTCTATCGACGAAAGTGGATAAGATTTATGTTTCTTTTTGTCTATTTGCAGTCTATAGACAGTCTACACAAAAAAGTACATGTGGTGTTTCTTTTTCGTCTACTTCCCCACAACTTCCCCATTGCGTGTAATCGCGGGCTTCTTCACGCTAGGAAAAACACTTCTATGAAGCACGCGTTGTACAGAAAACTGTATCGGAAGTTTCTAATGTTGCTTCACAATTGTGTCATTGAGAATTTTCATCTAATTTAAATAATAGAGAAATTAATCAACACTAATTACCTAATCAGGAGAATGCGAAAAAATACTCTGAGTGCCTCCAAGCGATGGCAAACAACATTACCTTGGTTCTCTCCAGCTACGTAGCATTTGCATATCTTAAAACCTGGCTCAAATTAAGGCAAATACCCCGTATACTTCTTTGCAATTCGAATTATTTTCCACGGTTTCCTATATCGCCGCCGGTGAAGGCCATAGGGTGGGACGTCACCAAAGGTCATGTTAACTTGCGTGAACAGCCCGTATAGCGATTGTGGTAAGGCGTCAGATGAAAAATAAAACAGCCGATACTGTAAAATTCTTATTGCTTCAGGTTTACAAGGCGTCTATAGATTGACAATAGACAAACATCGTTAATCTGGGCCCAACCCGCGTACGCTGTAGCCAAGCGCCTGCAGGTACCGGTGGATAATACGGAGCTGCGTTTGGTATAAGACACTGAAGTTGTATACAGCTGAGATTGCTGTAGAGCCTATTTGTAGACTTTAGTATGCACATAGTGTATACCTCCGCATTTGTTGACCACATGATATGATCTACGTGGTCGCTCTCGGCAACCCCAAGACGGTCTTCACAGTTGTCATAGCATGACTTTTGCGGCAGTAGAATAAAGAAAGCAAAACGCCGATCCAATTATGATAATAGATGTTATGAACGCCAACTTCCGCTACGAGTGGATTCTAAACAGGCAGCAAGCTAACAGCGCAGAGACTCGTAATGTTTGTAGCTGACAACGCGGACTTTGTGAGTGTGTGATGAACCGATGTCGCGCATGTGGTGTGCGCGTTGTGTGTCGTACGATTCTCAGATACTTTTCACATTGTCTTCATATCTCGGCTGCATCACTAACATCGGGTGGTTTTTTTGTTGACTGATATCCTGCACTATAAACTCATCAAAGTTTCTCATTCACTTAAAATATGTGCCAAATTCTCTGAGCCCACCCAGTATTTCGCCGGCGGTATGCCTCCGCAGCCACGCATATGAGTACCTCAATGCTGTACTGATTGCTTTGACCTATCATCGGAACGGAAAATTAGCACTAACATACGTGCGGGCATCACATTTGGCGGTACGCTGGAAGATTTGCTACAAATGCGCTGTATTACTCATCGTCGCTGGCGATAGTGCGTCTGAAGCATCTGAAGGGCCCTGTAACGGCTTTTACAAACAGCGCGTTCATCCATGTGTGCGTTCCAGTCTCATACGATAGCCCACAGCGTTTGTAATACAACCTGCCAGCGCATTTCCTTCGTCCATGAAAAAAGATGAAAAAGGGAAAAGCAACCCGTTCCGGCGCGCATGGGGCGCAGAGAGAGAGAGACAAAAAAAAAAAGAAAAAGGGAAAGGCGCTCACACTTCTCGGAGCGCGCACGCTCTGGCGCGCGGAGCTCCTGCGCATGCGTGGAGCTCTTGCGCATGCGCGGCGGTGCGCCGTCTGTCCGCGTCAATTTGAATTCTCAATGAGTCCGCCAGGCACGTAAACGCTTGTAGCGGTGTGCGGTGTCTGCCTGAACGTTGGTGTCTGTGTATGCGTGTCTTCTTTGTGGCATCACACGTCAACTACACTTCACGGTAAGCTTTAGCAAAGATGTTTTGCGTCAATAGCCCTTGATTATGTGAGCGCATATCGTAGCGCGAACCGGCTGCATGTAGCGCAGGAGACTCGGGTATAGTGTCGGTTTGTCGTTGACATGATTTGATAACGCGCTCTTGTTCTCGCTTCTACTATACGGAATGTTTTACGGCGAGCGATCGCTCGGGCTTGTTGATTTTAGCGTTATAGTTTAGGTGTGTAAAAAAGGAAGTACACCATGTTTTAACTTGATACTGAGCTGCCATTAAGCGGATTGTGTGTGCTGGGCAGCCAGTGTGGTAGATCTCATTTCGTGGCGGTCGATCCGGCGGCGATGAATGCTGCGCCGCATGTGCAGTGAAATTCTCGTGACACGCTTTACGTATGTATCTCGAAATTGTGTTGGCATGAAGAATTTTCAAACAGACACGTATAGTTGAATAAATGCTAGCGTACTCGGATGAAAGGCCGTGTTTGCGGGGCATGCATCAGCAGTGTGTGCGCTGCCATTTTCGTATAGCTTAAAAATAGCAGTATTTTTAAGGTTCCTGGCAACCGATCTAAATAATTTTGGGAAGTTACCGCAAGCAAAACACGAGACTTGAAGAAATATCTAGCAGAAATATCTCGATTCACCCAATCTATTTATACGCAACCACAAACGTTTTTGGAGCATGAAACCTGCGATAAGCTCAATCACTCGCAGCTTCGCAACTTAGCCGAAAAAATTAGAGAGCAATAAATTAGTCGCTCCGGGAAGCACCTTTACACGTTTCAAACTGAAGGCATTGCGTTTGACGGTAGTTTGAAGATTTGTTTTTTGCCTCTTTTATAAACAGTTTAGCAGCAGAAATTATCTTTCGGGCTATATGAAAAGCGTTATGCGCCTTTCGATGCTTCGGCATTATGCAGTTTACGTACTGTTAATCACAAGGCAGTTGCTGGCGCAGATTCGCATTGTGCCAGTCGTGCATGGTATGAAGCCCTTGTCGTGCGTAACAAGTGTTCCGGTTTTCATTACTGTTGCATGTAGTGCCGTCGTCTCGGACAGACTGTATACTATATGCGCTGTACAAAAGAAAAGAAGAGCCAGATTATCCATTTGGTGGTCTTTTCTTAGTAGATAACGCGCAGATTATTCAAATAATTTAGTGGACATTGCATATGCTCTACCCTTATCAACACACCTAAGAGATCGTAGCATGTTTTAGTTGATTAATAACCTTATCAATACGCCCCCATTCATGTGCATTCTACTGAAAGTGTGGCAAATGTATTCATCTCAAAGTATGAGAAAAGGGACATTGCAGACTGTTCTAAGCGGAAATAAATTGCAATTCTTAACGTAATTGTTCAAAACTGCAGTCACTATGCTGAGCATGTTCGTTCGGCAAGGGCATATTGCATTAACACCAGAAAAATGTGCACAGTCCAGCCGGGTATCTTTGTTTCAACAATTATTATTATAGGAATCGTTTGGGATTCTCGCATTTCTTTTATTTTTATAAGTACACTGCGTGTCACATGAACCTGTCTTGAAACGAAACGTACCATTGCTGGCACCGGCGACCACTACGGTTGTCTAACTGCTTATCATACTGTAATATAACGAAACATCATAATGGTACTGATTCATATTGCCATGTATTATAAGGCTATACTGCGCCAGCCACAAGATATTAAGCGATCAAATGTTAAAGCAGCGAAAGCTGCGTTACTTTATAGTCTGTGCGAAAAACCGATTTCTTCCAAAAAGCTCAACAAATCAGTGAAGGGCACTATAGCGGATCACCTCCCAGTATTGAGGCGGGGTGTAAAAGTATGTATAGGTTACAGAGATTCTGTAAAAGCTTCCGTCCCGGTGTTTCAGTATGTGGACATGTCATAATAATGTGCATTACTGTAAGTGGTTCATGGCACTTCTTGCAAGTTGGCGGGTTTTCGTTTTGAAGTAGAAAATTGTGTGTCAGGTGTGTATGCCCAATTCGAAGTCGACATAGGATCACCTCATAGAAGCGTTGCTGATGACTGCACAACTTCCACTCGCCAAGCAGGGGTTTTGTTGTGTGTAACTTGTTATTTATGCAAGATTCCTATTCTAGTTGCCACTTTGATGAATCGCTCGGATACTGTCATTGTATGGAAGTGTCGTGCGCGTTATGCCTTTTTGCGCTGCCATGGACGCGCATCTATCTGCTGCTTCATTCCCTGGTATCACAACATGGCTTGGGACCCAGCAGAATCGTATGGTTGTTCCGTATTCATTATAGGAACATGTTAAGATGTTACATGTTTAAGATATCGCCAAGTGGGGGTTCAGACGCGGAGTTAAGGTTCAGAGCTCTGAGTGCGCTTAACGAATCGGTATATATGATAGCTTTTATCTGCTTGTCGGCGGTAACTTTTATACTGCCATCCATATCGCATAAACTTCGGAGGTAAAAATTGAAGAAAAATTATTTATCTGAATGCTATTTTCCCAATTTTTCGTTATACTCCGACGCCTACGTATTCTTGTGTTTTAGAGCCGTCAGTGTAGGATATATTTGTGGCTATACGAAGCTCATACTATGTGTTCCTAAGGCAAGTATCAGTAAACGGGTTTATATATAAACCCTCTACACTGACCGACGAAGTAGCGGTAAGCATACAGCAACTCCCACATAAAACATGAACATTATGTCGGCTCAAGGGCATCTTTAATGCACACTGACCTCTTAAGGGGCTATGGTGGAGATAAAGTAAGAAAATAATATTAATTTTGAGGTTCTAGCACACGAAAATTATACACAGCCTGAGGAACAAGGCAATGCAACAGCGTGCGTGGACGACGGCTCAAAGCCATTTAAAATTGTCGCCAAAGCCGCGAATTCAGGTAGTTAAAAAGACACTGTGTTTGCATGTCGGCTAGCAGTTCAGGACGGCGCATTTGCATGTTTTGTTGAATAATGCCGGCTTCATATAAAAATAGATTCAGTTCCTGATGTGTTTCTTAGTTGTCACGCTCGAAATTTTCATAGTGCATAAGCTGATGGTAGTGTATTGCGTCCAAATGACCGTTTCGTTGACGCTTGTCCAATTTTAACCACGTATTTATCTACGTTGTTGTGCCCCAACATCCCAGAAGCGTGCGCTAAGTGGGCAATGGTCAAAATACAACATCTAGTGCTGTTCTCAATGCACTTGGCATCAAACCACGTTAATTCTGCGAGGTCTCTCTCACCCGCCTTGGTAAAGAGAGGGTTGGGAAAGCAGAGTGATATGTATGGCTCAGCAGAGAGCAATGAATTAAGAAAAAGAACACCATAAAGGCTTTGAGGATGATGAAAAACAAAGCAAGAAATAATGTGCATTCTGCTGGAGCGCTTTTAATCATTGTGGTAAACATGGAAATATAAAAGTGCGCTCTTCTTAAAATGCCATTCTAGCAGTTTTTAATTTTTTTAATGTGCCTTTTCTAGAAAAATAATCTCCGGATAATCGCGAAGCTTTTACAGCTTTTGGGTTCAGATTGTTGGCACATTGTAGTGCCAACAATCTGAACCCAAAATATAGAACACTATTTATGTCATATTGGCGACAAATGTTAAAACCTTTAGGTTCTCTTACAAGTAACGACAAATGTGAACGATGTTTTTTTTTCTTTCTCGGACGATGCCTGCACAACGCAAAAATTTTTAAGGTTAGGTTTCAGGACAGTAATATGTGGAACATACTTTCAATTAAAATGGTCATCCTGTCAACAGTTTCTGAGAAAAGGTACGTCGAAATCTGAAACTATCTAAAATTTGATAGATAACTACACAAAAATGTTCAGCTAACGGGCATCTCCTATTCAGCACGCAAATTTTCAAATTAACACATTCATCAGTTTTTACAACATAACGCTAAAGCTAAGGTAACCCCTTTACCCTACCATCCCCTCTTAAAGATATACAGCATTATATTCAGCGGCTTCATAGATTTAATTGATTTTCTGTGTTTTGGCCATTCGTGATACGCCAGTGTGTGGGTGTTCATTCCTGACCAGTCCTTCAGAATAGGTATATGCCACTTAGAATGGGTATGTTCCACACCAAAACCACAAACGGTATCTAAAACATTCCGGTGGCGATTAAGCGGTAAATTCGAGAGAAATGCGTTGGCATTACGTCGCGTCTCTTTGAGGTCCCGGATCTATGACTTAAACCGCGTTCACCGCATTGCAAAGCGTTGTTCACGAGCTCACTCGCCACACGTCCTCCTGCCTCTTAGAGGAGCGAAGTGCAAGAACTGACGGTAGGGTCAGGAGCACACCAGCATCAGTTGCAGTATACAGAGACGCGCATATTTAGCTTAAAATGTTCGGGGAAAAAAAAACGATTTTCCGCTTGCCGTTGCACTGCTCTTGCTCAAATTTCGCAGAAGGATCGCAGTTTGGAGTCTACGTCGTTCAGTGTAACACTTGGTACAGCTATTTCTAATTTAGAAAATAATGAGAAACTGCTTTCGTCTATAAGAAAAATGGCTGCTGCGAAGACGGCGCTAGCGTAAACTTGAGTCGCGGCCGGCCTGCAGTTGTTGAGAGCAGCCGTTCAGGGACGGTTGCCGTGAGTGGCCCGCTTCTCTGAAATCCAGGAGTGCAGACTCTTTGGGCCACTTGGTTCGTTGCAGTATTCGCATCCAGTGACCCGCTCCTCTGAAATATAGGAGTGCAGACTCCTTGGGCCAGTTGGTTCGTTGCAGTATTCGCATGCTGCAACGAACCAACTAGCCCAAATATCTGCACTCCTGGATTTCACTTCTAGTACAACAGGCCCTTTTGTATGTGACCTGAAATAAGATCAGCTGAAAGTTAGGGCACGTCCTGTCGTCTTTCTTTCTTGTCCGTGGGAATCCAGCGCTATGAGCTCAATTACTGTTCCTCTAAAGCACGCGGAAACCCTCCTTCATTTCATAACGCAAAACGAAAAGAGACGTGTATCAGCCAACCATCTGCTATGCTGAAGGAGCGAGAATTGTCATTTTTGGAAGGTCAGAAAAAAAAAACGTAATAGTATGGCTTCGAGAGAAAAATGTTTTAGTCCTCTTCTGGCAAGGTTCTGATGGGTGTTGCAGAAGTCGCGGGCAGCAGTAACGTTGAACTTAGTGTCACAAGTTGGTGGCTCCGAGAACCAGTGGTTTCCGGCCAACATCATTTTATTTCTTTTTTCAGTGTATTTTCTTCCTTCTCTTACACGTTGTAACAACGTGTCATTATTAAGTATACTTAGGCCCCAAAGGGGCAACAGGAACACAAAAGCTGTTGGCGGTCCACGGTCTCGATCCACCGAGAGCGCAGCATGCCGAGGGGGAGGGACGGGGGGGGGAGGAGCGGGTCTGTCCACTATTCCTCCCCCCCCCCCCCCCGTAGACAGCCGATATTATATACTCAGCCGGCACGTGTAGTACGCTCCGCCGGCTGTACGACTATGAAAAAATTCAATCCATCGTCGCGACGAAGAAATTTGGCAGAATCAACTGTAGTTGACTATTAAGTGTAGTGTTTATATTTGTAGGAAGAAAGAATGTTTGTAATGGTGAGATATAAGATTAAAGGCCAATTAGACCCGCAGTGGCACATACCCGGTGGCGCCAGTGCACATACCCGGGATCCGGCCCATATTCATAATTTGAGAGAGCACATCGCGGGGATCGGCGCACCTGAACAGCAAGATACAGCGTCCGCTCGCAACAAAGTGGCTTCCCTCGGAGAAGAATGCTTCACATTAAACAGTGTCCCTCGGCGTGTTCTTGTATTCAAACACTGGCTCATTCCCACTAGAGGGGATTAAGCAGGCGAGTTTTTAGACTTCTGCAACACCAGTCAAAATCTTGCCGCCACCCCCCACTTTTTTTTTTGTTACAAAGCGGAATTCCTTTTTTCACGGTGGTGCGCTGGTGCGTATGTATATTAACACTGCTTTGCACAATATTTTATTTGTATTATGATCGGTTCATTTCATACTTTTGTTTAAAATTTTTAATATGATACCACCCAGTTATTGGACTATCCTCCACAGTGCCATTGTTGAAGGGACAAACCCACTGTGGCGGATAGTCCAAGAACCGGGTGCCATTTTTGAAGGAGGATCCGCCGTGGTTGCTCAATGGCTATGGTGTTGGGCTGCTGAGCACGAGGTCGCGGGATCGAATCCCGGCCACGGCGGCCGCATTTCGATGGGGGGCGAAATGCGAAAACACCCGTGTACTTAGATTTAAGTAGACGTTAAAGAACACCAGGTGGTCGAAATTTCCGGAGTCCTCCACTACGGCGTGCCCCATAATCAGAAAGTGGTTTTAGCACGCAAAGCCCCATAATTTAATTTTTGTTGAAGGGATCATCATCACCATCGTTACCTCCAGGCCACAATAGTAGCAAAAACTAGCAACACGGGCCGTTAAAACACCATGAAATACACCAACGTTTCTTGGTGACGTGATTATTATGATTACGCCATGAGTTGTCAGAGAGATAGAAGGCAGTTTGGGGAAGTTTGATCTGCTGCAAATTCGACGTTTGGTAATCATTCTTGGATAAGCCTGGGACTCAGTCAACGACCAGCAGCGTTCCGCTTCGCCAGAACTGGTCGACTGCGACCAGGTACGCCGTGGGCAAAGCTCGTCCAGCAGGCCCGGCTTGGGGCCGGTGACTTCGCGACAGAGGCGACAGATGAATCATCTACTTCAAAACAACCTTTTATGTGCTGATGATTTATCTTTTGAAATGGGAACTTTACTGTGCTGACACGTATATCTGGCGTGAATATGTTAAACCTTACTGATGTAGCTTGTACATTTGAGCACCGACCGTCACGGCGTGGGAGAGAATGCCCAGTGTGAAACCTACGTTCGACCGCGCGCTGATTTCTCCCAAGGGCGCGCACCCGTAGCTGACGTGCCGACCGCGGCTATACAGACGCGCAGGTGTTGCACCTGAGATCGGTTCGCTGCGCACGCAACGACGACCACTCAGCGGCGTCCGGAGAGAGACCGGCTGTCCCCCAGATGACCGCTGTTCATCGGCACGCAGCATCGCCGGCCTGAAAACAGTGTGTGTATAGCACCAGACTGGCGCTGCAGCACTAATTCCGCTGCGGAGAGTACTGCGACATGAAAGTGCTGCCGAAACACGCCTGACTCCAGTTAACCGTAGTTAGTGACTTGTGTGAAGCAAGTGATTTTACGTGAGTGTCGAATTCCATCGCTAGTAACGCGGCGCGTGCTGCAGCTGCCGATATCGGTTGTGGCGCCTCGGCCGAGCAGTCTCTGCGGCAAATCAGCGGAAGGTGCAGCACGAGTCTGTAATCAGACTACTTTGTGCTCGAAAAGTTGAGGTTACGCACGCTTTATATTATTACAAGAAAATTCTTACCCATGATGTTTGTTTTATTTTGTCCGTACTTCTTGCGGACCAAGTCCTGCCGTGTCTATCGTATTCGTGGATGAACGTGGCCGGTTGAAAGCTCAAAATATATGTGTCCAGAAACTAGAACGGGTGCACATTTCAGGTGCACCCGGGTGCGTATGTTAGCATCTCGGCGCAAGAAAGTGCAGGCATAAGAGAGGACAATGATTTCGCCTCCCTATCCAGAGCGCTCGAGCGTTGCAGGTGCATTAGGAGGCGGACAAGAGGTCCCACTGTTAGTCGCCTTTGCATACCTACCAACCTGAAGATTTGGAAATTCGTAAAACTATAGCGGCGGAGGGATACGGGGGGGGGGGGGCGATGCGCGGCAGCACTTTTTCTTTTTAAGGAATTGACCTTTTGCGACAAGCTTAATCACGTTTTCACAACCGCAAATGAAATCCGTGTCTTGGAGAGTAAAAAGCGAAAACTCCAGAGGCACAATTTATTTTTGCAATAATTTTGCTGTTGCCGACTTTATCTGCTTCGGAAACTTCACCGTGTAGGTTTGCTCAAATCAAGTACCACTCTGGTGGCCCTTGACCATCAGCAAACTTTCGAGTGTTTTCTCACACACAGATGAGTGAAACTTCTTTCGAGTTTTGTTCACAGTGATGAATATTCTCTCACATTCAGCATTGCTGTGGGGAATGGAGAGAATACCAGCATAACCATTGAAATTCTATGAAACCTGAGCGATCAGTCGACACTTCGAACGCTTACTATTTGCGACCTACACGACGCACCTTGGCTCATTCAATATGTCGGCTCGAACCTGATATGCTTGCAAGTTGGCAAACTCGACTTCAAGTGCGTCGATTGCTTCTTCTTTTGATTTGGCACTCTACTGGGGTAGGATAGCAGGGAACGCCACAATAATATGACGTACGCTATTGAATGAAGCAGTTTCCAGAGCTTGTACTTGAGCAACTTCAGCCATATTGAGATTGACGCCTTCTAGCGGGAATTTGTGGCGAATGTAATCGCATGCTGCCGTTTAAGTACAGACGTACAGCAGAGAAGAACTGCTCTCTCTCAATGCAGCTCAGTGTATCAACCACAGAGTAGGTTGTGCTGCCAATGACTATGTCTTCATAATCTTTCTGGTTCTCTGCAGCTCCATAGTCAACTTCCAGCAATTAATGACATGCCTTGACAACGCATGGCCGCACAAATCTAGTCAGGAGATCCTCGAAAAGGCGGATCATGAGGCCCCTCAGTGCATGAATCTGAGAAGCCTGTGCCTGAAGAAGGCAGTTTGCCTTCTCAAAAAGTGGTATAACATTTTGGAGAAAAAGACAGCATGCCCTGTTTAGCTCCTATGACAAAAAATAAAACAGGCGCTCATTCACACATTCACACACAACAAACACCGCCCGACATTATATCGCTTCAAGAGACGGGCACGACACCAACACTCGCAGGATACACGTGTTACGAGACTCAAGAGAAAGGAAGAACGGCAACCCTAGTCAGCAAGGCACTCATCGCCATAAGCCACGACAGGATAGCCGACACCGACGTAGAGCACGTGATTGTAGAAATTATACCAAAGAAGAAAAGAAAGAGGGGCAGTATATTTATTGTAAATGCATACAGCCCCCCGAAACAGAGGAAGGCAAAATTCTACGAGCTTTTCTATGGCGCACGCAAACTAGCGAAAGACAGCACGCTAATCATCCTAGGAGACTTTAACGCCATGGACAAAAGCTGGGGATACCAAACAGCAAACCCAAAAGGCAAAACGCTAGTGGAGGCAGCAGAGAACACCGACTGCAACCTCCTCACAGACCCAGACACTCCAACCAGAATCGGAAACAGCGTTAGTACCGACACCTGCCCCGACCTCACGTTCATACGAGGAGCGGAACAAGCAGTGTGGGAGAACCTGTTAGAGAACCTGGGTAGTGACCACTACATACTCAAGACGCAAGTAACTTCGGACAGGCTAAGGCGTCAGCTGGGATCGGCAAAAATTACGGACTGGAGCGCTTTTCGAGACGCATGCGATAGGAATCTCGCCGAAAACGGGATCCAATCTATAGAAGAGTGGGGGAAAATGCTCATTGAAAAACAGCGCAAGTACACCAAAGAAATCGCGCGAACGACGCAGACGCCCGAGGTAGACGCCAGACTACTCAAGCTGTGGGAAGCTAGACGCGGGCTCACCAAGAGGTGGAAGAAACAAAAATACAACAGGAAGCTAAAGATAAAGATCGCAGAAGTCACAGCGAAAGCAGAGGAGTACGCGGCGCAATTGGCAAGGCAAAATTGGCAGCAATTCAGCGACTCCCTCAACGGAACTTTGAACACAGCGAGGACGTGGCATATCCTCAAGGCTCTCATAGATCCGACCAAGACCAAGGCAGAAAACAACAAAACCATCTACCGGTTCATCCACCAGTTCGAGGGACCAGACTCGGAACTCCTGGAGAAGGTACGCGTTAAATGCTTCGGGGACACAAACCCAGCAGCTTACGCAGAGCGCTACCGCGGAAGAGAAAACGTTAACCTGGACAGGCCCATCACGCGAGAAGAGGTCTACGCAGCGATTCGAAACACAACCAGAAACACAGCCACGGGTGCAGACAAGATAAATAACGCACTCATCCGCAACCTCAGTGAAGAGTTAGTCGCAGAATTAACCGACTTTCTCAACAAACACTGGGAAGCTGAGACCGTTCCCGAGGAGTGGAAGCATGCGGAGGTAGTGATGATTCCTAAACCGGGCAAGAAACTGCAAATTGAGAACCTCAGACCGATCTCGCTCACATCGTGCCTGGGAAAACTGTACGAACGAGTGGTGACGCTGAGACTACAACAGTACATGGAGGACAACGAACTGTATCCCCACAGCATGTTTGGATTCAGAGCAAAATTATCGACCCAAGACGTACTGCTTCAAATCAAAGAAGAAGTACTCGGGAACGTCCCCAGGAGTGGGGAGAATATAATAATGGCATTGGATATCAAGGGGGCTTTTGACAATGTAAGCCACGAAGCTATCCTCACGGGCATGAACGACCTGAACTGCGGGAGGAGAGTCTACGGCTACGTCAAAGCCTTCCTTTCAAACAGAACGGCAACGATTGGCCTCGGAGGGCTCCGATCAGAGAAGTTCCTTACTCCAAACAAAGGGACGCCTCAAGGGTCGGTCATCTCCCCCACGCTTTTCAACATAGCAATGATTGGCTTGGCAAAACAGTTAAATGAAATCGACGGCATACACCATGCCATGTATGCCGACGACATCACCATCTGGGTTAACACAGGCTCGCTCAGACAGAAAGAAGAGAAGTTACAAGAGGCAGCCACCTGCGTAGAGGACTACGTCAGAGCAAGAGGGCTAGCCTGCTCCACTGAGAAGTCCGAGCTGCTGAGAGTTTGGAGAGGAAAGCAAAACCGCACAGTCCCCACCAGCGACGAGTTAAAGCTCCACGTCTACCTCGAGGGGAAGCCGATACCGGAAAAGACGCTCATCAGAATCCTGGGGATGTGGATACAGTCAAACCAACGCTGCACCCACACCCTCGCCCTACTCAAGGCATCCACCCTACAAGTGGCCCGCATGATCACGCGCATCTCACACAGACGCCACGGCATGCGAGAGGAAGACACACTCAAGCTGGTCAGAAGCTTGGTCGTCAGCCGAGTGGCATACACCCTTCCATACTACAATCCCATCAAGAGTGAGGTACAACAGGCGGACGCGATTCTACGCAAAGCCTACAAAACCGCACTCCACCTTCCCCACAACACCTCAACCGAAAAGCTCCTAGCCTTAGGACTACATAACACCTTCGACGAATTGAAAGAGGCGCAACTAGTCTCCCAACAACGCAGACTACAGCAGACCCCATCTGGCAGGGAGCTCCTGAAGAAACTAGGCTGCGCCGATCAACTTCAAGAGATACAGAGGACCGAAACAATTCCAGACGAGTATCGCAACACACTGAAAGTAGCACCCATACCCCGGAACATGGATCCCAACCTACACAACGCACGCAGAGAAGCGAGGGCTGAATACCTACAAAAGACACTGGCACCCCAAGAAACGACAGTATACGTGGACGCATCCACGTACGCCAGAGCAGCGGGGCAGAGCAACAGCAACGCGGTAGCAACGGTGATTGATTCGACCCTACGCGAGATCACCAGCGCATCACTACAAGGCTGTACGATAGTCGAGGCTGAAGAAGCGGCCGTCGCTCTAGCGGCAGCGGAGGGATATCGGTCTAAACGGTCTCTAACAATCCTTACAGACTCGCAAACAGCGTGCCGCAACTACCTACGCGGCAGAATAGGGCACGGAGCGCTCCGCATACTCCGCTCCGGAGACCCCATAACAGAACGACAAACAAAAGAAGAACCAATTAGGCATACGATAGTATGGACGCCGGGACACACGGGAGTGGCAGGGAACCAAGAGGCGGACAGGATAGCTCGAGGGTACACTTATTACCGAGCATCCAACATAGGCGACCTCGAGGAGACCGAACCTGTGCCCCAAGACTATTCGGCGATACTAAATTACTACAAGGGCTGCAGAAAGCGGTATCCACCACCGCACAACTCCCTTAGCAGAGAGGACTCTGTCGCGTGGAGGCAGCTGCAAACGGGCTCGTACCCGAACCTAAACGTACTCAGCAAAATTTATCCCACACAATACAATGACAAATGCCCCTGGTGCCACGAAACACCCACGCTGTATCACATAACGTGGGCATGCCAGAAGATAGACGTGGTACCCGTTATACCAAACCCGAGTGCGGAGCAATGGGAGGGAGTGCTCTCCAGCGATCGCCAGGTCGACCAAGAAGGTCTGATTCGGCGAGCACAACTGGCAGCAGCATCCAGCGGAGCCCTGGACTAAGGGCAACCGACCGTTGTGCTAGAAGATGGACGATTCCATCTGAAGACCGCAGAAGACCAGTGAATCTAGAGCTGATAAAGTTTTTCACTCACTCACTCACACAGGCGCTCATCAGGGGTCACGTGGCTGGCTTCTTGAGAATCCCTGGTATGAAGGGTTTTTTTTTTTTTTGCTTGAGGTCCAGAATAAGCTCCTTTCCTTTTTAGCGAGAGTTCATCGCCGTCGGTGCTTTCTTTCCCGAGGCCTGCAGCAGTCTTATGAAGGTGTGTAGCAGATTTTGGGGCCAGTGCAGGGTTCTTTGAGGGTTTGTGAGAAAGTCTTTAGAATTTGGCATGACTCCACAAACAAGCGCTGCTTGCTGCATTGCTTCGCTTCAGATTAAAAAAAATCTGAGTAGTGGTTTCCACTGGTTGAACATCCTCTCCAAACACTTTCCTAACGACAGCCAACGTGTCGGCGAATGCTTCAACATTTTTTTCACCTCGGCGTCATGCATTTTTGGGAACTCTTTAAGTCGATCTTGCCGTTTCGAGCTTTTCTCTGGGTAAAAAAAAAAATTCAAGCAAAGCCTCATCAACCTTTACAGGAAGACATGAAGCTCCTTTTTGGCGCCCAAGTTGATGAAATGGCACGGGCAACCAACCCCTATCAAACCTGGTTCAGCCTCTCTCAATACAGTAGAAAGACTGTTTTTCTTGCCGATCATGACATTGGCATTGTCCGAACACACAGCCAACAGGTTTCCAACAGGCAAATTCCGAGACTTCATCTCGTCCAGAACCAAATCAGCAATCTTGTGACCCGTCGCCTCCCCTTGGATTGCCCCGAGGCGAAGAAGGCGGCTTTCTACTCTACTTGGTTCTTTAACGAAATATGTCGCAACAATAGGGTAAAGCTACGTATCCCTACCGTTACTGCCATCCACAGCGATCGAAAATATTTGCTGTTTTAGGGCATCCAGCAAAGGAGTCTCCGCGTTGGCGTCCATTTCCCGAACAATTGACGTCATCTTTGTTCGTTCACAGGCGTAGCGTTTCGCTTCTTCGCACTTGGGGAGCGTCTTCCGGAAAAGCGGTCCGGCATGATCGCTGACACTCCAGCGGGAGATGTTGTGTTCAACTAAAAACGCCGTGAAGAGGCATTCTGCACGAACCACACTGAGGTCGTTGTCGCTGCGTGCAAAACTTGCAAGGCTTGGCTGGCTGTCCGCGGCTCACACCTATCCCTGATGTTTTTCAAAGCGATGCGGACCTTGATGTCAGACTTGCCGCCATGCGAGATGTTCACATCACAGGCACACGTGGCACAGAATCCGAACGTCTCCCCTTTCTTCAACGGCACGAAACACGGAAATTCTGCCGTGTACGATTTCAAAAACACTTGGAAGTACTTCGAGCCTGCCATTGCACTGCGAAGCCGCTACAGGCCGGAGTCGCACTGCGCCCGACGCGGCAGCTAGTCAGACAAAAGGCGAGGCCAACACTGCAGCGACTGAAGCTGACTGAAGTCCTAACCCGCGCGCCCGCACGAACAAAGGCAACAGCATGGCAACATGTTTGCGGAGGCGCTAGAGGCGCTATCGGCACTATCGAGCTTTGTATATGGATTCGTGACCCCCCTAATAGAAGACAGAACTCACTACAACCTTGCAGCTGCTGATGATGATACCACGCATACATATTGCCCTCTTGTGGCGGCGCAAGGTACCAGGGTGTAGTTTTACTACATTTTCACGTTTTTTTTTTCGCAACATAAAATGTTGTCACCCGCCACTTACTGTTTTTTTTTTTCTTATGTTCGCGACACGTGATCCGCTCATCAGGTTCTCACCATCAGACATCTTACACGTAAGTGTGACGGCAGTGGCCACATACGAAGGTTGCATATGTTCAGGAAGGGACAGAAGAAAAAAAGAAGCAATTACTATTACTACATTGTAGAGACTCACATACGAGGCCTCGATAGTGCGATGTACTTGGTCATCTTGCTCTTATAAAGTCAGGCTACATTGCCGTCCCTTTTTAATAAGTTTATTCTTTCCACTTTGTGTTCTCGTTCAGTTACAATTTTTGCGACATGGTCGACAGCTTCGTTAAAGATGATCCGAAACCTGAGATCTCTCATACGTTTCCATGGGTAGGTAGGTGCTCGTGATAGGACGTTCTATAGGGCAGGGTTACCGCTCTAACTTTACTTCTACCGCCACTTACAGGTGCCACCTGGTGAGTGAGCGATGAGGTTTATCTAGAGTTCACGCACGTGGCATCTGACAGGGACGGTAACGGTAATTCTTTCCTAACTCGTATTCTAGTTACGCTGCAATAACCCCATACCTACTGCACCAACATTACTGTATTTACCAGCCGCGGTGGCTCGGTAAATATATGTCGTTCTGCAGCTGACAACGAGGTCGCAGGTTCGATTTCCGGCAGCGATGACACCATCCCGGCGGGGACTAGATGTAAAAGAGAAAAAAAATAACATCACGACGAAAGTATCACCGCGAATGCATGACGACGCCGCAGTGACGACAACAGCATGACGACGGTGGCATGACACGGGAATGACGATGGCATGGCTGCGGCGGCGCGGTGACGACGGTACGATGACGACGGAATTACGCTGCGACGACACCGACTTTGTGACGAAATGACACACAGTGACGACGACAGAGTGAAGCCGGTGGAACGACGACGACGGCATGACAACGAAGGAATGATCACAACGGCATGAAGACGATGCAATGACGACGGAACGACACGATGGCACGACGATATATATATATATATATATATATATATATATATATATCTGCCGAGGTACAGGCCAACCAAGCCTCAGCAGCAGCCACGTCAAACTTGGAAGGCTAGGCAAAAAAAAAAAAAAAAGCTTCGCTTTAAGAAAGCTCACGAACCGCGCTTTAAGTGTACGTTAAAGATCACCAGCTGATTAAAATTAACTCGGTGCTCCTCCGCTACGACGTCCCTCATAACCTACTGTGCAGGTTCAGGAAGTAAGGCCCTATAACTTAATTGTGATGTTATTTGTTTATTCGCACATTTCAGGAGAAGTAGAAATACTTCGCTGCTGCTGCTTTTACGTGGAGGTGCACTCCGTTCGAAGGCATTACGTGTGTCGGGATATGTGCTCTTATTCAGTACCTGCCAAGAAATCAAAATAAGAAAAGCGGTAAAGTAGAAATATTTTACGTAGAGTGAGCATGCGGCTTTCAGCGCTCAAATGTCGCAAATTACACACACACACACACACACACACACACACACACACACACACACACACACACACACACACACACACACACACACACACACACACACACACACACACACACACACACACACACACACACACACACACACACACACACACACACACACACACACACAGGGTGTTTCAGCGAACGCTTTGAAAATTTTTTAAAGGTTGCCTGTGGCAGATAGCTCAATTCTAGTTAATGAGCCGGTCTACTCGAAGCGGCGGACACTACTTGCACAAAAAATTGAAATGCAAAATCGACTAATTAACAAGAATTCCCTAATTAACCTTTAGCTAATTATCTTATGACCCATATTGCAACTTTCAAATTCTAGCAGTGGATATCGCAAGGCGGATCCACTTGGAACGAATTCTCAGGACGGCACCAGCTTCGAGATATAAATTGCCGAACTTCGCGGAGAAATGCATTGGCGTTGCAGTTACTTGTGTGCTTCAGTGCATGAAACGACATTTTGTTAACAAAATAACTGGAACGCCAATATATATATATATATATATATATATATATATATATATATATATATATATATATATATATATATATATATATATATATATATAAAATGGAAGCGGCCAATTTATAGACATAATTGGAAAACATAGCTCTATACTCTAAGAGACTGGCGGCTAAAAACGGGGAATGCACATATATCGCCTCGTTAAACATAAATCAGGCTCAAGCGTCCATCCTATCTTCTCCATAATGCGCGTGGCATCAGAAACAGGACTATCTACGGGCTGCAGACGCGGCTCTGAGAAGACCTTGGCGGATCAACTTCATCCTCAGTGTCAGCGGAAGTAGTGCTCCACGATCGCAAACTGCGCAACATTTCGAACAATTTCGTTCGCCGCTCTCAAAAGCTTTGGCGCACATTTTTCTTTCTCTTTTTTTTTTCTTCTTTTTGTAGTATCGTTTCGAGGAAAACGCCGAGCTTGATCCCCTCATATAGTACCGCTCGTGACTTCCTATACCCACCGACATCATAACTGCGGCAGTACTCTTGGAGAATGGTGTGACAAGATCTGGCTGGGAGGAATTGAAGCATTCCGCATTAAGCCGGAATTGAAAGGCTCATGTTGTCGGCGTCAGGCAATATGTGACTGATTAACGGCTGGCAATTTGTTCACGAAACCAAACGAAAAGCCCAAATGTTACACAAACTTTCGATGCAAGTAGCTAGGTATATTGCTTGTTGTTCTTTATGTAACAGTACTATTTGTTACATATTACGGGCACGCTATTAGTTTCAACGATAGCCCACGACACGAGCAGTCGTGACAGTGTCAAGACTCGTGAACCGTAAAACGTGAGCATAGAGCATTAATGGTGCTTCTTCCGTTAAACTGTTATGCCATGTCCCAGATAACTTTAGCCAGAGTTTAAAAATATGCGAATGCCACGTAGCCGCACAGAACCAAGGTAATGTTGTTTGCCGTCGCTTGGAGATACTAATTTTTTTTTCATTCCGCCTAACTAGATAATTAGTATTAATTGATTAATCAACTTGCCCCGCGAGTGGCAGCTCAAGAGACTGTGTGTATTCGCGGGCTTCTTTCACGCTCGGAAAAGCACTATTACGTAGCACGTATTGAGCAGCAGAAAGCTATATCGGGAGTTTTTCATGTTGCTCTAGAATTTTCCCATTGACACTTTTTCACCTAAATATATTTGAAATGTTGCTTAAATAATTAAGAATAATTATCTAATTATGCGGAATGAAAAAGGATAGTTTGAGTATCACCAAGCGACGGCAAACAACATTACCTTGGTTCTGTCCAGCTACGTGGCATTCGCATGTTTTTAAACTCTGGCTAAAGTTAGCTGGGACACCATGTATACTGCGTACCGCGGCACTTCCAACGCATTCCTCTGTAAGCAAACATGTTTTTCTTCCTTTTCTTTCTTTTTCGTCTTTTTTTTCCCCTTGCTACCATAAAATGCTTGCAAAAGACGTCTGCCATGCTCAGAATAATACAAAGATACTACTTAAATTCCGATCCAAATTGATTATTTTCGCGATTCGCGAATGGCTACAGAGCTGCGAGTTGCGAGCGCCTCACCCGCGCGCCATGCACTATGTAGCAGCAGACAGTCGACGCGACAGGTGACAGGAACGGTAAGAGAACTGAAGGTGAGAAGACGAGAAGAAAGTAAGAAGGCGAAAGAACCGAGGGAAAAACGTCCCGTCATAAGCGGCACAGTTAATTCAGCTGCTAGATCGCCCGAGTGTCGCCCCGGGCACCGTCTCTCGCCAGTTTTCAGGCAACAAAAACAAAGCCGATTCCACATCTACTGAGCAAGCTGGGAACCGCGACCCCAACCTCCCGATGGCGATGCCGGCACTGCATACCGCTCAGGCATGCGCTATAGCATATATAGTACTGCGCTGCTTGCGCAGTGCGCGGCGTAAGATGGATGACGAAGATAGACGACAAGTGCCGCGTGGTTGAAGTGTGCGGTGCCACTAATCCATCACTTAATTCAGTAGCAGCGAGAAAAACGGCAACGGCGAAGACGGAAGCAGGGCGAGGTCGTGCTTCCCGAAGAGAGAAAAGCGAAGGCGGCGACAGCCGTCGCCAACAAGGCGACGATGGCCACGAGCATGCGATAGATATTATCATCATCACATCTGTTCAAGTCTACCTCTTAAATTGGGCGTCGCACGTCCTCTTCGCTCTGTCCTTCTTACAGGTTAACTTGAACGCTTTTTTTTTAGGGGGGGGGGATTCTTACTCTCCGAGCTGAAATGTGTCCACCAACCGTGAAATTACTCGCCTAGCCCCCACAAGACGCTGTGTCATTTCACATAAGCAACAAGAAGAACGACACAGCCCAATAGAGCGGGCGACTTTTAACGCGACAGCGTTAAGGGCCCCGTGTCGCAGAAAATCCGGCGTCGGCGTCGTCGTCTGGGGTCCTGTGAGCGAAAATTGCCGTGTACATTCTATACGGCACTAAAGTTCTTTTTGTATCACTAAAGTTGTTCATACCTTGTTTTACATTATTTACAAAGTTATTCCTCGGAATTTTGAGATTGGCAGCCCACAAACAAACGTCATGAAACAAAACACCGACAGCGCATGCCTTTTATGTCAATTCTTCTCAGAACGAAATATTAAAAGTGCGAAACAATAATAGAAGATCGGCCCACGCAAGAGGCCGCGTTTCTACCAGAAAGCTCGCCTTCGTGCATATATATAGCGTTCGCCGCCAGCGTTTCCCGGTAAACATTACGGTTACATAAGCTGCAGTTGCCGGGAAGCGTGAGAAGCAGTCAGTGGCCTTTGAATGCTATCGCGTTCCACACTTAAAGGTGAAGCTTCAGCGTCCTCCAACTTTGTGACGCACTTTTACACATGAGCAGGAATGTACGCACTAGAAGCGTTAGAGTCGTCCACCCTGATTTTGCAAACACCCAATCAGTTCTGCGGGTTGTCCTTTCAAGCTCAGTCACTTCGAAATCGGCACCTAATTTAAAACAGCGGTCGTCGGCTTCAGATGACGCGGGTGAAATTTTCGTCGCTTGTGGCGCTGTTCGCTAAAGCGCTGATTCGGTAAAGTTAAGATGTAGATTGGGAGTTGTTACAGGCATATGCAACTTTACAATATATAGATAAAGGTTTTAATGAAGAGAAATAATATAAAGTAGGGGTAGACAAAATGCTAGACTGCAATAGATACAGTAAAACTTGATTAGCTCAAGCAGGCTATATAACTATTTCTCACCGCCCCATTTCAATGTTTCAAAGGGGAAGCCGTATTTAATTATCAACCACCATCATTTAGTAACACAGAACTACTGGCCGCGCATTACATATCGGACCTTCTCTGTAGCTCTTTATGAGAGAGTTCAACACATCCGCGCCTATATCGACGTTGACTTATGCACTCCTGAAACATAGCGGGGTTCCGTGCACACAATTTCGAGTACACTAGACTCACTGAGCATAGAAGAACGCACGAGCTATATGTACACACGTAATATTCATGTTAATGTTGCGTTTGTCACCACGTTCCGTTGAAGGACATCGCAGGTAAGGCACCATGCCGTTTCTGAAAAGCGGTCCCTCCATTCCTAAGTTTAAAACTATTTGTATCGCATAACTTGCACTTTACAAAAGTAATTCACATATATATTATGCACAGTTTTGCAGCATTTTAAGTACGCTTCGAATTCGAGTGCCCCTTGTTCGTCACGAGCGTGAGAGGGAAGAACATCGAGGAAGGAATGAACAAGGAGGGAACATTGTGTAACGAAATTGAAGCCGGGAGAAGTCGGCCCCACACGTGATCGTGCCGCGGTATCAGTTGCAGCTGCGTTCGGCAGCCGCACTTGTACGTTGCAACGAAGACGATAAATGTATACGTTGCAATAGGCGACCGAAGATGCGAGCAGAGCTGTTGGCAAGGCACCCGACAAGTGAGCTTCGGTTAAAAGCTACCGGGAACCAAGCACACTGGGCCGAGTTGTAGTGGCCTAAAACACCAGGAGAGTGTGGAAAGTGGCAAATACATTGGAGGAGAGCGAAGCTTTTGCGCTGAGGCGAGAGGCACTGATGTGCTAAACCCGTGGGCGCCTCCTGACGTGAAACGGCGGTCGCCTGCTATACACGCGAGGTAACGTGCAACCTGTCGATGTGTACACCACTAAAAAATAAGACTGATTATGCAGCACTTTGTTGCACGCGATAAAACAAGCATTTTGACGTTGTTCTACTTATTATATCCTTATAATTTACGTCCGGGGTTGCGGGCTTTCCACTGACATCTTCAACACCTATAGGTGGCTGTTGCAGCTGCTCTTTCCGCGCATGATTCTGCGCGAGCACACTAAGCATGCTACAAAGCGGTTAGGTATATAGGACATGATCAACGAAGACAATGACGTACTGCAGCGCAGAAGAGAGTGGGACAAAGCGGACAGTCGGGGAAATATAGTGGGCATGTATATAAACTGACTTGCTTGCGGTGACGCTGCACCCTTCATCTAACCTGATTTTTTTTTCTTTTTTCTCTCTAAAGCTCCACATTCGGCGGCTTCCGCGCCTTCTACGTTTTCTTATTATTTTCCTCCTTTTTTTTCTTTCTTTTTGTGCATAATGACGTTCAAATCTTTAAAATGGATTTGCATATGTTCGAGGTTTAATAGAAAATAAATGCACTTGCTGATTATTTATGTTGGGGAGAGCGGGGGCATATATGATCAGGCATTGACCTGCATTTGCGTCAACCTTCTTGATAACAGTATTGTACTTTTATTGTGCAGTCTAAATAAAGGCTATACTACTGAAACTACGAGGACACCAAAATTTTGGCGTTCAGACTGCAGGAAACGACCATGCAGTTGGTATTTATTGATGTGAAAGCATCAAATGGCCCATTGAGCGAACGAGCGTGGCATTCACGTATTGAGCGTGGCATTCACGTATCGCTGCAATCATTTGATCTAAAAAAAAGATAACGAGGGGAACTAATTTCTGTGGTTTACTCGAAACACAAAGCGACACTAAAATTGGTATGATTGTGGCGAACGGAGGGTGCAACGGTAACACATCGCGCTCGACATGGGTAGTCACTGATCTTACCACAGCGCAAAGATGACAGCGCAAGACTAAATGGTTCTGTACTTCGCCTAAAATATGCATACCAGCGTTTACGGCCGTGCTAGATCCACGGCAGAAATTGTCTTTAAATATATGCACGCGGTACGCGCACAAGTACTACGCACATAGGGCGTAGCGAACGACGCGCGGCGCCATCCACGCTATCCGTGATTCAGCCATTGTCCGCCAGGCGGCGACTCTGCTGGATCTCGTAGCCAATAGGGCCCGATATCGTGCCACACCCCTGCAACACCCCTGCTTCTAGCGGATTCCTTTGATCGTACAAGGGCTACACGCACATGTATGTACATACGCCGTGTTCGTGTAATTGTCACATCGACAAAAGCTGGCCTTCGCTGGTTTTCGCTGGTTTTCGTCCGATAGGATTTATGGTACCTTGAGGAATCGTTTTACATTTTTTTTTTTTTTTGCGCGATGGGCTTCGTTCACGGATAAGTCTCTCTAGTCATCTTTTGGATTCGAGCACTGCTTCCGTTTGCTCTTTCGATAATTTCTTCTGATGTAATGAATCAGCCTAATGAATTTAAAGACTGCTGGACGCTTAGCTTTCTTATACCGTGAATATACTGTCGTGTATATTTCTATATCTAATTACTTACTTCATTTGGATCTCTCTAAAGAGCTTGTTTCTATGGCTACCTCTAGACTTAATAAACTTGAAACAATAGAAGCGCGTTAAAACAACGTTTGTTGGCTTGGATGTTGTTTCCTTGTTGCACAACCATTTTCTGGCACTATTTCTGTCACTTTTCCTCCTAGGCAGGGATATCATACGGGTACTGCCAGCGACGCATGCAGACAAAAGTAAATTATTGAATTCCCTTCCAATAAACAACAAAGTCAGGTTATTTTATTACAATGAGAACATTTTTTTGTCACTCATCCAAAATAAGTAACATAGAGCATACTAAAACGAAAGTTTAGTTTCTTTTATTTATTAGAAAGTTTGCCCGGCGGCATATGTATTGTTTACGATCGATGAAATCCAAAAGGGATCTGTGGTGATGTTTCCGCTAATTAGTGTGGCGCATTGGTACGGTTGCACATTATTGATATTCGTGTATCTGATTGTTTCTTCCGTTTATATTTCAATTTATAGCGTATAGTTGATGCACATATTATTGCTGAGTCCGCTTGAATATCGTTAGCTGCTTGTCGTTTGTGAAACTGCATGCGAAACCTGTTCCCAGTTGAACCTGTCTTTGAAGTGTCTCACGTATGCACTATATCAAGTTGTGCAGCCGAACATGCGCTAATGTATATTGCTATAGCAACAGCTTGCATGTTCGCACTCCGTCGTCGCGGGGTGTGTGGCAGCCACAACTCTCGTCTCCCGGACGTGTCGGCTTCTCCTCAATGGGCCGCCGGTATCCGTTGGCGGAGAGGCTGGAGATTAGGGCCCCACATTCACAACAGACTCTTGCGCTATACTTTTGTTTTTCGTAAGAGCAAGTTCCAGCCAGTCCTGATGCTGGACGTATTATTAGCGAAGGCGGCAGGCCGATGGCACTGAGCACTTCAAACGAAAAAAAGTTTTGTGAATTATGCCCCCGGGCAAACAAATTGGGCAGGCTGGGCAGGTGTTTATGGTGCATCTGACACAAATGAAGTATAAGATAATTCCATAATAAAAATGATTAACCACCACAATGTGGCTTTTCCGTGGTAACGATTAGCACAGAAAGGCTCGAAAATATTGGATAACTAAGGCTCTTTTCGTGAGCACAAAGAAAACTTGATGCTTTCCGATTTTCTCAAGACAAGAAGTTCTGCGATGTTAGCCGAGTACAGAAAGTTTCGTAATATACTAAACACAGATCTAAAGGAAGCAAAGTGATCCTTTTACGGAAATAAGTTCTCGCACATAGGGAACAATCCTAAGCAGATCTGGGAAGAAATTAAAACTCTCATAGGCAACAAAACTAACACAACACCTCTTCAAACGGTGACAAATGGTTTTCTTTATACTGGAGTTACCTTAGCAAGCACATTTCCTGGAAGCAGGAAAATATACAGCCTCAAATCCCCTCCCAAATAATACCTCGCTTATGTCATGCATGCAACATCAAATTCTGACTCGATTCTGCTTGTGACACCAACAACAGAAGCAGAAATTACAACCATCATTGGTTCTCTAAGAAATACCTGTGCTCTTGGGGATGATGACCTTCCACCATTTCCAATTAAACATACTATTGGATGCTTCATAGGACCGTTGACTTAAATACTTATTCAGATGTTGGTTACTAAAAGTAGCCCGTGTTACTGTTGTTTCAAAGGCGGAAAAAAAAACAGAAGTAGGCAATTACCAGCCAATTTCAGTTCTGCTATTTTTTCTAAGGTTGCTGAAAAAATTATTTACACGCGTATTTTTGGTTTCTTTTCCTCCAAGAATGTGACAAGTGATCATCAATATGGCTTCCAACCCGGCAAGTCGACTGAGACCGCATTACTTTATATAAAAAAATGTCCTAATTCAAAACATTGAAATGAAATTTTTCCTAATGGTCGCTTTCTTGACTTCAGCAAAGCGTTTGATTCGATACAAGATATTCTACTAACAAAATTAGAAATTTTCGGGATTCGGGTCATCGCTAAAGACCTAATGGAAAGCTACCTGACTGGAAGACAACAGTACACAAGTCTGCATAACAACACTTGCTCTGACCATGGAACATTAAGATATGGTGCACCTCAGGGATCCATATTATGTCATTCACTACGTATATAAATGACATCGTAAACATTTCCTCAACTCCGAACGTTATCCTATACGCTGACGATACTAACATCTCCTTTTCTGGTTCAGACCTAAAGTAACTTCAGCAGCAAGCGAATATGTGACTTGACAAATTACCAGGTTCAGATTTGTGTAAATCAGATGACATTAAACGTTAAAAAAAACCAATGTCGTACTATTCTATACAAAAAAACAAAGCAATAAAGCACAAGCTTTGCAGAAAGGTTGAAATCCAGGCCAGTTGGTACATACTTTAAGGAAAAACTGTCAAAAACCCAAAGGACAAGAGGCGAGGGTCACACCACAACGACTGGACTATCAACTGAGCTTTATAAGTAAAGGCGTAGTCCCAGCAAGGCCAGCATGACCAGCAGAGCATGCGCAACCACATCATAGCTAATCGCAGAGCATGAAAAGACAAGATATCGCATCTATCGTGACCGACCTAGAAATGCAATTTTTCAAGTAAGCGCACCGAGGTTGTACTAATGCAGTCGTCACCTAATAAACTGATGTAGTACGCTTCCAGGATTTCTCGCTCTTCTTGGCCCTTGCCCCTACCAAGAATCGTTACATAGCTGAACAAAGGGTAACAGCCACATTCATTGCAACGGCGAGGCAAGTTTGCACCGTTCTCTGACCCCAGGGAGGAATGGTGCTCACGCAGGCGGTCATTAATACATCGACCGGTTTGGCCTATGTAAAATCTTTCGCATGGAAGAGGGAACCTATACACAACCCCTGCGACACATGCCGTAAAACAGTTTTCATGCTGCGTTGTGCAAACGTGGTTCCTTGCCCTGCCTTGAGAAATGCGCGAGCACAGACCCGAAAGCTTAATAATAATATTTGGGGTTTTACGTGCCAAAACCACTTTCTGATTATGAGGCACGCCGTAGTGGAGGACTCCGGAAATTTTTGACCACCTGGGGTTCTTTAACGTGCACCTAAATCTAAGCACACGGGTGTTTTCGCATTTCGCCCCCATCGAAATGCGGCCGCCGTGGCCGGGATTCGATCCCGCGACCTCGTGCTCAGCAGCCCAACACCATAGCCACTGAGCAACCACGGCGGGTTGACCCGAAAGCTTACAAGGGGCAGAAAACACAAGCAGGGAATAAGTGTTGTGTTTTCTGCCCCTTGTAAGCAACCATCTTCTTCCATATTCTGTAGAAAAGCAGCTACACTTTTCTCTTGTTCATTCGCGCCTCACATACTGCAACTTAATTTAAGGCACGTGTAATAAGGCCGACGCAAAAAGAAAATTGATAATAATGCAAAAAGAAGCATTGAAACTATTAATGAGAAGGCCAGGTAGTCATAATAACTTATTGTTTTTCACGTAATGCGTTTTACTGAGAGCTATAAGTTTAAGCTAGTGGTCGTTATCTATCATCGTATTAAACAAGTCTTTTTTTTTTTCATTCAGCAATATATGTACCTCGATCAGCCGTGATATTCGCTATAACTTACGAACGATCTCACTTATTTCGAGTAGACCGAGTACAAATTATGGCACTAAATCACTACATCATCAAATAATAGAAACATGTAATAGTTCTCCTTCTGTAGTGGAAATTGCACAATTGATCAGATCTGTATATCATTTTAAAGCGAAAGATTATTTTCGACCCAGGTTGAAGCGTTTTTGTGTGCGTATTCTTTCCCCGGTTTTTTTTTTGTTGTTTTTTTGTTTTGTTTTGTTTTTGTACATGCGTTCGTGTCCTACCACCCGCGACGTCTTCCTCTGTTTGCTTAAGTGTACTTCGTTACGCTCCAGATGTAACGTTATGCATGCACATCGTTTAGCTTTGCTTGAAATTTTGCTCGAAGTATTCACCTTTTGATTTGCTTATGTTTATTGATCATATTGTTACGTGTGGAAAGACACTGACGAAAGATTCTGTTTACACGCTATTTACACTGGAGCCAGGCAGCCAGGCTGACACTCGCTCGTGCCAAGGGCACCGACCAACTTCGTCGTTCACTTCTTCGTCTCTTGAGCATCGCTCAATGATATCGTAATAGTACCCCCGGCGGCAAAAGCACCGTCACGGTGCTGTTAAATATCCAAGGTGCATGGAGAGTTGTAGGGCTTGAGTCAGGCAACGTGGACAATGTCACTGGTTGTCACAGCGGAGGACGTAGTGGGCGTGGCTAGAACGATTTCATAGGTGACATCGGTCACTTTGCGTATCACGCGAGAGGTACTGGGATCGATACCCCGCACCGCCACCAGAAATGTTACGTGTGGAAAGACACAGACGGAAGATGATATTTACACGTTATTTACACTGGAGCCAGGCAGCCAGGCTAACACTCGCTCGTGCCAAGGGCACCGACCAACTTCGTCGTTCACGCGGCGGCTCGTCTCTTGAGCATCGCTCAATGATATCGTAATAATATTGTTAACATAAGATGGAAATGTTTATATTTCATTATATTTATCGCTAAGGTTTGCATGTGAGTGTTTTTGGTGAATTTATATATGCGATGGTATTTGAACTGAGCCGTTATTGAACGTTTCTTTGCGGACCCCGCTGCTGACCCTTTTTTTTTTTTTTTTTTTTACAAACCTGGATGAAAGCCTAGTCATGAAACATGCTTTGTCTGTTTCCTTTTGCCTCATCTCGTTGGCAAGATGCATTGTTGTACACTTGTCAGAATAAACAGTATCTCTTTAATTCGGCCAGCAGGGCACGTATGCGCAAAAACGTTCTCACGCAAAAACTATCCGCAAGAGCTGATGTCGAACATAATATTAGCGAAGGTGGCCGGCCAACAGTCAACGCCTCTTAGGAAACAAAGACTTTGTGAATTCGACCCCCAGAGCCCGTATTGAAGAGGCGGTTCTTAAGCACTATCGGTTCGTGAAAAGTACCAGCCAATAGTTACGGCGAACATATATTTTTAGAGGATGCAGCCGACCAATGAGAAGCACCTCTTACAAAAGAAACGCTACACAAATTAATTCAGAAATATATTAGTTCGTAAAAACGACCTGTCGTTTGCCGCTCACTTTTGCTAACATATATACATGGTCGCTGTCACGATTGGCTGGTACTTCTTACGACCCGTTTAAGGTACAGACTGCTTTGTAAATATGGGCGCCCCGGCCGGAAACGAATCTATTCCAATCCGTTTCAGATTCGCGCTTTGTGCTTTCAGATTCAGACGTATCTTCAGATTCGCAACGGGATAGGGGGGGGGGGGGGGTAGTTCGCTGAGGTCGGGAGCTGGCGGCCCTGACGCCGGAACGCTGGGCGGCGCGCTTTGATCGCCTGGCCTTTTGAACTTTTGGGCCAGTTTGTGCCTTTACTTTCCACCGTTGCCCTCCCCCCCCCCTGAATTTCCACTCATATTAATATTTTAAAAACTGTTCTGCCTGAACCAATTCCTTTGTGCACAATTGCCTTTAATCATGACTATATTCCCCGATTCAGAGGCTGACAATTCGACACGCTGTAAAACAAATAAAAGAGAATGAACTATAAAAGACGCTCCGGACCCTGATTCGTTAAACATAAATCCAGTGTCCAACGAGCCACGAAGTCTATCTGAGCGCGTATTCTTGTGAGTACATGCTACAGTGCGTCTAAGGTTAAGTGAAAACCTATATAGAGAGAATGGGGGCTAATGGCACGAACGCTAATCACGTTTCAAATGTTTTTAATCATAAACGAAGAACGTCGGCAGACAGAAATTTTTCGCGACGTTTCCCCTCCCCCCCTCCCTTTTCTTCTTATTTATTATTTTATTATCGGGTCTATATATGGACATTACCACCATACGGCGCGGACGACGTACTCGTAAATTAGCTCATTTTGCGTGTGCCCAAGCGAAAGGTTCCAGCTGCGCAAGCACTTCTCACGAAGTTGTCTTAAATCTGCAACTGTATTTTCTAACAGCCCATTGCATTTCCCATTCTTTTCGCCAACTTCATTGGAATGCTCGGTCGTAGGCGCACTGCCATTATCGCTGGGATCGGACACTCGGCGCGACGCACGATAACTTGGGGTGGGGTGCCCGAATGGTAAACTTTGCGAATCGAATCGAATACGAATATGCGGGAAATACGACCTCTGAATATCGAATAGAATATCGAATATTTCCAAACACAGTGAAATGTGGTTTGCGCGAAATCCTCTTGGTTAAAAAATTAGTGAGTGAATAAACTTTATTTCAGAGACCAAGTTGTTGGTGTATAAAAGAAACAAACACAAAAGAAATAAACATAAAAAAGGGATTACTGACATTATATTGACCGGGCTTAATTCCAGGCATAGTTGAATGCATGTGATACCGTATTCAAATGGACATCCTGTCAACTCAGGAGCTTGTATATCAAAACTACTGCTTTCTGGTGTCTTCTGCGCCGTGACAGCAATAAAAAAGAATTGCTGGCCCTCCCGTAATCGAGAGTAGATATAAGCATGAAATGGCCACCGGCAAAGCAGATTGGTTGGAGATGATACTAGCCACAATCTTAAAATGGGTGACCCGCCGCAGTTGCTTAGTGGCTATGGTGTTGGGCTGCTAAGCACGAGTTCACGGTATCGAATCACAACCACGGCGGCCGCATTTCGATGGGGGCGAAAACACCCGTATACTTAGGTCCACGATAACGAACCCATAGTCCGAACTTCCGGAGTCCCCCACTACGGCGTGCCTCATTATCAGATCGTGGCTTTGGCACGTAAAACCCCATAATTTTTTTAATGGGTGTAGTGCATGTGGTGTAGTGCATTGTTTGGGATATCATCGGCGTTAGTGAAATTATACGAACTGGTGAGGCTTATACATTGCTGAATAACGGACATGTCCTCTGCTATAAAGGTCTCCCAGATAAGAAGCAGTACGGGGTAGGATTCCTAATCCATAAGGAAATAACGGGCAACATTGACGAATTCTACACCATTAATGAGAGTGTAGCTGTAGTCGTAATCAAACTTAATAAGAGCTATAGAAGAAAGGTAGTACAAGCCTACGCTCCAACATGCAGTCACGATGATGACGATGTAGATCGGTTTTATGAAGATGTTGAATTAGCGATGCGAAAAGTGCAAACTCAGTATACTGTAGTAATGGGCGACTTCAATGCAAAAGTGGGGGAAAAGCAGGCTGGTGAACAAGCAATTTGCAACTACGGCATTGACTCTAGGAACGCTAGAGGAGGGATGCTGGTAGAATTCGCAGAAACGAATAAGCTTCGAATAATGAAGACCTTTTTCAGAAAGCGTAGCAACAGAAAGTGCACCTGGAAAAGCCCTAATGGTGAAACAAAGAATGAAATTGATTTCCAACTTTCTGCCGATCCCAGCATAGTGCAGGATGTAGAAGTTATAGGTAGGGTAATGTGCAGTGATCATATGTTAGTGAGGGCTAGGTTTCACCTCAATTTGAAGAAAGAGTAAAATTGGTCAAGAAGAAACAGGTCAACCTAGAAGCAGTAAGGGTAAAAGCAGACAAATTCAGGCTGGTATATTGCAAACAAATATGCAGCCTTAGAACAGACAGATGACCCTTATAAAAATTTCTAGCAACATTCTTTAGACACTCTTTAGACTTTTGTTACTAGAACCTACCAACAGTCAATTGAAATCCTACCAGCTGTCTTTATACATCCTAACAACGCTCTAGTAACATCCTAGAAACAATTGGCCACCAACTTCCAATAGAAACATGTTCATAGGATGTCTTTAAACTTCCTACCAATTTCCTATGAACATTTGTCTTTATACACCCTAGTAACATACTTTCAAAAGAGAAATGTTCATATATATTCTGTTAACTTCCTACCAATCCCCTATTAACAAGCTTTCTTTATACACCATATTAACATTCTTTCAAAAGAAAAATTTTCATATATTTTCTGTTGACTTCCTACCAATCCCTATTAACAAGCTTTCTTTATACACCGTATTAACATTCTTCCAATTGAACAATGTTTGTAAACGTTCTGCCAACTTCCTACCAATCACCTATCAACATTTGTCTTTAAACACCCCAGTAACATCCTATCAAGAATTGGATGCCATCAAGAATTGGCTACCGTACTTCAATTGAAGCATGTTCATAGATGGTCTGTAAACATTCTACTAACCACCAACCAACACAAGTCCTTAGGCTCTTTAGTAACACTCTGGCAATATTTTACTTCCATGTACTTGTGTACTTGCTACTGAGGTCTTATTATCCCCCTAGTAACATTTGTCCCACATACGACCTAGTAGCATAGTGTAAAAACTTGTCAGTATGCGTGAACATGTTGGTAAAAAGCAGTATGAAACCTAGAAGGTGCATGTACATGGAAAACAAATGCAAGTTTGCACTGAAAGAATTTTATTCACACAAAAATATTTACACAGAATTGTGAGAGAAGTAGTAGAGAAATTGATAAAAATAATAAATGAATAATGACTTAGTTGATTGCGGCATGGCAGCTGTCGCATAGTCTCTAGCAAGCATCGATTATAATGTATTTTTTAGATTCAGAACTGATGTCTGAGAATGTTTGCAGAATGAACCAACCCTGCACAGAAACAAGATGGTCAGTGTTAACATCATGTTCAGGTTAGCATATCACATACACAGAACAGCTTTTTAACAGGGTTCACATGAATCCTAAAATTGTAACAGTCATCCCTGCTTACTTGCAGAGGAGATGGCAAGGATGAGGAACATTTTGCAATGCGTATCTTTTGCTGCGTTGTACTTACTACATGTTATTAAAATTAGAAAAGTGTCCAAAATGTTTTCTCTACCAATTATCTGCATAAATGAGTTACTCACTCAAAAAGTTAATTGCATGGTTTATTCGTGGTGAAATTTGTAGCGCGCACATCAGACACGGACGCAGAGACGGTGGACACGCGAGCGCTTACTCACAGCTGGTTATTTTTGGAAGGACTGAACGTAACAGCGCCAGCTAGCTGCACCGAGCATGTGAAAAACGTGTCATCCATATTTATATAAGCAGATTACAGAGCCTGAAGCAGTATTCAAGAATACAAATGCTTTGTCAGTGATAGCAACCAATGGCTGACTGACGCATATTTAAGCACGCCTTATTATATGGACCGCTTCTGTAATTTGACGTGATCGTTTATTTTTACTCGAAAACAAAATATCAGTGTCAAAAAATACCGGTTCACAATGACATTGGTTGCAATGTTAAACAAGTGCGAATGATTTTCTTTCACATTCGCACTTGTCTAACCAGTGCAACCTATGGCATTGTGAACCGGTTCGCTGAAACATGTAATTGTGAACCGTGAAACTATACGCTCAATATTTTACTATCTCTCACTAAGTGCAGCCAGAGTAGGAAAGAGCAAAGAATGATTTTAATATCAGACAATATTTAACACATTAAGTCATTGCGAACGCTGTGAAAACGAAGTATTCGCACGCTTCTTGTTTATAGCAACTTCAAGCGAACCGCATGACGCGGGGCAGCTGGAAAATGTAAGACAATCGTTCTTAGAACATTTCACGTCGTTACAGTTCGCGCTATAATAACCTGCCAAAATGCGGCGTATGAAACAGAATTAAAATAACATCAAAATAATATGTTTATGAAAAATGATGGAAAAGAACATACCTTTTATTAGAGTTTGGAGATAGAGAAAACTTCGGCGCATAGCAGTCTTGAGGAACAGCTGTTCGCTATTTGCGCAGTTTAAAACACGGACAGTGCCAATATTAAATCACTTCACACGACACTGCATCGCAGCTTGCAGAGAAGTTCCAGAAACGCTCACATCACGGAACGAAGAAAGCACCGTGGGCTTCGAAAACACCTTGCTGGTTGGCTTGCATCGATCAATTAGCCACAACACAGCATAAGAATAAATAGAAGCAAAAATTGCTAGATTTCTGCTACAATACGCCACGAAACCTACATCGCTCCGACCGTGCCATGCAGGTGTCGCAAAGCAACTGATGACGATTGCGATGGTCTCCCTCTTTGCCTCGACTCGGCCAACTGTCAAATTTGTGCGCATGCGCGGGAGTGGCATGGGACATTCTTTCCATCCACCTGCTTCGCCTTGACCACCGCGGAACTAAAGCCCCTCTTTAAGCCGAAACATGCCCCCCCCTCCCCCACTACCTTGCGATGGTTGACTCACACCTAGACATTCTTCGCCTCTCGGTGAAAGCTGTGGCCGGCCTTTTTGTACGCACCCCTTTCTGGGAACTACACCTAGAGGGAGGAATGTCCCTCGTGGCCAAGGTTGAAAAAAAAAAAACTGACCGGACAGCCGGCTCGATTTTGTTGGGCATTTAGGGGCTGCATCGTTTTATCTTTCGAGACAATTATTGTTCTGAAAACCAACTATTTCTCGAAATGTAATAAACATAGTAAAATAAAATCATATGGGGTATATTATGTGTTTATTCTATTTTGCGCAAGAGCATCCTTTAGCACTTGCTGCTTTCGAAGACAAAACTTCGCTCTCTGGCGCCCAACGGTGAAGCACATTGTAGTACTATTTTTATAGTCAAATACACGTCCAAAGCGTGGCGGCTATGACGTTAGCAGTTTTCAGACGCGCGAAGCACGGCAAAAGCATGGCCTTTGATATCCTGGCTCTTGGTATACGGAATGCCATTATTACAGATGTCATAATGACCTCTTGTCGGAGCTCAAAATTTTGTCGCCGTGTTGTGAAGCAAGATCACTGAATATTAAGAGTGCATAATTATTTCTTTTCAATCTGTTTTCACACACAGCAAGCTACCATCGCCATAAAGCACATCAACTGACATAGTTACTTTGCCTTCACTTTGATGCAAGGTCCTATTTTCTTTAATATGCAGAAGCCGTCGGTAGGAGGCAGGGACGAAAGCGTGCGAATAGGAACGCGTAGAAAGCTACATTTTTTATACTGTAAGGGTAATTTAATTATTTTTTCACAGAAAAGTGTTGCTTGCACAGTGTTCAGCTTTTCTTTCTATTCGACCTGTGCGCTTCTCAGGTCAATACTCGCTCTCACTCAGCAGCAGCTGTATTTTGCAGCCTTTTGGACATTTGAGCGGCAACGTTCCAGCGCCGTGTTACCCTGAGTTTCGGCTCTTTTTCTTCTTTTTAACAAATATCGTGACGCTACTATGCTGACACGTTCCAGCTTAGGGCGTACTATTTATATCGCAGAATGCACTGACCTGATTATTTCGTTGCAAAGCTAATTGGTGGCATTGCAATAGTAGTGCGTGGTAAGGGCAAATTTACGCTCGAGCCCCACGCCACACCACCCGCCTGCCCGCACGCATGTGGTCGGGTGAAAATTTGCACATTTCGTAGACTGGTACACACAATTCGGTTTACACTGCATGTGCGAGCCCAGTGAATGCCAAAATTTCTGAACCGGTGGGCGAAATGTACAGTTTTTGGCACGACCGCACGCGTCACGGCTCAAGCATAAATCGGCCTTTAATTAACCAGCCCCAAGGTCGGGATAAAGCTCTGCAACTGGTGCGCGGCTTGCATAGTAGTACGCTATCACACCGGTCAGGTGGTGTAGCGCAAGCATTTTTTCTCGGAGTGTGCTGACGTCACCGCACGCTCACGTAGTCCAGTAGAACCTTTAAAAATATTAGTTCTAACAGTTTACGAACATATTTCTTTAAACATTTCAGTAGCACTCCGTCATCAATTGGCTACCGACTTGGATTGGGACTATTACTTAAAACGAAGAGCTTGACTCCTGAGTATGTCATATGTCGGCATTAATGTGTGTTAGAAAAATTTATCAAAAACTTTCAAGTTACTTCCCATTGTAAATATTTTTCGGCAAACAGTACGAGCTGTGGACGTACTGGATACATGTCCTTCAAACAAAAAAAAAATATAGTTCGGTGATGTATAGTAAAACATTCTTTACACAAAAGTAACGAGCCTTTTTTCGCAGTACTAAAGTGGTTATAGAGACAAAAGCTAGAAAAATACATGTTGATGGGGACCTTAAAATATTCTGCCACTAAAGTAACAATGAAGTCTTTTACGGTGTATTAAAAATATTCTTCATACAAAAGTAAGAAGGAAGTCTATTAACGGTGTATTTAAAACATTCTTTATACAAAAGTAAGAAGGAAGTCTGTTAACTGTGTATTGAAAATATTCTTTATACAAAAGTAAGAAGGAAGTCTTTTAACGGTGTATTTAAAACATTATTTATACAAAAGTAAGAAGAAAGTCTGTTAACAGTGTATTGAATATATTCTTTATACAAAAGTAAGAAGGAAGTCTTTTAACGGTGTATTTAAAATATTCTTTATACAAAAGTCAGAAGAAAGTCTTTTAACGGTGTATTTAAAACATTCTTTATACAAAAGTCAGAAGAAAGTCTTTTAACGGTGTATTGAAAATATTCTTTATACTAAAGTAAGAAGGAAGTCTTTTGACTGTGTATGAACAAAGGTTACTAGAATGTAAATGTAAATAGACTGTCAATAAAGTAAATAGAAAGTTGGTAGGAGTTCTAAAGAATGTTAACGTTCATTTTTATAAGGGGAAGGTGACATAGAGGCAATGAATGAAGCCGTAACTAAGCTGGCTTCAGAGGCAGCCATTGAAGTGGAAGGCAAGGCACCAAGGCAACCAGTAGGCAAGCTCTCCCAACAAAGGACCTAATAAAGAAATTACAAAGAATTAAACTGTCCAACTCAAGAATTCGCGGAATCGTCAAACCTAATCAACAAGGCGAAAATAAGTGATATTCGAAACTATAACGCGAGAAAGTTTGAAGAAGCCGTAAAAATGGACACAGCATGAAATCAGTGAGAAAGCAACTTGGCACAGGAGAAACCAAGATGTATACACTGAAAGATGAGCAGGGTAACACCATCAGCAATTTCAAAGGTACAGTAAAAGCAGCGGAAGAATTCTATACTAACCTGTAGAGTGCCCAGAGGAGCCACGATACCTCCATTCGAAGCAGTAATGAACAGGTTACAGAGGCTCCTTCTATAACTAGCGATGAAATTAAAAGGGCCTTCCAAGACTTGAAACGGGGAAAAGTGGCAGGAGAAGATGGAATAACAGTCAATTTAATCAAAGATGGAAGAGACATAATGCTTGAAAAAGTGGCGGCCGTTCATACAAACTGTCTATCGACCGCAAGGGTCCCAGAAAACTGGAAGAATGCAAACATTATACTAATCCACAAAATGAGAGAGGTTAATGAATTGAAAAATTATAGACCCATTGGCTTACTCCCAGTATTATAAAAATATTTACCAAAATAATATCCAATAGAACAAGGTCAACACTGGAATTTAGTCAACCAAAGGAACAAGCTGGCTTCAGGAAGGGATACTCTACAATGGACCACACCCATGTCATTAATCAGGTTATCGAGAAATCCGCAGAGTACAATCAGCCTCTCTATATGGCTTTCATAGATTACGAAAAAGCATTTGACTCAGTAGAGATACCAGCAGTCATACAGGCATTACGTAATCAAGGAGTACAGAACGCTTACGTAAATACCTTGGCAAATATCTACAGAGGTTCCACAGCTACCTTAATTCTACACAAGAAAAGCAGGAGCATATCTATAAAGAAAGGGGTCAGACAGGGAGACACAATCTCTCCAATGTTATTCACTGCGTGCTTGGAAGAAGTATTCAAGCTATTAAACTGGAAAGGCTTAGGAGTAAGGATCGACGGCGAATATCTCAGCAACCTTCGATTTGCCGATGACATTGTTCTATTCAGCAAAAATGCAGACGAGTTACAACAAATGGAGAAAACATAACAGAGAAAGTGTAAGAGTGAGATTGAAGATTAATATGCAGAAGACAAAGATAATGGTCAATAGCCAGGCAAGGGAACAAGAGTTCAGGATCGCCAGCCAGCCTCTAGAGTCTGTGAAGGAGTACGTTTACCTAGGTCAATTACTCACAGGGGACACTGATCATGAGAAGAAAATTTTCGGAAGAATAAAAATGGGTTGGAGCGCATTCGGCAGACATTGTCAGCTCCTCACTGGAAGCTTACCATTATCACTGAAAAGGAAGGTGTACAATCAGTGCATTTTACCAGTGCTGACATAAGGGGCAGTGACTTGGAGACTGACAGAGAAGCTTGAGAAAAAGTTAAGGACCGCGCAAAGAGCGATGGAACGAAGATTGCTAGGCATAACGTTAAGAGACAGAAAGAGAGCAGTTTGGATCAGAGAGCAAACGGGTATAGACGATATTCTGATTGACATCAAGGGGAAAAATGGAGCTGGGCAGGTTATGTAATGCGCCGGTTAGATAACCGTTGAACCATTAGGGTTACAGGAAGCGTTCTAAGAGAAGGGAAACGCAGTCGAGGACGGCAGAAGACTAGGCGGCGCGATGAAATTAGGAAATTCGCGGTGCTAGTTGAAATTGGTTGGCGCAGGAGAGGGGTGAGTGGAGATCGCAGGGAGAGGCCTTCATCCTGCAGTGGTCATAAAACAAGATGATGATGATGATGATGATGATGATGATGAGTGCATGTTCGCAACGGTACACCCCACCACACATCACCACGCCATACTGTGCACTGGTCCATATGGACGCTGCCCAGCTAGAAGAAGAAAACCGGCTGAAGGCTGCACGACAGGCAGCGAAAGACGCCAGGGAGACAGAGCGCACTGCCTAGGTAGAAGAATGAATTCTGTGGTTTTACGTGCCAAAACCACGATATGATTATGAGGCACGCCGTAGTTGGGGACTCTGGATTAATTTTGACCACCAGGGGATCTTTAACCTGCCCCCAATGCACGGGACACGGGCGTTTTGCATTTCGCCTCCATCGAAAAGCGGCCGGGATTCGATCCCGCGACCTCGTGCTTAGCAGCGCAACACCATAATCCATAAGCCACCACGGGGGGTAGAAGCACCTGAAGGAGGCGCCACACAGCGTGGCGCCATCTCTCGAGGCGACGCAAAACAACCTGCGCCGCGAAACTCACGGACCGCTGGCGTTCAAAAAAAGCGCTCAGCGCCAAAAGATGGCAATGATGTGTATGGTGCCCTGTATCTTCCTTTTGAACGCCGCTACTGGAAATGACAAATAAAATTTCAGTGCACTAGAAGTTACAGCTTGAGTGATATTGTGAACAAACATTAGGAAGAACTCGGAAGGAATATTTTTTCTAACTTATTTGGACAGTAACTAGTGTATGTAATGCTGTCCTGTATAAAGGGTCGGGGGCCAAAGACCGCATTTTCTTAGGTTTTGACAGGTTGGCCGGATGATCTCGTTTCGTTCTCGCAACTTGCCCGGATAACGGCTCTGGCTTTTGGCTCAAGGTCGCTTCAAGGTCGCCGACAACGGGAGCTAAAAGCATTTCATGCTTAGAAAGGAACAGCGCGTCACCAGATGCATGTAGAGTGAGTTCGTTCAAGCAGAGAAATGCAATACTACAGCGTCGCACTTTGCTTTAAAAGACGTGCAAACATGGTGCGAATGGCCAAATAAAAGATTGCTTTGGCCTACATCGAGACAACAAATCCGCATATAGGCTGTCCTAGAAGTGAGGCATTCAGAATGAATCACTGGAAGTTATCGAGCAGAAGACCCGTGCTTTCACTCAGGAACTGGCGCCCCTGCACAGCGACTGCTGCTCCCTTGGTAGAGAATCATCCGGAACAGTCCTCACTTCCTCGTTCTCTCTTATTTGAGACTCCAATAAGTCTTGTTGCCCATCACATATTCGAAAGAAACGGATAATCGACAATTTCGAAGTGAAAACGAATCGAATAGTCTGCTAGTCGATTCGTATTCTAAATTTCGAATATTCGCACGTGCCTAAATTGATGTTTTTCTAACATCTTTATTAAGAATGAATGGAAAATTAATAAGAACGAAAAAAAAACAAAAGAATGAATAGGAAATTAATAAAAATGGAAGAAAAATGAAATAGAACATGGCAAAATACGGGGCATATACCTTTCGACAAAGCAGTGCGAAGCTGGTAGAATGTTTCCTACATATGGCACTCTGAAAAGCATCGCTTCCAAATAAATTTATTTGGTGAGCTTTAGTCCCAGATTCAACGTAACGTAACCCAGCCTTACGTGCAAGAAGTCGTAACGAATTTTTCTTCGTTCCAGTTCAGCGAAAGCGGTTCAGTTTAAGCTCGACTGCCGATAGAAAAATAGCGGTTCAAACATGTTTTTTATTCGCGCACATAACCGAAGAATAATAGCAAGAGCTCAAACTTATTTTGTACACAAAACAAATCACTATACTGGAGTTGTGAAAAAAGTGACAACCCCCGCAGCGAAAAAAGTTCATGCGCTGGCGAAGGGCGCGGTGTAGTCAAAGCATTTATACACGTTGGCCAAACCAAGGGCCTAACGTTGGCCTCCTTGCTGTTTTTTTCTTTCCTCTCCTTTTCTTTTTGTAGCTGATGTGCTTTTTCCAGCTTTAGGGTTAATTAATTAAACCCCGTATTAAACCCCAGCGTGCACAGCGTTGTCTGTACGACAAGGCGCGCTAAGGCTGCCACGAAAGTGCTCCCTCATTGCAGACCTTTTGCAATACTCTCGCCTCAGGATGCGCGTTTTGCAGAGACGTTGGTCGACTTTTCTCGGCAATCGACGTCGCAATGGATGTGTGTGCCGCACGGAGGTGCTCCCTCCGGTGTTACATCTCGCCTTGCAACAGCAGGCGGCTCCAGTGCCACCTTTGCGCCACTGCACCATTAGTTTGGCAAAGGTCGGCTACGGGGACACCGTAGCTTCCTCGTGGCAAGGCGTCAAGCCAGAGAGGCGGCTAGCTGCGGGAGCCTAAGGTTTCGACCTAGATTGAGTTTTTGTTCAAATTAAATGGAGATGCGGCGAGCAATATAAAGTCAACGCAATGCTTGTTCCGTTCCAGGTTAAAGGGAGAGAGAGAGAGAAAAAATATTGTAATGTTCCGGTTCAGCAGAAGTTCGACGTCCGTATATGTCTAGCCTAATCACCAAGCCTGCTGGGGAGTAAACAAATACATAAAAATGGGTCGTTTTCTTTTTTTTTTTTTTTCCCTCCTTTTCGCCTTTCTTCGCAACGAACGTTCGAGCATAAAATTGATATGACCCCTTCTCTCCCAATTAACACCGTATTACACGATACGTAGCGAAGCGCGTGAGCATGTCGTTATGCACCGACACATTCCATTACCGGCCGTGGCGGCTGCATTGTGGTGAAGGTGGAATGCAAAAAACACCCGTGTTGTGCCTTGCGGCCTACGGAGTCCGTGTCCTCCGCTGGCGCTCTTTCCGTAAGGACCCCGCACCCTCATATGCAAAAAAAGTTTTTAAGCCAGAACTGTTTCTCACTTAAGGTGCCAGCCAACTATGATATGTCTATGATATGCCTATTGCTGCACACATAGAGTTTCTCACTACATTACATGTTATAGTGAGAAACTCTATGGCTGCACATTGCAACTTATTAGTGAAGCCGGCCGGCCAATGGGCGAACAGCATGTTACGAGCGAAACTTCTTGCGCATTCGGCCGCATGTTTGCGTGCTAAAACAGCATAAAATTTACGAACGTGCTAACCGTTCGTCCTTGCTCTGGTGAAATGTTCAACTTTTGCTTTCTTGTGCTAAAATGTTTGCTAAAAAAGCTAGCTGGTATGGTTCTGTAACCATGCTCTGACGAGCTCCTTCCTGCAGAGTTTACTTTTATTATTCTATTTGGCATGCGACTGCATATAGTAGATGTAGCACACAGTCGCAGGGACGAATTTACGGGTAGCACAACGAAGTGCGCCGTATGTAATTCGTGTGTTACCACTGTTACCAGCTTACGGAGAGGCTACTGGCCCCCTACTCTGTACAAAAAAAAAAAAAAAAAGAATGTTTCTTCGTTATGATTCGTGCCACAAACTTGACATTGCGCTTTTCGAACGGCGCAAATGAAGATACATAGATGTATGGGTTTTGGTGCTATACATGCAAGTAGGTAATTGTAAACACATGCACCAGGTAAGTTGAGCACAGGTGAGCGGCACATCAGCATTATAGTTTATTGCACCTTTGCGCGGTTCACACGAGCACGCAGGAAAGCATGGCGCTCTGCGACGGTGCAGTGACAAACAGCGGCTAACAAGGGGTATTTCTATCTCAGGCACACGCACATATTTCCGTTGCTTTCTACGAGGAAAACACAAGGACGGACATAGCATGGCGCGCTGGGTGCGTTCACTCGGAACGTACCGCGCGATCTCTGCCACATGCCTGCTAGGACAGCGATGCAAAGCAGCTCACGCAGCAATGTTCCACGTGTCAGTGTGAACAGAACTTAATAAGTGCGATGAGTAAACTTGCAGGGAAAACCAAGCAGTGGGCGAAGCGAGAGCGTCAAAACTGCGAAGCAATATACCTCAGGATGTGCCGCGCATCCTAATGAAGATTTGATGTGGGCTCGGTGAATGCACGTAGCCTACTTGGTTGGGCATGTTTGGTCAGTCAGTAGATGCAGCGTCAGTTAAACTTTTAAACAAAAAGCGAAGCTATTCTTAGCTGACAAAAACAGCTGATCACGGACAACACAAAATAACGGGGTCAAAGCGGCCAAAACTTCTGCAGCGCAGTAGGGTGCCGCCATCACGTGATGAAAGGAAGAACTACAAGCACTTTCGCTTTCGATTCAGTAGAACTTGAGAGAGCAGCTGTGTACGGGAGTGCTCAACTAATGAGAACAACTTTACAATACATTTCATTTGCCCGTCGTTGACGAATACTAGAATGTACTAAAATAAGGGTATAGTACACTCTACTAATACAGAATTGGTCATGATCACCTCGGCAACACAAGCCTCATCCCAGGGCGCATTTTTCTAAAGGACTACTGACATAATATTTTCGACTCTTCATTTTTTGAACTCTAAACCCCAGAAAAATATATCGACAAGCAGAGAGAGAGCGAACAAACTTTTATTTTCTGAAACGGTAATCTGAGTCAGAACCCGGTTTATAGGTGGGAGGATTCCTTATTCCGAGAACCCTTTGGCGATACATACATATACAGTAGTTTTTGACAGTCGATTTCGGTTTCGTTTTACTGGAGGATGCCGTGTGACGTCATCACGCAGAAGGTGGTCACTTGGTAGCAGCACATCGCGACGTTTTTGACATTCGCTGCGGCTCGCCTCCCTTGCTGCTACGCGGTACGAGGGCCGATGTAGCAGCATAACTACATCGTAGTTGACGATCGAACGAGGCAGAGCGAGTGTCAAAACGCTGCAATATCCTGCTCCCACGAGACAACCTTTTGCACCACGACTTCAATACACAGTAGAAACGAAACCGAAATTGACCGTAGAAAAGCTATTATATTAAATTATCTTGGGCGCTCTGAGGCTTGGAAGGATTCTTTCTATGGTTTAGAGGTGTCGGACATTCATTTACCGCAAAAAAAAAATTACGAGTTGTAAATGGCATGTCAGTACACTTTTAAGCTTATTTGGGGACATTTAGCTCGACCATGTAGATCGGCTATGCATGAGAGTTACTGTGCATAAATAAATTGCAATTAACCCATTTAGTTCTACGAAGAGATTCCTACTTTCAAATTTAAACTGCAAAGCCAACCCAGAAAGTAAAAAACATAGCAATGACACTGCATTAACAGGTACTGCACTGTTGCTAGCACTTCTGCCCAATTACTGAAAAACGCAGAGTCAATACCTGTAATAATAAGATGGGCTTTAGAGGTCAGTGCGACGTGAATTCCGCCACCTGGCTACTCTACAGTGGGAGAAAGTGAGGTCATTGGTGAGGTATCATCTGTATCATGGCAGCCTGCAGGTGATGATGATGACAAGGAATAAAACATGCAATACAGAGTGGATATACCTATTCAAGCCAGGGATCCAAAGCCTCGATGGCCTAGGATGGTTTACAGTCACACCATAAAGACACAAAATAATTTGCCTCAGCCGAAAGTAGCTGTGTTACGAGAGGAAAGGGAGTTGCAGCCAACTTTTGTCGATCATGGATGTATGGCTCGATTCACAATCTGCAGATGTCACAAGTTACAAAAAAAAATAATACATATGTTGACATATAAATACTAGACAAAGCCTTAGCCTACACTAAAAATGCGCAGCTGCACTGAATGTGGGTGGTATAACGCAAATAAATGACAAGGTCCAGCCTCTGAAGGCAATTGTGGTTATTTTCTCGATGAGGTCCCAGTCTCTAGATGCTGCTTACTTTACGACACGAGAGAATTAAGGCAATTAGCATTTGGTCTTGAAAAGGGAGCAATAAGCACATGCACTGCACTGTTCAGGGCATTATCTGCTTTTGCATTTTGGCATGTTTACTATCAACAGCATGCAGACCACGATGCCCAGGCTTGACTAACATGTTATATATATTATACATGGCAAAGGAAATGGCATTTTCTTCAGCAAGGCAGTTCCAACTCAGCTGCTTGAAGAACCAAACAATTGCTGCCACTTCGTTCGATCACACATGCAGGCACTCGGACACTCGCAGTACTTAACTTGCATTGCTAAAATGTTATATCTACACTGTTTTCGTGAAATTTTAAGCACATACTGCCTCCCATGACTCTCATAATCTATCATTATGCTGGAGTCGTTTGTCGAGAACACACTTAAGAGCCTACATTCCAGGTGTACAAATTAGTAGTGATGTAATTTTTTCCCTATCTTACCGACTTTCTTGAGAGAGCGGAAAAAAAAAAAGTATCACGTCCGAAAGACTTAATGGAGATCTTGCTGGGCATTTCTGAACACCTTCTAGAAGTTTTGCACATATGAATTGTGCTTTAAAACAGACACTAAAAAAATTGCATAATTGTATGAACATGGAAGCAATTTTATGACAGAAAATATTCCGAGTAACCCAAGACAACGACAAGCAATAAATTGTTGGTTACATTTGCTTATTACGCAGCACTTCTAGACTTCTTCAAGTTGCATGAAATACCTTGTAATATAATTTGGTGTACTCAAGATTTTAGAAATTAAATGGATTACTTAAGCAAAATGTGCACAGGCCATGTTGATTCTGAGCACAGCCATTGGAAGTGCGAGGCAGAACAGGAGAGGTATAGAAAATGACTATTCCTTATCCCCAACCAGCGGCTGTTATCTGGAAATTATAGAATGTTCAGTCAGGCCATGAGCCGAGTGGGAGTGATGTACGGCCCCCCTCCCCGATACTGTTGATCCCAAGTCAAGAAAGGGGCGCAACTATTCTAGGTATTCTCACCAGGATGTCGAACCAAAACATTTTTGGGTTCGGTTCAGGTACACACTTTTTGGTTCGGCTCAGGTTCAGATCCACAGCAAGAATTAGTATAACGGTTTGAACCAGTTTAGAGCTTCGTGAACTAGTTTATGCTGGTTCAAAGAAAAAAAAAACATTTGCGTGCCTCCGGTCTCCAAAAAAATATGTCTTATTATTTGGAGAGACAAGTTCGCTCAGCCGCTGCTTAGAACTGCTGTGAAGTCTTTCTGTGCACTAAAAATCAAAAACAAAAATGAGACACCATGCACTCTGAGCTACGTGAATGCAACAAACTTCATCTTGTTCACTATTCTCTTGAAAAACCCAACATATTTTTTACTATGAGGTTAAGTCATTATAAGTGTAATTAATTTACCAACTTCTGAAGCCTTGCTTTAAGCACAAAAATTTCCGCTGCAGAACGTGTAGAGCTTATTGAGAAATAGTGAATATTTTTTCTGTGATGATAGCTGTTAAGGTTTTAATCTCCCCTAGCCCCTCCTTTGTTGACGGCTGTCTAGCCAAGTAAACTAGGCCGATCCTGGAGAATGAGTAATCAAAGGTGGTGACTGGGTGGTCTGATCTGGAGAGCAGTGAATGACATGTGCTTGCAAGGGTTTCAATGTGGCTTACAACGCAGGCCAATTCTGTAGGCAGTGCAACGTCACAATGCCCATACACCTCATAGCATTTAGCCAATAGAGCTGACCAATAAGTGTCTCCAGCAGCACATCTCAGAAGATCTATAGAGAAGCTATCACTTTTTACTGGACAATCACCCTGCAATGGCTTCTGCCCAATTTATTAGGAAACAAACTTTCAAAGATGGTTTAATTGCTACAATCAACACACACTTGTATTATTAGAAGCACCTCCTCCATTATGCTGAAGCTTGTGTAGCTTCTTCTGAGGCCATGGGTGCACTGCTGCTGTCAAAAGTCATGACAAGACAAATAAGTATGAAGCAAACAACAATGTTTATTTTCTTTTCATCTGCTGATTACTTGGCTTGATCAATGCACATCCATGACAGACATCTTCGACAGATAAACGACGAGAAAAACTGTACAACGGCCAAACAGAGATTACCGTTGTCTTCTCACTGGTAATAGAGCTCCAAGTTCATGCCATCATGAATTTCATCTGACATACACAGTTAAGGAAACATCACTCTTAGCATTTCGAATTCATAGCACATTTTGTGTGAATCCAACCAGCAGTGCTAAATTTCACAAATAATACACTCCACACATCCCTTACCAAGCTTTGCATCAGCTACAAACATTGCAAAGCAGACTGTGTGCTGTAAACGAGTAACAATGTAGGTGCCACCTTATAACACGTTGATTTCCAAGGATATCAAGCAGGTTAGAAAACTTGCGCGAACATTGCAATACAACTGCCTAATGAGTAGTAAATGGCTACACAACAACCAAGCTGTGTGGGGTTGACTACATTAAGACCTAACTGCTTATAGAGATGTTACAGACATGAAAATGCAAAAATGAAAATGAACATAAACTGTTGCGTTTGTAGTAGCTAATTTAAGAAAGATCAAGAAAGGTATTCATGACGCCTTCACCTATGTCTAGAACTGTATATGCTCTGGAATCATAATAAGTTCTTCAACTCATTTCTTACTGGCATATAGGAAATTGATCAACTTGATTGATAGCTTTTCGACATGGTGCCAAACATTAACTTTGCTGTTACACTACAAGCAATGCCATGAAATGTATGAAAAACTGCACTTTCATTTTTGGTCAGATTTGTGAATATTAGGGTCTCAAAAAAAAAAAAATGAAGATGGGAGGTATCATTGAAATGGGGGCTTCCAGTGCATGTTACACTTCTTAAATCAAACATTGCAAAATCAGCAAAATGTGCACTTTAGCTGACCCTGCTGAACATTTTTAAAGGGGCCTGAAACAATTTTTAAATATAGTGAGAAAATGTTGCCAATATGTCGCAGCGGCTTCTGTGAATGTGTGAACCAAATATTACTGCACTGCATGCAGCAGGGAATTAACAATCTCGTGTCAAAAACAGCAAAACATTGCATGCTCTCATTTCCGCAGTCTCATCATGCAGCGTCATCGCAAGCAGCCAGACCCACCAACACTATTGGCTGATTTCGTTATCATGAGAACATTCTTAGAAATACACAATTGCTAATTTTGAGTTAAATAATTGAAACATATATGTATCTGCAATCTCAAAAAGATAGAAAAATTGTTTCATCTTTGCACTGCCGGAGCTGCATCTGCTGCACACAGCCTCCAAGATAGCAGTGGCGTGCTGCGCAGTGTAGTCTACCGCAGCCGCCACGGGGTGCTGCAACGAGCCTCAACTTTTGGGCGGGGCTTGCCCTCTTAGCTTCTCCCCCATTTAGCTTCCAGCGTGCCAGTGCAGACGAAAAGTGGGAGAAAGCCACGAGTTGGTGCAATAACTCCCCTAATACTTGAAGCATTCAAACAATTTTTGCAGTATGAGATTGATGCAGCATGAGATTCAGTGCCTTTAATAGTGACCCCAAGTTCACTCGAACTCATACTAGCAAACGAGTCTGAGTTTGAGTGAGCCCAAACGAGTACCAAGGTGTTGAGTCTGAGTGAGTCGAAGCAAGTCCAAGCAGCAGTGAGAATGAGCAAGTCACGAGTTGTATTGGGTGTGAATTTAAGTCCAAGTGAACTAGAGCTAGTGCACGTAAACAAGAGTTCAAGTACATTTGAATCGCATGTAATTACATTTGTTATTTGGTCCATGAAACTTTCTTGCAAGAATTACTTTACATGATTTCAAGTTAATCTATTTTTGTATCCAGGAATGGTGTCTGTTGGAAACAGTGAGCATGAGTGAGCATGTGAACAGTGGACTCACGTGAGCCCATATAGTTAAGATGTTTATGTGTAAGGTACCAGAATATACAGTGTCTCAGCTGCCGTGCATGAAGTTTAAAAAGAAAGAACAGATTATGCTAGGCAAACGAGACCAAGCGCATGCTGTTTAGGGGGTTGAAAAACTGCCAGTAATCTTTAGTAATTGACATTAGCAAATGAAAGTAATTAGCTAACTTTTCATTGTTGTTCTAATTGTCAACATATCAATTAGGGAGTTCAAGAGAATCGTAGAGACATAAAGAAGTGTTTCCAGCAAGGTGCACATCTCGTGTTTCCTTCTTTCGGCAACTAGAGAAAGCCCACAAAATACGAATAACACCATGTGACCGCACACCCACGTGCCAAGATAGCAGTTCCATTAGACAGTTTCATAAGGAAAGCAAGCTGTTCATCTGTTACTGAGCCGAGTGGCGATGATAACAGCATGCGCATTCTTTCCACAACATGCAAACAACTCCCTCAGTGATTATTGTTTATCAAGGTGAAGGAAATGTGCTGCCCTGAACGGCGAGCTGTAGATGAACAGCTTGCTTTCCCAGTGAGAATCTTTGATGGCCCTGCTATTCCGGGTACACGAGCATGCAGTCGCACTGTATTTTTCATATTTTACAGGCTGCTTTATTCGCCAGAATGTAAGCATGCCATGTGTACCTTGTTGGAAACACCTCATTTTGACATGTCTCACAAATTTTTACGACTGATTAACTGACATCTTGACAATTCGAACAATTAAAATATTAAATAACTATTTTTAATTAGTTCAATGTCGGGATATAAAAAATCACTGGCGGTTGCTCAACAACTCTAAACAACATGCACTTGGTGTTATTCATGTAGAATGACTCATGCTTTTTTTTTTTAACACTCGGTGCATGATAGCTGGAACACCTGGTGTAGTGAATTGTGTAAGCCTACCTTTATGGAATATGGTCTTTAGCTTTTAAATTGGCTGACAATTAGTGTGCTCTTTATGGCTCTCTTCGGGCTCTTTTAAGGCAAAATCTAGATCAGTATGCCTACTCATGAGTACACTGACTTGCGCTCATTTTACAGGCAGGTGAAATGCAATACAGGTGAAATGCAGGTGAAATACAGGTGAAATGCAAGGCCAGGCAGAGAGCTCACGTTGACGCTGCTTATAAGAAAAACCCTTCGTTGAAGCTTAAAGATAAACTCAAAAACAAAACTGAAGAGATGAAGGTAGCTATGCAGACAGCCAAAGATAAGTACTTTAGCACATTCCACCTGCGCATACAGAAAAGACCGAAAGAACTGTGGCAATTCTTTAAAATGAACAGTAAAGATGTATTATCAATACCTGCTCTTGATAGCGACGGTGCTACCATCCATAACGACATTGAAAAAGCCGAGTGCTTTATGTCGTTTTTCAGTTCTGTGTATGCTGCTCGTGTTGACACTCAAAACACTGTGGCGCGATCCACCCAAGTGGTGGGTGAGCCCATGGACGATATCGTGATCGACCAACGAGGAATAGAGGCAGCTCTCAGGACATTGAATGCGTCTAAAGCAACTGGGCCTGACGCTTTGTCACCAGCACTGCTTTTCTTGTGCCCATGGGAGGTGTCCAAATATCTGTGTGTAACCTTTACTAAATCTTTACTAGAAATATATTTACCAGATGACTCGAAACTTGCCAATGTCGTCCCTGTGCATAAAGGTGGACCCCGAAGTAGTGTTTTGAATTACCGGCCTATCTCGCTTACTAGCGTTGCATGTAAGATACTTGAGCATGTGCTTTACAGTAATGTTATGAGCCACATGAACGTGCACTCTTTGCTCAGCCCCCAGCAGCATGGATTTCGCAGTGGATTTTCCTGTACAACACAGTTGCTTGAGCTGACGCATGATTTAGCAGGAGCTTTGGATAAGTGTTTTTCTGTTGACTGTTTGTTTCTAGATTTTAAGAAGGCGTTCGACGTTGTCCTTCACTCTTATAGAAAAATTGGAAATATATAATATAAACAGTACGGTTGTTAGCTGGATAAAAGAATACTTAAATTTAAGAAAACAAAAAGTTGTGCTTAATGGCAAAACATCCCGTGAAGTTGATCTGTCCTCTGGAGTGCCCCAAGGATCAGTCATAGGACCACTTTTATTTCTTATCTATATAAATGATATTTGCTCCAGTATTTCATCGCAAATCAAGCTATTTGCCGATGATTGTGTTTTGTACAGGACTATTCATACTACCCATGACTGCAATGTTTTACAAAACGACCTGTACAAGGTGAATGAGTGGTGCAACAAGTGGCACATGAACATTAACATGAAAAAAAACCGTTCATATGCGTTTCTCGAGGTAAAGAACCCCTCATGACTTCTGTTACACTTTAAATTCAACCATGATATCGGTTCAGGAGCACAAACATCTCGGCGTTTATTTCAGACCTGTTCTTTCTTGGAGCCGTCACATTGATCACATCACATCTAAAGCATGCCGCATTCTAGGTTTCCTGCGCAGAAATGCAAAAAAGTTGCCACTGGAGACAAAGGTATCATTGTACAAATCAAATGTCCGATATGTTCTGGATTATGCGTGTGCAGTGTGGGATCCGTGGACGGCACGTGACGTGCACAGTTTAGAAAGAATTCAAAGCATAGCCGTTCGTTTTGTTTACTCAAATTACACTAGGAATTTCAGTGTTTCAAGCGCAAAAGAAAGCCTCAGTTGGGAGCCACTGCAGCAACGCAGGAAATATCTCAGACTGAAACTCTTTCACAACATATTCCACTCTCGAACAGGTATAAATCCCGGGAAATATATTTCCAAGCCTGATTACGTTTCTCAACGGCTGGACCATGAAAATAAGGTTAAAAAAATAGCCTGCAAAACTGAAGCGTTTAAAATGTCATTTTTCCCCAGAACCATAAGCCAATGGAACAAGCTACCATCCGATGTTGCAATGATTCTATCAAATGATGTCTTTTCAAACTCTATACGTCCACTGAAGTAAGATAGTGTTTTTGCGTTTTGGTGTGTATGTGCGAGTATGAAAGCATTCCGGGTGTACGTTTTGTTTTGCCTGTTTTATTTATTGGTTCTTTGTTTCTTCCCCCCCCCCCCCCCGCTGTAATGCCTACGGGCGCTGTGGGTATTGTGATAAATAAATAAATAAATAAAAATGAGTATGCGTGTAAGTGATGAAGGGTGTGAGTGGACAGGAGTATGAATAGGAGCGACTCCCGGCAAGTATTAATGAACACTTCAGTACGAGTGAGTGCCCGTGAATGAGAGTGGACAGAGTACAAACTTCATTGAGATGAGTGTGAACTGACTTATGAAGTCATGTGAGTGGGTGCCTGTGAATGTAAGTGGATGCATGAATGTCATTGCTGGTGAGTGTAAGCAAACATGAATATGACCTTAAAGAGTTCCAGTAAATGTGAACAGACATGAGTATTAATGTGTGTGTCTGAGAGAATGAACGCGAGTGCCGATGCAATGAGTGTGTGTGCACATGAGTACAATTGTGGCGTGTGCAAATGGCCCCAAGTGCAACAAGCGTGAGAGCTTGTGGCCATAGGTTTCGAACTCATGAGCTCATTCTGTCCAACTTGCACTTACTTGTGATGTTGATGAATAATACCCAGTGAGTTCGAGGGCTGGACAAGCATGTTTATGGGTTTTGTAATTATTGCAGTGAACTTCACTGAGTTGTTTTATGTACTATAGCATATGAGTCACCAGGAATAACAGCGAGGTTCAACATGAATGTTGATTCCATAGAGCCTCTCGAACAACATTTTGACTACGTGGCTTAGCTGGCATGGTCGAGTTGAACACTGCATGCATTTGTAACAAGGTGGCTATAGTTACCGGCATGTCCATAGCATTTGTCCCCATTTATTGCCTACTGCGCAGCGTGCAAGTCTTAAAAATCCACTAGGGGGTATGCGAACTGAAGAAATAGTCATTTTGAGCGTAGTGAATTTCTCAACTGCTTGTCTCCGCTAATGCTCGAACCATTCCATTCCCAACTGGTAACCATTATTTCTTTCGGTTCATGCTCAGGTACATTAAAAAAATAATGGCTCGGGGTTGGGCTCAATACGAGAAAATTTTTAGTTTGTTTCGGTACGATTTTCGGGTCGGGTTCCATTCTACACCCTGATTGAAAGTCAACACCATGCATATCATTCTCTCTTCTTCTGACTGTGTTTGCGGAGCCCAACTTATTTCATGAGCATGCTTGCAAATATGGGTGTGTGAATATTTCAAACTTTCGAATAACGAATCGAATAGTGTCCTATTCGTAAATGCAAATACTTTTAGAATATTTCAAAATGTCAACTGCATGCAATTAAACAGATAATTGAAACGAAAGCAAGTTTTCACTCCGGAAGGCATAACAGTATAGATATAAAACATGAAAACTTGCGTAGCGGACCAGGTTACGTCGCTTAGGCAACCCTGCTTTACAGGCTATACAGAGATCATTCACTCTCTCTGAAGAGTCCTGCGCATGCACCGAAACTACTTGCTTGCGTCTAATGCTCTATTTAGTGCATTTAATAAACAACATTTCATAATGTACTATGTAATGACAGAAACTTGCAAACTGTAAGAATATTAGGATGTGAACATTACAATTATTAGGATGTGACCTGATTACAATGCTTCGCTCAAACCCAAACAAATTCTGGTGTGTCATCTCCACAAAACAACAAACTAACAAAATAAATCTCGTTGACTCAGATGATGAATTAATAAGCCCTAATAATTCCGCAGCAGCCCTAAATGAATTCTTCACGTCGGTATTTCATGTCCCTAATCCCTGCATTATGGAACCTTTACCTAGCTTCTCCGCAAAAACAATGCCTAATGTGCAAATAAACCCGGATGCCCCCCCCCCCCATATCTAATCTAATTCGCTCTCTTAAAATATCATCCTCGGCTGGCTGCGACAACATAAACACCAAATTACTTAAAAGTACTATAACTCTTTCTACAAAATTTTTGTACCTTATATTTATTCAATCTTTAAACACAGGAAACGTTCCCGACGATTGGAAAAAAGCGAAGGTAGTTCCCATTTTTAAAGCAGGAAAGTGCGATAACCCTACTAATTACTGTCAGATCTCTCTAACCAGTGTCCCATCTAAGCTCCTTGAGCACATTATAGCATCTAACCTAATGGATTACCTAGAATCAGTCAATTTTTTACCCTTTACAACATGGTTTTCATAAATGTCTGTATTGCGAAACTCAACTTGCCGAATTTACTCACGACCTACTACTACACATGGACGATCACCTTCAAATAGAAGCAATTTTCCGAGATTTTTCAAAGGCCTTTGACCGCGTGTCTCACAGCCATCTCCTTGCAAAATTATCCTCCCTCGGTATCCGCCCCAAGATTATCAAATGGATTGAAAATTTTTTAACATGACGCGTTCAGTTTACGTATGCTAACAATTTTCAGTCAACCCTTACAGTATAACTTCCGGGGTTCCCCAAGGCGCAGGTTTATCTCCTCTATTGTTTTTGATTTACATAAATGACCTTCCCACTAACATATCAAAGAAGCTGCGGCTTTTTGCAGACGATTGCGTTCTTTGTGACCCCCTTCATACATCTAACGATACAATCACCCTACAACATGACCTTGACACTATCGCTTCTTGGTGCGAAAAATAGCACATGCCTCTTAACCTCACTAAATGCGAGGTAATATCCTTCACGCGTAAACACACCACTGTACACCACACTTATCGCATTAACTCTGTTCCTAGTGACCACACGTGTACTTACAAATATCTAGGAGTTCATACGACGCCATCACTTTCATGGGTGAAACATATTCAAACAATTCGCTGTGAAGCTTCACGCACACTAGGGTACTTACGACGTAACTTAAAATCCGCATCGTCTGAAATAAAAAAAACTAGCATATTTAACGTATGTGTGACCCAAACTTGAGTACGCATCATCCATCTGGCATCCCTCACAAGCTTATCTCGCCGATGATTAGAAGCCGTACAAAACCGCGCTGCTCGCTTCATTACGTCACAATATTCAAGACATATCAGCGTAAGCACCTTAAAACAAACTTTGTCTCTTCCATTGCTCGCTTCACGGCGCATAACTTCTCGTCTTTGCCTTCTTCACACTTTCTTTTGCTTCATTCAATCAGGACATGCCCTCTTAAAACGCCCGTTCAGAACATCATCCCGTTTATCTCATACTCACCCCTTGGCGGCGATAAAGTGCCGGACGACGGCGATGAGCGGCTCATTCTTCCCCCATGCCGTAACACTTTGGAACGCACTCCCGGATGACATTGTTTCGTGCAGCGACCGCAAAACATTTCGCGAAAAACTAAACGATTTTGATAATGCCAACATAACCATATGAATACCACATCTGTTTATTTATCGCCTCGTTGGTACTGTGTATATGTTCCGTTTTCTTCTTTTTGAAATTCTCTTTTTTTGTACCTATTGCAACCAATATGCACTTTATTATGTAACTTTCTTGTGAAGCTGTTCGACGTTGATGCACGCCCCCCCCTTATGTAATGCCTTCGGGCCCTTAAGATTGAATAAATGAAATGAAATGAAACATCATTTTATATTATGATAGTGTTCATCGGCGCATATTTGGCCTTCTCTTTTCCCCTTAACAATATTGTGATAACAGCTGCTCATTTTTGATAACTATTCAATATTAGGTCCGGCTTGTTTCTGGCACTATTCGATTTGTATTCAATCTGGTCTCAAAAATCCCTATTTCCATACTCCTACTTGCAAGTCCAACAGACAAAGATGTTGCTGGAGCACGCAGTGCCTAGCACCTGATTTCGAAGTGAAAACACACATACAGTTGACTGCATATAAGAAACATTATTGAAACAGTACATATTGAAGAAACATATTGTTACAGTACTTATGAGAATGCACCATCATCTCCACTCCTCTTCCACCTGCCCACCTAATATTTTTCAGATATGCCTGTAGCACCCTGCGGTACATTTCTGTAGCCCGCTGACTGACCACTATACTCCGTTTCATAAATAACAGGACACGCTGCAGAAGCTATGCAAGTAGTGTGGCCATTATGCACACTTTGAAGTGCTGCTGTTCTTGATCTGCAATGTTTCCTATGAAATAACTAGGTCATATAGTCTAACTACTACTTCTGGACAAAAGTTTAGGTCAAATCACGCAATACCGGTGCATATTTCTGTTTCTAATAGGCGACATACTGTTTTGGTTATGGTCCAAGTGACGTGCTGCGGCTTCTGTACGCAGAAGCATGTTATTCTGCTTGTGTGGTGGTAAACAAGTTTGGATCTCAGACACATATCATGTTTTGCAATGTAGAAGGATGGGTCTTAATTTCACTTCTAATTACACGGAGTGTACCCAATATGCTTTAATGTGATGTATTACTTTTTGGGTGTGGATGCTAACAGTGAGAAAAGTGTCTCTAGCTTTCGTAGTGTTGCCTCCTATGCATAAAAGGGAGTATAGTACTTTTAGATTCGATTCAATTCTGATTTGACTCTGACTATTCTTTTAGTGAGCAACAGCTGATTTTGAGTCCTGGTAAGTTATACACCTGCGAGTCTAAGTACATGAGTCTGTAAGTTTGAGTTCAATATAGTTAATTTATTTTACCCTTGGGGCATTTTGGCTTTACAGAAGGGGGTGAGCACGTTAGCCACAGAACATAAATGTGCCTGAATTTGCACAAGATAACTGCATATAAGAAACATTATTGAAACAGTACATATTGAAGAAACATATTGTTACAGTACTTATGAGAATGCACCATCTCCACTCCACTGTGTCTTACATGTCTTACATGTCTTACACTGTGATCTGTTAAGATCACAGTGTAAGACATGACTCACCATGTGTCCCTTTCTGTCATAATGGCCTTGAAAAGCATGTCAGCATTATGAATTATTGCACCACTACAACCTAGAACTGGAGTCACCTGTAAAAAAGGCAAGTAAAGACACCTTGCCAGTTTTTTTCGTGGTCAAGACACAAAGCTGCCACAGCATAGAGACAGAAAGGCACACATGGCAAGTCAGTGTCGGGATTTTTCCTATTTCCTTTCCCCTATGTTGTCCTTGGCGTTTTTGTTTGTTGGCTTCTTATGATAGAACTACAAGTCGTTGAAATATATGATGCCAACAAAACCAGTAAGCGTGCGTTGTGCTTCTGAACGGATACATTGCCCCGTAACACAATTGCCACAGCACTTACGCTTGTATTCCTATTTAGTCGTACTCAATATGAATCCAAACATGCTACGGAAGTTGAAATGCACGAACATGAGCACTCGCCAGCCGCCCACATCAAGTTCAAGCTGTCGTCAATTCTGCTCAACGGAGGTTAGCCATATTGTAGGAGCCTAGTTCATGCATTTGCCACTGTTAGACTTGCAGTGAATTTATGCCAATAGGATGATAAAAACAGCTTTTATAGCTCAGTTTTGACTGCAGTGGCCATAGCTCTTTAAAGGGGTGATACTGTGCGCAGAGTACTTATGCAACACAAGAATGGCACATTTGTTTATATTGGCACATGTACAGACACCCCTCGCTGTTCTCTCCAAGTACTGTAGAAACCGTGCATGGCTGACACGAAATAATGACGAAATGCTCAAAACATAGGTATATGAACACTTCCCATGCGCATTTCAGCATATCAGTTGTATCAGACCGAGACAAAAGGCATGAGCGCCTCGGGCACTTTGAAAACGGGGATGTGGTACGGCCACGTAGTCGCTGTTTTTGGGAAGGCGGTACTGCTGATTTTGACGGGTGGTCTTCACTTTTCGAGTTATTCATCAGCCATATAGTTTGTGTGTTTGAAAGTGTATTGCTAGAGTAAACTCTGCGCACATATGCACTTATTTAGAGAGCGCGTATAGCTACCAATCGAAAATGCTGATGCTTGCTGTAATTTCAGGGCATTGACTGATGTTGTTTACACTGCACTATTGAAAGGGCCATGACTTGTTGGCTGTTTCGCATTAGAAGCAAACTGTGTTTTTTGGCAACTAATAAATTTGTCAGCATAAGAATACACACAGATCTACCACTCCACATAGTTGCCATTCGTTCATGGAAGTGCCGGCAATCGCGACTGACAGCCTTCGATCAAGAATGGTGATGTACCGCGGTGTTGGCACTGCACCATGCCGCCACTTCCCACTTTCTGTATGTGCGTCTTATTATGCTAAGAGTCGTTCATTTCAAATCGGTATGGCCAGGACTCAACTATAAAAGCAGTTTCCTTCGTTGTACTTGCTTATCCTGTCTCAGGTCCGCCAGTAGTGGACGAACTTGTAGGCTGTGTTAGGCCTAATGAAGCTGCGCTGAACGAGATTGACACAGCCTCAAACTCTATGTGGATGGCTGGCAAGGGCTGGAAATCGTGCACTTCGAATTACAAAGTATGTTTCGACTCAATTTGAGCGTCAATAAGTACACAAGCACAGTTGCATGCGATATTTACGTTGTCGGTACATTGTTCTCATTCAGTGGCTGATCGCACCACGATCGGCACACCGATTTTGTTGGCGTCGGCGGAACAAATGCCTCTCACTGTGCTGTCGGTCGCGTCCTCGTCATACTAGTGTGACAATATAGGTCTCCCACTGACAAAGCCTGCCAACTTGTCGGCCGAATGTTGGCACTGGCATCAGGTGGACTTCTTATTGATATCAGTGTCGTGTCGGCCTATATTGTAAAAATACCGCACGTTAACCGACTACCGTTGTGAACAGCTGAAGTTTCTACTAAAACACAGCGCAAATACCGCGTCGTTGGCACTGCACCTATGATACATGAGTCTGCGTCCTCGTCGACTATGCTGCAGGCTGCCCGCACTACAGTAAAACCTCGTTAAACCGTACCCACTTAAACAATAGTACAGTCAAATCCTCGACTCAGCAGCCATTGAACATAATGTGTTTTGTATCCGCATAAACCGTACCAGCTTATTGCGTACGTATCGGTTAGCACGTAGTGTTTCCACTTTTCGTCGCGCAAACACGGCGGTGCGTCATCTCCATCGGGCAACCCGGCAGATCAACTAGCCTCAGAGATCGAAACAATGGCCTCCAAGCGCCCTGTGCGTTTGTGCGTGAAGCCACATCAACATCATTTCGGCGGCGTGCTAGAGAGCGTTGTGGCGTAGTGCAAGCGAGGACTCGCGTTATGCCGAAGCTCGGATAAAAAGACGCCGGATGCTCAGCATAGAAGAAAAATTGGTCATTGTTCGTGCTATCGAACGTGACACGAAGAAGTCGGCGCTGGCACGCGAGAGGGATCTGCTGTTGACTATGGTGTGTGGCATTTGGAATGCGAAGAAGTTGTGCGGCAGCGCTGCTGCGACCGCGAAGAGATGTCGGCTGCGAGGTTCGACTTTTCGCCATCGTTGCCTCTGTTGTTGCCGAAGTGCTGGCTAGCAACAGTGATGAGGACGACACGGAAAGCGATAGCACGGGCGATTCAGGCCCGACAGTGGCAGAAGCTGCGCGTTACGTCAGCCTCATGAATGCAATCGTCGTGACGAGAACAGCACCCCGCAATGAAAAAGGGGCCCCGCGACTTCTGCAGCGCTACCGCGCACGTGCACGGAGATTACGTAACACCAACGAGGAATCTACCATGCGAGTATTTGCCAAGAAGCGGGGGCTGGCTGAAAAGCTGCCTCGTAGCTTCAGCAAGTTTGAGGCCGCTGTCGCTGCTAGGCCGCCGCGGCATGAAACGAAAATAACACTTGTCGCACGAAGTGAATAAATACTGCATGTTTTTTTCCCCTTTCATCACTCCCTCTCCGAGTTCCGTTTTTGAAAGGTAAGTGGTCGAGCTCATGCTATTTCGGTTAAACAGTACTATCGTTTAGCACGTACTTTTTCCGAGCTCCGGCCAACTACGGTTTAACGAGGTTTCACTGCATTGCATACGTGCGCATCGTCTGGTGCACGAACCACCGATGCTGTACAAAATGTTTCCGGCGCTCACTGCTATGGTACAGCGCATGCGCACTTGGATCATGAAAAAGGCGGATTGCATAGAAGATTATCTGAAGTTATTCAGGTGCAATGAGATTAATTATAGTGTGTTTCGAAATGGCACAGATCTACAATACTCACAATACTGTGTGGGAGCTGGTTCAACTCACTGTAAGCTTTAGAAAGAAATGAAATTGAAAAGGACGCAGTTTTGGAGTCAGGACCATAAGCCTTACGTGCATGGGCAAGACGAAATGACACAAATGACAGTGGAGTTACAAAAGTATAGTGCAGGGATTGGTTGTGGTAGTATACCTTATGAAACAGAATGAGACATGATATGGCCCTTCATAAGAAACGGGAAATTGAGGGAGAATTTCATGTGTGCCACACTCGCTTTGCAGCTGTAATTAAGAGGAATGGAACTGAGTGATTGTTTGAAGCGAAAAGCTTCACTACGCTAGTCAACACCGCGCTTCGCGCGAGCCGGCGTATGTCGGAGCACGAGTGACGTCACGCACGGCACAGGTGACTGCCGCCGACTCCATCGTCTGACCTTTCGCCGCTGCCGCGCGTGACGTCATGCGCAGCGCAGGTGGCCACTGCCAAGTGGCCAAGCAATTTGCATAACTACACAAAGCGGACGTATAGCATAACCATAAGCTAACCAAAGCATATCCATAAGTTAAACCGCAAGCATATCTCTAGGCTAAATCATAAAGCATAACCATAAGCATAACCATAGGCTAAATCATAAAGCATAACCATAAGCTAAACCATAAGCATCACCGAACCTTTTCACTTCGAGATATCCAGGCTTAACCTTAGCTATGCCCCAGCCAATTTTTTTCCGTCTTCAAGCTGGTTGACAAGAAATTAGACAGAGCCCATCATTCCATAGTCTAAGTGAAACTGATTCAGTGAACCCCAGTGACCCTTACTGGGTGCAAGCCCGTAAGCCCGTGAGTTTCCGTGAGCTTGCCTGGGTCCGATTCTTGCGGGTCTCAGTTGAGTGAGTCTATCAGTATCTGCTTTTGGCGAGTCTTAAGTCCAAGTGAGTCTGGCTAGGTCTGATTTTGAGTCAGTATAAGTCGAAGTGGGCCCTCAGCAAAACACAGTAGAACCTCATTGATACCTTTCTGTTTTCCCAGCTCTTGCACTCGGAGCACCAGTCCTGTTTAGTTTCTATAGGGTCATGCATATTAATTTTCCATTTATTATGTTTCTCTTCCTAACTGTTGCATACAAAAATTGAGACTACTGACATTGCATAGTTCGAAGGCAGCGTTACACTGAAGACTGCACATCACCACTGAAAAAGTTTACTTCACAGAATGTACCGTGTGGTGTACAAGGATTGTTATCACCATGTTCCTATCGTGGCCAATCTCAACATGGCTTGCAAAGTCGAAAGCCAAGATGAAGTCAACAAAGGAAGAAACAGTCACCCTACACCGATGTTGCGGATGCTGTCTTGTGAGCATTAATACCTTGTGTAATTACTTTGATATACAAGGCTGCACGAAAACTGAAATAGGGCTACGAGCACCCAAAGAGATGATGCTGTTATTATTTAATTTTCAACCAAAGTGCCAGATAGAAAATGTAGAGTTAAGTTAGAGTGACTCATAGCTGCAGCCTCTACAGAAAACTGTTTAACATTCAATGTGAACAGCTGGCGGCAGTAACAATATTTATTGAGTGGGTTTCTAACAGTTTGTCGTCTTCCTATTCAACTTCAGATAAGGTTGTGTGCAAGAGTAAATTCTTGTATTATCAACAGTGCTGCTGCAAGTGTTATTGGATATTACCATTTTTTCCAAGTTATACATTCGTTTTCTGTGGTCCCATAAAAAATTCACCAATGGGGTTCTACAGTGTACATTTTGGGAATGAGTCTGAGCAAGTTCCGTTTATTTCGCAAACATATGCAGGGTGTTTGGTTCTTATAATTGAAGTAATAACAAGTGCAACTTCTTATTTCCCCACAGTGTGTAGCTTTTATTCATTAGTGTTTTAGCAGCGTATCACAATGTATCACGAAATGCCTCCTGTCAATTGGAGTTTTCACTGAAAAGCCTGCAGTGTATTTCAATCCAACTTCTAAGGAAACTTGGCATTCAAGAATCTCTTACTGCGTAACACAATCAGTTCATATTATGCTTATTCTTTACTGGTATTGAACACGGAACACAGAAACTCCGGCAGTAGTTCCAAGATACATGGAGGGGCCAGCTTGCTTTCAGAAATAATCTGACTGATAATGTTTAATAGAGCATGAGGAGGATAGCGAATGTCACGCATTATTATTGATTATTGTTTTTAGCATGTTCTAACTCCGAAAAGTTGAAAACCACAGGCAAGCCAGACATTTTGTATGTAGCAGTTTTATAACTCTTAGTACTTTTCAGCAAAATTGTAAATCATACTTTTAATTCACTCATCTTGCGGAAAGTTTTTTTGCGTTCAATCAAAATACCAATTATCCGGCTACAATTTGATGCAGCACAGTATACATCGCATCTGATATTTCTTAAGACATTAAAAATAAGAGTGCCAAATATGAATGGACTTGAAAAGAGTTAAAATGCATTGCATACATCTTAAAGATGTATGCAACATTTTTACTATGTATAATGTAAGATGTTAAGAGACCTAATTGCTGAAAAGTTATAAACAAAGTGTGCTAGAAGAAAGCATTGGAAGAAAAATGCCTCTAGGCAATTAATGGCGGCACCAGCAAGTGGTAATGCCACAAGTTCTTTTCTTTAGTTGCGATAGTATCAGTTTGCAGTTGACTTAGAATAACTGAAACTTGATAATTAAAAATTCCAGTACATTCAAACACATATAACATTTTTGTTGATCTGCTATGACCTTAATGCACATTGAAGATGCTTAATTCAAGCTATGCTTTTCAATAATTGGGTTAATTCAAATTATCGGCCTCCAGGACAGCACAATGCATCTAAGAATGCTGGAGGAACAACAATCATAATAAGTAATCAAAATGTATCTAAATATGTTTGATATTCAAGCTACTGTGTACATTTAAAGGCAAGGGCAAGAGAGGGTCAAACTAACACACTTGCACATTTATGGCTCTGATATCCCAGCAATGTGTGCACAGGATCTCTGTTCTTTTTTCAAAGCCATTAACTTTGGCAAATCAGTTCTTTGGAATCCCACAAGGCGGGACCATGACAAATTTTTCTTCAACTGCGAGGCCTTATTTCTGAGAAACCCGTATGGGTTTTCTTTGTAGCTTCATGCCACATTCGGGTGAATGACAATTTTTTCCTTTCATACATTAGCTTTATGACTTTGCTGCATTACCATTAAGGTTGTGCAGAGGGATGCACAAGATTGCTTTGTACATATTTTTTACGCAACGCTTATACAACTCTGCACAATTCAGACAAATATCTGCGGCCCATCGAACAACTCATTGGCCCCATCCATTAACATGGGTCAATTGCATATAAGGTAAGCCTCCTAAATGCCTAGGTGCCTTTCGGGCAGACTTCACTTGAAACAAACAACTTTATTCCTGCACGTGCAATATTTTCTTAGGTTTGAGGTATGGAGTCCTCATACATGAACTCAAGAAGATCACTGAAAAATTAAAGATTTTTACAGCTTTATGCTACAGTGTGTTCTTAAAGGGTCCTTGAAATGATTTTTACCATGCCTAAGAATACCACCTAGACATAGAGAATATCTCTCATAGAATGCTTTCTCACAAGAAATTTATGGCAAATTAGTTCTGCGAAAGCCTGCAAGTGCTTACAGGCTTCTGCAGAACTGATTTGCGATGTTCAGTGCCCCAGTTACTCGAGTTGTCGATTAATTCGCTCTCGCTCTGCAATCAGCTACCCTCCTGGCTGGCTCAGATGGTAGAGCGACCGCCCAGAAAGGCATTCGTCCCGGGTTCCAGTCCCAGTCCAGGATGAATTTTTTTTCAACTGCGAGGCTTTCTTTCTGAGAAACCCGTATGAGTTTCCTTTGTAGCTTCACGCTACAATTCGGGTGGATGCCAATTTATCCCTTTCAAGAATTTTATGTTGGCACATTATACATTTAAAGAGCTACAAGCGGTTAAAAATTGCCTTCCTCTCAAACTGCAGCATTCCCCCTCGCCCTTTATTTTATGTGGCTATGGCTATGTTCCATCTGCTTGGGCACAACACCATGCAGTAACACTATACTCCCATACGTAGCAGGCAATGCTGCAGAAGCTACGCAAGTAGTGTGGTCTCACTTCATGCATTCCGCAGTGCAGTTGTTCTTAATCTGCAAAACTTTCTGCAGAATAAGTCAACATCACATATTGCAACTAGGACTTGTGGACTCACGTTTTTATCAAATGACGTATTATTTGTACACCTTTGTGCTTCCGGTATGTGACATAGTTCGTTTTCGTCGCGAGCGTAAGTAAAGCACTGTGGCCACTGGCCACAGAAACACGTCACTCCAATCGTTTGGTATTTAACAGGATCAGATCTCCGACGCCTTCTATGTAATAAATCGTCATATTTTGTGACATGAAAGTATGAGACCTAATTTTAGATCAAATTGCATTACACGCACCTATATTTTACTTCTATATGCGACAAACTATTTTTGGGCTGCAAATACGAGTAGCAAGAGAAGTCTCTCCAAGCCTTTGTAGCAGTGCCTACGCATAAAACTGAGTGCCACCTATTTCCGGACGATTTGAAGCTAGTGTGTTTCCTCGTCTCTTTATGATGTAATTTTTCTTGTTACTGTGATGATGGTGGCCTCAAAATGAAGTCAATGTGCAGTGCTCACTTCTACAGCATGCATTCATTGCAGTTTACTCCCAGCACACATCTGCAATGAAAGAAGATGAGTGCGATAGAGCACTGCTACTATTTGTGTTTCTGCAGCCAAAAGACATCAGTGCACCTATGTTATGCGAGATAGCACCTCTGTGTCTCACCGGCTGCCGTCACCACTGTACTATTACCCTTTCTCATATTTCTCACCCCTCACCTTCCTCTGTGCAGCCTCCCAGCTTGGATACAGAGTATTCTATTACCTGCTTGTGTGTGATATACTCCAGATGTTTACCAGAACTGGAGGTAAGCAATATAGGTCTACAGTTAGAAGAAAGTCGTCGCTTAGCAGATTTCTAGAGGAGCAGGGCTTTGGCTAGCTTCCTGCACTGGCAGGAAAAACGTCTGAAGTCAATGATTTGTTGAAAGTTCTAGCTATTTATAGAAGATCCTAGCTATTTCGTTGCTATCTTGGCACTTTTCTGTTTAATTTTTCTTGCGCAAAACTATAAAGGAAGGTAAAAAAGAGTAAATGAAATGCTTAGCACTGAAGCATCCCGCGAACATTCACTTGTACAGATCATTGCTCACCATGCCCCATCAATACCGGTGCACCCCAACAGGTCTCCACATCATCACTGAAAATATGGCTAACATTTAGAGGTAGAATAGCAACAAGTATCTGCTCAGACTTGAAAACAAAGCAAAGTTGAAAAAGGACACAAGACACAGTGTTTAGTACACTGCTATCTCTTTTGGTTGCCTTGCATTAAGAAGCAAATGGATAATGAAACACCACGAATCACTTTACTATATACAGTTTCAACTGAGGCATTATTCCAACCATGCATATAGTGCAATAAATTTACTTTTCAGATGCCACAGTGTTCAGTTCCCAAATGTCCTGAAGTAACAAATTTAAGAAACACAGGAAAATTAAACAAATAAATAAAAAAAATCTGAACTGACACTAGACTCCCTCACAGCTTATCATTTCTATACTTTAGAATTTCTCACAAAGCAACTATTTCCCCACCTTGCAAAGGATACAGTCTTGCAGTGTGACATGGTCCTTGAAAATGGTGTACCTTAGGAGAGAAAAAAAATTATTATTGATGTGGAAATGTCTGCAAGGAAAATGTTCACAAAAAGAAATTAAAGGTAACCTCTACAAACTCACTCATAACTCAAAGGAACATTTTCTCAATATGTTCTTGGGATAACAGCATGGGGTAACAACAGCAAGGATGTTTGTTTCACAAAAATAATTGTTATGTCAGAGAAAACGAAAATGTAAATGGCATCAGTAATTTTACACAGCACAAAAGCTTTCCTGCTTCACTATGTGTGCTTTCTACAGCTATTTTCATTCAACCATAGTACGGTCTGTGTCCAGCTGTGCTCTATAGTATATGAATGCATGAGAAGGCAAGGTTTTGGCTACATATGCCTGGAAGCAATGAATATGTTTCAGATGTTCACAATAAAAGAAGATCAAGAACCTCGTGGTGTGTTCTGAAAGCTCCATCATAACCTTTTGAGGTGACGCACGCAGCCACCTCGAGAATCCGTATAATTGTTATCACAATAAAAAGATTACCACAAGTGCGCAGTGATCAGAGCAATGAAATTTCAGTAAGTGGCCCTGATAGTAAAAGTAACAGGCCGTTCCCACTCCTCACACTTCAGGATAGTTTAGTAGACAGCTACGGCTTGGGAAGAATTTTTACAGCAAAGCTGTTAAGGCAAGCTGTTAACTTTCCCCAATATCGTGTACACGTGTAGAAAAAACTATTATCAGCAATGGCTCGAGCGTCGTCTTCCACAGCTGGCTCGCTGGCACCCCTCAGCGCTACCACGTGAATGCACTCGTGCCACTGTTCCCGTGTTTGTCGTCACCTTCTTCCACAGCTGGCTCCGTTGCTGCTCGTCATTCCAACGTTGAATTTCACTTCTCTTCTGTCGTTGTAATGGGGAGGCCTCGTTTACGGCGGTATGAGCCACTGCTTAAGGGGGTATGAGCCATTCAGTGTTTTACGTGATGGACAGATTTAATTTTGAAGAATCGCAAGCGGCAATGCTTGGCGGATGCCGCTAACCATGCCACCGAGCAAACTCGACACATCAAATGCAAGCAACGGCGGACTGCAGGCATACCATCACTGACGTTGTTCTCTCCATCGCAGCAGAATGTGTAACCTCCTTAAGAAATACAAAGACGTAACCAATAATTGAGAAAGGCTTTAATGAACTGTGGGGATTTACCCAGTGATAAACACCGGGGCTGCCCATTTCAGCTTTAATGATTAACCATCTGTATGGAGTGCTTCTGCTGATTGTGCTTTTTCGTCTTTTATGATTGTGAGATGGAAATGTCATGATATAAATTCACAATTGCACAATCCCTTTTGTAAAACACTGCACTGGAAACATGGAAAGAGCCCAGCACTCTCACTATTTGCCAATTCCTCCACACCGGTGTTGTGTATCGCAATTTCACTGTTCTGGTCCCCGCCAACCACTTGTGCTAAATCTTTTCCTTTCCACTGCCACTGTATATGGCAAATTTGAACACAACTTCAGTTTAACCTAGCCAACAGGATCTGGCACCATTTCTAATAAAGACATGCTAGCACAATCATTGTTGTAGTGGGTCATTTGGGGATGATGCTTGTTTTTATTTTCTTAACATTTATGTTAACTTCTTTATGGATTTCTTTGTCCATGAGCTCTCATCTTAACGCTGCTGACTTGTGTCGGCGCTCCATCTGAGTAATAGGACTTTAAAGAAAGAACTGATTTGTTGGGTATAACGTCGCAAAGCAATACACAGGCTATAAATGATACCACAGTGGGGGGGAGCCGGATTAATTTTGACCACATGGTGTTCTTTAATGTGCGCCCAAACCACGGTATGCAAGCTCTTTTGAATCAATGTGGCTGCAGCAGCTGGGAATTGAACCAGCAACCTCATGCAAAGCAAAAGAATGTCATAGCTACTCCGCCACCGTAGCGGATCGTTTCCACATGCCAAGTTATAGAAACGCTTTGAAAGGTGCTCCGAGTGTAAGTTGGTTCTCACACTGACCACATTGTTGTGATCGGCAGCCGTTCAACCCACGACAACCTCCAGTCACGGCTAGCGCAATTATGGGGAATGGGCCGATGGACTCGTCAAAATGGTTCTCAAGATGTATGATTTATGGCCAGCACGGGAGTACCTCAGTCGGGAGAGGTTTGGACAATTGGCAAGGATACGGTTCTTCACCCGTCAGCCGCACAAATTGGCACGTTCACGCCGGAGTCAGTGTACAATCCCCCTTCCCCTGTTTATGCCCAGTGATGTGCATCTATTTCCGACAAAGCTCCTTTCGGAGGGAAAGGGCAATAGACCTTCGGATCGGTGGGACTTGATGTCATCGGTCTCCTGACGGCGGATTGGGGGAGGTGACTGAACAATGACCACCCAGGGGATAAAAGGAGTGACGAACCCCTGAAGAGATTGGCTGTTACAACTTCATGAACTTTTTCTGTACTACTTTGAATTTTCTTGTAAATATGTAAACGTAAACTTGTTTGTAAAACGTCCTGGATATTGGGCCCAGCTCCACGTTCCCTTACTCCTCCACAAGCAAAGTAAATTCCACATCTTCGGACCCCCATTCGCAACAGCATATTGCAACATGTGCGCAAGAGCGCAACTGCAATTCCCATTGCTCAGCCTCTGAAGAATAGACTGCATCTCACACTTCACCTTCAACTTGTGCGTGTACCGTGCCTGATTGAAGGCAGGAATGTGAAAAACACCAACATGGGTAGGGGAGTATAAACAACATACAAAGAGCACAGACACAAAGTTGCAGTGATCATTTCTTGGTGCTTCAGCACCGCTTTTTCAACAAGTTGGTCGATAATGTCCACAACCACATGACAACAAACGTGCCGCTGGCAGCCTTGTCACCCTGCACAACTAACAATAGTCTGCCCCACTAACAATAATGGTTGGTGAACATGTAGCCAAGAAGCTTCAACTTGTTGGCTGACAATTTGGCAACAATATGTGACACTGAAAAACACACTGGAAGTTTGGTGGCACTCAAAGCGTTAACTGCTCATTTTGTTTAAGTTTCACTGTCATTACCAAAAGGTCCTTAAGACTGGCGAATCAGGAATGTCGACGGAAGTTTTAACTATTTCTTACCCTGCCAACATCATGAATTTCTTGAACAATATGTCTTGTTATTTACGACAGCATTGTAGCTTTGAGCATGCCTAAGCCTTGTTGCACTAGAGAGGTGACAGGAATAAATGGTAGAGAAGTGGCAATCGTTGATGGCAAATGGTAATGCAGAGAGCAAGCACATTAGAGGCAGCCTAGTGAGGAAAAGATACAGCGCACTAGAAAATGAAAGCATGGAAGGGCCAAGCCACACCTAGCACCTTCTAAAACAAATGTGGTACAGATAATTGCAACATTGGAACCAGAAGGCTGCAGAGATAGGAATTCAGTACCTTGCAAGGCTTGAAATAGGTGTTCAATGAACAGTGCTTTATTGCTTTCCAATTTATGTGTCTAATAACTTCTGGGAGTGTAAACACTCGTGTTCTTCCATTTAAAGGATTACCGATACAAAATTCTCTGGACTCTGTTTCTTGCACTTAGTCAGTAGCTATTGACTGAGTAATCTTGCTACAGAAACTCGTTTGCTCCAGCACATGATGATTGTTTCGAGGAGCACCTAATGCCCCATGACGCACGAGTGTGCACGTAAACAGCAATGATCACATGAGCACGCAAACCTGTGACGCACATCAGCACACCGACTACCATGCCATCTGTGCTCCTCTTTTCCTCTGCTAGTTTGATCGGAAACCTGTGCATTGCTACACCATCATAATGCTTCGTTGGACAGAAGTGCACTACGCGGTATCATCCTGGCATTAAAGAGATTTATCCATGGTTTGGCGTATCCGCAAACTTCGTACTGCTTGTAGTTTGCTGAGTAACCATAGGGGCGCACACCAGGAACAACACTGGTAGCAACATTTGGTGATGCAGTGTCTCAGAGATGACGCAAAACTAATACGGCAACTTACACATTCGACCTAACTGCTATGTAAAGTGTTGGTAGTGACATAATCAATAATGTATGCACTTTTATGATAATTTCCTTTGACAATAACACTGACATGACAAACACATATTAAAACAATTGAATGCATTGCAGTTCAATGAATTGTCAGAGAATGTCGCCACCAGCTCTGCTACTGCCGGCCAATGGCACTGGTAATCTGGCAATCCGTAAATGGCAAGAAGCTTGTGCCTATGCTTCGGGTACAAACGTACATGCACTTCACGTGCAGTCAGTGCAAGACACCCAATGCAAACAGTGCTGAAATGTCTCCTGAACAGTGAGACATGCCAATGATGTCACACGTCACCGAAATCAATCGCCGAAATACACGGCATAATACTGTTTACAAAGAAGGCCTATGCTTATGACTACATTGATAGGTGCTGCACTTTCCAATTTGCCGCTCGCATTAATTTTAAAATTAAATTAAAACGCGTTCTAAGTGGCATTTGCTAGTGAAACTTCACAGACCATACCTATGAGCTCACCAGCAATGTAAACTAAAAATTTTGAGCTAAAATTTTTGCATCAGTACCCCTTTAAAGGGGCCATTACACCCAATTTTCACACTTGCATTATACATTGCACGTCTGACGGAACATGTCCCACAGCAAGCTGGTAAAATTTGAGTGCATTCAGTGTGGCAGAAAATTTGCATTGTAGTTTTTTTAACATCACAGTTGAAACGTCCATCAATTTCGCGACAATAACTGGTGACCAAATGAATCGCACCCCAAGCTACTTCTCCTTCAACGTAACAAAAGCCAATGTCGGAGGCCATGCTTTTGTGTACAATAAGCACAGAAGCGCTTGTAGCAACCAAAAATGCACCATGATCGCCACGGACTCGACAGCTTCGGTAGTCAGCCCGAGATAGCTTCTGCATGCGTTCTCTGGTTTGCGTTGCTTTTATCGTGCGAGTGAAAGAATTGTGTGCACAATTCAACGGCGACACCCTTGCTGAACCATTGGGTGCCACAGCGTGTGGAGACATCCAATGTAGTTTCTCACTGTATCAAAGCAGTCAACACAGCAGTGGCCCTATGGTTCCTGATGTCACATAATCCATGCCAAAATGGCTGTCACTATCTGTGGGAGGGGCTTAAAGGCAGTGATTTCAAATTGATAGTTCCAGTTATAATTTGTGCTGAGAGCACAGTTACTCTCAGTTGCAATAATAAACTGAGCATAGTTAGAGGACCATGTCACGGCCCTTTTAAATACTGGACACTACTTGCGCTCACACCTTTGCATTGCAAATAAAAGATTTTGCAGATATCAATATGACACTCTCAAAAAAATTTTTATTTGAAGACAGAACTTCCTAAACCATTTTCTCATAAAAAATTTTAAGTATTCGATCATCCACACTAGTCTGAAAAAGTCTGCATGCGAAAAAAATATAAAAGATAAAAAAAATGCAGACCGACATACTTCTATGCTACAAGAGTGGAACATTTTGCAATATCTTAAGCTGTTTACTTGTGTTTTATGCTTGTAATATTGCAAACAACATTTTAAATTTCAAACGTGGCCAAAAAACAAACTGCCTGCCTATAGTCAGTGGTGTCGCTACAGTCAACAGCACTCAAGGCCCACTGTGACACCACCCCCACCCTCTCGTTTCAGTAATGAAGCACAATTTTGTCCTCATGACTTGCTTCAGCATGGAGTTGGTTCTGTAACTAACAACTAATTATTATTATCATCATTGGTGTCCAAAGTAACGCGTGCAGTACACAACTCCCAATTCAGCACATCACATCGAAAGCACGTATTTACATGTTTATATTGTATTAACAGGCACAAAAACAGGTAGGAATTTTTTTTTATTTAAAAAAAAGAACATCTCAATAAACAGAGGAAATAGTGCTCAACAATGAATGTCTCCTCAAGATTAACATTAAAGAAATAAATGTGCACACAAATCACAAGAAATGCAAACTTTGAGAATGTAGAAAGAACTGCAGTGATATGTGTGTGCATATGTCTGCACAGTGTATGCATAGCCATATGCAGTGCACATTGCATATGGAGCCGCATAGGTATATACAAGAATTGATTATTTGGATATTTAAGTGAAGTTAATTGAAAGAAGCAACCTGAAAGGACAAAACTTGAAAGGAGAGGAAGAAGATGAGCCAGAAATAGTAGGCAAGTAGGCAAAGAAAAATACAGTCTCAGTAGAATGAGTAGTATTTTACAGGAAGTGTCGCAAGAAAATTTGAGCACCAATTCATGCTAATCTTGCACATTCCAGTAGAGCCTTCAGCCCTGGTGGCGAAGTATTTCTACAGTAGTTATGAGTCCTATGCAGGTGCATCTGCAAAACAATATTGTACACACCTCTCAGGGGGACGTCTCTAATGCTTATTTCATTTTAACTCCATGTTTTAAAGTACCCCAAGGCATTAAGCTTTGCTAGGAGCACCCTACGAATTTCCATTATTTTTTGTTTTCTGTAGTCGGTGCACATTGCGATGACCGAGCGTCTTTCGCGGAGTTCCACACCGGCACCTTTTCGCTTCTTTGACTAATAATTCTTTATTTCACATGCCCCTTTCCCCCACTTTGGTGGGGATTGTCATGGCATGGATAGGAGTCAGAATACAGCCCTTGAATAGTGCTGTTTTGAAGAGCATATCACTGGAGTGATTATTATACTAGTGTAGTTACTGAAGTGAGCACAGGACCATTTCAGCATTTAAACTACTTTGGACGTAGGTCATGGTAGTGCACTTGTGGGAGGAAAAAAGCAAAAAGAATTGAAGTGATGTTGACCCAGATGACAAAGACTCAGCATTCGACAAGTAGCTCAGCATATTATATGTCATGCAATCATGTAAATGATTTGCAACTGGTGTTTCAAGTAACATGGAATGTCAGTTTTGTTATTGTTATTCTTCCCTGTGAGTTAATATTCGAAGACGGTCTTCATTTCAGATATCGGCCTAGAATCGTGGACGGCCCATATTTAAGTAAATACTGCTGATCGATACCTTTCAATTCTATGGCCAAACCGGCACAGTCACGTGAACACAGCTGCCACTCCACGTTGGGCACGCTAAAATGTCCAAGCTGATGAAAACTCACGAATACAACGTTTCGTGTTTTGCGGGCATTTTGTTGTAAAATACATTGAAACAAAGCCTGCGGGCAGAACATCCACAAGCAACTCGTCAATATTCTTTTGCACCAACAGACATAGCCAGGATCTTGCTCCGACCGTAAACCGCACACAGGGAATCACGAATATGCCAACAAACCAAACAGAACAAGTATTACTCCTAGACGATACAACGCTCCGGGCTAATCGCTGCGTAAATAGCGCTTGTTTAACGCCATATATGTCTGATGTGCAGCGCGCATTGCATAATGTGAAGCAATGCCACCTGCGATTATCAAAAAGCAAAACCGTTTAAGCGTCAGAACCATATCCAACTCAAAACCTTCATGAAGAGACAAGCCAGCACCTACCACTTCTTCAAGACGATTTTCTCCCACCGTGTTCCCGTTTGCGCGGCTATGAGTTTCTTCAGATCTCCAATTGTGTCATCTTGGCTTTAGCATTTTATTAAGGAATCAATTGAACAAAAAAAAAACATTTCCGCGCATGGAAAAGTTTCAGTGTTACACAAAAGCACAAAAAGCAATCGCTGTATGCACACTCCGAGTGTGGAGCGCAAAAAAAAGGATACTTGCACTTGACCCGAACTTTTTTTCCCAGTCTGTCGTTGCATGTAATTTCGATCATTATGACTTATCTAGCCTGTAAATCTAAATTTGTTTCAGCAGACAAACCTATTGAACTCCAACTTCAAGCCAATATTTCGGCCACTCAACAGAAACACGAAACGTTTGTTGTGCACAGAGTTGTTAGCACCGCGGCAAGAACAAGCCCGGTCGGACCGGTCGACCGGACCAGCACCAACGTTCTCCAGCACAGGATCACCGGGATCAGTTATATGGAGAGTGACGCAGATTATCGTTAACTTTAAAGCATATGTACCCTTCTTCGTGATTAGATTTTTTACAATTAGCACAATGCAATAGTTATTAAAAAAAGTAACTACGTTCGTAAGTTCTTACGCCAAAATAGCTCTCAGAAAGTATATTTTAAATAAATACAGGGTAAGTTATTGTACTTTACAAATAACAGTGTTTTATTTTGTTTTACTCTTACCCATCGTGTTTTTCATCATGATGATGCATAGACGTACTTGCACACTAATGCCATCTACAAACCTTGAAGGGTGCATTTTATTGTTTTATCCATAGATGGCGACACATGTTCACTCGCTTTCTCCGGTTTTCGGAGCGATTTGTTCGTTTCGTCACGAAAGTTGATGAAGAAACGTTGTATGGAGGGCTCCGGGAAAAGGGGCGGATGAGGGGGGGGGGGGGCACGGAGTTTGAGCGTCTATGGCGAAAGCGAAGCACGCTAGATGCCAGCGCGCAGCCGCGAGACAGACTCCATGACGTCATGGCCGTTGGCAACGAGGCTAGGAAAGGAGAGAGGGTGGTCAGAACAGTCGGCCGCGAAGAGCGAGGGGACGCGTTCTCGCAAAACGCATTCGATTAGGGCCGCCTCCGCCGAGCTCTTATTGATCCCGCTGCTGCAAAGAACAGGATTTGGATAATTAACTGGATGATTGCTCCCTCCTCCTCCCGCGAAATTCTCTCCCGTCCGCGAGTGCGTGCGCCTAAAAAGTAAAATAAATACCTCTCTCCCTCACCTTTCTTCTCTCGGCAACTCGTCGTCGCTAGCTGTTCACTCTCGTCTCTCCCCAAACCGCCTGTTCTCTCGCGGGGTGGCTGTTTCTTTAATAAAGGCGAAATCTATTCGCCTGCGCTGAGCCCTTTATTCTATTTTAATGACCGCTTTTCCGATAAACGTTTTCTCTTCTGCCCATCTTTTCTTTTTTTTAAACGTGCGTATAGTGCTTTTCTTTTTGTCTACCTCCTTTCCATCGAATCTCCTCGATTCGTCTTTCATATCTCGCTATACACTCGTCCACCATAAACACATACACCGCATCTCGCGATTTCTTTTCCCCTTCCTCTTCTCTCGCACGTTCTCCAATTATAACCCACCACCACCCAGTCACGCTTCTGCGTGAGTCTTTGCGGGTTTTACTCTTTTGAAGCTACGCGCGTACAACCGTGAGCGTCGAGGACGAAGAAGGTTGGTGTGGGGGACCTCTTTTCTTCTATTGAGTTTCTTGTCGCGGAGTGCGAGGAGAGAGCCCTTGGCTTTGCTCGCTCCCTCATTGTGTTAGCCGCGGGGAGTCACGTTTATTTTTCGGATTGCGGTCGTTAAAGGCGAGCGCCGCTGATGAGGTTATTACAAAAAAGAAACCCGATCGGGTGTAATCACTGGAGAAGGCCGTCCCGGAGCTGTTGCGGCGAAACGCCTCGCCGCGGCGGCGGCGAAGAGCGAGCGTGCGCTCCAGAGCGACGTCGGGATTCGCCGCTGCGGATACTTGTTGAACTTCAGGGCGTCGCGGTTCGCGCTCGCTCGCTTGAAACACGATGCCGTCAAGCGCGCGTGTTGTGAGCGGTGATGTACGGTAGGCCTGGCTCAGGAAGCGCGCGTGACTCGAAACTCGCTCATGCCGAGCAGCGCGCTTTTTCGTTCCCTCTTTCTTTTAATCTTCGTTTCATCCGGAACTAGGATAGAGGAGGCTGAACGTTAATTCAGTGGTGCGCAGCGCTCCGTGATTCGTGACGCGGAGAGGGCTCCAATAATTATTAATGCCACTGGCCGCCGTGGGAGCGATTTAACGAGCTGATCTGTAACGCCCGTGCAGGATGTCCCCCGTTTAGAAAGCTGATGCAGTGAAAACTGCAACGAAAAACTAAGATGATAGTTACAACATGGTGTTCCCCGAAAGTGTATTAAGACAGAGTAGTACAGTAAGAACGTCATTGTAGTTTAAATCTGCCAATAACTTTCAGTTATGCTGCACGCGGCGCCTTCGTCACGCTAGGCATCTGCGCTATTAAAAATTAGATTCTGGGGTTTCACATGCCAAAACCACGTTATGATCATGAGGCACGCAGTAGTGGGGGACTCATGGTTAATTTTGACGACCTGGGGTTCGTTAATGTGCACGAAATTCATGGTACCCGGGTGTATTCGCATATCGCCCCCATCGAAATGCGGCCGCCGCGGCCGCGATTCGATCGCGCAACCTCGGGCTTAGCAACGCAACACCAAAGCCACTACGCCATCACGGTTGGTGCCATCTGCGCTATTCACTCTAAGTTTTGCACAAGAGTGTGCGCAGTGCAAGGGCAGAAGCTGGTAAGTCAGCTTATTTCGCGATTTCCTTCCTGCCTCTTGAGTGTGCGACTGCGATGCTCTTGCACCATCTTTGACCTCTTACAATGAGCAAGGTTGAAGACTGGTATAGCATACTAGAGGTTCGATTGCGCAACATTTGGACGACACACACAGAAGAGAGACACACACCACAGAGCGCACACACAGAAGAGAGACACACACCACAGAGCGCTCTGTGGTGTGTGTCTCTCTTCTGTGTGTGTCGTCCAAATATTTCGCAATCTAACCTCTAATTACAATGCGCAGTCATCGCATCGTGCACCAGGGACCGCCACAGGTCCGCCGCCGTTTAACGCCTTCTGAATCAAGAGTGGAGTGGCTAATCGAGAGCAAGCAGGCATCAGCCACCGCCCGCCGCTCCACCAACGTGCCGCTGACAGGCCAAGAATCACTTAGTACTATTTATTTAAAATGTGGAAGAGCAGTGGGAAGTCGTGAACTGCAAGAAATGTGTGAGATGAGACAGCGCGAGCTCCATCCGCCTCAACTGCACAAGGAGTACCCGTATTTACGACCGTGCGACATGACACCTTTTCCGCAAGGCGAGCACAACGAGCTCTACCGCCAGCGCAAGAGAGCCAGTTGCCGGCAATGACCGGTAACCGACTGCCGGCAGTGACTGCCAGGCTAACACCGCTTGAAGCAACAACTCAGGGTTACCACCACCACTGACGTAATGTTGGACTTCTATAAGCATGAAGTCAGCGCTAAATACTCCCCACGCAAGCGCTACTGACATAATCGAGCAACTTCACTTTCCAGAATAGCGAAGTCAAACGTAGAGCAATAGGCGGGCACCACGAGGTTTCAGTCTGCATTTCAGTCTGCAACAAGAGTTACGCCGTCGGAACTAATCACCGTGGTCGGAGCAGTCCGCAAACAAGCATTTTCTGCGCGTACGCGCACACGCTGTTACGTTCGACCTGCGGGGGCTGGCGATCTTCGGGGAAGCGACCGTCGAAATCTGCCCGGCCCGCTACGGCGACTTCTTTTTTTAAGGACGACCATGCGCCTCGTCAACAACCCGTTGGCGCCCACATGTCTGCTGCGGCGACTCGCTTTGTACGGACGACAATATGCCACGTTTCCAACCGAACGGCGCCGGGATGTCTAGACGCAGTCGGCGGACCAAATATTGTTAGTGAGTCCGCCGTCGCCGTGACGGTTTGTTTGGAGCGGGGGAACTCCTGGAAGGAGATGTTCTGCGGCGCCGTCTCACGGGCCTTAGAAGTCGTCAGTCAATGGACAGACGCGGCGGCCACTGTCTGCGGGGTCAACTGTGGGATCAAGAGGCGCCTGCTCAGGCCAAGACCCGTGTCTGCGAAAACCCTCTCACCTCGGTGTGGTCAGCGAAACCCGTGCGGAAGTGAGTGTGTAAACCCTCCCCCTAGAAGGCGGGTCGGCTACGATGACTTTGCACGCTCCGAATCAGTCGAAGGTTGAACGGCCGTTTTCCCTCACCTAGGGATCTAGGAAGAACAGTGTTTATAAGCAGCTGTTGTCGGCTCTTCAATGTGCATTCTCTTTCAGTCATGCTAGACTGATGAACTGTAACGTTCTCATGTAGATACTGCAAATAAATCCCATATTCCTCGTTCTCGATGAAAACAAGTCTCCCCTTTCAACAACGTCCTCAGCGTGGATGAGTTGGACGATGGCATGGGCCAGCTACCATCTATTTCATGCCCGACCCCAATCCTTACAACGCCCATTCCCAAACGAAGTTGTTACACATACAGTTAAAGACGACTTGCGCACAGCCGTAACAACTCTATGACTAGTAATGACTAGTACATGCCGTTCATGTTCTAGTAATGACTAGAACATTAAGGCGAAAAGCAAGCATCAGGCTGTTACATTCGTTGCCTTCAGCCGGTAAGCTTGCTTACAATTAAGATAGCAGCGCAGGTAGAATGGAGAAGTGAAATGTATACTTACGCTGCTTCTGCAGCTTTGGCCAAAGTCTTGTGTCGTAAAGCGTTGGGAGATATATAGTTATCTATTGATTATCTCGTCCAGCCAGCCATATGTAGGCAACAGCCGGGCCAAGTTTGGGAGCCAGCTATATGCTAGTACGGACCTGTGGAGGCACCACCTGTGGCCAAGAAAGCAGAAAGGCCATTTTATAATTTCGTAACAGGCTAGCTGGACTGCGAAGCTGGAATAATTGTCGTGTCGTGATGTGTGGCGGCATAGTGCTACAATTATGATAACTAGTAATAAGTCAGTATTTCCCAATTGTACATGTCATCTTGAATAATTATTAATTGCACGACAGCGACGTTAAGATCCTTAATTTGTCACTCCGCCCTACCGGAGAACGAAGTCAGCCAGGAGCGCAGCATTTACTGCACACCAGCCGTGTGAGATATGCTTTACGCTCTGTGAAAGGTACATAATGATTGTGGCTATGAAGTTCTGCAGTCTACCCAAAACACGTTTTGTAGTCTCTTGGGCGAAGCCATTCGACATATCGGGACCATCCAAAAATGTCTCGCGAGACATGCAAGGCACAAGATTGACTAGGTTGACAACAGAAATGGTCCAACGTCAGCACTGTCAGGATTGGGGGCTCAATCCCATCGCTCGTGATCCGTTGTCAAGATTGGAGTCCGGCATGAATTCGAAGGTAGTTGGCCCATGCCGTCGTCCAACTTATCCACGCTGAGGACGTTGATGAAGGGAAGGACTGCTTCTCGTCGAGAACGAGGAATATGGGTTTACTTACAGTATTTATATCAGTCTAACATGACTGTTTGAGAAAGTACATAAGTCTAACATGACTGCTTGAGAGAGAGTCTCAGTCCAACATGACTGCTTAAGAAAAGTGTCCGTCGGCGTTCCCACGCAACAATAATCGTTATCTGCCTTGATGCGTTTCCTTTCTTTAACGCTGCGAGCCCGGAACTTTTCAGTAACGAACGGCACGCCCGTTATCAGAAGGGGCACTCCAAAGGGTGTAAACTGTTCTATGCTGATAACGCGCGTGCCGTTCGTTACTGGAAAGTACCGGGCTCGCAGCGTTAAAGAAAGGAAACGCATCAAGGCAGATAACGATTATCGTTGTGTGGCGGAAGGGGCAAGCCAAAGGGTGTAACTTTGCCTAAGAGTGCAGGACGAAGTGTAGGTGGATGGAGCAAAAAGAGCTTCTTTCAGCGTTATAATGGTAACTCTCATGGAAGAGGCAAAGATGGAAATACCTACCACGCACTGAAAGATCTGACAGGTTTAAACTGGTCGTCATATAGACGTGACGTTGGTATGATGGGAATAATTGGAAAGAATGAAACGAGCGCCCGAAAGGGGAAGCATCGATTTCGATAACAAATTAGTACACAACTATAAGAAGTACGGATAGTACTTTTATCGGTCGTATAAACTTGTAAACGTTCGCTTACTAACTAAATTAACAAGCATGGTGTCACGCGCGCACAAGCATACATGACACACCTCACTCGATGACCGCGGAAATTCGCTGTCAAAACGCTGGAGCGAGGAAGTACGGCAGCAGCGGCAAGCGAATTGACCTTCGTGCTGCCTCTCGCTTCAACGTGAACTAAGCGGCGAGAACACAGCGCACACGAAGCTATCCGCCCTCGTCGCACCTTAGGCTCTGTCCCCATCGCAGATCGCTTACAAGATAGGCAATTTCAAGATGCTGCCATGCGCAGTAGCCGCCTTACTAGAAACTCCTCCCACTCTACCTTCCCCCGGTGGCTTGCGCGCAACGGAAGACAGCGCGCTTCTTCCCCGCTTTTCTCCCTTGTGCCCGCGAGACTGAACCGCCATCGTCGGCTCATCCTTGCACGCTTTCACCGGCACATACAGCGAATGGCGCGCGGCGAAGTGAGAACAGCAGAAGTGAGAACATGACAAAAGCGGAACCTAAATTGGTAATTCAAGCTTCGTTTTCGGTTTCCACGGGGAAGAATACATGACAACGTGTGATTTTTACTTGTAGTCTGTGAATCAGTGTTTCTTGCAGTCTTGTCATGTAGCAGTTTCATCTGTTATATTACAACCTGCTATGTTTACCTTGCAATGGGCCATTTTACATTTGTGTACGCACAAAAGTCTGTCAGCAGCTTTTTAATTGCGTAAGCATTTCTATGCCTACCCAACGAGGAAACATGACCTTCCGTCCGTCCGTCACGTAAGGCGATCCCTTTCAAGATAGGGCTCGCAGGAGCGAGCGAATTCACCTTCGTGCTGCCTCTCGCTTCAAAGCGAATTATGCGGCGAGAACACAACGTACACAAAGCTATCAGCACTCGCGCACTGTGTCCTCATCGCGGATTGCTTTCAAGACAGGGCCCGCGCGCCTCGCTAAAACGCGAGCTAAGCGGCGAAAACACAGCTCACACGAAGCTGTTAGCACTCGGCCCACTGTGCCCCGCTCGCAGATCGCTTTCAAGATAGGGCCTGCGCGGCCGCGCCATGCGCAAATGTCGTCGGAGTACGGTTGATAATGGTTTGACTCGGATGGATAAGGCGCTCAGGAGCGATAGCTGCTTATAATAATCGGAACGTAATCAGCGCACCTGGCGCCGCCATCTGCGGTAGTTTGCTTGCGTCAATTTACCTTGCGCCGCCGCCTGCTGCAGTTCGTGTCGCCGCAGCGCTATCGTTTATACTCATCACGTTTGATAACATTGATAATGACGCCGGGCGGCGTGGAGATGAGCAAGTGGCACAAAGCTTACGCCTACTTCCGCAACTGCCAGAGTAGTTTATTCGTGATTTTGTTTCTTTCTCTTTCCACAATTCTCATCTTTATTTCTGCACCTATTCAGCGTTTTTTAAAAGCTAGTCATACAGCAGCCATTCATTCCCAGAAACTTGTTCGCAACCGGGCTCTTAAGTTGTTGAGGTGCTATTCGTGTTCTTATAATGAGAATTAATTCTCGATAAGAAGCACGAATAGCAAGATAAGTAATTATTTACCTTGGGTTTAAAACTGTTCTTTTGTCTCGAAGAGTTAGCTGTCTTCTTTTGCACTAAACAGTACAGGCGTGGTACCCAATTATACTGAAATATTTTTGCTATAGATATATGCATCTGCGTAAGGCTGTTCCATATTCTATTCTTACTATTCGTATTCGATTCGTACTAGAAAAAGTTGATATTCACCCACCTGTAATGAATAGACTTAAGCAAAAGAGGTAGTTCCAAGACAACGGTCCCGCTTTCCACTTTTGCCAATTTGCATGCTGATGTGATAAAGCAAATGGATATAGGGATAAATAGCCCACAGAAGCCCTGTCAGCTTTTCTTTTGTTGCTTTTGACAGACTGCAACTGAAACGTGGCCGTGGCCGTCGCCTGTAATTTTCCGTTACGCCCTATACACCATGTTCAGTCCATGTAGATGATCTGCTCGAAGCATGCTTGATGGCACTAATGTGATTGTGCACTAAAGCATTTAGTCACATGGTACATTTTCAGATTTAGCGTGCTTTCTTAGGAGCCCAGAAAAAAAATCGCAGTTTCGTCCGAAAGGCGATGCATCGATTGCGATAGCAAATTAGTGGAAAGCTATAGACCTTTTCATCGGGCGAGGAGGATAGGGCGCGCGGCGAGCCTTTCCTCGTCCCTGGCTTGAGCGATCCGGCGCGGCGCTGCTTGAAAGCATTGCTGTCGCGTGCTGCTGAACAATTTCGAGGTGTTTTAGATCGTGCTTTGTGAAATTTACGCCATGTCCGTTCATATAAGGTCGTCAGGGAAGCCTTTCGGTGCATCGGTAACTACATGAAATCGAGGGTTCGACGGGAACCCGTCTGGTCGGGATGAAGCATGAAGTAATAAAACGAAGGACACCGACCAAAAGAAGTGATAAAAAAGTGAATAAATCTAAAAGACGTTTCGGCTTCGCTGCGGAAGCCTTGTTCACAATGGGATGACGGAAGGTTCATGGAAGCTTATGTATACTTCAGAACGTGACGTAAGCAGCGCGTGTACGACGGGGGGAGGGTTCCCTCATTTCGATTGAGCGTGTGACGTGTTTTTTATAGAGAGTTTTAGCAGAGCGTTTGCTTGCGCTCCGCTCCGCACACGTTTCACGCGCACCGGTGGCTGCATAGAATGCATTGATTTCGCTTATCTAACAAGCGCGTCTCCCAGAGACGTCACTGACGTGCTCTAAGCTTGGCGGTAAAACGATTACGAAAGCAACTACGCGCCCCCTGACGCACCGCTAAATCAGGTTCCTAGCGGAACGTGGTCAGTGTCCCACGTTCCGCTGCCGCTATGTGTGCTGTGCGCATGCGCGTCAGAGTTCCCGGTAGCGTTTTGCTGACCGGCTGCGTGCCAATTGTTGCGATAGGGCGGTCTGAGCAGAGCGGACCGTAAACGCTCTGCTAAAACTGTCTTATATCTCCTGCGATTCCAGATACAGCCGCGATTTCAGGTTTCTTTCTTGGCCGATAATTCTCGAGCGATCCCAGTTAATCTTGTGGCCCGTTGCATCCGTGTGCTCGGCAAGGGCATTCGAAACTGTACGTTTCTTTTCGACATCTTTCTGATGCTGCCTCAGTCTCTGTTTGAAGTTGCCCGATTCACCGATGAATGCGTAGTCGCAATCTGCGCAGGGTATCTTATAGACCACGCTGGGAAATGATTCTCTCGGAAGCCTGTCCTTACCCCCAACGAGTGCTCGCCTCAGCTTACACACGGGCACGTGCGCCACCTCAACGTCATAACTGCGTAGAATGAGAGTCAAGGTTTCGCTTATCCCTGGAAAGTAAGGTATGGCAGGACGCTTTCTTGGTCGGGGATTAGCCGGACGAGCTGGATTGGACAGACGGCGTTCCACAGCACTCAAAAAGGACACAACTGATCTCCGAGGCTGATTGTAGGCTCAAATACATGCGCGCACACATCGCGCTGCGTGCTCCGTCCGCCTCAATGCCAGCGGAATCCGGCCATACCGACTTAAACCACTTCAGTACGTCTTACACAACCGTTTAGCGCGTAGAAGACGCACGTAATGCTAAATAGATCGCGCGAGCGCGAAAACAAACACCAGAAACTATCGCCAAACGTATACCTGCCATGCAAAACGGAGCGCTCGCCCAAGCCAGCATGCCGACTGCCCATAGATGGCGCCACTGCGTAGCAATATGGTGGTGCCCACGAAAAAACGGTGTATACGAAGTAAGGATAGTAGCTTTACCGGCCGTATAACCTTGTAAACATAGGCAGACTAACTAAATTAACAAGCACGGTGTCACGCGCGCACATGGCAAACATGAACACATCTCACTCGATGATCGCGGAAACCGGTGTCAAAACGCTGGAGCAAGGAAGCGCGGCAGCAGCGGCGAGCCAATTGACCTTCGTACTGCCTCTCTATTCAACGCGAACCAAGCGGCGAGAACGCAGCACACATGAAGCTATCAGCCCTCGTCGCACCTCTAGACTCTGTCCCCATCGCAGATCGCTTTCAAGATAGGCCATTAGAAGATGCTGCCATGCGCAGTAGCCGCCTTACTAGAAACTCCCCCCTCTCTACCCTCCCCTGGTGCCTTACGCGCAACGGAACACAGCGCGCTTCCTCCCCGCTTTTCTCCCTTGCGCGCGCGAGATTTAAACGCCATCGTCGGCTCACCCTCCCGCACTTTCACTGGCACATACAACATACGGCGCGCAGCGACGATGTTATCACCCTTGGACTTTATATGGAACGTCACGGTGACGGCGACGCCAACGACAGAAATACGCCTGGAGTGTCCATATAAGTGCTATCGCAATAAGAAGTATTAGTAGCTAGAAAATCACCTATAGTTGAAACGTTCTTGGCACTGGTGAGTGACCTTTGAGTATATTGCCCACAGTAGAGCTTAAGCTGAAAAAAAAAATATATATATATATATATATATATATATATATATATATCAAGATGAACTTACTCCTCATTCACGCAGTAAGTATATTAGATGTATACATGGTTGGTGGGCAAAGTTTACGCAAGTGCTGCGACTCTTGCGAACGAAATTCTTGGCTGCGCAGGCTCAATGAAACACAAGTGCTTCATGAAATCGAGCGTTATCAAACGTTCGCGGTGCTAAGCAAAAAAGTAAGCCTCGCTAGCTAATGTCTAAAGTTGCCGCTAGATTGACGTTTGCCCTGTAGTCGAGGCTCGATGCTCACAGCGCGGTATTAGTGCATGACACGCAATCCTGGCGACATAGGTAGGAAAAACTTTATTTCGCTGCAGCGTCAGGTTGGGTTATTAGGCGTGGTTTCTTCAGGCCGGCCAGACGGCCATCAAGCGGTGTTTGATGGCGACCTCTTCAGCTCGTTCTATGGCCTTGAGTTGGGTGTCCAGGCCAGGACTGAGCAGCACCACCTCCCTTGCTTCAGGTGAGGCAGAGTCTATGAGACTAGGATGAAGTTTGCCCTTGCCGTCCCATATTATGTGATTCAGTGTTGCTACTTCCCCACAGAACCTACAGTATGGGCTCACTTGGTCGGAGTATATGTGTGCATATATGTGCGTGTTTGGGTAGGAGTTGGCATGTAGTCATCGCCATGGTGATTTCTTGGTGTTTGGTGTGTGACTCGTGTGGTGCGGGTTTTGTTTCTCTTTTTAGACGATAATATTGCGTGATATCGTGGTATGTTTATAGGCCTTCGCTGGGTCGTCCGGAGTCTGAGAGGTCCATCGCTCGGCTGACGAATCCTCGAGCGTGTTCATGGGCGGCTTCGTTCGCGAGGTTCTTCGTGCGCCGGAACCCATGCCAATTCTATTGTTCTTACTTCAATGCAGGAGTGCTGTCTTTGGAGGATTAGCATGGTTGGTGTTGCTATTCCTTTTGCATAGCTGCTTATGGCCGCTTTGCAGTCACTTAAGATGATCGGAGAGGTCGTTGAGACAATGGCCAAAGCTATAGCTGCCTCCTCTGCCACTTCTGTCCTTTTGGTTCGTATCGTCGCTACCGCAGCGATTTTGGCACTGTTGACTGAGGTTGGGCCTGTTGTAGCGCAGACAGCACATGCTTCCCGTTGTGCAGCGTCTGTGGGGACAGCAGATGTGTTTTCCCCGTAGGTTTTGTGAAGGGCTTTTGTTCTTGCTCTTCCTCTGCCTTCGTGGTGTCCCGAGAGCATGTTCTTGGGTAGTGGTTTGATGATGATCATTTCTGGCGACATGCTGTGGCGCTCAAGTGGGCAGGTATCTCTGCAGGCCGCAGCTCGGAACTGGAGGAAATGTCATGAGAGGGTCGCATCAAAGCGGATCTTAAATCTGGCACTATACGCAGGTGGCCACGGCAACTGGCACAAAGCAAACAGCAACTACTGCCGCAGTAGGAACCGCGGGATTGCGATGTGAGCGCAGTGATGGATATCAACCTAAACCCATGAAAACGCCGAAACGTGAAGCGGGGAAATGAGTCTTAGAGTAAACGGCACTCTCAGACATGTCCCACTGGCAAGAGTAAAAGCCGAGTGACCTCGACCGCTCAACTTATTGCATCCGCGACACGTCCCCCGTGGCTAAATCGCACCGTTCGATGACGGCGGAACAAAGCGGGAAGAAAATGCCGCCTGCAATTCGGCCTGCGTTGAACCCACCTCAACGCACCAAACCAAAAAAAAAAGGGGGGGGGGGAGACGAGAAAGGAAAAGAACACAAGAGGAGCGCGACACACACGCTTGTAGAAAAGTCTGCACTTGCACCACAAAGAAAGTTACAGTCAGCCGTCCACACAGCTAGAGAGTGGCCGACAAGGCCGCTTTAAGGGCCGAGGCAATAAAGAACAGCACGAAATTTCTGTGGACCGGTATTTTTTAAGTTCCATTATTATTCGCGTAACGGAAAATGGTTTATTATTATTGTTACTGGAGAAAATTAAGGCCAAACCCCAAATGTTTTCGAATTGCATGCGGAAACATCGGCACCGGTAAGTAAGTGTAACGTCACACATAAACCTTTCATCACTACTCTTCCTTCCACAAACGCCTTACGTCGCCTTCATGCTCGTAGCATCGTTACACACACGTCTCACATTGTACCCATCTGATTTAGTGTTTCTATTTCTGTGTAACTTGTGCGCGGTGTAGTGCCTAAACATGCATGGAACAAAAACAAATTTCATTGGATTAAAGCTTTCGCCTGTATGGTGAATCAAGATAATCGTTTTATCAGGTGGCACGCTGCATAGAATGAAAACAAACACAAGTGTAGCTATGACCGTTAATTGTGAAATGTTTAAATCGCCGCTTCAATAAAGCTTCGCTTCACGTATATTCCGACATGTGTGTTTAATCTTCACAATTCAATATTCACATTTTCCTAAGTTGCAACATTACAACTAATGAACACAAGTCCTCTAACAAAGATAGTCTCTAAATGTGTGCAAGGTAGCCGCTTATCTCCAAGTCTCCGCCCCGGTAGCTTGTGTGAAATATTTAAAGGAAAATGCTAAACTTGTACAAAACCATCCGGCATTGAAGGAATTATCTGGTCCATACGTAATATCCCACATGCATTACTTATAGTACAGATGCGAACATGTACTAAACAGTCATTCCTTCTTTTTATATCGCAAAAACCTTTCTTAGGCGTATACTGGTCCAAAACAACATACCGATTCCCTGTGCGTGTGCGATGGTCACCTGCCCTCCCCACGGACCTCCCGAGGTCCTCCGAGCAGTGATACAACGGGCTCGAAACATCGCCGGAATCATCTTAGGGACCCTGGACTGAGGGTTCCTCCCACACTGCTCTCGCCATTCAGATATTATTAATAAAGATGTTTTACTCTCTCTCAGAGTACCCTCGATTTTGAGCCCTGAAATTCCAGTAGTATGTAGCTAGGTGGCACAAAACTTTGATTAGATTGGACTCCTGGGTTTTGCGTACCAAAACCTTGATCTGATTATGAGGCACGCCGTAGTGGGGGACTCCGGATAAATTTTGACCACCTCGGGTTCATTACCGTGCAATGGGTGCACGGTACACGGGCGTTTTCGCATTTAGCCCTCATCGAAAAGCGGCCGACGCGGCCGGGATTTGATCCCGCGATCTCGTGCTTAGCAGCGTAACGCCAAAGTCAGTAAGCAACCACGGCTTGTTGCACAAAGCTTACAACTGCATATGCTACTTCCTTATTGCGTAACTTTGATCCAGAACAAATATTATTTGATTGAAGCCTATAGCTTAATGGCATCAATTAATTCCGCTATTCGATATATTAAGTCGCCACTACATTTATTCTATATTGAGTTGCCAATATGTGTTGCGTATATGTTGTTTCCCTGTGCATGAAAACAATAAATATTTATTGACAACATCTGCATTTCACAAAATGCCTTAACACTGTATCACAAGAACGCGCGAACACAACAAAGCACCTACAACGGGTACCAGATTTGAACACGGCCTCTTGCTGCACTACTTCCACTTCCCACTTTGCCTTAACCCAAGTTATTTTTCTCTCGCGTTTGTTCCGTGCGCTGCAGCGCCGGGAAAAAGGGGTAGCGGGAATAATAGCGGCGCGTACGTGGCCGCGCAAGTGGCTATAAATGTGACGCGGAGGGAGGGGGAGGCGAGGTGATAGCGCCGTCCATGGAGGATTTGACTGATTGATTGAAAACTTTATTATTCCACCGAGCTGGGGTGCCGGCCTCTTAACCTACACGTAGATAGGGGGGGGGGGGGAGGATGAAGTCCCCTCGCGTTGAGGACGGTGAGCGTTCACGGCTTCAACGCCCAGGCAGATTGCTCGATGCTGGTCGTCTTTAGCCTCGCTCTGGAGCAAGGCCTCCCAGGCTTCTCTACTGTCAAAGTTTTCGTTGGCCCCTGGGGTGCCAGCACACTCCAACATATTATGGTTTAGCGTACATTTTTGCTTACAAATTTTGCAGAGGGCGTCGTTATAGTCCCTCGTCTGTGTTAAGTAGATCCAATGTGGTGATGTATAATTGTTTCCCTGGAGGCGCCGCCAGATGCGAGCGTCCTCCAGAGAGAGAGAGAGAGACCGATGCGGAGGCGGAAAGATTCTTCTTTCGGCTTTGTAATAATCTACAATTTCCCTCTACGTGATGATGTTATCTTTGATCCCTGGAACTGGCTGCTCTAGAGTTGCCCGGTGGTAGAGTGCTCGAACGAGCTCGTGAGCGGCTTCGTTACGTGGGACTCCTTCATGGGGCGGAACACAAATAAAAGTTGTTCCTCCTAGGAGGGTTATTGAGCAGAGTTTAGAGGGCCTCTTCCGGATTCTCGCTTTGCTAAAATTTCGGATAGCTAATTTGCTATCGCATAATATGACTCCCGCTTTTGTACCCGCACAAGCGAGCGCTACTGCAACCTCCTCGGCTGTACAGGCGTCACTCGTGCACGTGGAGCACGCTATCTTAACGCACCCGTCGCCATTAACAACCGTCGAAACCGTCGATACCGCAGCCCCGTCTCTGTCGCAAGCGGCGTCCACGTACGCTACATTATGCGCCGGTGTGTTTTTAAATTTATTTACTAGAGCCTTAGCCCTGTGAGCTCTCTTCTCTTTGTTGTAGATAGGATGCATATTTTTAGGTAGGGGGGAAATTCGGAAGCGTTTATGCACGTTCAACGGAATGTCCTTCTTGCCAGTCGGGGCACCCCTGTCGCATTGGATTCCTACCCATTCCATGATATTTCTCCCTGTTTTAGACTGGCCTAATCTTTCCAACTGAGACACTCGTACTGCCTCAATGAGCTCAACTAGTGTGTTGTGAACCCCCATATTGAGAAGGAGGTCTGTCGAAGTCGAGTCTGGGAGCCTTAGGGCTCTGGTAACGCTCTTCCTAATGATCGCATCTATTTTCTCCTTTTCTTCTCGTTTAAATACAAGATACGGTGTGGCATATGCTATTCGGCTGGTAATGAAGGCTTGCATGAGTCTGAGGAGGCTGTTTTCTTTGAAGCCCCTGCCTTTGAGTGCAACTCTCCTAAACATCCCCGTGACCTGCGCCGCATATCCTTCTAACTTCTTGATTGTCGTGAGGTTGTATCCATTTCTCTGGATATACATGCCCAGAATTCTGAGTTCCTCCACTTTGGGAACCTCATTTCCGTTTACGAAAACATTGATGGGCCTGCTGCTCCCAGCGTGTCCCCTTTGATGTTTTGGCTCAATGTTTAATAGCTCCGATTTCTGTGGCGAGCACGCCAAGCCTCCTCTGGCTGCATACTCTTCCACCATTTTCGCCCCTATCTGTAGCTTAAGTTCGATGGCTGCGTCAGTCATATTGTTAACCCAGATGTTGATATCATCCGCGTACATGCTAAATTTTATCGATTTAATCTTATTAAGTTCCGCCGGAAGACCCCTCATCGCGATGTTGAATAGGAAGGGTGATAGCACCGACCTTTGCGCGGTCCTCTTGCTCCGAAGTGTGATGGAAGAGGATTTTACATCCAGAAATTTTATATTCGCCTCCCTCTGTGACAGAAAGTCTTTGACGTATGCGTATACCCTGTGTCCCACACCTACCTCTTCGAGGCCTACCAAGATAGCCTTATGGCTAACGTTGTCAAATGCCTTGGTGAGGTCGATGCCTAGGAGCGCCCTGGTGTCAGTTGAGTCGTATCGGTCTAGGATATCATGCTTAAGTCTGAGCATGACATCTTGTGTACTGAGCCCTGGCCTGAATCCAACCATTTCATGTGGCCAGAGATAATTCTCCTCCATGTACCTGGTGAGTCTCGTTTGAACAACATGCGCCATCAATTCCCCTACACACGAGGTGAGGGAGCTTGGTCGCATGTTGTTCAAGCCGGGTACTTTGCCTGGCTTGGGAATAAAGACTACGTCCGCCTGTTTCCATGTTTTTGGGAGTTCTCCTATCTCCCACACCTGGTTCATGTATTTGGTTAATGCAATGATGGACTCATCATCTAGATTCCTGAGAGCTGTGTTCGTTATCCCGTCCGGACCGGGGGCCGATCTCTTTCTGAGGTTATTAAGCTCTGCTCTAACCTCTGTCGTGGAGATGGGGGCATCAAGATCTGGGTTGGGAGGCACCTCGTAGTCCTTAAACACCTCGCTCTTTGCTTTTCCAAGATATGTCTCTTGGAGATCGCTAATGAGCTCGTCATCTGTGCCAACAAAGCCGTGCCTCGCTCTCACCTGGTTTGTACTAGCTTGCATTTTTGATTTACTAGGGTCAATGAGATGTCTGAGAAGGCTCCAGGTTTTGGAAAGACTCATATTGGCTTCCATCTCATCGAACTTGCTGTACCAATTCTGCTCGTTGAGCTTAATCGCATATGTTTCTATTTCTTTGTTGAGCCTGGCTAGTTCGTGCCGGATATTCCTGTTCCATCTTTGTGCCTTGAGTCTTTTCTCCAGGTTACTCTTTCGGCTCAACATGTTCAGAAGTTTGCTGTCTAGTGCTGGGGGTGCGTTCTGATCCTCTGCAGTTGTAGTCACTTGCCCTATGTGTGTTTTAAGGAGGTGTGTCCACTCGTCGATATTGTAGATATCGTCCGGCAGTGAGGCCTCCTTTCTTGTCTCTCTGAATTTATCCCACTCCGTTAATTTCGGTTGTTTGATGAGGCGAGTCTTGACCCCTTTTCCTAGCGTGAGCGAAATAATAAAGTGGTCGCTGCCTAGATTTTTTCCTGTGTTTTTCCACGTTACTGTTCCCGCCATATGGCTTATCGTGAGGTCGGGTGAAGTGTCACTGGTTATACTATTGCCTGTGCGCGTAGGGACGCATGGGTCAGTATGCAGAGTAAGCCCTAGCGTTTGCATATCTTCCCATATTCGTCTACCTTTGGGGACTCTGTATGTATATCCCCATTACTCGTGAGCCGCGTTGAAGTCTCCCATAATTATGAGAGGTCTCCCATCTGCGGCTTTGAGTGCTTTGCGGAATAAAGTAATGAATCTAATTTTGTTTTGCTTGGGTGTGCTCTACACATGCAGCAGGAATATACTATCTCTATTTTTCTTCCCTGTGATAATCTCAACGAGAACAGCCTCTGCCTCGCTTGGGGAGACATCATGGACTATGGTTGCAATGTTTCGCTTTACGAAGGTGGCGACTCGGCATTCATTCCCCTTGCCGCTGTCAAAGCTTTGGTAACCCGATAATCTAACAGGGGCCTTACCCGTTTCCTGCACGACTATGGCTAGGGGTGTTTCCTGTTGCAGCTCGAAGTATTGTTACAGCAACCCTCTTTTCCTCTGGTACCCCCTACAATTCCACTGCCAGAATGTGGAGGCATTTTTCTTACCCGAATGTTTATCCACTTCTATTAGGAATCGCTTCTATTGCCCCGATTTTCTCGCACAGCCTAACTATTGTCGTGCCTAAGGTATCCATCGACGTGCTTAGGGCGTCTATCTTGCAAGATTGTTGCTTCACTTGTGCCTGTAACAGCGCAATTGCTCCTCTATTCTGTAGCTGTCCTGCTTTCATGGTTTTGTTCTCCTTGTCCATTTTCATCAGCCACGTTTCAATTTTCTTTTGCAAGCTCGCCAGCGGGTCGGTCTCCCCCGGCTTACGTTTGGAAGGGGGTCGTCTCGTAAAATCAACATTCATATCCTCTTCCTCTTGACCAGATGTAGCTGGCACAGGAGCAGGAGGAGCGATTTGGGTATTGCATTTTTTGGGAGCCTCTGCAGGTACCTTCTCTGTTTTTAGTGCGATCAGCCGATTTTGGGTTTCCCTCAGCAATCGTTCTAACCTCATGTTTGCTTTCTTCTGCTCCTGTATTTCTTTCTAAAGTAAGCTAATCTCATCTTTCTCAGCCTGGGAGCCCTTGCTACCAAAGCTTACCAAGTGGGTAGTTTCTTCTTTCTGCTTCTTCCCCCGCGGGTCCTTGGGGTCCCTGGGCGGCAAAGCGGGCCCCCGCCCTGGTTAGAAGGTCGCCGGCCCTGGTCGGCAGGCCCCTTGGCTGGAGTCTGCTGGCGGCCCCCTCCGGACCACGAACTGGACCTCCTTCCGGGTCTCGAGTTAGATCTCGTTCTCGACTGCTGCCCCGCCTGGTCTCTGGTAGCATTCCTTGCTCTGCCTCGATGCACCTCTCTAGGTGCCGAGGTGGTGGCCTAGAGGAAGGAAAAACTGACAGGCTCTGGCGTCACTCTTTGTGAAGCTCAGTGACGCCGGAAGTTGGCATTACTCCGTCATCTTGTCGGGGCAGATTATCCTATCTTGTTTACATTTCTGGCCTCCGGCGCGAAACCACGCCAGGCCGCTCAGTGGTGCGGTTCACCGAACGCACGCTTGAGAGCAGCACGATACCACTGCACAAGCGCTCTGTCACGGGGCTTTTTTCATATTTCGCGGGCTTTTTTTGTCACCCGGAAAAAAGGCCTACGTGAGACGTATGGTAAAAGAAACAACTCGATACGTGGTTTCTGAAGGCGCTCTACAAATCTGCGTATCATACTTGGGGTCCTCACGCAATAATTTAAAAAGTTGGGTTATTAACCTAATTAGTTAGTGAGTTACGGGGAAAACAAAAAATTGTCTGAGTTACTATAGGCTATTGCGAATTGCGAATTGCGATGCAGCGGTGGCGTAGACGTAGAACACCTGCCTCGCGTGCAAGAGGTCCGTGGTTCGAATCCCGGTGCCGTCAATTTTCCACCGGATTAAAAAAAATCCGCGTGTTGATAAAATTGCATAAACAGGCCTGGAGTGTAGCCTGATCCCGGTGACCAGAACCGGTAACGCACTCCCTCACCAGAGCAGGATTGGCCACCCTGGTGCAGTACTTGGCCACAACCTCCTATATGAACGCAACAATCAAACCTCGGCCCCTCAGTCCCCAGCAGCTGCGAAGCAACTGACCACGGCGGCGGTCAGACCTGCGACGCAGCAGAGGGTGCTAAGAATCCCTGGCTCCGGACAGGCCGCCATTGGAATATGAACCTGGAACCTTTAACGCTAGAACGTTATCTAATGAGGCGAGTCTAGCAGTGCTATTGGAGGAATTAAAGGTCAGTAAATGGGATGTAATAGGGCTCAGTGAAGTTAGGTGGCCAAAAGAAGCATATACAGTGCTAAAAAGCGGGCATGTACTGTGTTACCGGGGCTTAGCAGAGAGACGAGAACTAGGAGTCGGATTCCTGATTAATAAGGAAATAGCTGGTAACATACAGGAATTCTATAGCATTAACGAGAGGGTGGCAGGTCTTGTTGTGAAACTTAATAAGAGGTACAAATTGAAGGTGGTACAAGTCTATGCCCCTACATCCAGTCATGATGACCAGGAAGTCGAAAGCTTCTATAAAGACGTGGAATCGGCAATGGGTAGAGTCAAAACAAAATACACTATACTAATGGGCAACTTTAATGCCAAGGTAGGCAAGAAGCAGGCTGGAGACAAGGCAGTGGGGGAATATGGCATAGGCACTAGGAATGGCAGGGGATAATAATTAGTAGAGTTTGCGGAACAGAATAATGTGCGGATAATGAATACCTTCTTCCGCAAGCGGGATAGCCGAAAGTTAGACAGGAAACGCCGGAAGTTAGACGCCGTTAGACAGGAAACCAGTAAGCTATCGCAGGAGACGAAAGATCTGATCAAGAAACGCCAATGTATGAAAGCCTCTAACCCTACAGCTAGAATAGAACTGGCAGAACTTTCTAAGTTAATCAACAAGCGTAAGACAGAGGACATCAGGAACTATAATATTGATAGAATTGAACAGGCTCTCAGGAACGGAGGACGCCTAAAAACAGTGAAGAAGAAACTAGGAATAGGCAAGAATCAGATGTGTGCTTTAAGAGACAAAGCCGGCAATATCGTTACTAATATGGATGAGATAGTTCAAGTGGCTGAGGAGTTCTATAGAGGTTTATACAGTACCAGTGGCACCCACGACGATAGTGGAAGAGAAAATAGTCTAGAGGAATTCGAAATCCCACGGTTAACGCCGGAAGAAGTAAAGAAAGCCTTGGGAGCTATGCAAAGGGGAAAGCCAGCTGTGGAGGATCAGGTAACAGCAGATTTGTTGAAGGATGGTGGACAGTTTGTTCTAAAGAAACTGGCCACCCTGTATACGCAATGCCTCATGACCTCGGGCGTACCGGAATCTTGGAAGAATGCTAACATAATCCTAATCCATAAGAAAGGGGACGCCAAAGACTTGAAAAATTATAGACCGATCAGCTTACTGTCAGTTGCCTACAAACTATTTACTAAGGTAATCGCAAATAGAATCAGGAACACCTTAGACTTCTGCAAGCAAAGGACCAGGCAGGATTACGTAAAGGCTACTCAACAATAGACCATATTCACACTATCAATCAGGTGATAGAGAAATGTGCGGAATATAACCAACCCTTATATATAGCTTTCATTGATTACGAGAAAGCGTTTGATTCTGTCGAAACCTCAGCAGTCATGGAGGCATTACGGAACCAGGGTGTAGACCAGCCGTATGTAAAAATACTGAAAGATATCTATAGCGGCTCCACAGCCACCGTTGTCCTCCATAAAGAAAGCAACAAAATCCCAATAAAGAAAGGCGTCAGGCAGGGAGATACGATCTCTCCAATGCTATTCACAGCGTGTTTACAGGAGGTATTCAGAGACCTGGATTGGGAAGAATTGGGGATAAAAGTTAATGGAGAATACCTTAGTAACTTGCGATTCGCTGACGATATTGCCTTGCTTAGTAACTCAGGGGACCAATTGCAATGCATGCTCACTGACCTGGAGAGGCGAAGCAGAAGAGTGGGTCTAAAAATTAATCTGCAGAAAACTAAAGTAATGTTTAACACTCTCGGAAGAAAAGAGCAATTTACAATAGGTAGCGAGGCACTGGAAGTGGTAAGGGAATACATCTACTTAGGGCAGGTAGTGACGGCGGATCCGGATCATGATACGGAAATAATTAGAAGAATAAGAAGGGGCTGGGCTGTGTTTGGCAGGCATTCTCAGATCATGAACAGCAGGTTGCCATTATCCCTCAAGGGAAAAGTGTATAATAGCTGTGTCTTACCAGTACTCACGTACGAGGCAGAAACCTGGAGGCTTACGAAAAGGGTTCTACTCAAATTGAGGACGACGCAAAGAGCTATGGAAAGAATAATGATAGGTGTAACGTTAAGGGATAAGAAAAGAGCAGATTGGGTGAGGGAACAAACGCGAGTTAATGACATCTTAGTTGAAATCAAGAAAAAGAAATGGGCATGGGCAGGACATGTAATGAGGAGGGAAGATAACCGACGTTCATTAAGGGTTACGGACTGGATTCCAAGGGAAGGGAAGCGTAGCAGGGGGCGGCAGAAAGTTAGGTGGGCGGATGAGATTAAGAAGTTTGCAGGGACGACATGGCCACAATTAGTACATGACCGGGGTTGTTGGAGAAGTATGGGAGAGGCCTTTGCCCTGCAGTGGGCGTAACCAGGCTGATGATGATGATGATGATGATTACGAATAGTATGCGTTCGGTTCAGTTCGCTTCCGACGCGCCTTTCATTTATAAATTCTTCGCTCAAGTTATGTGGGACACCCTGTAGAATGACAATGCGAGCGATAAAGTTAGAGCTGTCAAAGTGGGCGAAGAAAAATGATGTGCTGGGGGAATTACAGAATGAGTTCAAACGAAGCAGACGCTTAGAGGATATTTTTGTGCTAACACACTGCATAGAGAGTTCAATAGCTGGGAATAGACCTTTATGGATATGGTGCGGAACGGACGTCCTTGTTATGCGGTTCCTCGAAGTTGTGCGATTTCTGGCTATCAGGTGCTTCCCGGAAGACGTCTTCCTCCTAAATGGGGGACGGAGAACCTCCGCGCCCTCCTGACAAGGCGTGTCCTGCGGCGGTAGCACAGTCTGTGGGAAACCATGACATCTCAGACTTCATCACGGCTTCCCGATTCATCTTTTACAGCTCAACAACGGCAGAGGTGGATTCGGACAGTGATTACACGCTAGTCCAATCGCATCACTTGATGCGCAAGCTTCGCAGCACTTCAACAGGCAGTGATTTCACTCATAAAAGTACATGTAGCGAACGGGTCTTCTCCGTTGGCTACACATCAACTACGGCAGGAGTGAATTTGAATTCGTTGAACAGGCAATCGCTGACCGAATATTTCGATCGAATAGTTTCAGGACATGTGAGAAAGATCCGCATTAATGCTCGGAAGAACGTTCTGACGGTGGACGTGAGTTTGCAAGCGGTACTGGAGGCTTTGAAAGCTATGCAAGTGGTTGGCAATATCCCAGTTCACTCATTGCTGGCGTACGGGAGGGATACCTGCACTGGTGTTGTATCAGACGTGGACATTGACATCAAGAATGAAGACCTGCGAGCCCTTCTATCATCGACAGTGCAAATCCTCGACATCCACCGATTCGGCCGCTCCCGGCACATCAAGTTGGTCTTCGAGTCAGACTCTTTGCCAGCATCGATCAAGGTAGGTTATGTGAGGAACTCACTTCGACCATATGTGCCACGACAGTTACACTGTCACAAATGTTTCAAACAGGGCCACGTGAGTGCTGTATATGAGAATCCTGCGTCGTGCAGAAGATGTGGTGGTGCACATCAGATAGAATCCTCTGAGGCTGACGCCATGAAATGTGCAAATGGCTCCGGAGCCCATGAAGCGACATACAAAGACTGCGCCAAACTGGCAGAGGAAATACAAATTCTGAGACAAATGGTCAGGGAGAACTCCATGCAAAAGGAGGCTGCTGATTCCGTCCTCAAGAAAAGGCGCCGGGTGTCAGGCATACGATCAATCCACATGGTAGCAGTGAGTATGTGTGGGTGACGCTAAAGCTTAAGCTATATGTATTTTCGATCATAGGTGCCTACGAACATCCTAGACAAAGACGATCTCTCCGACCTATCGACTGTATTACAAGGTTCACCAGCCCCTCATGTTGTTATTGAAGTACTCAACGCTCACCATCCTTGCTGGGGAAGTGCCGCAATGAACTGTCTTGGTAGGAACTTGATGGATTTTAGGTCTCACTGTCATCAACCATTGCTCTCCCACCTACATTCGCGGCAGTTTCTACGGCAGTTGCTTAGGTCACACTATTGTATCTCAGAGCCTCCTGCCCTCTGTCAGCTGGTGCTCGGACGTAGAACTGCATGGGAGCGATCATATACCAACATATGTGCAGATGAAGTGGTTTGCGCAATCAACTGTGTCTGCAGCACGCTGCACTGATTGATACACATTCTCGACAAGGGTCGAAGAGTATTGTGGAGACATCACTTCGCCATCTGATATAGGAAGCTTTATTGCATCGTCAGTGCAGATGACAACAATGTTTATCAGTGCACTTACATCAAGAACGATAATTGGTATTTAGTATGAACGGCTCCGCGCGATCTGTCGTCGAGCGGAAAGGAAATGTAGGCGAACTAAATTTTCATCAGACCTGGTCTTATGTCGACGAGCTCAACTAAAAATACTGCGTCAACTTCAAAAAATTGGAAAGCAACGGTGGAGGACCTTCTGGTCGTCGCTGGAACCTCGAAAGCCACTTTCTGGATCTGGCAGCTAGTATGAACTCTTCGTGCCCCTCCTCATCAAAAACATCCTTTCCATGCTGTAGAACTTAACGAATCACTGCCGGAAGTGCAGGTCACCGAAGACTTCTGTAAGAGAGTTACCAGTACAGATATTTCAATATGTCTCACATTGGATCGACCCACACCACCTCCTAAAGATGCTCGTCTTGATATTCCTTTCACGATGCCGGAGTTGGACGGTGCACTTGCTGTTTCGAGGTGATCCTCTGCACCTGGACCTGACGGTATTTCATATACTGTTCTGCGCCACCTTGAGATGGAAGGTCGGAAATTCCTGCTTTCGTACTATAAATTGACGTGGTTGTACTGTACAGTTCCAAAGCAGTGGAAAACCAGCCGTTTGGTGGCCATCCTAAAGCCAGGAAAAGCGCCTTACGAAGTGTCATCTTACCAACCCGTGGCTTTAGCTAGCTATGTCGGTAAGGTGATGGAACGGATGGTGCTTACTAGGTTAGAGGGGTTCATGGGAAAGAATGAGCTTTATCCTGAAATTATGACTGGATTTAGAAGTGAACGGTCTGTTATAGATGGGGCCATTGATCTCGTGTCTATTATCGGACACGAAAAAAAGCAGGTGCCGACTTGTAGGAGCAGTTTTCCTAGACATAAGTGGTGCCTACGCCAATGTACTGCACGAAGCCATTCTTGATGCCCTCGTTAATTTGGGCATCGGCGGCCGTCTATGCATGGGGATTGTAAATGACCTAGATGGTCGCACAGTCTTCATGTCCACGAATGATGGCAAAACGAGAACACACGTGGTGTGTGGAGTGCCTCAAGGAGCAGTGCTCAGCCCGACCCTTTTTGACGCTGCCCTTATTGGCCTTGCGGAAGTGATTCTCTGATACAGTACGCATCAGTACCTACGCCGACGACGTATGCATGTGGGCGCCCGGAGTCACGCGACCGCAGATTCGTGCGAGATTGAAGCGAGCTGTTTCTTTAGCATCGCAGTGCCTGCAGTGCCAATGACTGAAACTGGCTGCTGTTGCGTTTCGCCTGCGACACGTGGTTTTGCCGGCGCGACTGCGGCGGGGCGGCAGACATTTTGGCCCGATCGTCGTCGCCGCAACACTCATCGCCAGGTGTTTCCAGGCGCGACTGCGGCGATGCGACCGCCTAGGGATCATCCTCGCATTCCAGTCATTGTGCCCGAAACAGGCGATGCCAAAGCAGGGATCTCATTCCAGTCATTGTGCCCGAAACAGGCGATGCCAAAGCAGGGATCTCGTTCCAGTCATTGTGCCCGAAACAGGCGATGCCAAAGCAGGGACCATCCTCTCATTACAGTCATTGTGTCCGACCGGCAGCGCCACGACAGGGTGCTACGAGATCGTGCTCGACATGGTGCTACGGCATCGCTACGACAGTGTGCGTCACCATTAGCCCATTGTACATTCACGTGCTCGTCTTTTGAGGGGTTCCTTCTTGCCCTCAACTGCGAGAGTATAAAATCAGCTGCCCCCGGACGCCAAAAGGAGGGCTCCGATTTCTTCTGTTGAGTGAAGTGCTCTCCCGTCTCTCTACTTCGGTCAAACCTGACCGCCAACTCTTTGCGATGTTAAAATAAACAAGTTGTTTCGTTGTTACCAGTCGACTCATGCTTTGCCGGGACCTTCGGATGCTTCCAGTTGTACCCCAGGCCGCCAGGCCAACGCTACCCTTGGGGCTTGCGACCCAGGTACAACCACGGGCGTCAGCGCCGAGTTCCCAACAGATCGTACCAGCAGTCCGATCCAAACATCTGGTTGGCAGCGGTGAGATCGCCTACGACTTCAAACAACTGTCTGCCAGCGGTGAGATCGCGACAACGGAGGCCAGCAGCGAAGAGATGCAGTTGACTGTATGCTGAACAGCTCAACGACGATCCGGGAGCAGTGCAACGAGCCCTGAGTGACGACTGGTTGCCTGCAGCGGAACGACTGCGCGGAATTCCTGCCTGCGAGGTTTGGTGAGTGCGGGACTTTCTTCTTCTAAGCTTTGCCAGGCTTTTTGTTAGTGTCAGAAACAGAGCTGGTAATTGTGGTTGTCGTTGCTGCCGGGTTAGTTGCGGCAAGACAATAATAGGCAGTAGAGAAAGCAGCATTCAGAGCAGCCATGGATTTGAAGTCGTTGCGCAAACCGAAATTGTTGGAGCTTGCAAGAGAGTTGGGTCTGGATGTCTCAGACAAACTAAGAAAACCGGAACTGATAAAGGCTATTCTTGAGTTAGAGGCTGAGGATGACGAGCTGTCGGAATGCCTTGAGACCATTGAAGAGAGAGAGACTGCAAAAAGACAGGAGCGCGAACTTAAAGAGCAAAAAGAAAAAGAAGAGCGCGAACTTAAAGAACAGAAAGAAAAAGAAGGGCGTGAACGTAAAGAACAGAAAGAAAAAGAAGAGCGTGAACGTAAAGAACAGAAAGAGCGAGAGCAACAAGAGCGTGACCGTCAACACGCTTTGGAAATGAAGCGTCTTGAGGTAGAGATGGAACGCGCTCGTAATGGAAGTCAGGCACACGGTGCAGGAGAACGCGTATTGTTCAAAATGACGGACCTGATGCGGCCGTTTAAGCTTGGAGAGGACATTGGTTTGTTCCTGGTTAACTTTGAGCGAACGTGCGAGAAGCAGGGGTTCTCTCGGGAAACGTGGCCACAGCGCTTGCTCACTTTGTTACCCGGCGAGGCGGCCGACGTAGTCGCTCGCTTGGATAGAGAGGAAGCAGAGGATTTCGACAAAGTAAAATCGAGTCTGCTAAAAAAGTACCGGCTGTCTGCGGAGGCGTTCCGTCGGAAGTTTCGGGAAAATGAGAAAGGCAGAAGTGAGTCATATACAGAGTTTGCGTATAGGCTTATGTCGAACATGCAGGAGTGGCTCAAAGAAGAGAAAGCGTTTGGTGACCACGATAAAGTTCTGCAGTGTTTCGGGCTAGAACAGTTTTATAGTCGGTTACCGGAGAACGTGCGATACTGGGTCTTGGATAGGCCAGACGTGAGTACGGTGGCTAGAGCCGCTGAGCTAGCCGAGGAGTTTGTGACGCGTCGAGCTCGCGGAGCTAAGGACGGTCAAAAGGGTGAATTTGGCTCAAAGTTTGAGAGGCCGAAGTTCACACCCATGAGAGCAAAGGGGAACACGCGTAGTGCGGATGCGAGTGGAAGCAGTGCGACCGAACCTAAGGAGACGGCGGCAGCCGAAGCCGAACGCAGAAAGCGGTTCGAGATGAGGCAAGCGCGCGTTTGTTATACGTGCCAGAAGCCGGGTCACTTTTCAGCGCAGTGTCCGGAAACAACACCAAAAGTTGTGTTTTTTTCAATAGGCAGCACTGACGAGAACATGAAGCTTCTCGAGCCTTACATGCGAGACCTCCTCGTAAACGGGAAAGAGTGCCGAGTGCTTCGCGATTCCGCAGCTACGATGGATGTAGTTCACCCGTCTTACGTAGAACCCCATATGTTCACGGGCGAGTGCGCATGGATCAAGCAAGCCGTGGAAGCTCATAGCGTGTGTCTGCCGGTAGCAAAAGTGCTTATTGAAGGACCTTTCGGAGCGCTTGAGACAGAGGCGGCAGTGTCATCTATGCTGCCACCCCAGTACCCGTACCTATTTTCAAACAGGTCCGATCACCTCCTGCGCGAGAAGGGGCTTTTGTTTGGTGAAGCTAGTGTTCAGGCCTTAACCAGATCGAAGGTTCGGGAGCTCGCTGCAAAGGCGGTAGTTGCGGGGCCGACGTTATCAAACAACGAAAAAGGGTCAGAGGCGCAGCAAGCTGATATTCCGAGCACGCCCGAACTGAATAAACTTGAGTCTGTAACGTTAAAGGCGCCAGATACTGGAGAGGAAACGCCCGACGCGGGAAAGTTAGAAGAGCTATCTACTGATTTGCTCATCGCGCCTACGTCAGACGGACTTGATAGGTTGCTAAAAGTCAGCCGGACGGCTTTGATAGCCGAGCAAAAAAAGGATGGCAGCCTGGAAAACGTGCGCTGCAATGTCAAAGATGGTATCGCCAGGAAAACTGCGCGTTTTGTGGAAAGAGGTGGAGTCCTGTACCGGAAGTATCTAGACCGAAGAGGAGTGGAGTTCGATCAGCTGGTCGTGCCTCAATGCTATCGTCAGGATCTGTTGCGCTTGTCACATGGGGGTTCGTGGTCCGGACACCTAGGAGTTAAGAAAACTAAGGACCGTCTCTTGCAAGAGTACTATTGGCCAGGGTGTTTTCGGGACGCAGACCATTTCGTGAGGACATGTGACACTTGTCAGCGGGTGGGCAAACCAGGGGACAAATCGAGGGCGCCGTTGAAATTGGTACCTATCATTACGGAGCCTTTTAGACGGCTCGTTATTGATACTGTGGGACCTCTGCCGGTAACAGCCACGGGGTACAGACACATTTTGACTGTGATCTGCCCAGCGACAAAGTTCCCTGAAGCAGTGCCGCTTAAAGAACTCAGCTCAGTTGAGATAGTTAATGCACTACTGTCCATATTTGCGCGAGTTGGTTTCCCTGCGGAAATCCAATCAGATCAGGGCACAGTGTTTACTAGCGCTTTGACGACAACTTTTCTCGAAAGGTGTGGGGTAAAGCTGTTACACAGCTCAGTGTACCACCCACAGTCGAATTCCGTTGAGAAGCTCCACTCCGTCATGAAGCGCGTGTTGAGAGCGTTGTGTTTTGAACATCGAACTGACTGGGAGCTGTGTCTGCCTGGGGTGATGTTTGCTTTAAGGACCGCGCCGCATGCGGCTACGGGGTTTTCGCCAGCTGAAGTGGTGTACGGTCGCTCGCTTCGATCTCCGCTTCGCATGCTTCGAGAATCGTGGGAAGGTAGGGGCGACGACCCAGTCGTGGTGGAGTACGTACTTAAGCTCCTCGAACGCTTAAGAAGGGCACAGGAGTTGTCAGGTGAAGCAATGACAAAGGCCCAGCAGAGGGCCAAGGTTTATTATGATCGGACAGCCAGGGCCCGTCGTTTTGAGGTTGGCGATGAGGTCATGATATTGCGCACATCGCTAAACAACAAACTAGACGTGCAGTGGGAGGGCCCAGCACGAATTGTTCAGAAACTGTCGGACGTTAACTACGTGGTAAGTCTGCCAGGAAAGCGGAAAGCACAGAAAGTTTACCACTGTAATCTGCTCAAACCTTATAGACAACGGGAAGCAGTGGTGTGCATGATGATAAACGTTCCTGAAGAGCTTCCAGTCGAGCTTCCGGGACTAGGCTCAGTGACGAACAGGGAAGACACCGGTCAAGTCATTAGTGACCTTATCAGTAAAGCACCGCTGTCGCCTGAGCAGAAAACCGAACTACACCAGCTATTACAAGAGTTTCAAGGTCTGTTCTCTGAGAGGCCTGGTAGGACTTCGGTACTTACTCATGATATAGAACTTACCTCCCCAGAGCCAGTACGATCCAAGGCGTATCGGGTGTCACCCCGCCAGAGCGATATTATGGAGGCTGAGGTAAAGAAAATGCTACAGCTCGGTGTTATTGAGGCAGGTGAGAGTGATTATACCTCCCCTTTGATTTTAGTTGAGGTACCGGGCAAGGAACCTCGTCCTTGCGTCGACTACCGCAGGCTTAATTCCATCACTAAGGATCAAATTTATCCGATCCCTAACATCGAGGAGCGCCTTGAGAAAGTTAGTAGCGCTCAGTTTATTTCCACCCTAGATCTTGTCAGGGGTTATTGGCAGGTTCCACATACAGAAGAGGCTAGTAGGTATGCGGCGTTCATTTCACCAATGGGAACATTCCGTCCTAAAGTGTTGAGTTTTGGTTTGAAGAACGCGCCATACTGTTTTTCAAGTCTCATGGATAAAGTGTTGCGGGGACAGCAAGAATTCGCTTTACCGTATCTAGACGACGTAGCGATATTCTCCGCATCCTGGTCTGAGCATATGGCACACTTGCGGGCAGTGCTAACCCGCCTGCGCGAAGCGGGCTTGACAGTCAAGGCTCCTAAGTGCCAGATAGCACAGGCCGAGGTTGTCTACCTCGGTCACGTGATTGGTCAGGGTCGTCGCCGCCCCTCTGAAATAAAAGTGGCCGCTGTGCGAGACTTTCCGCAACCGCGCACCAAGACCGATATTCGGTCGTTCTTGGGTGTCGCCGGCTACTATCAGAGGTACATCCCTAGGTACTCTGATATCGCGGCTCCCCTGACGGATGCTCTAAGAAAGACAGAGCCTCAAACAGTCGTCTGGGACGAGACCAAGGAAAGAGCTTTTAGCGCCCTAAAGAGTGCCCTAACAAGCCAGCCTGTGCTACGATCGCCAGACTATACAAAAGGGTTCATTGTTCAGTGCGATGCTAGTGAGCGAGGCATGGGCGTTGTACTGTGCCAACGGGAAAATGGAGAAGTAGAACACCCCGTCCTGTATGCTAGTCGTAAGCTGACCAGTCGTGAGCAGGCGTATAGCGCCACCGAGAAAGAGTGTGCATGTCTCGTGTGGGCCGTTCAGAAATTGTCATGCTATCTAGCCGGCTCGAGGTTTATCATTAAGACGGATCACTGCCCTCTCCAATGGCTGCAGACCATCTCTCCCAAAAATGGCCGCCTCCTGCGCTGGAGCCTCGCTTTACAACAATATTCCTTTGAGGTGCGTTACAAAAAGGGGAGTCTCAACGGTAACGCCGATGGCTTAAGTCGAAGCCCCTAACGTAGGAATCAGCCTCAAAATTGTTTGTTACTGATGTTTTTCTTCCTGAGGCAGGATTTTTTTTTAACATATTGCTTTTGTTTAGTGTTTCAAAGTGATGATATGCTTTCTAGTGCAATTTTTCAATTTGTGGACGCGTTCTGAGTGATGCTAGACTACTGTAAGGAACTAGGCAGTGGTATAAAAAGGGGAAAGAGCCTGGCAGGGCTTAGTGAGGGTTGTGCCGTGCTTGCTGACTGAGCGGTTGAGTTTCAGCGTAGTTCTAACGCTTGCCGGGAACGAGAACAAAAATGTGAACTCTCCCGAAGTCACTTTGCAGTGTCCCGTGCGAACCTGAACGAGAGAACGAGGCCTTCTCTGTGCGCTGCGCTCAAGAAACGTCGAGGGACGCCCGACTTCGGTTATGAGCATCATCGAGTGACATCCCTCCGGACAGCGGATGCAGTCCCCTGTCCATCGGGATCTCCTTCCCCCGGCGGGGCGGTCTGTTGCGTTTCGCCTGCGACACGTGGTTTTGCCGGCGCGACTGCGGCGGGGCGGCAGACATTTTGGCCCGATCGTCGTCGCCGCAACACTCATCGCCAGGTGTTTCCAGGCGCGACTGCGGCGATGCGACCGCCTAGGGATCATCCTCGCATTCCAGTCATCGTGCCCGAAACAGGCGATGCCAAAGCAGGGATCTCATTCCAGTCATTGTGCCCGAAACAGGCGATGCCAAAGCAGGGATCTCGTTCCAGTCATTGTGCCCGAAACAGGCGATGCCAAAGCAGGGACCATCCTCTCATTACAGTCATTGTGTCCGACCGGCAGCGCCACGACAGGGTGCTACGAGATCGTGCTCGACATGGTGCTACGGCATCGCTACGACAGTGTGCGTCACCATTAGCCCATTGTACATTCACGTGCTCGTCTTTTGAGGGGTTCCTTCTTGCCCTCAACTGCGAGAGTATAAAATCAGCTGCCCCCGGACGCCAAAAGGAGGGCTCCGATTTCTTCTGTTGAGTGAAGTGCTCTCCCGTCTCTCTACTTCGGTCAAACCTGACCGCCAACTCTTTGCGATGTTAAAATAAACAAGTTGTTTCGTTGTTACCAGTCGACTCATGCTTTGCCGGGACCTTCGGATGCTTCCAGTTGTACCCCAGGCCGCCAGGCCAACGCTACCCTTGGGGCTTGCGACCCAGGTACAACCACGGGCGTCAGCGCCGAGTTCCCAACAGATCGTACCAGCAGTCCGATCCAAACACTGCAGATAAGGGAGCTTCGATAGCGTTCACACGGAAGCTTATGTTTCGGTATCAGATTATTATCAACGGCAATACCATTCGATATGCGACCCACCATAGATGCCTAAGCGTTGTGATTGACCGCCGTGTTTCATGGTCGAAGCACGTGGCAATGTTAAAGAAAAAATTAACTGGAATTGCTCAAATTTTTCGATTTCTGGCCGGTATGAAGTAGGGCCCATGTGAACATTCGCTACTCCGGCTGTACCAGGCTCTCTACGTCGGCTATTTATTTATTTATTTATTTATTTATTTATTTATTTATACCTCAAATACTCAATTTGGGGTTTTACTGCGGGGTGGACATATCGAGGTTATATTTTCAATGAATGACTCGAACGATGAATGACTGGAGTGGTGCACAACTTCGGTAGGTAGATGATTCCAGTCTTTCGCTGTTTGAACGAAGAGAGAGTTCAGATGAGCGGCGGTGCGAGCTGGAGGGGGATAAACAGCCTTTGAATGGCTATGACGGGATGAAGTGCGATGCGCAGGCGTGATGTCGGTCTGGTGAAGCAGCGAGTGATAAAACTTGTGAAAGAGACATAGCCTTGCTATCATGCGACGATGCTCGACGGTCGGATGGTTCAGAGGTGACTTAAGTTTACTGACGCTAGTGTGGTAAGGTTTGTCCGAGTGAATAAACATTGCTGTGCGATCATGTATGGATTCCAGTGCTGTTGCCAGGTTAGATTTGTATGGGTCCCACATTGAGCATGCTTATTCCAGTTTGGGTCGAACAAATGTTAAATATGCTAGTAGTTTTACTGAAGAGGAAACAAGACGTAGATTACGACGCAGGTAACATAGAACACGATTGGCATCATTGCTAATGCTGCAATTAAATGTGGGAGCGCCAACCGAGGTTACTGGACAAGTTAATACCCAAGTACCTATACGAAGTTACAGTACATATTTTAGAACCGGCGATAACGTAATTAGCTTAAATAAATTATTGGCGGCTGTGGAAAGTAAGTAGCGACTTTTTTTCGACGTTGAGAGACATTTAGCCGATTATTACACCAGGCTTCAATGACGTTTATGTCGGACTGGAGAGCACGAGAATCAGCGTCATTTGTAATAGGGTGATAGATTACGCAATCATCAGCAAATAAACAAGTTTTTCGAAAAATAGCCTTTCGGTAAGTCGTTAACGTATATTAAGAAGGGTAGTGGTTTCAGGACAGTGTCTTGCGGCACGCCTGAGGTAACGGGTGACAAATTAGGCGAGCATTGGTTAGCGTAAACGAACTGTTGACGGTTAGTCAGAAAGTTGCGTATCCATTCGAGAACAACCACAAGGGTAAAGATTAAGACGCGATAGCTTTAGCAAGAACCATGTTAATTAGAGTTGAAGATATCAGCGGATATTAAATAGTTAAATGCTCCATTAGTTTGGAAGAAAGACTGGCCAGGGAAACTGGACGGTTATTGTGGCACGATGACGATAATCCTTTTTTTTTCGCACTGAAATTATACTGCCTATTTTCCAGTCTTGCGGCACCAGTCTTCCAGTCTTGCAGGGAGATGATAATGACTGCTGAAAGATATGACACAAAAGTACACTAGAGATGTGCGCAGTGTTCTTAAGCATTTCGGAGTTCACTCCTTCCGTGCGGGCCGAGGGTGCTAATTTGGGGGATTCAGTCTGTTTGGTGACACCGCGTATGCCTCAAGTGTTACGTCTGGCATGGTTGGGTGGTTGAGGTAAGGAGAGTCTGGGAGGTCAGTGTTAGGGTCAGAAGTGAACACGGAAGAAAAGAAAGAGTTTAATACTTCAGATGCTTTAGGGTCAGGAATACGGTTATTGTCTTCATCATATAATAATAACGCTCTATAGTTATTTCGGTTAATGTGTTTCCAGAATTGGTTGGGATTGTTTTGCAGCATTCTAGGGAGGGCTGTTGAGTAGAAGCAGTTGAGTAGAATTTTATTTTTGAAAAGCTTCCAGTTGTTGAGTACTGTGCGCTTCGAGAAATCTACAATATACCAGCTGTAAAACTCGGTTAGCGCATTGTTAATACTGATGTAATCACTCTTATCGTAAAGTGTTATTTTCTTTTTTTTTTGCTCTGATGTAGTTGCCAGGATAATTTCGCATGTAATACTGAGTGATCACTTAGTTCTGGTAGATGTGCTACAGAAGAAACGCAGTCGGGATGGGATGTTATGATAAGGTCAAGTATGTTAGAGCACTAATCGTTTTTTTTCGCGCTGGGGTAGATACTAGCTGTGTCGAAGCAAAGGTGAGGCATGTGTTGAAAATTACTTTCGAGTTCATTCTGAGAAAGCGTTATGGCTCGTCCGTACCATGTTGTACTAGGAATGTTAAAGTCACCTAAGAGGAGTTTGTTGCGCATGACTGAGTGACATCATGACAGATTGCAGTGCCTCGTGAAAGTGAATAGTGAAGGAAGCATCTGCATCTGGGGGTCGATAGCATACACCGATAAGAATTTGTAGGTATGAAGAACTGCACAAAATGAATGAAATTTATAGAGGTGAAGCGATATTGACAATGGAGCGACAAAGGCTGCGATGGGAAGCTATCAGGATACCTCATCGCGTTTGCCTCCACGATGCCGCCTAAAAATATCGAAATCAGGGAGAGATCAATTAAGCTCTGGTTATCGATTTTTGAATTCAGCCACGTTTCTGTTAGTACGAGAAGCTTACAATCGGAAAAAAAATCAGTGAGGCTGCTAAGTGCTTCGCGTTTGTGCAGCAAGCTCCTTATGTTAGTATAAACAAATGATGCAGGAATGCTATTTGGTTTTGCAGTAGTGCGTGATGGTAGCTATGAAGTTCATATGACTTTATTTGTAGCGTTACCGTACTTGTAAGTTCTGTTCTCCATGATTAGTTTATCGTATCGAAGTTTAAAAGGTTTCTGTTGGTACTTGCCTAATGCGATTAGTTTTTTACATGCATGCCAAGTGTTAGATGGGAAGTCTCCTAATATGCTGTGGTTGGACCCTCTTAGTTGTTTAGCATTTGAAAGGATACGTTGTTTCACTTTAAATGTGCTTATTTTGCAATTATAGGTCTGTTTGACGTAATAGTTCTGCGGAAACCCGCAAGGTGGAGAGAAGTAATTAATTAACGGAGAATCAGACATCCACCCAGTCGTAGCAATTGCTACAAATGAAACCCATACGGGTTAACTGAAAGAAAAGCCTCGCAGTTGAAGAAAAATTCGTCCTCGTCCGGGACTCGAGCCCTGCACTACCGCCTTTCCGAGGCAGCCGCTCTTCCATCTGAGCTAACCAGGCGGCTAGCAGATGGCAAGGCGAAGTCGAATTTGTCCACAACTCGAAGCAAAGGCAACAGTTTGACGTAATTGTTCTGCGAAAACCCGCAAGTCTGGAGAGAAAAAGTTAATTAAGGGAAATGTCTGTTTCCATTAGCGCTGGATTTGCCAATTCTATGAGCGCGCTCGATATCTAAGAGCTCTAACTTGATGGTAAGCTTAGAATTGTAAAGTTCCCCAATCTTGTTTTCCTACTCTTGCCACGTTTCCCGCTCAGTGTCAGCTACGCAAAAAAAAACAAAAACACAAGGTTAGAACGACGAGCTCTATCTTCTGAATCGTGCAGCGGTGATATGCCGGAAATGGCTTTGGTGTTTTTATCAACAATTGTCTTGACGCAGCTAACTTTGGTCTTCAGTGCAGTTATCGAAGAAACGTCGTCTTCAAACTTCTTAAAGAGTTTGGGAGCCCACGGTAAAACCACAAATGAGGCAGTGCAGGGTGACATGAGTTGGGCCTCTTTTGAAGTCAGAGAAGCGCAGAGCAAAATCAGCTTTGAAGAAAGACTAAGGAACATGGATGAAATAAATGGCCGGCTAAAGGACGCAAATATCTGTACCTCAACAAAAGTGTGGACACAGAATGTAAAAAGAGGTCAGGAAAGTTGGCAACCAAGTACAGGGTAATTGAAAGTGTAAATAGACAACCAGATGTTAAAGGCGAAAGTGGGAGAAACAGATACGGTAAATTGTATGCAAAGGATTGAAACAAAAAAGGCTATACAGATTTACAAAAACGGCAAAATAATATGATAATGTCTTGCTATTTAAGGCCCGAGCTGGCTGCCTGAGGACAAAAACATGCCGGAGCAAATATGCGCCCCACGATGAGGCATGCGTGTGCTGCAAAAGGAGCCCGGAAACAACTCGGCACATCGTAATGGAATGCCAAGATATTCACCCACCGAGACGCGTACGGAATGTCCACCTTCCAAAAGCGTTGCGATTCATAGAAGATGGAAGGATTAACTGGTCAGCGGTCGAGATAAATAAGAGGCGTTTAGAGGAGTGACGAAGAAAAAAAAAAAGCAATGAGGACATTGATAGAACCGGAGTGATTGCAAGCTCAGGTAACAGTGGAATATAGTGATAGAGATTTTAAATGCGAAAGGTAAGATCGAGATCACATAGGCAAACGGCTAGATGGCGAGAAATCTAGTGAAATCTGATTAAATTGCACAGGCTAGGTGACTATTCGTCGCCGCCTCGTTTCAAAGCGGATGCCAACAAACATCATCATCATCGTCATCATCATCATCATCGCTATTGAGTCGATGCGGAATGTAGAGTAGAGGAACGCTCTAAAATGCCGAGGTTATTACCTCAGACCTATACTCAAAGTTGAGGGCAGGCGTGACGGCTAAAAAAAAGTTTCATTTTTAAACAGCTCATGGCCGCTTTAAACTGCATCGGCACTTTTTCTCCATCAGGCCTACCTCCTTTCTTTCTTTTTTTCGGTCTTTCGGTGCCTGGTTCGCTAAACAATTATTCTTGTTCAAAACGTATTGCAAGGAAACACGTTCGTATCTATACGTATGTGCACGTCGGTCCTGCGACGACGGAAAAGGCCCTGCAGGCCACCTTGAGCTGAAGTGTCATCCATTTTTGTAATCATGCCTCTGTGAGTTCAGTCGCCCTCCAATTCCATCCCCTGCGAATCACGCAAGCGAGCAAGATAGGGTGATAAAAATCAATACTTCGTTCGCGATGCCTGGCCAATTTACCCGTAAGCAATGAACTTAAGTTTACTTTCTTTACTAAAAATTAAGGCGTGAAAAGATAAAACGGAGTTTATCATGCGTTGAATTAGTACCTGGATGGGGCGCGTGGCGTGAAGCTCATTAGATATTTAAAGAAAAAACGGCAGAACCCATCTCACGTTGTCTGTCGACGGTACTGCGTCTAGTATTGAATCAGTATATAGCCACACATCGGACTGCCACTGTCGAAACGAGTCAGCTACGAGGCGTGTACAGCAGCGAGACTCCTTTTTGGCTCTTCTCTAAGAATGCGCGGCGCCATCTAGCGCCTCCCGGGGCCCCTGATTTAGTGCCCCCTTAAAGCTAAAGGCAGCATGAAGCGTTCATTAACAGCTGCTACCGCTCTTCATCACGCCGTTGTTCCGACAGCGAGTTTTCGCGGTCATCGAGTAAGATGCGTTCATGTTTGCCTGTGCGCGCGACACCGTGCTTAGTAATTTATTTAATAAGTGAATGTTTACAGGAATTTATATGACCGATGAAACTGCCAACCTTGCTTCTTGTAGCTGCTTAGCGATTTGCTATCGCAATCAATGCTTCGCCTTTCGGGCTGAACAGAAATTTTAATGCATTAGCATTCCTTGGATACTTCACGCACTTTCTCAGACCTGTGTATGTATGCTTCTACATATGTTTATACTTAACCATTTTCCCGACTGCCTGGGTCCCTCGGTAGTCAGTGGTGGAATGGCCAGCGCATCGGGCTGCAGGGCTGACGTAACATGCTTCGAAACCAACCATCGGACCCACTTGGGTCACTGGGTATTCAGTGTTTCATTGAACAGTGGTGCCTACCCATGTCCCGCACCTACACTGACCCATGTCGGCGCGAAAGAGGTTCGTTGAAGAGCGGTACGTATGTACACACTGCCACGTACTCAGTGACCCAATATGGTCCGACGGTTGGTCTCGAACCCTCAGCAAAGCAGCCCGATTAGCTGCCTATTCGACCGTGGACTATCCAGTTACCCAGGTAGGCGGCAAAACGGTTATATACAAATATACATGGTAGATAGATAGCCCACGGCGAGTTCGTGAGGTACCCTATGGGAATGTGATCGCATTAAAAAAAGTATACACGACGCTATAGCTACAACCATGTTGTTGCATCGCATATCGCGACGTTATGTCGCGTACGAGCAGTCTTCATTCCCTCAGAAACCGACCCGAAAACATATTCCAAAAGCTCGCATCCAGGCACACGAAGACAGAAGCAGGTATACATACGTTCGTCCTCTTCGCTAGCGTTAGCAGCGCACAGCAGCGAACAGGTTAGTTAAGTGCGTTCATTTGTGTGTCCACCCGCCACTAAGGCAGCAATCGAGTTATAACGTCGGGCACGGAAGTAATGGCTCCATAAAAAAGGCAGAGACTGTGACAAAGCAAAAAAGGAAAAAGAAAACATTTGTAAATGATGGTGTTTACACGTAGCTAATGGGTCATTAACTTCTTGCCCGCTACGACTCCGCCTCGTCGCACGCGATGTTTACAGTCGACCTCATTTCTTCCCAGGCGTTTTCTTTTTCCGGTCCCGGCGATGGTTCTACGAACGCGCTGTGGGGTCGTTAAAGCCTGTACAGCTCAGCGTTGCCGCCGCTCAACCTGTTCCCTTTATTATTATTGTTTGTTTTTTTCAATAAGTCGGGGATTGAATTACCGGCTCCTTGATCACGACCGGATCGCCGCTGGCTGCCTGCAAGCTGCATTGCGCCGAGTGGGTCGCTTGCACGAGGACGCTGAGAACTTCCGCCTGCGGCAGGTCAGCTCGTCTCCCGGCTTGCGGGACGCGCGCGATGCGCCGCGAGCCCGCTGTGTCGGGCTGCCGTCGTGCACGGCGCCGTGTACGATGGACGAACGTCGAAATTCTGATGTCCCCGATACCCATTACGCATGCGCTTACTTTTCCTGTGGGGCACTGTGTCCACTTTTATTTATATTTATTTATTTATTATTACTATTATTTTAAGAACTCGCCGCCGCGACATTGTCTCATTAATATGTCACGCACGTAGACACTTTGGCGCGAATGTCAAAAAATAACGTCGTTTGTAGTGCCCGAATAACTAAGAAACCATTGTCACATAGAGCCGGATTCGTAGCTCCAAATTCTTGCAAACTCTCAACTTTTTGAGTTCCCGCATGTGGCGCTAACGAGAATCATTGCCGCTATACTCGCGAATGGCTTGCGAACCGAAGGACAGTTGATGGTGGAGATTCATGGCGTATTTCCACCGCTGTATACTATTTAACATAAAGAGAAGCGCTTAGACTTACTTACGGTTTTTTCAGTGGTTTATTTTGGTTAGAGATCCTTTTCCCTCTTTTTTTTTTCTTCTCTACGGACTATTCACATGTGAAAAGTATGTCAATTACAATTACTGTTAGTTCTCTTAGAAGCTTTCAAGCACGGGCTGGTGACTATGCTCGTATAGTCGGTATAGTTTCCACACGTATTACGAGGTTCAGGCTTGCTGTTCGCATCTATTGAGGTAAACCCCAATGGAAACTAAAATTTACTTTGGCTAAATTGTTTATAGATGAGTATAGTCTACGCTATTGAAGCAACCTTGACACGCCTGCAGGGCTGGCAGTTATATAATTTTCTTATTAGCAGCCCTTAAACAGCGCCTATAAGCAGAAGACGCGTGCGTCTAGTACTCAGCGGATACGACGTAAGTCCCCCAGCACGTCGCCTTTGAAATCTTTCAGCCGCGGGCGCCGCCTGATCTCAGAGTTCATGCCCAGGAGCTACGCGTTCTCGGTCGTGCGTCACTTCCGATGAGCGCGAACGGTGGCGTTTTTTTCAGCTTCAATGTCAAAAAGTTGCGACAGAACTCGTCTGACGATGGCTGTCGATGGTAATGCGATTAGCATTCGAGCAATGTAGCGACACACCGCATTTCTGAAGTGAGGTTTATTTAGCAAAATCATGGAGGCTCTCCATCTCTATCTTTCGATTCTGACTTAGCAAGTATACAATTTTGCACTCTTATTTGACATTTTTACTTTGGCCCACCCGATTCTTGGCAAATCCGCCAGAGTGGGTACGTGCCACTATATCTCAAGAATCTACATCTACAATGTAGTGGTCATTTTGAGACAGCGACATACTCCGGTATCGTCCAACTTTGCTATGGCACTCACTTGTCAAGGTCGCTCATGGTAGCATTATGACGGCTGTATGACGCCGACGCAGTGACTACGATGGAACGACGAAGAAAAAAATGACGTCGATGGAATGACAAAGGCGGTATAACGATGACGGTATGATCACAATGAGATGAAAACTCTTAAATGATGACGATGGGGGGTGGGTATATAACGACGACAGCTGGATGACGACGATATGAGGGCAATGACTTAACGACGAGTGTATGACGACAATGGCGTTACGACGACTGTATCACAAAGCTTGTATGATGAATACGGCGTGATCACGACGTCGTGATGACGGAGCTGGAGTGACGACAATGGCACGACCGCGATGACGTGACGACGACGCTATGACAAGGGATACGTGATAGTGATTGCATGGCGACTACGCAATGACGGCGATGGCTTGGCAATGGTATGAGGACAATGAGGTGTTGGCGAGCGTATGACGACAATGGCGTTACGACGACTGTATCACAAAGCCTGTATGAGTGATACGGCGTGACCACGACGTCGTGATGACGGAGCTGGAGTGACAATGGTTCTACTACCACGACGGCATGACGACGACGTTTGACAACAGATACATGATAGCGACTGCTTCACGAGGATGCAATGACGAACATGGCATGACCACAGCGACACATTCATAATTGAATGACGACAGCACAAATATGATAGAATGACAAAGAATTGATGTCGATGGAACGACGAAGACCATATGATGACCACTGCATGATAATGGGAGGACGTTACTGAAGTGATGAAAATGGTAAAACGACAGCGTGACGACGATGACATGACGACAATAGTATTAAGATGACTGTGTGACGATGATGACGTCACGGAGATGGCACTACGAGAGCCGGATGACGAAGTTAGAATCACAGATGAAGGAACCACCACGAGGGCCTGACGACGCTATGACAACGAATACATGACGGCGACTGTATGACGACGACGCAATGACGACGATGGGATGACAACGGACAATGGGATGACGACGATGGGATGGGATGACGATGAGGACAATGGGATGACAACGGGAGTATGACGATGATGGCGTGGCGACGACACTATGCCAATGATTGCGTCACGGTCATGGCATGAAGAGAATAGAATGACAAAGCTGGAGTGACGACGATGGAAAACCAAGGGGAAATTGCGACGACGATATGATAGCGAATGCATGACGAATGTACGACGATGACGACCTGACGACGACGGCACGACAAGACTCGGATTACCAAGCTAGAATGATGATATGGAACGACCATACCTATAGTGGTCCAAGCTGGTAGACAACTTGGGCCACTGGGTAGATCTAAGAGGATAGATAGATAGATAGATAGATAGATAGATAGATAGATAGATAGATAGATAGATAGATAGATAGATAGATAGATAGATAGATTCAAAACAGTTGATGTAAGCAAAGAATGCTAATAGCATGAAAATGCCTAATTATGCGAGCTTTTCGTTACGCCATCCAGTGGCATTTCAGGCGTGAAATTTCGCCCGGAACGCTTCATTATTCCCTTGCAGTGGGCCTTTAAAGGGCTCCTCACTAGGCGAGTTTGCTAATTTTGGTTATACACTGGAAGCTCTAAACCGACGCTTGAGAAGCGTTTTACCGAACGAATTTTTTTTTTTTCAAGTGGGCTCTGCTATTGAAGGAGATAGAAGAAATTAACTGCCCGTTAGCATACCGCCAGAAGGCGAGCGTCACTTCCAACGGAGACGCTCTCTCTCTCTCTCTCTCTCTGCCTCTAGTAGGGTTCCCAAACGGTGTCCTTTCCCTGCCTTCTCCCATACCGGAGCGTAGGGACGCACTGTGGTGTAACCCCGCCTCCTTTCTTGCGGCATTGCGCCTTACGCATTGGATGATTAGTCATGATGAGTAACGAAATGCGCACTGCGAGGGGACATACGTGCGTGTAACCGCGACTCTCTGGCTGGGATCCGCTTCCTAAATGAAGGAAATTTCGCGGCGTTGGTTTGAAATTTTAGCTATTTTAGGGCGGCGGCGCGCAGCCGCCGCAATACTTTGCAGACACGATCGCCAGCGCCTCATGTATACGCTGCGCTTCTTTATTAAAAAATGGCCAAACCTGGTGGGGCGCACTTCAACTGAATTAAGGTTACTGGAATCTGGGCATTTGTTTGTTTCTGAAATGTACATTCGCAGCAGTGTGAGGCCTAAGAATAATTTCAGAATCTGCAATTGATATAGAATACTTCCCCAATTAGTGGTTGTACGGTGCTAATGAGCTAGACAGTTTCGAGGGGGTGTTTCCATTGTTAGAGACTTATTTCAACCAGGAAAGAGGCGAAACAAGTTTTATTCATTGAATTCACATATTTTAGTTTAGTTGTTCATTTGTTTCTACATTAGCCACCTGGTTTGGCATCACTGCCTGTCTCAGCACTGACAGAAAAGTGCTACGCGCTACAAACATTTACAAATGACGCTACAACACTAATACAAACGTTTAAAGATCGTCGAGTTGAAACGCCAGGATGAGTGCAGCAAGCCCATTCTTCCATTCAAGTCGTGCATGTGTCACAGCATACTGTTTGGCGGATTGCACGGACGGGCACGAAGCCGAACTGATTGATGGAGGCTTGGGAAACTTAGCTGAAGCGCCAATGTATTTCGCAGCACATTTTAAGGTCGCATATTTCGAAATTGGTGCTAGTCAGAATTTCTGCTAAGCCAACATTACTTCCCTATTGCTCGGCTACAATTTCAATATTGCGATATGTGCCCTTAAGTGAATAATTAAAGGAAGTGCAAATAGAGGATATTTTTATTTAGCTTAAATTGAATAATTATAAGTTAAATAATAAGAACAAGGCAGATACCCAACTGCATAAAACAAGTATAGTTAGACCACTCCACAAGAAAAGCACTACTCAGTGGCTATGGTGTTGGGCTGCTGAGCACGAGGTCGCGGGATCGAATCCCGGCCACGGCGGCCGCATTTCGATGGGGGCGAAATGCGAAAACACCCGTGTGCTTAGATTTAGGTGCACGTTAAAGAACCCCAGGTGGTCAAAATTTCCGGAGTCCTCCACTACGGCGTGCCTCATAATCAGAAAGTGGTTTTGGCACGTAAAACCCCAAATATTATTATTAAGAAAAGCACTAAAATTACCTTTAACAACTATAGGCTACCTGCAATACTGAATTCCTTAGCTTGTATATTGTAAAACATATTCCATAGGATTATGGTCTCTTTTTGCGACAAATACAGTTTGCTAAGTGATGTGCATTACAGTTTCCTAAGGGTCGCAATACCGCAAACCTTCTCGGGAATTAAAAAAAAATATATATTATGTAAGCAAATAGGCGAAAGCAACATATGGTGCTCGCACTTTTTATAGACCCGGAACAGTAGTTTGACACTGATCACGTGTTATTGATTGACAAACTTTATCCCGTGGATTTTCCTGACCCATTTAGTGCACTTTTTAAATGTTACTTTACAGACCGCACTGTCGGTTAACAAAGACGCTTTCAGCACCCCCTAAAAATTTCCTTTGGTGTGCCTCATGGTTCAGTTTTGGGGCCACTGTTGTTCCATATTTGCATTAATTATTCAATGAGCTTTCTAACTACAGGGAAACTTCTTTTGTACGTCTAGCTACCGCACTTTACTTACTATGTAGCGGCTATAATGAAGGAGTTCGTGTCCTTCAAGAGCAAGATATTTCGTGTAATTTCGGCTCGTTTGATGCAAACCGAATTTGTATTAACAAACTGAAAACATCAGTTATGCTTTCGAAGTCTGTATAAGAAGATAGTTCCAACATATCCAATCTACTCATGTGGCAGCATTTGTCAGTCTTGCTCTTGTTCTTCAATCGTCTTGACGCATAACGTTAAATCTTTGTGTTTGCATTTTGATGATAATTTAGCGTGAAATGATCATATTGAATACGTAACAAATAGCACTAAGATTGTTGTGTGTCCGTTTGTACAATTAAAATTTTTTGTTGCAATGCCTCTCTTAGAAAGGAGGTATACAAGGTCCTTGATCAATCTATTATACGTTACGGCTTGACCGTATATGGTTCATCATTCATTTATAAGTTCAACTAGATAAATTCTATCCTACACAGGATAGCAGTTGTTCTTGCATATGGTACACAGCGTCAGGGAGGTGATTATTCCGACGGCACGAATCACTTCGGTATACTAAATCTTCATGGGCAGTTCGTATTTGATGCTGTGTATAAACATTACTTCTGCAGTAATTTTAAAATCAGTAACACAGAAGTACACCAGGTCAAATGAATAGAGGCATTTCAATTGCCACATGTTTACTTAAAGGGACCCTGAAACGATTTTGACGATTTTGTACAAACGTACTGAGTCGTTAGACTAGGTCCTTCTGATCATTAATTGACGCATGCTGCGCGTAAAGCGTGTAATTTATTATAAGGTTTTAAAAATGTACATCGCTGCCGATCGCATTATACTGCTCGGTGGAATTTTCAGCCGCCCCTACCCCATATGTCGTAAATCACCCAATTGACGTCAGTAGGGCGAGCTATCCGATTGGCTGCTCAGGGGGTTTCATTGATAATTGTTTTGCCTTTATGGTGAACAAACGATGTTCCTAATAGTTGAAATGTTAGTTAGTGTATTTCTACAAAAAGAAAGTAACAGAAAGAGAATCCACGAGAGCAATTGCTCACTACACTTAAGCAATTGGGGCACACAGCAAGCGTGGTCTGCTTGTGTTACAATGTACTGCATTTTGACGAGAGCTCCACGGTCAGAGTCGGTCCCAGTCTTTTCGCGAGCACTATGATTCGACTTTGTTGTGTTGTGGACTGGAAACGCAGCGACTGGCAATATGTCCAGCTGAGACATCGTGTCCCTCTGCAAGGCAGCAGACGAGCGGACTGGCTGCAGCGCATCGGACTGCCGCTATGCGATCGGCGCCAGGATTTGCGCGTTTGCGACCGGCACTTTACACCGGAAGATTACTAGCGCAATAGCGTTTCGCGAGCGGTATTGGGTAAACGCAAGCGCAAGGGGACAGGGCCTGGTCCTTGGACCGTGCCGTTTCACAGGATGAGCAGAAGCGTAAATACGAATGGTCTGCACGGTGCAGCCACCTGGTTGCACAAAGCTCAACCACGCACAGTAGCAGTAACGAAATATATTCTTCTTTGCTGCTGGTGCAAATTTTTCGCAGGCGTGCAATCGTTAACACGTTGTTTTTGTAAATGTTTGAAATGTTTTACACTTGGTTAGAGCAATATTAGCGCTTTGCTTGGCTGGTTAAGCTTTGCGCCAACAGGTGGCTGGACCGTGCAGACCGCTCAGACCGCTCACGTAGTGCGTCTACGCTAAGGTTCCTTCATCAGCTTGAGTTTATGCCTACAGCCATACGTCGAAACGGCCAGCTCGCCTGTGCTTACCGGAATACCAGACACGTTCGGCGCTGCGACAGAATGGTCGCAACGCACGCTGCTTCGATAGCTCTCGCTTGGGGTCGACTGCCAAGCAGCTGACGGAGAGATTGCAGAGGCTTCGCGCGCTCGCTCCTAGAGAACCGGAACTCGACGACACGACGTGCCATCATGACGCAGAGCCACTGAAAGCGGAGCTTAGCCCCGATCACTCGGCGAATGAGTGGAGGAGAAAATGCATGACTATGGAGGAGGGTAACTTGTAATCGTCCGTAGCTCTCTTAATATGAGACGTTTCACACAAATTGTGGTGTGAATGATTAACTTTAGCTGTACCCTACGCGTCTACAAAATTTGCCCGAACGGTTTCAGGGGCCCCTTAACATGTGGATGAACTAGTGCAGGTCATTTGTGACTTCCTTAGATTAAAAAGGATATTACATTAATAAATTTAACCTAATTATGCATTAATAAAGGCTCCTACGAGCTTACATTTGCAGTAAGTGAAACCGTTTCGTGATTACAGTTGTATAGCTCTCTCTCTCTTTTACTTTTGCCTAATCTTCAAATCATTTATTTATTTGTTTGTTTCTGCCGTGTAAGTTTGCCAGAACATTTCTTTTCTTCGCTCATGTACACGATACATGTCTGTGTTACGCCACACTACGTGCCTATCATCGAGGCAACTGACGCTCCCCCTACCCCCTCCCGTTTTTTTGAAGTGGTTGCCCTTGTGCTGATCTTCAAACATCCACTGACAGCCTTCAAAGTTCCGCGGAACTGCTCACCCTCTCCCGTCGAGTTCGGTGGTACGCCGCGCCGTGACTTCTACCGCGACAAAAGTAGAATGTGACACGGGTGACGTCAGCACCCGTCCCCTCTCGTTCGTTCTGTCGATGAGTCGCCAAGAGGATTTGAGCCAGAACCCGCCCATTGTTAGGGGAGAGAGTCGACACCAGCAGCCCCGTCGGTCTGGTGCGCTTTTACCGCTACATCTGTCCTATTTCCTGCTATATCTGCACATTGTGCATAAAGCTTTTTGTCGTTTCCTCTTCGTGTGCACCAAGAGTCTGTCTCTCGTCCTCCACCCCCAAGTCACAATAGGCAGTCACTGTTGCACTTCTTTCTTTTATAGAGGAGGAGTGTATAACCACGTTGCTATACAGTTAATAATTTTATATTTTTCCCGATTCGAGAGCATTTATGGTTGTTCTTTTTATCTTTCTAATTACCTTTCTTTCTCTCATCTCTTTCATAATTTTTTTCTATTCTCTATCTTTTTGATCTTTCTTTTTTTTTTGCATTTCACGCACACGAGCTAACAGCTTATGGGGCCAGGATTAGTATCACAGTTTATTATTATTATTTTGCTGAAGTGTACATTCTACATTCTACATCATAGCTACTTGGACATGGCGATTTCTTGCGCAGATAATGTCCAACTCTTCAGGTACCACACCTGAACAGGTGAAATTGAGGAATCCTTAAAACATCTGTTCAAACTAAAAAAAAAAACAAAAAACGAGGAAGTCACCCGCCATGTCCCGCTGTAGTCTTCTGACGACACTATACAAGAGCGTTCTTGAGTTTGCGCAATGAAACGGCTCATCTACTTTAGGATTTTGCCCCTGATTCTTTCGTTATAAGCGGTTGCTACGGGTCCTATTGCGACCTATAAGTAGGGTCCCTCGTTTTCGGGTAAAACACGATAATTGCTGGTTTTCACCCCCCTCCCCGAACAAGTTTAAGACAAATTGGGTTGAGCCTGATTTCTTCCCGAAGTTTGTACCTTTCGAAAAGGATAATAATAAATTCAGGTGTTACAAAACTAATGGACGCTGTCCACCTTATGTAAACAAGTGGTCAAGATAAATTATATCCCTGATATTATTCATATATGAATCTGATATATGCTTGGTTTTCGCTTTCAAATAAAGCGAAAACCGGCATATATATAAAAATATAATATATTCAGTGCCTGCCGGCCTTGAGTAAACGAAAGCTTGCTTCTTTTTTAGTAGCCGCGTTTACGAGAATTCATGCGCTAGGAAGCGAACTTCGCTCTGCACTGAGAGCGATAGCTCAGACGTTGAAAGGACGTTTACCCGACTACGTTACGTACAGAGAGTGGTTACTAATTCTGCTAGTTGGTGTTCCACTAATTTCGTTGCACGAGCGCATATTGGGAACCAGTAAAACAGCGCCACAGCAGGCAAGGACCAAAGGCCCGACAGGTTTATAGCTGGACACATGCTTGCTCACAATGCACATGATGATGCATGTGCTCAAGAGTCTGTAAGAAAGGAAAAGCATTACACCTCAACCGAAGCATGCCCGCCAGCATTACAACTTGTATTTCCATTCCTTGTTAAACAAAGTGCGACAACAAAGTAAAGAAGGGATCGCGAAGTACGACTCTATTTCTGGTTATTGTTATTGTTGTTTCTTTTAAATGTAATAATGATGCCTGTCCACAAGAATTGCTTGGATAATTTTAAAGGGTTAACAGAGCACACAGTCGGGGACAGAGTGAGGAACAGCAGGACACGGCGATCACTCTGTCCCTGTCGGTGTGCGCTGTTAGCCCTTTAAGATGCTTTACCAACTAACCCACCAAGCCATCCTTGTGCTCAGATAAGTTCGTCATATCATTTGCGAGCAGCTCTCTTAATCGTTGCGTGTCCTTGTAGGTGATTTCGCTTGTTTATATGTAACGTTTGTGTTCAAAAGGAGACCATTGCTCATGCTAATCATTTCAAAAGCTAACAGAAAAATCCCGTACTTTGGGCTGCCAACCGACCGACCGACCGACTGACCGACCAGCCAACCAAAAAGTACCCCTCGATTTCTCCCCGGTTTTCCTCTTTAAATATCTAACCAAATTTTACCTCCCCCCCACCACTGTTATAATATATAGAGCTCAAAAACGAAGGTATCAGTGATGTATTGTTTGCTGAAAGCAATTCAAACAATGTCATTTGTGTTGCGGTTAAAATGCAATGTTTGGGGACTCGAGCTCTTGTGCGCACTATTTATTGAATAATTTCACGCGTAATTGACTTAACCACATTGATTATCTAAACAGCCCGAGTAGACGCAATGTACATCGTGGAACCCTTTCATAGAAGAGAGATGCACACTGGGAACGGATCCTCCGGCCGCAAGTGCCACAAATGACAGGGAACGTATAATCAACCGTCTTGTGTTCAAATACACTTCTTCGAAGCTGTATACCTCTACCGTCCAAGGAAATTTTCGTGTCGTTGTTGTCGTGGTAAGCAAGAAGCTCCCCATATGTGGGCCGATCCCGGAGCTAGTGCAATGCCGGGTCGGCCCGCGGCGGAGGTGCAGTTCGCCATTAATGGCCCACATACACAGCTGCGCTGGTCATCCTTCTTCACAGAGTGGAAGAGCACAGAGTTTTCTTTTTCAGAGTAGCGACAACGGCTGAAATTTCATGTGACCATTTTCTGTACACACACAAATATATATATATATATACAGGAAGGCCATCGCAGTAACCAGCCCTTTTGAGCACTTTACAGCGAAGAAAAAAAAAGAAATAAAGACCAATGCTGAAAGCAGCAACGAAACGCTAGCGTTTACAGCACGCTTTCACAGCAAGAGGACAAATGATACCAGCAAAGATAGCATCAGCGGCAAAAATTTCTCGAGTCTGCCTTTTTTGACGATTAGAGATAACATCTTGAAAGCCGCCAGCGCATTCCTGGCGTTACCAGAGGTACCAGAAATGTGTGTACGGTCCTCCATTACACGCATTATTTTTTTTTTCTCCGACGCTATATACCCGGCTATGTTATGTCGCTTTTGTCACAGGCTTGCTTTCAAGGCGCCGAAGGCCAAGGTGCGCACAATAGTAGACAATGCAATAGTAAAACGATTATAGCAGCCTCGAACATATTCAATACGTTTTTGACCCTTTGTCAGCTCCAGCGAATGGCTATTACATATGATCACGTAACACAGGCTGAAGGATATAAACGACAACAATGGTGGAAACTTCCACCGCAAGGAGCATAATGTCTACGTGCTCATCTTGCTGCCGCCTATGACAGCACAAAGAGATAACGAAACGTCCTGCTTTCGTTTCTTCGAAAGGATAGACAAATTATTTCGTAGATATTAATACGCTGTATAAGATAGCGCATGTGTTACGAAACGCACAATAAATTTTAAGGCTGGTACATCTGCTGGAACAGCGAAACAGATTTGTCGATACATAGTTACCCCATTTACCGGCACATACACGAACAGAAGAACGTAAAGGATAAATAACAGTATGACGCTTGAATAGGAGGTAAATGTGAAATCATTTTTTCTAACTTTCTTTCCACTGAAATTTTCCACCAAAAGAAGGAAATAGAGGATAGACTAAGCAAACTTCCGCATTTAGCTTTAAGCTCCTTAGGTTTCTGGAAGATTGCACGCTTACGTAAGTGACGTAAGCTTTTTGTCAGGTGAAATCATGTGGTGATATCCCTTCTGTGGCTACAGGAGGAGCCAAATCAGGCGCCGCGATAAAATCCTATCGTCCCTGCGCGTCCCTTGCGAAGTATAGTTCGAGCTATTTGATTAAACGCGTTGTTTTATGTGGGAAGCAACAACAGGATTCGTGTAGATAATCCTGTGGCGGGAACGAAAAGTGCATGGGCGCGATAATTCGAAAGCTACATCAACGTCGGCGAACAAAACCGCGCTTTTGAACGGGTGAAAAAGAGACGACGGAGGCGAGCGCGGTGTTTGTCATTCCCTCTTGTCCTGTTCAAAAAGCGCGGTCTTGAATGCGAAAGCATTACATACCCCATAACGCCAAAATCCGTCGGCGTCGTCGGTGTGACCGAAAGATAGTACCAAAAATTGCCAACGGCGCAAAAAGTAAAAAAAAAAAGAAAAAAAAAGACTCGCCAAAGTGAATGTCCAACGAAGTTGTTGAACACCACCACTACAACTGCTGAGGGTGGCATGCAATGCTTTATAGTTTTAATGGTAGCAGTGCTATTTTGGAGTAATGGTAGGAATAGGAGCAATGGTAATTTGGCAGCACGCCGCCGCCCATAGAGGAGATGCAACAAGATTGAAATCAGTTGCTAGGCAGGTTATTTTATATACGTGTTTATATATTTTATATGTGCAAGCGGCCGCGGCTTGCGCAACCGTAATCTTTACCGAGAAACGTCTGCGGGAAGCGCTACGTGCTTCGCATTATAATCAGGAAGGCTTTATCATCAATTATGTGGTTGAGATGCTTGTTTTGAGCTTGGTCTTTACTACAACGTGTGCTGTTGCTTATGTTGCATGCGTGGTTCCGAAAAGTGTATGCATGGTTAGCTTCACTTTGCTGAGCGCTTGTTTTTTTTTTTAATTATGGGGTTTTACGTGCCAAAACCACTTTCTGATTATGAGGCACGCCGTAGTGGGGGACTCCGGAAATTTCGACAACCTGGAGTTCTCTAACGTGCACCTAAATCTAAGTACACGGGTGTTTTCGCATTTCGCCCCCACCGAAATGCGGCCGCCGCGGCCGGGATTCGATCCCGCGACCTCGTGCTCAGCAGCCCAACACCATAGCCACTGAGCAACCACGGCGGGTGTGAGCGCTTGCTGCCTCTACCTTAGGGGGTGTGAGTCATTGCATTCTTTTCTTGCTTACGGGGGTATGGGCCATTAATAATAATAATAATAATAATAATAATAAAAATAATAATAATAATAATAATAATAATACTTTATTGATGACTTGAGAATCATTACAGTGGAAGAAATCGGGCCTGCCAAAGCCACAGTGGGCTTGAACGGCAGTGCCTGGCAGACAGCGACAGAGCCATCAGAAACACATTAGACAACAGTGAGAAAAAAAAACACAAATGACAGGCTTCCCATCACGCATTACAGTGTCTAAGAGCCTTTCTAAGACCATATTTCGTTTTAACATCTTGTATGCTTTGAGGGAGTAAATTAAACATTGCTGGGACATAATAGTTACGGAGTCTTCGACCATATCTCGTCTTACAGCGGGGTGTAACGTAAGGATTCTTTGGTCTCAGGGAACGAACAGGCACATAAGGAATTTTATACTGACTTATCCAAAAATGCTTTAAGACAACAGTTTCTAGCAGCAAAGAATTGAAATCAGGTAAGGACAAAGTTTTGAACACATCAGATTTGGGGGAGACATCATAAGCAAGATGCTTCAGAATGCCACGAAGGACGGAGTTGACCCGGTTTACCAAATGTTGAGCGCCATGACCATATGTAGATATCCCGTACCGGATCACACTGTAGCATAAGGCATGTGCTACAAGCTTTCGGACAGACAATGGCATGTAAAATTTTATATTATACAAAACACAAGACACTGCGCGAAGTTTTTGACAAATATATGCGAAATGAGAGTTCCAGGATAAATCACTGTCAAAAAACACGCCAAGGTATTTAATTGAACAAGCGTATTGCACTGGGGCACACGAACAGTGATTGCAATGTGATGTGTGCAAATATAATGGGGACGATAGGGTAACTTGCTTGACAGGGTTGTGGAAACAGATTAGTTGAGTTTTGGACGCATTGATATGGACTACATTATTCTGAAACCAGTCCATCACTTTTGTTGTTGCCATTTGTAAAGAAGAGATGGCGTCAGTGTAACTTCGAGCGTGTGAAACAAGGACAGTGTCATCAGCATACTGATATAAATTGACGTTCACAACATTAGACAAATCGTTAAAATATAAATTAAATAATAACGGACTTAAAATTGAACCTTGGGGGACGCCAGCTTTAATTTTGGTCAGGTTGCTACGAAATTTTCCAATAGACACAAGTTGGTGCCTATGAGATAAGAAGTTTTTCAGAAGCCGCAGAAACGCACCCCGAAAGCCTAGCAAAGAAAGTTTGGTTAGCAGTGTACTATGGCAGATGCTGTCAAACGCTTTGCGGACGTCTAGAAACAATGCACAAGCAATCTGATTGTGTTCAAACGCAGAGTTTAGTGTATCGGAAAAATCTTCAAGCAGCAACTGCGTACCCCGATTCGGCACAAAACCATACTGGCTAGGAGATAACACGCTATGATTGCTTAAAAAGCTGCTCATTGTCGTGAGCAGATGTTTTTCCAATATCTGCCCAATGCATGAAAGGATTGAAATAGGCCGGTAGTTTTCGATATTGTTACGTGCGCCACTTTTAAAAAGAGGAATGACCAGCGCATTTTTCAGATTATCGGGAATGATACCAGTGGTAATAATATTGTTTAAAATGAGTAGTAGCACATCTTTTATTGCTTCGAAAGTTCGGCGCAGCTCTAATATTGAAATACCATCAATTCCTGGAGACTTATTTGGTTTTAGACTGAAAAGGATTGATTTGAGGTCATGTTCCGAAAACATGGGAAGAAGGGCGGATTCTGAAATACTAGTCTGCAATGTGCAAATATCTGGATGAGGTCTCGCTACACCAGACACCTTTGAAAAAAATGAGAAAATCATTAGCGGTGGCAGTACCATTTGAAGAAAAACGAGACATCAGATCAACATGGCGATTAGCGTTTATATCACCACCTCTAAGATTGTTAATTAGGGACCATGTTTTCCTGCTGTCACAACGAGCGTCCGTGAATTTCGCTCGTAAGTTATTACGTTTTGCAAGACGTATCATAGCATTGACCTTATTTCGAAGCTCTTTGAACCGAAGCCGCAAAACAGTACAATTAGGACTTCTCTTTGTTTGAACCCATAACAAGTCTTTTGCCTGTATTGCCGCGAGTATTTCTGTCGACATCCATTTTTGGTCCAATTTACGTTGTTTTATTTTACAGACCCGTGTAGCTGCAAGCCGGAAATCGGTGAACAGTGTTACAAAGTTGTGATAGGCATCGCCTGGAGGAACAGTCATCAAAAAGTTATGCCAGTCGTGATTCATTACAAATTTTTCGAAAGCCAAGGGGTCAACAATTGAGATTTGTTTGATTTCGTTTGGAGCGACCAAGTTTGTAGTGTCATCTGTTAGAGAGCAGCAGACCATGTAATGATCAGCGAGTTTCGTTGTAATAACGGCAGATTTGACACTTAAGTTATGTGCACGTATATTTATATGATCTATGCAAGATGTGACAAGATGACCAGCAAGGAATTCTTCGCGTGTAGGTTCACAGATCGTGTTTTGCAAGCCCCATTTGGAAATGACGTCCAAATAATTGCCAACTGTCGTTGCTGAAGGGCGTAGCGTATCGATGTTGACATCCCCAATTAGGCAAACATGGTCCATTGACGACATCGAGGCCAGGGCAACATCAAGTTCATCCAGGAATATACGACCGTTGCAACACGGTGGGCGATAAACCGCAAGCAGAATTAGTGACAAGGAAGGTGCGCAAAGATGCACTGCCACAATTTCAGCTTGGGAAAACGAGAAAGTCAGCTCAGTTGTCGTCCATGTGTCCCGGATGAAAACTGCCACGCCTCCTCCCCTTTTAATTGGCCTAGTGTATGAAAAAACTTGGTATCCAATAATCTGATACTGATTGATGCAGTCGTACGGAATGTTAATCTCGGTAAGCACGATCACATCGAAATAGGAGTTCAAAGGAGTAATTAAGGCCTGAAAATGGTCCCAATGTTTTCTAATACTGCGAATGTTGACGTGAACAGCACGGAAGGCGCAACAATTAGGATTTGGAAAGAAACTAAGAACCTCGTTTAGATTAGTACATGTCTTGAAGGCAACTTTGTTCATGTTCATGCAATACTCTCGAGATCAGATGCCTTATTGATATACAGAATAGGTGCATCTTCATCCCTCTTAGCCAGTATCCTGCCGTTTTTGGTCCAAACGAATTTAAATTTTGTTTCTTTGCCCTTCTGCCTTGCCAGCCGATACAGCTCCCGTTGGGCACGCGAAAGATTATCGTTGAAGTAAAGCCGCGGAAAGGTACTATCTTGAGCAAGTTCACGTAGAATTCCTCGTGCAGAGAGCCATTGCTGTTTGGCTGAAACAGTGTGCATTTGCACAAGGACTACAGGAATGGCATTGCTGCGTGCGGGAAGTCGGTGAACGGCAGAAACATCGGTCAGTTTGAAATCAGAAATGTTTAGCTTCGCCGCCAGTCCTGACAAGAAGGAAGGCAAATCCTCGTTGGGGTTATATTGCAGGCAATGAATCTCAAAATTGCAGCGCCGGCTGTATTGCTCTAATTCGCTAAGTTCAGAGCCAACCTTCTCAAGCAGCTCAGCCTGGGCAACAATCTTAGAGGAGAGTGTATCGACTTGCGTGCCAAGCTCGCCGACTGCTATCTGGTTCGCAGTTACAGTGGATGACACCGATTCATATTTAACAGCAAGGGAATCGAGCGACCCCTGTATCAGCAGAACAGTTTCTGCAGTTTTTTCTCCGATAGCTTTGAAGGTCAGTAGTTCTTCCACTCGACTAGCCAACATTTCGACTGTAGTCGTAAATGATGACAGTTTTCGACATGTGGTTCTGTTTGTTGTATGCGGGATTCCAAAGAATGTAAGTACTGTTCGCTCCACTTGCTGAGTACTTATAGCCTCTGCTTACTCGGCTATGAGCCATTGCATTTTTTTGCTTGATTACGGCGGTATGAGCCACTGATGATGATAGTGTTCTATCGACGGACGCGAAAGAATCCCGGGATCCTAGCCATGTACAGCTTCGCTGTAAAACACGTGTATAAAGAATGCTCCGATTGACGTCAAATTTATCATTGAGGTTCCTGTAAATAAAGCAAATTAATGGTTTTGGAAAAAGAAATTACTTAAATTTCGGCCAGTGTGGAAATCGAACTCGAGCCTGCGGGGTGCAAAACGAGCACACTTCCCCGATGCCACGGCGGCGCCACGTTTCTCGCTGATTAAAGGTGTGTCTAGCGCAAACGTCATTGCAGACGTCACGCTGCAGCTATCTGGCTGGCTACCTAGTGCGTGCGTCATTGGGCACGTGACGGAGCGCCACTTCTTGAGTGTTTAAAAACAGCGCGCTGCCTTCCGCGCGTCGCTTGCTTTTCGGATTGAATCCCTGCCGCGTCTGCTGCGATGGACTCTTGAGGCCACGCAGCAGATGCGGCAGCGATTACCCTACAAAAATTACACCCTCGGGGCCCTACAAAAATTTATAGAGGACGACAACGTAGCTCTAACGAGACGTGCGATGACAAAAGACGTAGTTGAAAACTATGTAATCATTCTTACAGTCTTAGGGGCACAGAAATATCCAACAAAAGAATTTCACAGAGAGAGATATGAAACTCTCCTGTCGGATATTTCTGCACCTCGAGTAAGGTTTAGCGTAGTCACATAGGCTGCTCGACTCACCTGTTCCACCCTCTCCTCAATATTTCGAATTCGATACAATTGCTCCTTGGTGAGAGCATTTAATTTCCGTTAGTCTACTACGAGCCTTGGGTCTTTACCCGGAGCTTCCACCAAGATCATACGTGAAGCGTATTCGCTCTTGGAGGGCTTAATTACTCTTAATTCGAGCATGCGCTTCACTTCCCTGTCAAGGATTTCTCTCTGTCTAGGAGAGAATCGATAACGCTTTGATTACACTGGCTCCTCGGACGCCAGCTCAATATCGCGCTCAGTCAAATAACTTCTACGTGGTCTGTTGACGAAGCATTAAACAAACTCTGTTATAATTTCGCCGAAATCAGACAACTGGGTTCCTTTAGTTCCTCTATCTGCTCAGTCCTCTTCAGGAGTTCTTCATCGCTACTTCTCCCTCCACTTAGACGAACCAGGTTCCCCTCCATCTCTTCAGGAAGGTTTAGGGTCATGTTCACCACTACGTCTCTTTGCACGTAAGGTTTCATTAGGTTGCAATGATAAATGTGCACCTTTTTACGTTTTCCTGGGGTTTTCACTACGTAGTTGGTGTCAGAGTTGTGCAACCACTTCAGCAGGCTCTTCCCACTATACTTCGAGCCTGTTTTGCCTTGAGGCTCTTAGTAACATTACCTCGTCACCGATACGGAACGTCCTCTGACGGGCGGTCCTATCATAGTAAACTTTGGATCGAGCGGAGGACAGCTGGAGAAGGACGAAGTGATCTGAGCAAGCGTCGCTTCTTGCCTTGCTGCGATAGTTTTGTCATAGTGGAGGCTTAATTGTGCTTTTTGGACGCGAAGCCATGCGAGGCGATGACAGACGGCACACCATCACCAGCGTCGAGCACGCCTCTTCTCACTGCGTCTCGCAGGGATAAAGTGTAAAGCTTGCAACGTAGGCATGGAGATGTCCGGTTCCTGTTTCTCCAACAGCGAGCCAATGGAATCCGACGATGGCTACACCGTCGTGGAGGGCAGGCGAACGAAGAGAAAATACCGCAAGATTACCAACGACGCGAGTGAGCAGGGCCCCAACGGACCACCTACTCCGACTTACAGGATCGCTTTTGTGCCGCTCGATGTGTCTAAGAATTTAAATTCTGTACACAGACAGAGTCTTAACGCTTACCTTGGTAATGTGGCTCCGAAAGGAATTAACGAAGTGCGTTTTAACAGCAAGAACAACGTAGTTACAGTGGAAGTAACGACGCAGGCCGCACTAGAAAAATTGAAAACCGTGCGCTTACTAGGACACATAGAAGTCCGGTCGTTCATCGTGCACTGTGGTCGCACTAGGGCAGATGTTATTTCCGATGTCTGATTGACATCAGCGACGAAGAGCTACGAAGGCTTCTGTCTTCAACATTGAAGGTCATCGATTTTCGCCGCTTCGGTCGATCGACGAGCGTCAAGCTTCTTTTCGAGGGAGACACGCTACCTGATCATGTCAAGGTGGGTTACGTGAGACACCCGGTGCGTCTTTATGTGCCCCGGCCACTGCAATGCCACAAGTGCCTTAAGCTAGGCCATGTCAGTGCTGTATGCACAGGCCATACGACATGTCTCCGCTGTGCTGGCAGCCATGACGTATCTTCGTGCACAGTGAAAGAAATGAAGTGCTCGAATTGCGATGGACCCCACGGGGCCAATTCCAAGGAGAGTCCTAAATAAAAAAGGAGAAAAAAGTACTGAACAAAATGAGCAAGACAAGTATGTCCCATAAGGAGGCGGCAGCGTCAGTGCAACAGCGGAGGAGACCAACGCGTCATCGGCGTGGGCAAGCTGTAGGTCCAAACGAGAGCTCCCTGGCTCCAATTCCGCAGGCCCAGGAGAAGGTAGTTGAATTGGCATCGATAAATCTCTCTAAACCATTGCTTCAAGCCAGCTGCGCAAGCCCGGAATCGAATGTATGGCCACGCTTGCCGCCGCGCACACGGGCCTTAGACTGTCAGCGCGAGCAAGGACAGTGCAATCAGATGGCACCATCGGACTCTGTTATCAAAACCATGCTGCGACAAATAATCGCCGCCCTGCAGCTGCTACTGTCCGCTTTAAATACGCCAGTGGCGCTAACAGCGGCGCTAACAGTAACTTCTAACTCTGCTCGCTAAGATGACTGTGCTGTGGTGTGAAGTGTTCCCGTACACAATGCACAGATACAGTATGATGTGCAGCCCTCATCGTATTTGCCGTACCACCACCCTCTTTCCTCTTCTCATCCCACCTCTGTTATTCCCCAAACCCCTTCCCCAGCGTGGAGTAGCAGGCTAGGGGCACTACACTCAGGCCGACCTCTCCACCTTTCTGCTATTAAACATTATCTCTCTCTCTCTCTCTCTTGTATCGAGCCTGAGCTGACTTCATGCTGGCCTCCACAAGTTCTTTAGCGTTATGCAGACGCTCTAGCAGATTTAAAACAAATCTACCGCGGTAGGGTCTCCTCCTCCCCTTCCAACGTTTCCCGCACCATTCGCAAGAGTGAGCGCAGTGACCTTCGGTAAACCAATTCGGCGGTGCTGGAACCAGTGGATTCATGTAGCACTGACTGCAAAGTGAAAAGTGCTGCTGGTAGGCACGCGCCCCAGTTGCGTTTATTTTCATAACACAGTCTTCTAAGGACGCGCTCGAGAACGGAATGCCACCTTTCTACGCTGTTGCTGTGTGGATGATGAATTGAGCTGTGCACTCTTCTTATGCCGCATCGCTCAAGAAATGACGTGGTGAGGACACTTGTGAACACGCTGCCTTGATCACTTTGGATCTCGGAAAAGAACCCAACTCGGGAAAAGATCAACAACAGCGAATCTACAGCACTCTCCGACGTCACCTTACGCAGCGCAAGCGCCTCTGGAAACTGCGTGGTGGGGCATAACATAGTTAGAATGTACCGGTACCCTGTCTCTGTCACGGGAAGTGGCCCAACAAATATATCACGAACCACTGAATCGGCTCGGTAATAACCGGTACTAACACCATTCGGTGCTTTCCACTTAGCCTGCGCTTTTCCGACCCGCTGGCATGTGTTGCATGACCGCAGAGATATCTCCACGTCCTTAAAACATCCAGGCCAATAATACTCTTGTAACAGCCTCTACATTGTTTTCCTAGTTCCATGGTGACACGACCACGAACTGCCGTAGGAAAGCCGCAATAAGTCTGCGCGATACTTGTGGGGAACGACTAGTTGATCTCGCTCCACTCTGCGCTTATACTTGTGGAAGCAATACATCACACCGCTTCTCAGCTGGAAAGAAATATTCTTCTTTGCTGGAGTGCTCGTTCTCTGGCGCTCTCTGCATTCCTGAATGGCGGGGCCCTCCACCTACTCAGTAGCCAACTATTCTATATTCCCACTTAGAAGTGTAGTGAAACTACTTGACGCTGGCGGCAACAACGCATTCTCAAGGACATCCTCGTTCTCAGTTTCGCGAGATTGAATATCCGGCTGACCCGTCTCGGGTGTCTCGTTGTTGCGGTGGTGTGCACGACGTTCATTCATTTCCGTCACACTTATGGAGTGTTTCCTACTTAGAGTAACTCTCGGAAGTAAGTTGAGTTGCCAATTCTCTAGCCTTTGGACGAGTTAATGCTTGTAGAACCCGGTCACTGAAAATAATGCCTGCCGCTCACTCGCAATAACATGTCTGATCTGTTTGAGAACAAGTACGGATAGCATTTAGAGAGCTTTCCTGAAACGGCAGCTTCGGTTGTTAGCGTACAGAAAGGGCCCTCGATGACCACTGTTGCGATTGGCAAGTACACGCTCTGTTCTTCCACCTCCTGGTGGATCTATGCACATTGGCCTGAGTAGTCAGATGGGGAAACATACGATGGATGGACAGCATCCATTGTCGCCGGGCCGCGCAGTGCTCTGCACGGTTTCCCGTGTACTACCAGGCCATACACGTAAGGCTCCAACAACTTGATCTTTTCTTCGTAGTCATTGACATACGAAAACGCAACCCTTTCCTTTGGGCAGTTTACCGCTGTGTGACCCGGCTGATTGCATTTGTATCAAATGAACGGCTTCATAGTCTCGAAAGCGTTCTTTCCGTTTGTGCGTTGGTCGCTTTTTCACTCGGTTCACTGTAGTCGTTTCTTTCAATTTTGCCTGAAGAGACTTTTTTCCCTTTCTCTCAACTCGAGTGCTCGAAGGGTGCTTCACACAACGGCTATTCGCACTTGTTTTGGAAATGTAGCCCCTATTAACTCCTAGGCTGTTAAGCTGTTGGCGCAATGCGTACTCCTCGACGAGTTCAGCCGCTTTCGTGGCAGAAGGTACGTCGCCCCGGTCCTGTAACCAATTCCTTTCCTGCTCTGGGAGAGAGTTGTAAAACTGCTCTACCAGAATCCTCTCCACTACAGCATCCCCATCCCTCTAGGACTCAGTGCTTTTAACTATTCGGTTAAATTTACTCTTAAATTGTACAGAAACTCGGAATAGCCCTCGTCTCTCAACTTCTTGGTGCCCCGAAATCTTTGTCTAAACGCTTCTGTGCTAAGTCGGTACTTCCTTCACCTTCTCGTAGTTGTCCGCGTCCTCCTTGCTGAGCCCCACAACAGCCTCTGCTGCCTCGCAGAGCAGAACCGTCATCAGCCTCTGAGAATGTGTCTCGCTCAAACGACAGTTTCTCGCACGTTCATTCAACATTTGCAAAATACAGACCGATATCCCCTGATACCAGATTAGGCTGGGTATACCTAGACATTTTGAACTCTGCCTCCTTGTTGAGAAGAGGTACCACTTGCTGGGGACAATTGCCCGATCTATGACTCAAGTTCCAACTTGCGGACCTCAGTCTCGCGCTCCAGCCTTTCCGCATCATGCTCCTGTCTTCTCCTCCCCCTTTCCCTCTCTTGCTGCTGTCTGAGCTGATCTTCCTTTTTTTTTGTTCGAGGAGGCTCAGTGCTTCACTGAGCTCCTCCTCATTGGCCCCCAAATCAATGATTTCCTGTCTGATCATGGGTTTTCGTGGCAAACCCTTTCTATCAACCCCGAATTCTTCACGCAACAGCAACAGGTCCGGCTTCTGCAATCTCTGCAAGCCCATGATGCTTTCGAGTGCCGGCTACTTCCAGAACAACAATCCGAAAGTACCTAACCTCTAGGCTTTCAGCAAAGTTATCTACCAGTTCTAAAAGCTAACCCTCTTTTAGAACCTGGTTCACATCAAAGAAAAAGTCAAGCACTCACCCACAGATGATCTATGTCTCGAGACAGCTGCTCTCACGCTGGTCGACCATCGCTGGCGCTTGTAGCTTCAGATGTCACTTCTGATCACCAGTTGTTGCGGCGCTAGGTTATGTCGCGAACACGGCTCCGTCTGGTAGCGTCGCGGAGGCTTCAGGTTGAAGAAATCAGAAGCTCGGAAGTTGGTAAAATGATAACCAACAGGTTTACTGGCACTTGAACAAATCGTTGACTAGAAAAACAGAAAAAGGTCGAGTGTTTAGCAACAAGCATCTGAATGCAGCCTCGTTTCCATGGCCAAAGCACCTTGTTTTCTCTCCGCACCGTTATTATACCACCTCTGTTCGAACCCTCCCTCCTGGCGGTAGCCTATCACACACAGTTCCCAACCCACCAGGGCGACAACCAATCAAGAAGCGCAAAAAACACTGTCGCAGACGGCATATCTTACCGGCGGCCCCACCAAGTTCCGGCGGGTGCACTGATGGAAAGAGGGTGTGGCCGTGGGAATGGAAGAGGAGGTATTTTACTCCCCAACTGGTTTTCTCCGCTGCTTCTCAGTATAGGGCAGACACCAGTTCGTGGTGGCTTTTTTCCGGGAAAGGTCCATGAGCCCTTCGCGGCGTCTCTGTCTCCCCTGGAGTGGCAAATATTTCTTCCCTTTGTGGCACTTCTCTGACGAGGTGTGCTCGTTACGCGAAAATTTACGGTGCCCAGGGGCCGAATCTTATAACGGTTCGGTTGGGGAACCGTTCTTTTGGCCTCACCTGATTGGCCAAAATTTTGATTACGTCACATGTCGTCAGAGGCAGCGGGGCGGTATCGCAATTTTCGAATACGTCACGCATCTGTCAATCATCTTCAAAGCGAACCGGTCGTAGGAACCGGAGAAGAGGTAGTCCGCTTTGGGTTCCGTTGCTGTGGCTTGGCTGTTGGCTTGTGACTCTGGCCGCGCGCGCCGGTCGCGCGCCCCCGGAGACGCGCGGGCGTCGCGCGTGCGTGCGTTGGTTGCTTCGGAGGCTATTGCTTGCCTTCGTCGTCTGCTTGGCGTTGCTCTTTCGGTGTCGACCACGGCTGGAAATGCGATACGCTTTCGAAGAAGTGACGGATAATGAGTTGCACCGCCCTTGCTGGCTTTCTATGTAGACCTTTTGCAAGCTACGCTATCAAATGGAGGAGACTCGGGTGCAAGCGTACGAGTGGCCATTCCACGCAGAGGAAGGGATATTGCGCGCTGCGGTTCATCGCCGCCGGCCTGCAGCTCCCAGAGCTCAGTCGGACGCGAAGCATTAATCGGAATTGCCTAGATCTCTGCTGCCGGCATTGTCCACAAAGTTGTTCTCGCAATTACTGTGTTGGCCGGTTGAAGGGCTGGGTCAGCTTTGCCGTGACTTCAGCTTCAAAGTCAATGCCAAGGAGATATTTGCATGGTGAGATCGAATTCCCAGTGCTATCGCCAGTGTGAATAGCTCGCAGATCGCCGTTCAGCAGTCAGAAGGGTTCAACCTAGGCTGGTTCAGCGCTTCTTTCGTTCGGCTGATAGAACTATACAGTCAGGACGGGAAGGTATTGTGGAGCTCTCTTATTTGGCTGCCCTTTTTTCTTTTGTTCGGGAGTGCCATACTTTGTTTCTCAATTTCACGGCACAGCGCGCACCGTCAGCACCACACTCTTCGATTTGACTTCGCGCAGGCAATGCAGGGCCCGTATACCGTAATGTTCGATTTAAGTTCCACTGCTTCTATCACGCGACGCGCCGTGGGGCAGATCGCAAGGATAGCGGCAGCGCGGCGGCGAGCGAGTCATGTCCGAGCCGATGACGAAGGGCGAAAAAAGAAGGAAAATTGATATAGTCGGCTAGTAAAGGTGTCCCTAAGAACCAGTTCACGGTTTTGTCGTGCTAGCTACTTGAGAAGTGCTGGTAGTGCGTTCTTGTTGCATGCATCGTGCGAGCTCCTGGTAGCAGACGACATAGCCCTGCGCTCTGCCAACTCCGTGGCCAACTCATTTACGCTTACGATACCGCCTGTGGGCTGAGAATGAAAAAGAATGACATTAATAAATTACTTCTGCATTGCGTAAACGCCCAAAACCACAAGTTTATATTTCAAAACTTGGCGTATAATATTTAATTTATATTTTACATTCATTTAGCAAGCAGAAACATTCTGCAATTCCTCGATTAGCTCGTCATATAATGACGTACACTTCAGAGGTGGCACCCTCTCATCTATTGGTCGCGTACTCCCCTTCTTCCACCGCCGGCTTGGGAGTGGCACATCTAATGACGTAAGCGGCGAAGCGGACGGTTCGTATTCCGAACCGTTATAAGATTCGGCCCCAGAATTGCGTGGGAATTGTCCTTCGACTATCTTGCCAGCGTAGTTCTCGCAGTCGACTCTTGCTCGTCACAAACAGCATGTTGTCTACTGCAGTCATAATACGTACGTTCGCTTTTCGCGCTAATCACAACACTTATACCGCACGAGAGATACGGCACCTCAATTCCATCTACGAGTTCACCATGGACTTAAGACACATTGAAGGCCCAGTCAACGCAGCCGCAGATGCCTTCTCCCGTATCGACGCAATATACACGGCCACAATGGACTTCGCAAAAAAATTCCATGGCGCACCGTTTTGACGTCGAGCTTCGGGACCTCCGGTCCTCTACTACGTCATTAGCGCTGTCCTACGTGCCGCTTCAATTTTCTTCAGGCGCTATCACTTGCAACGTTTCAAGGGGTATAACACGCCCATTCGTTCCATTCTGACTCCACCATCAAGTATTTGACAAGCTACATGGCGCAAGTCATCCCGGAGTTCGTGCCACCCAGCGTCTAATTACTTCCCGCTTTGTGTGACTGAGTGTGAACACTGACGTGCGCCGCTGGGCTCGGGAATTCCTTCAATGTCAACACTCCAAGACGACACGATACACGAAATCGCCAATGCACTCCTTTCGTCCACCTGACGCCCAGTTCGATCACATTTACATCGACAATGAGCACTAAGTTGAATGGTGTCGCTAGAGACGAGCACATTTTCTTTAAAGAACGTGCTTTTCTCTTTAAGTTCTGAACGAACAATACTTTTCTTACGTATTGCGGCGCGTTGATAGCAAGAGCAATGCAAATATATATACAGCGACGGTGGCCGGACCAACGTTTTATTCCGAACGTGTTCGGTAACGAACGGGAAGGCGAACATGACAAGTAATGATAATATCTATGTATGCGTGAAAACGGACAAGTCCACACTTGGCGCTCGCACACTTTCTTCTCCTACCCATGGAATCGGCCAAGTTGACAGAGGTGGAAATGTATAGTGGGAAAGACGAGTTAAAGGCTTGAGCCGGGAGACGTGCACTATTTCCGTGCTGCGACGACAGCGGTTGGTTGATGCCAGAATGGAGACGACGCAATAGTTGATGGCGGAGGTTTATTTAACAGTGACGTATAGCCTAATAAAGCCAGAAAGAAATTTGGCACACGGGAAAGGAATTTGCGAGCGAGAGTATGCGTAGTAGCGCTTCTCGCCAGGATGGAATAAAGTAACGCGGTTTCATTTGTCATACGGCGTTTTCGGTCGGCTTGGTCTACGTCAGTATGACACAGGTAGCACGTGGCAAAACGTCCACATCTCGGTTCTTCTGCTCGGACTTGCATGTGACAGCGTAATCCCATCCTTCCACGCTGTATCCGGCGGCCTAAACGTCCCGACGAATTCTGTATGAACGATAACCAACAAAGGGCGTGATCCGTCACAATGACGAAATAACGACCATGCAGGTAAGGACGAAATTTTTGCAATCGTCCAAAAAGTATCCAGACACTCTTGTTGAGTGATTGTGTAGTTGCGATCGGCTTGTGAAAGGCAACGGCGGGTGTACACAATGGCTTGCACATCGGACACGTTATTACCCTGCAGACGAACAGCGCCGATGTTATGCCCACTGGCGTCGGCGTGAATAAAGATGCAAACGGTTTTATGAAAATGCCAAATCATTAGCCCAAATTCAAGTGTGGTACTCGAGACTTCAAATGCAGCTTCGAATTCCTCAGTCTAAGAAAAAGGTGTCAGGTATCAGTAGGCAGTGAAGAGGTAGATGTAATGATGACCAATAAGTCATAAAGGAAGCGACGGCAGTATGCAAGACCAAGCTGCGAAGACATTTCAGGTGGGACGCTCGAGGGAAGTATAGGAAAGAAGTGATCTTTTTGGTATCTGACGGAATTCTCTTTTTACTGACCCCGCTTCCCAGGACTTTGATAGCTTTACTGGCAAGTCGGCATTTCTTTGTATTCAGCTGTTGGACAAACGAATGAAGTTGATGAATTGCTAAGCAGCACAAAGCGACTTGATGAACGCGCAACTTGAATATTATGTAAGGCGCCATCAACCAAAACAAGAGCTGTCCTGCGGATCGCATGAAATCTTCATTAGAGGCGCGCAGAGACGGGCTGCTATAGGGTGTTCGCACTCACCATAGGCAGGCTTACAAGCTGCTGTGGGCTTTAGAAACAGCAACACCTATGCCGACCAATACTTCCAAAGGAATTCTTTCAAGGGTCGGAGAAAACATGGTTTCAGGACCCCAGGACGAGTTCAAGTAGTAGACTAGCAATTTGCTCAGCCGTTAGTCTTGTGCGCGAATTCTAACGAGCTGGGACTCGGAATCTGCATGATGGGGTGGTGAGGCGCGAGTGCAGGAAGACAGAGAACGGCGTCTGGCCGACCGAGAAGTAGTATAGGTGCCCAACGGACAAGTGGGGTCCCCTCTCAAACATTGGCGTCATCACTTCTCCCATCATTCTGGTGCCGACGGCAGAAGCGAGAGATCCAGCCACGAATACCGCAGCAGTAACAAATGGGTCGCTGATGAACTGCTTGTTGGCCTAGTTGGTGCTTGCTAAAAGACATGTTTTTTTGCCGCAAGTTAAAGCAGACACAGAAAGGAAGACACATAGAAGAAAACACGCCCGCCCGTGTTGTCTTCTATGTGTCTTCCTTATTGTGTTTTTTAACTTGCGGCAAAAAAAAACATGTCTTTTGGGTCGCTGACGGAACCATGAAGAGTAGTGAGGTGGTGAGGTTGTCTTGTTTACTACTGGTGCGAAGTGGTCGAGGGGCGGCAGCTGATGGTGAAGTGGGAACAGTCGTGGTTAGCGCACAGCAACCTCGGCAAACATGGACGTCCGAAGCATTGTGGGAGACTCGCTCCATAACCTCTGCCGAGGTCTGCAAAAGACGCTGCCGAAGTTATGGACGCCAATTCTTCTCTGATAATGTCATGCAACAGGGACCAACCAGGGTACCGACAGGAGGCCGAATGAACACTGGGAATCGTAACCGTGTAGCTCTTCGCGTATTATGCTTAGAGAACGAATTAGAGAACGTAGGTCACCCTCTCCGGGAAGGCGAGTGTCGCTGCAGGAATGTGGAAGGCGCTGACAGGTGGCGGCGATTTCGCGGACGGCACAGGGGTCAGTCTGTTAGACAGTCATAAATGTAAATCAGATTCACGGAAAGTTGTAATTATTGAGCTAATCTTTGATATCGTCACTGCGTAGTCCAGCAAGCACTTTGGGGTCACATTGCCGGCTGCTTACGCTCTATTACGATGGCGACAAGGATGGACCTGTCTTGCCAGTACAGTTGGAGGAGGAGCCCTTTTGGGACGGATGGGGCAAACGGATACCTACACGTAGCTTCAAGAGGATCCAAGACGAGGAGGACGCCGTGTTCGAAGAGCGCGTTCCCCACATGAGGGATCGAATGCTATACTTTGAAAACGAGCGGCCAAATGAACGTGAAAGCGAAAAGGACAAGCGATAATATGTGAAAGCGGGCGAGTCGCCACTTGGCGCCATCATAATATATTAGTTCGATATCACGAGCAGCTTCATTCCGCCACCGCTGCGGCAGCCCCGCGCTGTGCAACGTGATCCCCGTAGTACCCGTCATCGCTGGTCTCTGCTTTCTCAACCTTATTATGGGTTGAGAAAGCTGGATATATCAGCTGGACATAGAGCGTTATTTTATCGAGTTAATGGACCTTCATCCATGCTTGATGATGGTTGGGTTTACAAAAACAGGTACTATATTGACTCTAGGAATAGCTGGGTGAAAAAAGTGGCAACCGCAAAGACGCCGCCATGTTGCTATCTCTCATTTGTTAACTCTAAATGTATGAAAAATATCAAGAAAAAACACTTAAACTTAGCCCGTACTTATGGACAATGCGTAAAAAGTTCATTCCGTATATTTTTGAGAGAGATCCGATGGCTATTTATTAAATTTTGATGTAAAATTTACGACGCGTGACAACATGCGTTTGCAGGCTCCTGAACTAGATGGCGCCACCATAATAAAGGAGGCTCGGGATTGAGTCGATAGCGCGCAACAAGGCTTTTGAAAAATTCTGGAGTGGCAGCCCCCGCTGATTTTTACAAGCAGAGGTGAAGGCAGTGCTTGGTCCTATTTTATCCTTGAAATCCTGCTGAACTAGATGGAGAAAAGTTGCTGTCCAACTGCTTTTGCTCTGGTAATATAAGTTTTAGACTAAGCGCAAAATAAAAGCGTGTTGCTTCGGGCTAAAATATTGCCGTTGGCTGAGTAGCAATATCATAATCTCTGATACAAGTTGCCAATACATTCAAGTCATCCTATATCCAGTGACACGAGAAGCACCGGGAAGCATGTGTGCTTCAAAATTGGCCATTTGAAAGAACGTGTGTGATTTGGGGCTTTCAAATAACAAATGGAATAGTTTCCTATTAGACTCGGTCTTCGAATCGAATAGTCACTGTGGTGGACCTCAAGGTCCGCCGTCTACCACGCTGTCTTGATTAAAAAGAAACGGAACGTCCTAAACGCATACTCTTCTTTTAAGGGAACATCGAATGCAAAAATATGGCTTCATCCCCTCGAGCGTGCAGAGCTCATGTGGAGCGCAAAACGACGACCATGAATGACCGGCTGCTAGAAAGCTGAAAGACAAAGTTCCAATATCTTCCCGTGCCCAGCAGATGGCGTCATTCAATTTACAATGAGTTGAACAGCTGAACAGGGCGCCTGACTTCGGATCCGCCCGGCAAATGAAGAGAACAGGAACGGGCCTTTCCATCACGTCCGTCATGTAGTTCTCTCATTCTTGCCATCACCTAGACTTGCCGACGACGTTGTTTGTCGCTGATGAAATCTAAATTTCCTTCCTTCAGCAAGTCGGTGCCTTTCGCTTTGTTAACTGCGAAGTTTCTCAATTCATCTAGGTAATCTTACTTCCAGCGATCCCAAAAAGTTTTCAGGTCTTTTCGTTTTTGCAACAACCTGTTCAGCCGGCCTTCGCTGTTAGCATCCACCGATATTTCGTAAGGTGGCAGAGATATAATACTTTGACGTTGAACACGAATTAAGCTGTCTACGTCGAAGAAGAGCCGTAGGTGCTTAATGTGGCTCATCAAGGGAATGGGCTTATTTTCCGAAAGGCACGTCAGCTCGTCGCTGAAGCGTGTCCTTTGCTCGACACGTATCAGATATCCTTCAGCCTCTTGAAGTTCTTCAGTGGAAAGCTCCTGCGATGACTTCTGCTCCCCTTTAAGCTTCTTCATGTATCTTAACACCCATGCTGTGACTCTTAACAGTTTAATAGGAGAACTGCATGAACTGCTCCGTGTCAGTTATTCTCTCCAAGGGTGGCTTCGTGCTGAAAGCATAAGTACATGTTTTGTTGACATGTTTCGGTATTTCTATTTGCGTGTCTTGACAAAAGTTTTCTGGCCACCTTAAAGAATCGCTCATCCATTTCAGTCCATGCCACCACAGCTCTGCTTTCTGTAATCTGTCAGCTGAGAATCCACTCGTCACTAAGTCTGCCGGGTTTTCTCTGCTTGGGCAAAAGTGCCAAAAGGAAGAATCCCTTAGCTTGTGGATTTCGGCCACCCGGTTTCTGAGGAAGGTCTTCCATGTTGCCGGTTCTTTTCGAATCCAACAGAACATAATTTGCGAGTCGGACCAAACTGTTACTCTCTTGAAGTCTAGGTCGCAGTTTCTTGAAAGATAACGGTACATGCGTGCCGCTAGCAAGCAGACATTAGTTCAAGTCGAGCCAGTATTATAGCTTTGATTGGCGGAACTCTCGTCTTTGCGATCACAATTGTATTAGAAGCGTTGCTCGTAGGATCAAACATACATGCGTAATCAACTACTTCGTATGCTCATTCGCTTGCGCCGGAAAAGATGTGTAGATTCATTTAGAAGATCGGACTTTCCATTCCGGTGCTCAAAAATATGGGGATGTTGAAGTCTTGGAGCTGACCTACTTCTTGACTTCATTTTACCCATGTTTCCGGTAGATAGGATGGTAAAGGTTCATGCCATTCGAGATTCGTTCTCCAAAGGTCTTGCAAAAATATGTTTGCTCTCACAAGAAAGGGAGACATGAGACTTAAGCGGTCATAAAATCTTTCCACAGCTCTCAGAGTGAAACGCTTGTTCACTTCTAGCTGTGAAATAAAGTTCAAGATGCTCACAGGAGGGAAAAAGGAACTGTCATTGTCCGTATTCCAGGACAATTCAAGAACTTTAGGAGTGTTCGTGACGATGCACAAAGTGTTTGTTCCTGTGACGAGAGTGAATATTTAAAACTGGCAGTCACTGCAGGATCAGTGCTTTCCCACTCCCTTACGTTCATAGAAGCATCTACGAATATGTTAATTATTTTTTCATGCATCCTAATGGCCTCTTCTGATCTGTCAGCTCCAATCAGAAGGTCGTCCATGTGCCTGGATTTCTAAAGTAGTGCAGCTGTCGTTTTGGAGCTATCCCAGGCGGACCGCAAATGATGTTGCAACGTGGCCATCAAAAGCAAAGGGCTTGAAGTAGCTCCAAATGACGCTCTGATCATCCTCCAGATTTCTTGTTCTGGTAAGGGTTGGTTCGTCCAAGGAGGCATTGTAAACCAGAGGAATCGTAGTGAATATCTGTCCTCCTCATGCAAGCCGATTTGAAGGAAGACTTTTTCGACATCTGCTGTCATAGCGACCTTGTATCGCCGGAAACGCAAAAGTAGTGGCGGCTATGTCTTGGTTTATGATAGATGCGGATTCCAAATTTTCGTTCAATGACTTCGCTCTACGTTTATGCAAGAAGGTGTCGAAAACGATGTGAATCTTTGTTGCAGTCCGGTCTTCCTCGATCACCGCTGGATGCGGCATGTAGTAAAGTTAAAATTTCTCGTGGAACTTGAATACGAAACTCTTTCTGCTGATCCTTCTTCCAGATATACAGGAATATGTTTGACGTACCTTTCCAATAGGCTGCGGGTCTTGTTGAGCCTGCGCATCAAAATACCAAGGCGTTTAGTGACCACAGAGAAACTGATTGCCAGGTCCACCGTTTCCTTCCGAGAAAGTAGAACTTGATAGCGACCGCCCTGTTTAGTTATATTTTTCTCGTACTCTTGTAGCGTCATTTCGCTATCTAGCATGCTTTCTTCGTCAGCTGGGACGCCTAGACATTTCAGGTTCCAAAACCGCATAAGAGCCTCTGACACACTGTCCTCTTCTACGCAGGCTCGGAGCCCAATGGCGCTGGAACAGTGAACGGTGTTGCCTGGGAAAGTAAGTGACCCTTGCACAGTCTATCCCAATTCAGTGTGCACAGCTTTTAGTTCCTTCGATTTTTTCCACATGGTTTTCAGGCTGCCGATCACAAGTTGCCAGTAATAGCCTTATAGTCTGAATAGTATTGCTAAAGAACTTTCGTCGTCTCCATCTAAAGAAAGGGCTCGTGTATCCAATCCAGTTTCTTTCATCTTTTTTATGACTTCTTCATCTGGAATGGGAATGGGCTCGCTACGGATGGACTCCACTTCTAAAGCTTCGATTTGAATAGGTTTGTCCGTCTTTTTCGGAAAGACAATCACGCGGACTCTACTCACTGTTTTCCGAGTCTTCTGTCCTCCGAAAACTGCTGCAGTCACCGTCTCCTCTTGCAGAAACTGACAGGCGAGTGTGCGTGATGCATCTACGGTAATAAAGCTGCACTGACTTTCACCGTCGGAAAGTGTCTTGCAGTGCTTTGAAAATGCCGCGCCTGCCACTTTCGCCATTAATAACTCAATAATATAATTCGGCTCGCTTGTTTATAAAGAAGGTTCAGTGTTGTTGCAGAAGTCTCAGTCTCTCTGTTGTTAAAGTCAGTGTTATGCATACGTAGAAGTGACATGACGTCTAGAACATCTATCGCATCTTCGTCTTCCTCTACAGTCCCTTGCCTCGTGACCTTGCTTCAGACATCGAAAGCATCGCCCGGCCTTGGTGAGAATCTGTTTCTTGTACATCAAACTCACTTCTTTGTTCTCGCAGACTTCGACACTATGCTTAGATGATTTGCAAAATAGGCGCAGGTTAGGCTTCTCCAACACAATTTGTAGAGCCACTGCTGATGGAGCGTTGTGAAGCTGAACAGATCGCGATGCCTCTTTTTTTTTTTCTGGGCAACTTCTGGCGTTTTTGGGGACGCATATGCTGGTAGAACTTCTCGGCACTGAAGCTGATGATCGACGTACTCCAGAAGACTTAGTAACTCTTTCTCTGCTTTCGTCTTGCAGTGCTCAGAGTCAACTTCCGCTTGAGTCGTTGATACTGCTGTGGAAGCTGTCTACGGCTTCTAAAGCGCATGACATTTAAGCTGTAAGTTTGACGGTAAGACTCGCAAGAGAATCTCCCATAACATAGAACAGTAAGTGGCGGGACTTGTGCCAAGGCTTCGAGACTCCTCACATGCACCTGTACTTGGTCCTACAGGCCTCGAAGTTGCGGGATGTTTGTAGAGGACGAGACCGGTATCACATCTGAAAGGATTCGAAGGGGCTTTTGAACTATTATACTTTTATCTCCGAAGCCTTTCTTGAGAATATCTATGGCCTCTTGATAACACTCTTCAGTTGCCTGGAGTCCAGATATGGCCGAAGCGGCTGCTCCACTGAGTAGAGTGCTCAGGTAATGAAACTTCTCAGCGGTGCTGAGCTCTTCCTCATTGTGCACTGCCACCAAAAGCTGCGTCCAAAAGCGGTGCTATTGTTTGCGGTTGCCATCGAATTTCATCAGTTCCAAGTGCGGCAGTCTAGATGCTGACAGAAGCCTGGCTGCTCGTCTGGCGCGAAGCTTGAGACGTACGGCTGTCTGGAAGCTCGAAATGAAGCTTTGATGTCTTTGTACAAACCTTGTTTCAATATCTGCTCGTGTCTGACGTCTCAATCTCGATTAGTTAGTCAGTCGTCTCGTTTAGAATGCTCTCATCTGTTTTCGTTATCTAGCTCTTGCTGTTCTCGTGGAATGTCTTTCGCTTCGTTTAGGATGTTGTCGAATTGCGAGCGTAAGCACTGGTATCTGCGGAGCAGTTGCTTCATGGGCCAGTTTGCCGGCAACTCTTCCGGGTTCGTGCCCCACTTACGGCCAGTTGTTTTTTTTTCAGCCATTTTCATTTACATTAAATTATAATTTCTTTAATTCAATTAATAAGTACAAGTAATTTGCCCTATGCTGTCCTTGGTTTCCTTGCGTGTTGGCTTCTTATGTTATCACTAATAAAAATCGGGCCCTCTGTTTCCTCTATATATATATATACTGAGGGTGAGTAGTTTCACTTCGCTCCTCGAAGAGGCAGGACATGTGTGCCTCCGTAGGTAAACATTCGGGAGGCGCGCGCCGCCTGCGCAGCAGGGTTCCTTGCAGCACCAGCAGACTGGCGCTCGCCTCCGCACATCTGTGGCAGCGGCGGCGCCGGCTGTGAGGCGCTGATGCTGAGTAACTCAGGCAGGCTAGGTGACGGTTTGTCCCCGCCCCGTTTCAAAGGGGATGGCAATAAATAATCATCATCATAATCATATTCATCATCATTGTGCGGGGAAAAAATGAAGGACCAGACAGTTCACCTTCACGCATAGCGTTCGCCGCAAGCGTTTCCCGGTTAAGATTACGGTTGCATTAGCTACAGTTACCGGGAAGCGGCGACTGTAGCATACAAAGCGGAGAGTGACGTAACTACGCTTTCTTATGTAAAAGAAGAGCCCGCCTGGCAACTGGTTTGTGTTGTGACAGTGCTATGGGAAGGTCACGTGTAGTGAGGACTCCTGAAGAGGAGCATGCACATGGGGCGCGGGGAAGGCGTGGTTAAGTGGATTTCGCTTCTCTCTGGTCCCGAGCACGAGGTCGCGGGATCGAATCCCTGCCACGGCGGCCGCATTTCGATGGGGGCGAAACGCAAAGACACCCGTGGGTACTTAGATTTAGGTGCACGTTAAAGAACCCCAGGTGGTTGAAATTTCCGGAGTCCTCCACTACGGCGTGCCTCATAATCAGAAAGTGGTTTTGGCACGTAAAACCCCATAATTTATTATTATTTTTTATTTTTCTCTCTGGTTCCCTGTAGGTGCACTAAGTAGCGACGCAAGTCAATTGAGTTTCAGGCCGTGGACATGTCTTTGGATAATAATTATATAAAATGCTTCTGAATGTCGCCATGTGAATAATTTCAAGCTACGTCGGAATGGGTACTCGTTCTAGTTGTCATTGAAAGCTTCGCTGTCCAACCAACTTCAGAGAGTGGATTTGAGACCAAATCTTTTTTTCCACTTTAACACTACTAATGCTAACGCCTAAAACTCGCGCATGCACGTGAGGGCCGCTGATATCGATTTATTAAGGCAGAGCTCATACCTCGTAGTTCGTCAAGAACAACTAAGCCCCCAAGTGGATGTTTGTGCCTAGCGTGCACTGGGCAAACAAAGGCCAAAGAAACAAATTTGAGTGTGTTCTACACAGATTCAGAATCTATAGCTTTGAAAGCGCACGAAATATGATTCTTCTAAGACAGGACTGCATGGCTGGAATTATTGCTGTCGTCGGTGATGCGTTACTTAGCGAGGCGTTTGAATTCTTTATAGTAAGAACAAGTAGAATAAGACGAACACTCTAGTGTACATATGCTATTGACATGCAAAATGGTTTCGGTGTCTGAAACATAGAATGTAATCGACTTTACCATTTAGTTAGCAGACTTAGAGTAACAGGACCTTGACGATGCTGCTACAGCTAAAGCGAAAACAGATTTCACTCCGTTTTATATCCATCGATCCGAAACTCTGGCACGCCTGTCGTCAAGTCAATGAAGCCGCTGGCGGACGTCGTGTTAACGGATGATGGAATGCTTCCGTTGTATGGTAGCGATCTGACTGGTCGCGGAATTTCGGTTGCGCGACGACAGCGAAAACAGCGTCACATGGTCGACTCGTGAGCTCGCGGCAGCAAACCGCGCACAGAAACACGGACGCGCCCGAGCAGTTGCGATCACGCGATTTACATTTCGCAAGCTGCCCGGCTCGCGCCCATTAAGTCTCACCGTTAACCGGGTCACTTCGTGAGTCGAGCGCCCGCCTCCGCCGCGCTGGCATGTAGGCCGCCGCGCGGCTGGGGCCACGCGAAACTCATCGCTGTGCTACCTTGCAGCAACGCGCGGCATTGTAGCAATTGTAGTTTTATTTCCCCGGTCGTCGGAACGCGGCTGGTTTCGTTTGGCAAACGAACTCAGCGAAGAAGTAGCACGACGACGTGGAGCACGGAGTTGCGCGGCAACGCGCTCGGCGGCACCCACCGGAGCGGTGTGGGCACATCGCGGTGCCATATTACGCCGCGCAGATGTAAACCGACACATGCGCTGGGCACACACGCACAGACACACGCGCGCTCGGCGCCGAAACTAATGGAATACACGATGCGTCGGCGGCAAGAATAAAGCGCTAATGATAGATGATGATGAGAAGCGCAATAATTAATATGCACGCGGCCGGGCGATTCTCTCCCGCCCTGTTCCCTCGGCGGGCCACGTGTCGCCGTTCCCTTCCCCCGCAGCAGTGGCGTTGTGCCGCAAACAATGCGACGCTGGCGGCGCCGTGCTGCGGCGGCGCGTCGGCTTCTCTCATTAGCGGGCTTGCCCAGCTCTGTTTTAGGACCGCGGGTTAGACAAAGTTAGCGGATAGCGGGCGCCCTCCACGGCGAAGAAAAGGGGACGCCGAAGAACAGCTAACGCGCACGGTCGGGGAAACGACGATGCGGGGGTGGCGGGTAGAGGGGCACCAAAGATAACGATTTTTTGTTTTATATGTATATATTTTTTTGTCTCGGTCGCCGCGGAGGATGGGTTTAGGGACGTCTCCGTTGCTCGAATCCGGTGGCGCTCGCACGCGCGGGCCCCGGCAGCAACGGCGTCGAGCAAAAACTTGTCGCATCTTGCTTGGTCTTCCCCCGCCTCTCACCTACCTCTTCCTGCGATGTTTGTGCGCGCTTGCCGAATTCGCGAAACCAAATAGTAAATAAACGTTTGTTCCCCTCCCGTGCCCATTTGCAGTTGTGGAGACCCTGGTGCGTTTTCTCTGTTGTTCTTATCGCGCCGTTGGTGATGCGCGGGTGCGCAAGGCGGCAGAAGGTGGGTGGCGAGCGGGCTTTGGGAGTTTGCGCTCGGGCGAACTCGAGGAGAATGCGGCGCGCCGGCACACACAAAAACGAATACTGAACCAGGAGAGGAGCAGAGAAAGGGTATCGTTGTTGAGCCTGGTTCCATTCCAACGTTAATTAAATTTCGCCCAGCGTCGCTCCTCGCAGAGCCCGCGCGCTGCTCGCTCGTGCGCGTGCGCCGTAAGCCCACCGCACGCGCACTGCCGCCGCGGCGTCAACCTCCCCCTCCACCCCATGCGACCCTCTCGCTTTTTCGCTCCTTTCCCCGGCCATCTTCCCTCGCCGCTTGTTCGTCCCTCGCCCGCTGGCGGCTTACGTCGCTGCTTGTCTCTGTTTGAATAAAATTTTCACCGCAAGCGGCCTGGGAAATTATGTCTTTCTAATTAGGAAAGAGCCAGGCA